>NC_133470.1:132807922-134007922 GCF_048565385.1 Saimiri boliviensis
AGTTGTTTTGAAGTAAGTGCTCAACACACTGGTTCTGAAGATAAAACTTTTGAATATTCCCTTAAAAGAATGGCAAAGCCCGGGCAAGAAAGGGCTACATGATGCATAATCCTAGATCCTAGGAATTTTGAAGCTAGAAGGGATCTTATATACCATCCAATTGATATTTGATTGTAATGTACCAAAAACATTTTAAAAATCAAAACATGAGAGCTGATACAGGCTTGACAACTTTTAATTTTCCTAACTGGAGACATTATTTTAAAAAATTACCATTTTCCTCATCACTATCATAAAATAATGGACTTTTCTTTGGGTCCAATACCAATAAAGCCACACATTCAGAATTTTTAAAATTAAGTGAATTTAGCTCAATGGAAACCTTATTACATTGTATTTATGTATTTTTTGCTCAGAAAGGACTGATAAATATTTTATCACAAACTGGTACCTATTTACGGACTATTATTTGGGAACAGTTGACTTAGTCCAACTACACTCATTCTACAGTTGAAGAAAGTAAGGCATAGAGAGTAATTTCCTAGGATCCCACAGCTGGTTAATGACAGAGGTGAAGCTAGAATGTGAACCTTATGAGTCTGGTAGATGATTCTTTGCAGTCCTGGAATAGACCATAAAGTGAAGAGGAATTTTTTTGACATGAGAGTTCATATATTATGAAAAAAATTTGAAAAACATAACTTTTTTACAGCAGATGCTGCTACAAACGCTATATTAATAAATTTGTCTAGAGAAATTTATGTAAGTTTAGAGTTGTCCCCCATCTGTATAAGGAGATGAATGTGATTTGAGATACACAGCTGGTTGCATGATTAAATTTATTCTTCCATTATTCAATTGACTTTACAAGAGTAAGCAGAGGGAGAAGTTAAATACAAAGAATGATTTCTTAAGTCAAAAGGTTGTGAAAATTGTTTAAATTGTATTAGTGTCTACATATGAAACCTTGCCAAGGGCTGTAGTATAATTTTTTAAATCTGCAATTGTTGGTGAGACTGTCTCTTCACATCACTTTAAATATTTGTGTTTCTTTAGTCATTCACTGAATCTTATTGCTATGTGGAGCCTCATATGCACAAATTTACATTGCATAAAAAGTGACACTACATGTGCCATGTTCATCTCAGAAAATCATAGAGAGGAAGAATTGAAGGGGGACATGCCCTTTATTAGTATTCAAACTACAACCTACAGATCACTGGGATCTCAGTGCCCTCAGTTATCGAAGTTTTCAAACCCAAGACTAGCTTATGTGGCCAACCATGTATACTTAGATACAGCCAAAAGGTGACTGAGCTCAGAGAGTAGATATGGACTCGGGAAGGCATTTCTTTTCTGAGCAGTTTATCCCTATGTAACCAACCAAGGGGTTCACCTTGCCGGCCTGGTAGACAGAGTCAATTCATCAAGACAGTGGAACTGCAATAGAGAAGTAATTCATGCAGAGCCGAATGTGCAGGAGACTGGAGCTTTATTATTACTCAATTAGCCTCCTCTAGCATTCAGGGAGCAGAGTTGTTAAGGATAACTTGGTGGGTGGGGAAAGCCAGTGAGCCAGAAGTGCTGATTGGTCAGAGATCAAATCATAGGGAGTCGGAGCTGTCTTCTTGCACTGAGTCAGTTCCCGATTGGGGGCCACAAGATCAAATGAGCCAGTTCATTGATCTGGGTGGTGCCAGCTGATCCATCAAGTGCAGGGTCTGCAAACACCTCAAACGCTGATCTCAGGAGCAGTTTAGGGAGGCTTGTAGCCTCCAGTTGTATTACTTCTAAACCGTAATTTCTAATTTTGTGGCTAATGTTAGTCCTACAAAATCAACCTAGTCCCCAGGCAGGAAGGAGGTCTGCTTTGGTAAAGGGCTGTTGCCATCTTTCTTTAAACTATAAATTAAGTTTCTCCCAAAGTTAGTTCAGCCTATGCCCAGGAATGAACAAGGACAACTTGGAGGTTAGAAGCAAGTTGGAGTGACTTAAGTTAGATCTCTTTCACTGTCTCAGACATAATTTTGCAAAGGCGGTTTCACCTATGTAAAAAATTTCAGAAAAAGCTCTGTGTCATTAAATAATTACAATCTTGTCCCCTAGTGGCTCGTCCCTTTGGGATAAGAAGGTGTTTGATCTCTATCAATTGACGGCTTCCAGAAAAGGAGGAGAAAAAGGACATGCTATCAGTGTTTAGTACTTCAGCCTGGAAGATTTTTTCACAGCATTTCCAAGAAACAGTTTTTCAGAAGAGAGCCAGAGTTAGTTACTAAAGTGAAAAGGAAAGGAAAAAAGACCCAAGGGGCTGTCTGAGGAGGGGAAGACTGGGGGATGCTGTAATGGCTATCCTAATTAGCATAGGAATAGAAAGAGGAAATTGCGAGCCTGGTTCATGGTTTTAATGGTGGAGAAGAAGGTTCCTTTTATTTTAAATTCTGCGGTACATGTGCAGATGGTGTAGAATTGTTACATAGGTATATACATGCCATGGTGGTTTGCTGCATCCATTCCCTTCTGCCCCCATCATCTACATTAGGTATTTCTCTTAATGTTATCCCTCCCCTAGCCCCCCACCCCCCTGCAACATGCCCAGATGTGTGATGCTTCCCTCCCTGTGTCCATGTGTTCTCATTGTTTTTAAAAGACAGGCTGCAAAGGCTGTCGGGGGACCACATATTTTCCATTACCAATTTTTTTTTCTTTCAGCACATTGTTAAGAAGTTCCTATTTTTTGCCCACTTTTTATTGTGGTTGTTTTTCTTTTGTAAATTTAAGTTTCTTATAGTTGTTGGATATTAGACCTTTAAAGACATACATGGGACCAAGAAGTATATGGAAAAAAAAGCTCAATATCACTGAGGACTAGAGAAATGCAACTCAAAACCACAGTGAGATACCATCTTACACCAGTCAGAATACCTATTACTAAAAAGTCAAAATATATCAGATTCTGGCTAGGTTTTGAAGAAAGGGAATACTTATACACCATTTGTGGGAGTGTAAATTAGTTCAACCATTGTGGAAAGCAGTATGACAATTCTTCAAAAAGTTATTCATAATTTTATGGCAAAAACCGCCATTGCTTTTGCACCAACTTAATAGAAGCAGAATTACCATTTGACCCAGCAATTCCATTACTGGGTATATACCAAGAATATAAATCATTCTACCACAAAAACACATGCATGTGAATATTCATTTCAGCACTGTTTACAATAGCAAAGACATGGAATCAACCTAAATGCTCATCAGTGACAGAATGGATAAAGAAAATATGGTACATATACACCATGGAATACTATGCAGCCATAAAAAGAATGAGATCATGTCTTTTGTGGGAACATATGGATGGAGCTGGAGGCTATTATCCATAGCAAACTAATGCAGGAATGGTAAACTGAATACTGCATGTTCTCACTTATAGCTCAGGAGCTGAGTGATGAGAACTCATGAACACAAAGAATGGAGCAACAGATTTTGGGGTCTATTCGAGGGTGGAGGGTAGGAGGAGGGAGACTGTGAGAATAATAACTATTTGGGTACTGGGCTTAATACCTGGGTGATAAAATAATCTGTACAACAAACCCTTGTGACATGAGTTTACCTATATAACAAACCTACACTTGTACCCCTGAACCTAAAATAAAAGTAAAAATAAAAACACCTTCAGATTTAATAACATAAGAAAGGTGTTTGTACTTATATTTAGAAGGAGGGAGAGAAATAGAGCCTCATAGGAAGTATCAAATGACTTGAGCCACTGGAAAGATTACATGTTCTTCGAATGAGGCTGGAGGTCGGTGAGGTGAGGAGGAATATTGACATTTGTAGCCATATAAATTTGCTAGAGAGGTAGTTAGCCAGCCATTTGTTCATATACCAGTGGGTTGAATATTCATATACCTGGTGCTTTACAGGTTATGAAACACTTTCAAATCTTAAAATTTATGATACACTATCTCAGTTAGTTATTACTCCATGTGATGGCCAACGAAGTATTAACACTCAGTTTTCCAAAACCTCCTTTTTTTTTTTTTTTTTTTTTTTGAGGCAGAGTCTTGCTCTGTCAACCCAGACTGGAGTGTAGTGGCACAATCTTGGCTCACTGCAACCTCCACCCCCTGGGCTCAAGTAATTCTCCTTCCCCAGCCTCCCTAGTAGCTGGGTTTACGGGTGCTCGCCACCACGCCTGGCTAAGTTTTGTATTTTTAGTAGAGATGTGCCATGTTGGCTGGGATAGTCTTGAACTCCCGATCTCAGGTAATTTGCCTGCTTCGGCCTTCCAAAGTGCTGGGATTACAAGTGTGAACCACTGTGCCTAGCCCTCTTATTTCTTTCTTTATTTTTATTTTTAATTGACAAGTAATAGTTGTACATATTTAGGGATACAGAGTGATAGTTTGATTCATCTAAACCGTGTGTAATGATCAAATCTGGGTAATTGGGATATCTATAACGTCAAACACTTATCATTTGTGTTGGGAATATTCAAAATCCTCTCTTAAAGGTCTTTGAAAAAATACAATAAATTAGTGTTAACTGTAGTCACCCTGTAGGGCTGTAGAATACCTGAACTTATTCCTCCTATCTAGCTATAACAGTGTATTCATTAGCCTCCTTCCTATCCTTCCCTCCCCTAATTTCTAGCTTCTTATAACTAAAATTTTACTCTCTATGAAATCAACTTCTTTTAGCTCCCACATATATGTGAGAACATGTGGTATTTGTCTTTCTGTGCCAGGCTTATTTCACTTAACATAATGTCTTCCAGTCTCATCCATGTTGCCAAGAATGACAGAATTTCATTCTGTTTTTATGGCTGAGTAGTATTCCATTGTGTAAATATACCAAATTTTCTTTCTTCATTCATCTGTTAATGGACACCTAGGTTGATTTCATATCTTGGTTGTTGCAGATAATGCTGCATTAAACATAGAAGTGCAGATATCTTGATATATTAATTTCTTTCCTTTTTTTTTTTTTGATAAATACCCCATAGTGGGATTGCTGGATTATATGGTAGTTCTAGCTTTAGATTTTTTTAGTTTTTTGAGAAACTGCCATGCTGTTTTATATAATGGCTGCACTAATTTACATTTCCCCCAACAGTGTATAAGAGCTCCCTCTTCTCTGAATCCTTGGCAGTATTTGTTATTTTTTGTCTTTTTGGTAATAGCCATTATAGTTTGGTTGAGATGATATCTCATTGTGGTTTTGATTTGTATTTTCCTTATGATTAGTGACGTTGAACATTTTTAAATATACTTGGCTGTTCATACATGTTTGAGAAATGTCTGTTCAGATTTTTTGCTCATTTTTGATGAAATTATTATTTATTTATACATTTGCTTTTGAGTTGTTTGAGCTACTTGTATATTTTAAATAGGAATCCCTTGTTAGATGAATAGTGCAAATACTTTCTCCCATTCAAGAGGTTGTCCCTTCACTCTGTTGATTGTTTCCTTTGCTGCGCAGAAGATAAATACAAGGATTCATTTATTCACTGTATATCTGGAGGTCTACTCTGCAAGTGGCCATAGAATCTACCCTCTAGAATAGCATAGATTTCACCCTCATGAAGGTCTTATGTAATACAATCCAAAGATATGGATCTGAATTGCCAGAGGAATAGGATTAATTGAATGATTTAAGGCAAGCTTGTCCACTCAGGACCGCTTTGAGTGCAGCCCAACAGAAATTCGTAAACTTGCTTAAAACACTATGAGTTTTTTTTGTGATATTTTTTAGTTCATCAGCCATTGTTAGTGTTAGTGTATTTTGTGGGTGGCCCAAGACAATTCTTCTTCTTCCAATATGGCCCAGAGAAGCCAAAAGTTTAGACACCCCTGATTTTGGGATTCAGAGAAGTGGGGAGACACAGAATCATAATATCTTTGCAATATGGAGGGTTATTCAAGTCATCTTCTCCAACATCTGACTCCAAAACAATTTACTTTTTAATATCCTTGAGAGTGGGCATTCAGTTCTGTTTAAATATTTCCAATGATACTGGGTCTTTGACTCCTAAGAAGCTGTTGCATTGTTAGATTGCTTCAGCTATAATAACATTATTTTTAGAATGCCCTCCTATAATAGTCAGCTGGCTGGTTTAATTTATTTCCTCAGGGACAGTAGTTCTCAACCATGTATGTAGTGTGGGTATGGTGGATTGTGTGTGAATTTGATGCATTGATGGGACTTTCTCAAATTATGCATGCCCCTCACCACTTCTTACCACCTGTTTCTTTCCCCTTTCCCAGAGATGCTGCTACATTCCTCGACCACACAGATTTTCTGTTCTCAGTGTATGTGTCCCCAGGTCCTTTAGCTATCTGTCATATATTTTCTACATTCTCTCATCATTCTAGTTGATCTATTCTGAACTTAATCAGTTTGTAAATGTTTTTCTTAAAATGTTAAAAACAATATCACACATATGGTTGAACTGCAACCGGGTACAGTGAGACAATTGCTTTTTGTGAAGCAGACAAAATACTTCTACTAGTGTAGCTTTAGATTGTACGAACATCTTTAGCAGTCAAATCTCACTGCTGACTCATATTGATCTTGAGGCCAAGTAAAATCCCTAGGTCTATTTCACACAAACTGCTGTCAAGACTGGTCTGTCCCTATGCTGTATTTGTGAAATTGATATTTTGAACCTGAATGCTGGACTTAGCACATATTTCAGTTAAATTGAATCTTTTTGGTTTAGGCATTTTATTCTGGTTTATTGAGATCGTTCTGAATCTTGATTTGGTCATCCATCCTATTAACTATTTCTTCTAAGCTTTGTGTAATGTTCACATTTTATAGGTTTGCCTTCTGACTTCATTCAGGGTGATATAAAGATTCCTGTTAGGTCAGGCATAATGGAGATAAGAGATAGCTTCATGGAGGAAGTAGATTTTGTCTTAGGGTCTGCTGGAGATCCCTTTATACTCCAAGGGAATGAACTTTTCCTGATTGGGAGAAACTATATAACATGAAAGCTATCCATTTATTTATTCATTCATTCAGTGAATATTTACTGAACTCCCAGTATCATCAACACTGTTCAATGTGCTAGGGATGTAGTAGAGAATATGACAATTATGGTAACTGCCCTTGTGAACCGTATAGTCTCATTGGCTGACTCTAAAATCTATTTCATAACTTTTATCCTGTATTGCCAGAGAAAGTTAAATTTCCCAATCATAAGTTTACTTTTTTGGCAGCTTTCTTATCTATGTAAATTCAAGTACAGTTACTTTCAATGGGACAAATATTTATTTCCTAGGCACTGTGCTAGGCACTGAGATATAATCATAAAAAAAAAACACATTGTCTCTGCTTTATTGAACTTACAGCTTAAAATGAATGATTAGGCAAGCAAATTAACAATGATAATACAATGTGATATAAAATGTGCTCTGACAGGGATAATATATAGCATTCTGGTTACATAAAGCAATATTAACAAACCCAGAGTTGTGGGGATGGGGGCAGGTCAGGGAAAGCTTTTGGTGCAAGTGACATTTCAAATGAGATCAGAAAGGTGAGTAAGGGTAAAACAGGTGATGGTGCAGAGCAAGAATATTTTAGGCAAAGGGAGCAGTTCATGTGAAGGCTGGAGGAGAGAGTAAGCATGGTACATTGAAAGAACTGGAGAATGTTCCTTAGGCTCAAGCAGAGTGAGGGGTTGAGGATTGCCTGTTGAGTCCATTTGGTCTTCCCACTGAGTTTGGGGTACTAATGTGTCATTTGACACACCCTCTTTTTCCTAGGGGATGGCTATAGAAGACAGATTGCTAGTTATATACTGCGCTACAGCTTTTGGGGGTGGCATTATTAAATGACTTTCTTTGTCCTAAAGGGACAATGTATATGGTTGCAGCTGTAATAAAATTAGAGTGGTCTCTCAATTTCTCAGCACTTTACTTTCCTTCTAATGTTTCCCCAAACATTTTTTAAATGTAGTTTTATAAATTGGCTGTTTGACTCAACCTTGCTAAGCTGTTTGATCCTGGGGATGAAGCTCATTCATTATAAGCACTGCTTCTGCTTACTTTGTTGAAATAAAAACTATACAATTGCTTTATAGCAAAAATAATCCTATGGTAATTAAAAATAAATGATAAGTATGACTGTGCTGTACATGCACACTAAATATTTCAGTGTGAGTGCTAGGAACTCAGGTTTTTATACAGAATGAAATAAGTTAACCTAAGAATTTGATTCTTGGCAATGTGTTTGAAAAGGAGCAGCTCTTTGTAACAGCAACCTAAAAGGATATTGTGAAGGAGACATAAAAATCTATTTGGATTATGACCCAATGAAGAAGTTCTCAGGGAGCATAGCTACATGAAAAAATCCTTAAATTTGGATGGATCCCTAAGGTAGGTGAATTGAAGGGCTGATCCAGTGACTTTGGTTATTTTGGGAGAAAAATCTTATGTTCAGTTTAAAAATCTGAGACCCTTGTTTTTCTAAGGATTTTCCCCTGATGTGGCACTTTCAAAGATCTTTGAGGGTCTGAGGCCATATTACAACTGCCATGCTTTATAGCTGAACCATAGCTTCCAAGGGTGCTGGGGGTAAATACCAGCCACAGTTGCATTTGTGCTAGAATGCTAACACAGGCATAGCTTCAAGTGGAGGAAAGAGAAATACTCTGCTTTATACATGAAGATATTATATAATACGCTAGTAATGATAGCTAAGATTTACTGAGCACTTAGTATATGCCAGGTACTATGTCAGATAGTTTACATGCATGATGTTACTTAATCTTTACTGCAGTTTGTGTGTGTGTGTGGGGGGATATGCCATAACATTATCTTCATTTTTCAGGTGAGTAAACCAAGTCCCAGAGATAAGTATGTTATCTAAAATCCCACAAATCTAGCAAATGGTAGAGCTGGAAAACTTCCAGGTTTATCTGATGCTAAAACCCATATTGCAACCATAATACTGTCTTTTCGCCACCAAATCCCAGCAGAAGGAGTTCCTGAGATGGTGTGGAACCTTCTTTCAGTCAGTAAGTCAAGGGTACTGCTGACAGTGATTATTCCCTTTCTCTGCCCCAATACAGCCAAGGCAGCATGTCACACTGGAAAGGGCACAGGATTTGCATTCAAACAGACCTGGTCCAATCTTTGCTGTATAACTTAGAAGCTGTGTGAGCTTGGGTAAATTATTTAATGTTTCTGTCAGTTGCCAAATCTATAAAATTAAGGTCATAATGTCTACTTTGCATGCTTGTTGTAAGGATTAAATGCAGCAAGATAAGCAACATTTCTACTGGAGAGCTTGGTAGATCACAGGTACCCAATAATGGTGGCTGTTTCAGTAATTAGAAGTAGTCCAATTAGATTATTGAGTTGACATATTCTGGTGATGGGTACTTAACATCTTGATCCAGAGCCAAGGGGAAAAGAACGGCAACTGCAGGTGACTCCTTAAGCAGCTCTTGCTCAGTGTGTGGCTTCCAATACCTCCTACCTATAACTGTGACGTTCAATAGCTTAGCCTTAATGTAGGTAATAGAAATTGATATTCCTAAGTTGTGGTATTAACCTGAACTCAATTAAAGCACCACATTGCATTATTGTACTCCACTGTGATTGCACACCACTCAGATAGATGCTGGTTTCCACGATTTTGTTTCAAAGCAACACATTCCACACATGGAAAGAGAATAGTGGTACAGAGGGAAACATGATGGGAAGTTACTTACTTGTAGGTTTAGAAGGAAAATAGCATCCTTAATTTATATCCTCTTCACAATACACAACCATTTGTTCAGCAAAAACCCCTGTTAACATTTACACTGTAAATTATTTGCTGGAAACTTGAACTACAGAGAGAAGCTGAGTTCAATTTCTTTGAATTCAATAGAAGCAAACCCACTTATTTTCACCCCTTTGTCTGGGAAAGTAAATCCTTTAGTACAGAGCATTTCCCTCACAGTCAGGGTTTGTTGGTTATTTATGTTTCAGTGTTGAATTTTCATCTCCTCGCTTTTCATCAGAAACAATTATGAAGCCACAATCATGAAAATAATAAGCACAGATACATGGTTCAACATGTCTGCATGATGACTCTTCCCTCCATTCAAATAATGCTCCAGGGTTAATTTCTTTACACGCAATTTGTACTTTTTTTCTTTTTGGCCCTACATATGCTAGCACACAGCCCTGCCTTGCGTGTCCTCTGAGGTTTGACTGTGATGCATCAAACAAAAGGGGGAGAAAAAGAGCAGAGGGTAAAGGTCCAGTGAAAAGAATCTCAAGGTGATTCATACAGATGAGCCCCAGAAAAAGAACCTGGCTCCCACCTGCACAAACACTGATAATTGTTTGGAAAATGTCAGTAAGTCAAGGATATCTGGAGAGGAGGGCAAAATAAGTTTTCTTCCTACCAGTTGACAAAGAGCTTTGTAAGACTGAAATTATCCCCACCCATTGAAATTGGTCTGAAAGAAAAGGACATGTCTCTTTTCTCAGTGGGGATTTTATGCTTGAAAACATAAAATTCATCAACAAGCACATATAATAGTTGTGAAACTTGAAGGAGATAATGCATTTGAGAACATAGCATAGCGCCTGCCTAAGTAAATGCTCAGTGACGGTTAAGAATCCCATTAATGAGGACTTTTAATGGACATAGCATCATGCTAAAGGGTTATCAAGAGGCTTAGAGTATGGTCTTAGTCCTTAAGGGCTTATCGTAGACCCAGAAACACAGGGACCGCAAACCAAGAGAGAAGCAGCAATATGAGGCAGCATAGGTATCAAATGATGAGTGAAAACAATGAGGATGTAAATAGGCATTTGCTGAGCATCTACACATGCCATTAGTTCCACACAGCAATTATATGAAGTTGGTGCTATGAATAGCCCCATTTTGCAGAAGAGTAAGCTGTGGTTTAGGGATGAAGAGTGACTTTATTTTAGTAACACAGGTAGTAAGTAACGGATCTGGAATTTTGCCTTCTGTTCCAAAGTCTGTATTCTTTCTATAGTATATACCATGCTTTCCTATGTACAAACAGGTAGGGGGCTTCTTTATTCCTCTTAATCATCCATTATTTGCGGGTCTTATTGTTAAATCCTTTACATATACAGCATATCATTATAATACAGAGGTTAAATGTCATGAGCTGTGGTTACTAGACTCTAAATTCAACTCCTCTCTCTACCCACCAGCTGTGTGACCTGGGGAAAGTTACTAACCAATCTGTGCCTCAGAAATAAATGAATTAATATGCAGCGTACTTACAAAAGAGTTTGATACACTGGTGATATAAGTGATGGCTGCTATGATTCTAATTTAATTTTCATAAATCCTTATGAAGTAGGGACTATGGTTATGTTCGCTTTACAGATAAGGAAGCTGAGCCTTAGTGAGATGAAACAACTTTTCTAAAGTTACATGAGTAGGAAATGCTGGAGCTGACATTCAAGTTCAGGCTTGTTTGACTCCAAACTTTGCTTTTATTCTCACTGTGCCACATTGCTTCCCTAGGTGCCATAGCCGTTTAGGAGAGGAAGAAGTCCATGTGAGGTGAGGTAGTTGGAGAAGGTTTCATTGAGGATATTGGAAAAGGATACTGAGAAAAACAATCTGTGTAGGAAGTCTGGATGAAGAAGGAGGGACTTTCAAGGGAAGAGGAGGGAGGCCCAAATGTCTCTCCTCCCAAAAAGACTCTTAGGGCATGAGGAAATCCCATTCTCCTTCAGTGACACAAAAGCAAGAGCAGACCTGCTCAAAGGAGCTGCCTTTTAGGAGTTTCGACACAGTCCTCAAGGGCAGGAGGCAGCCCTCAGTTTCCCAAGAGGAATTTGTCTGGGGAAAACTGTAAATGAATCAGAAAGTAATCTCCTAGAAGGCTGTGCCCAGAATCCTAAACCTGAGTTTACAGCTGTCCTATCTGCCTCCAAGTGGCTCCTCTGGTCATGCCCTCTTGCCCCACCCCCTGCTCCCACAGATAGTCACAGGGCAGAGAAATTTCCAGAGGAGAAACTAACACTGAAAGTACCAAATTCAGAAGAAAATAATCCAGTGCCTTTATTGAAAATTTATAAAAATATGTACAGTTTTAAATCTGCTAAGTCGTGAGGCACAAACCCCCACTAGAGAATAATTTAACTGCTGCTTGCCCCTTGCACTGCATAGCCTACTCTCCAGGGGACCATTGCTTTAGCAGTTTGGCTATCTCAGCTGCTACGGTGCTTCCTCATTTTACACCATTCCTGAGTCTTGAGTGGTGTGGCTTGGGAACCCAACTATGTCTTTTGCAAAGCCTGCCAATTTGCCTATGTAGCTGGTACGCACTGGTGATTTATGTCTGGGAGTCTGTTTAACTGGGGTTTCTGCCTGCCCGAAGCTTCCTGTGGTAATAGTCCTCCTAATTAATTCTGTTATTTTTTTTACCCTTTGCCCTCTGAGCTGCCTTTGAAACTCTCCCAACTTTGGATGACTCAGAGTGTTAGAGAAGCATTTTCCTGGGGAGAAATTTCACTCAGACTCGCTCCAGTCCTTCAAATCTCGCATGAGCACCTGCAACTATATGTACTTTGTAATGAACCACAGTGTTCAGTAGAGAATTGTCTCAATGTATCACAGTTACACAGAATCTTGAGATAAATGACTCTGGAGCAACCTACTGTAAAAATTCATTGGTTCAAGAGCTTATAAACAGACAATTTACCTTGCCTAAAGAAAAGTGTACCTGTGCCCGTTGACTCTTAAATGAATGGTGTGTTCATTACAAAGTGTCATGCTCACCAGGTGTCAAGAGCACAAACTATGGAGTATAAGGCTCTTTTTAATGTTTCATTTTCCTTATTTTGCCATCTTTACATTAATCTGTTGTCAAGCATTGACATGTATACTTAGCATATGTAATGTTCACACACTCTGGTAAAGTTACGTCTCTTCTTTTGGTCTCCATTCCTTATTCGGTAAGTAATATGCCAGTGATGCATACTGGCATTAGGTTATTTTTGATATTATCATGCTTTATCTCTGAGAGACAAAGAAACGTTCATTCTTTCCCTTATTGATGAGTAGGCCTGACGTAGTGGCTCATGCCTATAATCCCAGCACTTTGGGGGTCCGAGGAGAGCAGATCACTTGAGGTCAGGAGTTTGAGACCAGCCTGACCAACATGGCAAACCCCTGTCTGTACTAAAAAGAAAAAATTAGCTGAGCATGGTGGCACATACCTGTAGTCCTGGCTACTTGGGAAGCTGAGGTGGAAGAATCACTTGAACTAGGGAGACAGAGGTTGCAGTGAGCTGAGATACCACCACTGCACCTCAGCCTGGGCAACAGAGCAATACTCCATCTCAAAGTCAAATAATAACAATAATAATAATAATAATAATGACTAAAATAAGCTAAAGTTGTTTCTGAGCACAGAAGTAAGATTATATCAGACTGAAGGGTGAAATAGGAGGTGAAAAAGTAGAGACAATAACCATTGTCTTCTTTTTAATAAGTGGAATTATGGACCAGAGATATTTAGAATTGTTGGGAATCTATGGAGTAATTAACTAACACCTTAGTTTGGAGGCAATAATTTTTCAGAGCACCAACACATTTGTATGATTTTTAAATCCAGTCATGATCAGATATCTCAATGTAGGAATAGAGAAAGTAGGTGGTTGGATTGAATAAAGGCTAGACATTTACAAGGAAGTCTTTGTGGAATCGCCTAAAAAGGCAGTATATTTGAGAGTGTTGGCAAAACAATGCTTACAGGTTGGATTGTAAACTTGAGGCTGGGGAAGGAAGAAAGTGAAGCCAAAAATGGACCAATATATTGACCAAAACAGAAGGGTCATAGGATTGTGGAACTCAAAGAAGATGAGTAACAGGTGAAGTAAAAGTCATGGAGTAAGACTAATAAATAAGAGGTACTTCTCAAGGAAAGGTCAATTGACTAAGATTTCTGAAGTGGAGCAGTTATTGTCAGAGATGAAGTCCAGAGTGTGACCCTGGGAGTAGGTTTCTAAAATGAAATGGAGGAGAAAGCACTTGGAGTAAAAGACCTCAAGGAACTGTGGACAATATGGTTGAGCTTATAGCATGACATATAGGCCCATGACTGGAGTCATACAGGCCAATGATTGGAGTTAAGGTACAGTGACTTACAAAGAGTTTGGTACCAAAAACCTTGAAGAATGAGGATACGTGGTCTAGGGGCAAAGAGAAGATGTCAAAAGAAAGGCAGAAAATCACATATCCTGATTCCCGAAAGAGGACAGTCTTTCATGACAGTGGGAGGTGGCACTGTGAGGTTAGGGTAATTAATTGTTAAAATGTTCTAGCCACTCAAATGCCCAGAACAAAAACTTATAAATTAAGTGAGTATGAAATAGGGAAATAATTTAGTGGTTTGTGAGAGCCTCCTTGGAAAAACACTAGGTTCAATATTCATGCTGTAAACCAACACAATCGTTATATTGCAGCTATCGATGTAGAATGCAAGAGCAGAGTGATTTGCAATGGTTCCTCATGCTTGTCCTGTGGGAAAAGGGAGTTCAATCATTCCTATTTCCAAAGAAAGGAATAGACAATTGTTCTGTGGTCAGATTTAAAGCAAAGTTATAGATTGAACTCTCTTTAATTGGCTATCACTTTTCAATAGGCTGATGATGTATAGGTTCCTTGAAACTCCCAAGAGAATTCCTAGGAATCCAGACTGTACAGAAGTGATAAATGATAACTTGAGTAACCTTGTTTCCTTGCTAAGAGCAGCCATTGGTCAACTCTATAGGACTGTTAAGTGAGTATTTTCCCATTAATTCCAGTTATGGATTTTGAGATATTTGTACCATCAGTGATTTTGATCATTAGAACACAATTGACATATTATTTATATTTAGGTTTTTACTTATTTATAGCCAAGGTTAGTGTGAATTTAGACACTTAGATGATATTTATTTATACTTGGTGTATATAAAATAGTGTTATCCCTCCTGTATTTTGTCATCTTCAAAAAAATTATGTTCCATAATTTGTTGAATTTTTCAAAATTGCCCTATGTTGTCAAGGTAAAGGTAAATTTTTCCATTTCCACAGTTCAATATGGATTTTACAGCCAATCATGGATTTGGGCATTGTAGAATCAAACTAGTTTGGATCCATAGTTCTCTGGACAGCTAGAAAGTGTAGCTGTGATACTGATATGTGTGTAGAGGGTACTGGGATGAAGTGTCTACTCTAGAGGCTACTCTTTAGCCAGCTATAGCTAAAGGTTTTTTTTTTCTTCTTCTCTAAGAGGGGACATTGTTTTGGTACCTTTCTCATAATTCCCTTCTTTTTCTTTTTTGTTTTCTTTCTTCTGATATCATTTAAATCAGAAAAACAAAGTATCTAAAATATTTAAGTCTTACCTGTGGGCAAATTACTCTGACTCAAAGCTGTCATAAGTGAATATACATTTTTTAAAAGACCATAAGCTTGGTTTAAGATGGAGAATATTGGTTTTGGTAAAGACTCTTCATAGAGCAAGTACTGTTTTGTTTTGGTGATCTCCATAGTGTCTGGACAAATGAGAACATGGCTGCTCTTCACTGTAGTGTTTCCTACTGACATAAATTGCTTAGAGTTCAGGTTTGGCCTGCACTCAGGCACTATGTAGTTCCATTTGGCAGATGCATCTGAAGCCTTCAACATTTCAGAGAACATTGGAGTTTAAGAGAATCAACAAATTTCATTAAATCATCTCTTATTTGGTTTCTCTTTCCACTCCTCTCAGTTAATGTCCTGGGAGTTTGTGGGATTGTCCCTGATTCAATGCTCTAATTTTTTTTTTTTCCAGTAAGCAGCAGGACTCCCTCAGGTGCCCTCTGAGGGTTCTACTCCCAAGTTTCCTCAGTGAATTCTCAGATGAGACTGTGACAGATGCCCACATAAGCCCTTACATAGGGGAAGACGAGGTGCCTCTTCACACCTCTCTGCAGTTTCACACTTGCACACGGATGCTTCCTTGAACACCCGCGCCCCATCTGTTCTTACATCAGTCCCATAAAACAAGATATCATTATTAATAGCACGTTTCCCCTGAATTTTTTATTGGAAAGTTACTTACAAGTTGCTGAAAGTCACAAGTTCCCTTTCTCAGGTAGATTGGGTGAGCACCGGAGAAAATAATTCAGATATTGGTTTCTCTGGACTTTGATCTCAGAGATGCATTCAGTTATGATAATACACTCTCAATTATACTAGCCTTCCAAGAGGGTGACAAATGTGAAGAATGGGTAATAGTACTGGAGGATCTTATGCTGTTTATGCTCAGAGAGGTGCCTGCTGGATTACTTTGGGGGCATATTGGATGGGCCTGAGCCATTGTTACCAAGTTCCCCTCAGGGAGGGTCAAGGCATCCTGGGATGTCTAGGTGTGATTGAGGCCTTGGAGGCAAATGGACTGAGTCAGTGTGTGCTTCTTGCATTCAGTCCTGTAGTGATCATGAGGCTTCATATATTGTGAGGTTTTAGGATTTGTAACTTGGACCCTTTACCAGCATGAAAATAAATATGCCATGTGCAGTATGCTCAATGTGTCCATTAATCCACCTGCACTTCTAAGTCAAGTTTCTATAGTATTGTTTCTGTGCCTTTTGACTCTTCAGAAACAGCTATTGACTTGTATTCTCTGTCTTGACTCTGTTCTAAACTCTGTCCCCATCCCCACAAATGGTCTCATTTCATCAGGTTTCCTGGGAGTTTCACGTTTCTCCTGATACACCCCCAAACACTTCTCTCCTTAATGTACTCTTCTTGATTAAAAAAATACAGAATAGCTTATATATAATAATAATTCTTTTCTTTTTTTTTTTTTTTTTTGAGACGGAGTTTCACTCTTGTTACCCAGGTTGGAGTGCAATGGCGCGATCTCGGCTCACCGCAACCTCCACCTCCTGGGTTCAGGCAATTCTCCTGCCTCAGCCTCCTGAGTAGCTGGGATGACAGGCACGCGCCACCACGCCCAGCTAATGTTTTGTATTTTTAGTAGAGACGGGGTTTCACCATGTTGACCAGGATGGTCTCGATCTCTTGACCTTGTGATCCACCCGCCTCGGCCTCCCAAAGTGCTGGGATTACAGGCTTGAGCCACCGCGCCCGGCAATAATAATTCTTAAACAAGTATTTACTTTGATAAGTTGATGTATTGCTTAACCATATATTACTGGACTTAAATGTTGGACAACTTCATTAAAAGCTACTAAATTGAGTGTGTTCTTCCTCCTGCTCCACTATTCCAATTCTTTATTCCTCCTTCCTCCTTTGCTCTTTCTCCACCTGATCCTCTGGCCCCCTTCCCTTTCTTATAGTATTTAGCTAACTCTTTTCCATACTTTTTTTGGTTCTCTTTTTTGCAAAAAATCAAACTTTCTTGACCAAGTTCTGAGTCAGTAAGCTTATAAAGCAAAAGATAAATTCATCTCTTTTAACTGAATTCTTTTACTAATGTTCCCCTATTTAGAAATCTTTAAAACTCTTTCTAAATGTCTATTATTTTTACATTGGTACTTTTAAGGATATCATCGTATTTTAACACTTTTTCCATGGTGGGATTTTCATTGAACTATTGGTCTCTCCTCAGAGCCCTTATGTTACTCCTCTGCATTTTTTTATTTCTTTTTTTCCCTGCAGTTTAATAGGAAACTTGAACAGGACACCAAACCTAAGAATTTAGAGAACTTTGTGCTCTCTTCATGCCTTCAGTCTTTCCCCTTGCTTGACCATGAAAGTGTAGCCCCTTTTCAACTAAATGCAGGACCAGATTTCAAATGACTTGTTGAAGCTTGGAGGGAATGAGTAGCCCCTAAAAGTGGTAGAACCAACCAATCTCCCACATTTTGTATGAGTAATGTTGCTACAGATAATATTTTGTGTGTCCAAAGGTGAAGGTGCATTGAAGAAAAATCGTCTGCTTTCGACATTGAAACAAACTCAGCAGAAGAGAAACTCCTCTATTTCTAATTTAAATGGCAGTCCAATTATTTTTAAACCTGTTTTGACTTGTGATGGGCTGCTTTTTAAAATATGACTAGTTCACTAATAAAGGATAGAATATCTTATAATGAGATAGAAGAGTCTTGGACATAAGTGTGTGGGTTTCAGAGTCACTATAGGTTTGGTGTTCAAATCCTAACGGTAATTTGATAGTTGTATGACTGTGGGAAAGTGAGTTACTTAACTTCATTTAGTCTCAGTGTCCTCATCTATAACATAGGAATTAATTATAGCACCTCACCTCATCAGGTTGAGAATTACATGTGACTGGAAGCAAGCAAGTGCATATGTGTGGCATATAATACTCAATACATGTTTTATGTCATGTTTGATAATTTTGTAGTTTCCTCATGGAGGTAATAGTGGGTTGTAATGCAATTAAAGTGTGCTGAAAAATGTGCTGAAATTTGTAACTGAAGTTACAATTCAGATTTCAGTATGATGTTTCCTCCTTGTGGTGGCTGGTTGCCTATGTAACAGATAGCTTCCATCTGAAGCTTCTTACCCCATGATCTTGTTAACTTGTTAAATCAGTATGCTTTCCAGATGCTAATTCCCAGACCGTAATCCCTCTTAGACTTTATTCACTTTCTATGACTGAGCAGAGCCTTCTCTCTCATCCCCAACTTCCTTGGATGTATGAGGAAGATTTAGCATTGACAATTATTTCTAGGTGATCTGCAGCATTCTTCTTGCTTTGGGGGATTATTTAGGGAGCTAGAAGAGCCTAACAATGACAATTGCTGCTTTTAAGTTTGTACTCAAGTCAACATTTTCTCATTATGATGCATTTCTAATATGCTTCATAAGAAAATGAATCAGATTTGGATCAGAATAACCATCATTATGGAAATGGTTTATTAAAAAGTACTTACTATGATGGTCTTGACTAGTTTTCAGCTTGGAGATAAGGTGCTAAGATCTTAGGCAGCCTCTTGGCAATAGCCCTACACCCTTCAGGTATTGAAACTATAGAAATTTCTGCATCTGCAGGGGTACTTTATTATTCTTCTGATGTTTGTCTATGGGACTTTAGATTAATTGGCTCTGACAAAGTATGTTATTGGGCAACCAAAAAGGGATTCCTTCGTTAGAATTCCATATTGTTGTTTTGCTTCTTTTGGCTCAAAATAGCATCTAGATGCACTTGGTTCTATTTGAGGGGGGTTGTTTCTATCTATCTATTTGTCTGTCTATCTATCTATCATCTATCTATCATCTATCTAACCTATGTATCTTGTTGTAGCATAGCACCTCTCAAATTTTAATGTGCATGAAGATGAAGTGGTGCTGGAGACTTTGCATTACTAACAAGATCCCAGAATATTCTGATGTTGCAGCTTGAGTGTAACAGACAACTGTGATGCCCCATCCATATTTCTTGACACTCATCTCAATACATACTGGAGACTGCTTATATCCTTGACTATCTGCCTCAGGATTTTTTTTCTTTTTCTTTTCTTTCTTTTTTCTTTTTTTTTCTTTTTTTTTTTTTTTGCCTGTGGGAACACTTGTCCTAGATGCAAAGGAAGCCTGAAGTGCCAGAGAATTAATGACCCTAGAAGCATCCTTCAACCAATGTCTGAGGGTAATTTTGTGGGTAAATATTGCAGTTCCTTGCTCCTCAGTTGGAATAAATTTTCCAGAGTCCCACACCAAGATTGAGCCTGTTGTCTTTTTGTGTTGGATTCTTTCCCTTCCTTGCCTCACTTCCTCACTTTTCTGTGGGTATTTCTGGGGATCAGCTCCCAAAAAACATATTTCTTTTATCTGAGGATCTGTTCTTGAAGAAACCCAACCCAAGAGCTTTGCTAAATATATTTTTCTTATTTTGTTAGCCTGTTTACTTGAGAGATACACTCCTTACCTCAAACACTACTGTATTTGGCTTGCTAAGTCAAATTATGTTAATTGATGGTTTGTAGGTTTGACCTTCAAATGTCTAAAGAGAAGCCTTCATATTAAGAAACATTATAAAAAAATCTCTGAGTTTACATTCACTAGTTCTAGAAATTCCATAGAAACATTAATATTGGCTTTCAGTATTTGGTGCAAGTCCAATCAGCTTCATGATATCAGCTAAGGAAGAATTGTTTGGAAAGAATATTTAAATGTAGAGGACTTATTAATTTTATGTACCCAAACTCAGCATGTTTCATGTCAACAAGGATACTCATGAATTGAGTAAATTGTACACATTGGAAAAATCAAATCCTAAATGAGTCTTTAAGGGTAACCCTTGGCCAGCTGGACTGTCACTCACAAAGGTGACTTTTGTACTAAAAAATCCCATTTGAGTTCCAATTTATTACTCAATTGTCACTAAAGTCACTAACAGTGCAACTGCATAACATCTTCTCCAAACTGCCTCTTTAGTCTAATGGGAGTTTGTTAATTAAACATTAACATTTTGCAGAGGCAGTCTCCCACTTTGCCCATATTTGAAGTATTCTGGGATTTTCTACAGCAGTGGGAGTTGAAGGTGGTAGATTACCAAGCTTTGGATGCACAACCAGACTTATTTTACCAAGGGTTACCTAAAGAGGTAAGTGCTCAGTTTTGACCATCAATGCTAACATGTAATGAAATTGTGTGGACCCCTTAAAACACTGTTTATGGCAAAACTACAGCTAAAGTTGTCATGAGAAACCTCTGGCTTTGTGTAACGCTTTCTCACTTTTTCAAAGTGCATTCATTCTTTTATATCATCTGATGTAAAATGCCTCTGTATTTTATGTATTCATTTAAAAATTCATTGTATTTTGAAGTTAACAAAATAGATTTGTCTTATTCTGGGCAGCTATTACAAAATATCTTAGACTGGGTAGCTTATTAACAACAGAAATTTATTCTCACAGTTCTAGCAGTTGTGAAGTACAAGATCAAGATTCCGGCAGATTCAGTATCTGGTGAAGGCCTGCTTTCTGGCTCGTAGACAGTGCCTTTTTGCTGTGTACTCATACGGTGGAAGTGGTGAGAGTATTTCTCTTGGGCCTCTTTTATATGGGCACTAATCCTATTCATGAGGGTTCTGCCTTTATGACCAAATCACCTCCCAAAGGCCCAACCTCTTAATGTCATCACCTCGGGGATCAGGATGTCAACAAATGAATTTTGGGAGGGCACAAACATTCAGATCATAGCATTTTACCCCTGGGCCCCCCAAATTCATACCTTTCTCACATGCAAAATAAATTCATTTCATTCCAATAGCCCCAAAGTCTTAACTCATTCTGACATCAACTCAAAAGTCTAAAGTTCAAAGTCTCATCTAAATAAAATTTAAATCAGATATGGGTGAGACTCAAGGTATGATTTATCCCAAGGCAATTTATTCTCTGGCTGTGAACCTCTGAAATCAAAGGTATTATGGCTTCCAAAGGGCAATAATGGGATAAACACAGGATAGAAATTCTTATTCCAAAAGAAAGAAATAGGGAAGAAAAGAGTAACAGATCCCAAACAAATCCAAAACCTTAAGGCTCATGAATAATCTTTGGGTCAATACTCTGCTCTCCAGGGCCATTGCAGTGGAGGTCCTGCCTTCCAGACCCATTGAGTCAGCCATACTACCTCTGCAGCATTACAAGACAGAAATTGGGATCCCAAACCTCTACACAACCTTGACCTTGTGGCATTGCCTGGCAAAACCCATGCTAGAGTTCTCACATGTTGGATTTGCATGCTTGTTACTCTAGCAGTTTCGAATTGCAGGTGTGACTCTGCATCCATGGATCCACTGGGCATTGCCCTAGTGGGGGCTCTCTGTGGTGCTTTTGCCCTTATGTTTGTTCTCTGCCTGGGTCCTGTGGGTCTCTGGAGGCAGTCATGCCTGTTTTGCTGGGTACAAGTACACGCTGACCCAGGCCTTACTAGAGTCACATCTGGGGCAGCCAAGGAATAAGGCAACTGAGTAAGAAGAGTGGAACTTACAATTTGAAGCAGCTTAAACCATTCCTTTAATGTCATTTTGCTCCCTGGACCCTGGCACTCTGGGCCTATGGTGGAGAGGAAGCCCTGATGATCTCTGATATGTCTTTTGGGTCATTCTTCTATTGTCTTAGACATTAGGTCCTGGCTTTTGTTTAGATGGCTAATTAGATGTTTAGATGGCTAATATTCCCATTGTCTTGATAAGTAGTACTTAACTTTCATTGAGATGTTCAATTCATCTGAATCTCCTTATCAAATAGTCTCTTGGGTGCACCTTTGTTTTTTCCTGACAGGTTTTCTCATTTTTTTTCCAATACGGATCAGCTGCAAAATTTTCAAAATTTTAAATTTTTGTCTCCTTTTGATAAAAAATTCCATCTTTATGTCATTTCTCTTCTCTAATTTTACTATAAGCAGTCAAGGAGAGCCAAGCTACGCTTTGAACACTTTGCTTAAACATTTCTTCAGCCAAATATGTACTTTCATCATTCACAAATTCTGTCTTCCACAAAACACTAGGACACTAACTCAATTCAGCCAAGTACTTTTCTACTTAATAACAAGGGTGGCCTTTCCTCCATAGTCCAATAACATGTTCTCTTTTTTCTGTCTGAGACCTCATCAGAATGGCCTTTATTGTCCATATTTCTTCCAGTAATTTTGTTCACAACCACTTACACATTCTCTAAGAGGTTGAGGCTTTCTCTATAGCTCTCCTCTTTTCCTTCTGAGCCCTCACCAGAATTACTCTTAACAACAATGTAGGCTTTTTCTAGCATGAACCTCAAAATTCTTCTAGCACCTACCCATTACCTGGATTCAAATCCTCTTCCACATTTTTAGGTGTTTGTTTCATACACTATCACTGTTACTTCCTGGTACCAATTTTGTATCTTAGTCCTTTAAGCTACCTTAACAAAACACTATAAATTGGATGGCTTGTAAACAACAAACATTTATCTCACAGTTTCCGAGGTTAAGAAGTCCAAGATTAAGATGCCGGCAGATTTAGTGTAGGTTAGTACCTGCTTCCTCATAGGTAGCACCTTCTGTGTTTTTGTATGATGGAAGGAATAAGGTGGCAGGTGGGGGCAGGGGTGGTGGTGGTGGGGAGGTCTCTCTAACTCTCTAAGGCTTCTTTTATAAGTGGACTGATCTCATTCATGAGGGCTCCTCCTTTATCACCTAATCATTTGTCTAAAAACCATACTTCCTAATACCATTACTTTGGGTGTTATGATTTCAATGTGAATTCTGGGGAGACACAAACATTCAGCTCATAGCAGAAAGAACAGTTACTTTGAAACAGTCCCTTCTCCCTATACTGCAGCAGTAAGTTGAAAGTCTTGAGATAGGAAGATTAATGAGGCAGCAGGGACAAAGTCAAGGATCATGCTTAAACTTTGGTTTAGGCTTCTCTTTTGGCTGTCATTCATCTAATTTTATGCAAACCTGGTTGACAAAAACCCTAGTAACTTTGATGAGAGCCCATTCCTAACCCTACCCCACCCTCTAACTCTCAATCACTGTGGTGGCTCCAGAATTTCTTCACAGGAAATGAAAAGCAATTACATATTTGGTATGTTTCTAGAAAATTTGCCTTGAAAGCATGAATGACAGTACACTTTTTTACTTAAGTTGTATGTTACCTCAGTTAAATTTTCCCAAGTATTCCAAAGGCATTTTACACAAATAATATAAAATGTTCTTGTTATTGTTACCTATTTTTATTTGAAATGTCTTGGAGAAGGGCTTGTCTAAGCCACTTCTATGGTGACATTATGATCAACCTCAAGCCTTAATTAGTTGCTAGAAGCTGTTCTGCATCCATGTATGGATGAACAAGGTTGTTAAATTCTTGATTTTGGCTTCCTATAAAGTTTGATGCTACTGTTTGTTGAGTAATTGTGTTAACACCCTACCAGGCATGCAAGTCTCCATTCCCCTTTTTCGCCAATTTCATTTTTACTTTCTGGTTAAAAGGTGCAGCTTTCAAAAGATTATTCTGAGCCTCGCTATTTCTTGCGTTCTTAGGCTGACCTACTGTTGTGCTTTTCATAAAAGAACACAGTTTTTAAGAAAGCTCACAAAGGAGCCTCTTCCAGGTCCATGTGCAGGTATTCCTTATGCCCCAACTACAGAATTTGAAGAATATTGTGTGAATTGAAATGAGAAATGCGTCTTTCTTTCATTGATTCTTAGGACACATTCAACAGGGTCTGATTACATAAGGAGAGTGGCCACTTAATTAATTGGCCTGTTATCTAGGACAGATGCTTATATTTATTTGGAATACTAATAAAGAGAATACAATTTACCAGTATATTGCAGAGAGGGCTATAGCCAGTAATACTCTTAAAGAAGAGTGGGGGAATCTTCACTCTACATACCTTTATGATATCCATAAATCCCAATGAATGGTTATGGGAGAATTTTGATTTCAACTTGCTTTCAGTACCAACCAACAATACAGAAATGTAGTTGCCTTCAGTACCAACCAACAATATAGAAATTTAGACCATGATGCAAGGGATTTTCCCCCACTCTCCTCTCTTATGTAGATGAAGGAACAAAGAATAAGGAAGAATACATTATTAAAAGACCAACTTATTTATCACACAACTAGAGCTTAATACTCCTTGCCGAAATGCCAGAACATTTCCTGTAGTTTAGAAATCTCATTGAATAAATAGTTTTCTTTAATACCTGTCTTATCATTTAGAGATCCAGGTCTGTTGCCAGACACATTTTGAAGAATATCTCTATGTTTAAAATTACTTTTTAAATCCCCACAACAACCGAAAGAAAAACCACATGAGTTATCAGCTTAGAACACCATCTATGTGGAAACTATGCATTATTTTGGCTACACTTTCCAAATCATTTTGAAAAGAGGAAGAGAAAAGTATGCAGTGGCAACCACATTTTTTGGTTTCCCCCAGGAAAGATATGTTATTTTCCGTACTCTAAGAGTCAATGAATGAGCCATTCGTTGCTTTTTCTTATGTAGTATCATGATTCCTTTGACCCTCCCTATAGGTGACTGCAACTTCCTCTAAGAAGAAGCTATTGATTAGATATGGTTTAAAGGATAAGAACAACAAACTAGTTTGAAAAAATAGGATTTGGAAGGGGAGACTGAGGGAAAACTGTACCTTCCTAGAATGATGGTAATAAACAATATAGTCCTTGTTTTTGACAGAGTTCAAAGGAGATCAGAGCAGGGCTTGATCAAGGGCAGTGACCTTGTGTGAGTGCCAGGAAATGTGCTCCAAGTTGATGAATTACCATGGTTTTATATAACATGATGGGTTTGCTAGAATTTGATCACTTGCCACTCCAAGAATCAAAGAAACCACCACCACAACAAACAGCCCTTTTGAAAGCAAAAATATGTTGTTGACAGTATGAACAGGTGCAAGAAGGGCAAAGTCTTTCAGTAGCTCCATTCCTTATAGTAACCAAACAGATGCATTTCCTACTCAAGACCTCCTCTATTCTTTTGTGCTCTTCTGGCCAGTTCTGGGACTGGTTAAAAAGATGAATGATTACACTCTAACATTTTAATGGAATCCTGTCAGCAATGTAATAAAGACTCCTTTGCTACAGAAAGTGAGGTAACAGCTTGGGGTGCTTTATTTCATGTTCAGTGTTCCTTCAAAAAAAAAAAAGGAATAAATTAAAAAACCCCAGCAATCAAAATACTTGAGAAATACCTGGAAGAAGAAAGATTTAAACACTCTAGACTGTTTCTGTTTTGAAAGAAGAGGAGGGAATGGGGTAGTCGTCAGCAAATATGAATAAAAATTGAGGGATGGCAGAGTGGTATGTTTATGCTTTTTCCTGTGATGTGGGAATAAAAGAATGTTTTGTAAAATTAAACAGCAACCATCCTGAAAAAAAGCTCAAACCTGATCCTTTTCCATAAGTCACATAAAATAAGTGAGGGCATTTATGTTACCAGGCATGTCAACACATTTTATTTTCTTTTGGTAAGTTTTACTTAGGTAAATTAAATGCTATGAGCAGGTAGAGTAAGTGGGCTAAACTTACCAGGATCATTAATCTTCATGCTTCAAGATGGTCAATTCATCCTTGAAGTGGTCAAACTGGAAAATTTTCCCAGTGAATGCTGTGCTTTCTAGAAACATTTCTTTCCTGTTAGGCACTTTAACAATGGGCTGCCTGCTATATTTTCTGCATTGCATTATTCACAGCTCGAAATTATTATATGTTTTTGTTTACTCGCATATGGTCCTTGTCTCCTAGACTGTAAGTGCTATGAAATTGTAGACCATGTCACTGGGATTCACTCTTGATTCCTCAACACATAGTAGGCTCTCCATAAGTATTCATTTAAAGCTTGAATGAATGACTCAGTGACCACTACAAATGGTGGCACAAGACTGTCATTGGATTATGTTGCAGTAAAATATAGCTCGTGTCTTTATCACCTCTTAGACACATCTGCTCAAAATATCCTGAAATCTTTTAGTAACAGGCAGAAAAAAAAGTACTTAACACCTACATAAGCACATGTTGGAATTAATAAAGTATGGTGAGGGAGCCGTTATCACACCTCTTACAATCATATTTTCACCTGTCTTGTGTGTTGGCAACTGGAGGCTGGTAGGCAGTATTTACCAATGAAGAAAACTCATCAGCACCAAATTTGCTTTGGGATATCTGTTTTGCACCTTTAAAATATTTTAAAAAGAGACACACATCTGCATTAGTGCATTAGTTCATTCAGCTATAATTCTCTTTCACTGGACCAGGTTCAACAAAAGGGTAACTGGGAGGTTTTTTTTTTTTTGGTCTTTGAATTTCAGTGATTAAACAACCATTTCTATTGTCTGCTTTCAAGTTTTAACAAACATTGTAGCTACAGCCGTAATTACTAGATTTTGTTTTTGTTCTGCTGAACCATTTTTTATTGAAAAATGCCAACCACAGGCAAGATTACATACAAACATTGAATTTAAATAAAATAGCTCTAGAATTCAGTAGACAAAAACATTAATATTGAAAAAAATGAGGCAACTGGGTTTCTTCTTGGCATTTACATTTTGACACTCAGATACTCATTCTAAAATCATACAAAGTTATCATTGTCTGACATGTGTTAATATGAGAGCAACTTATTTTCTCAATGAACTTTGTTTTCTTTTCTTTTCTTTTTTCTTTTTTTTTTTTTTGTGAGACGGAGTCTCAGTCTCGTTGCCCAAGTAGCTGAGATTACAAGTGCTGACCACCACGCCCGGCTACGTTTTGTATTTTTAGTAGAGACATGGTTTCACTATACTGGCCAGGCTGGTTTTGAACTCCCAACCTCAGGTGATCCACCTGCCTCGGCCTCCAAAAGTTCTGGGATTACAGGCGTGAGCCACTATGCCCAGCCTCAATGAACGGTTTTAATGATCCACTTTGATTTTGAATCATTACAAGGAAAATTAAGAACATTTTGTTGTGCATGCTCATTCTCTTGTAATTTCCTCCTCCTGCTTTTTATTTCAAATGCCAAAAATGTGTGCCTATCTATTCTGACATCAGCTAGAATAGGACTGGCTTACATACAGAAACACAGTGGCCTCAGTTTTTCTCTACCTTAGGGGAGCCTTAAGATTTTCTTTGAAGCTGCTGATGGGATATAACTGGTTCTCTTCCCTATCTATGCCCCTTTTAATGAATGTACAAAGTAGAATAGTTCTACAGAATTGGGAGACTCTATGATAACTGATAACCACTGTTAGTTGCCTATTATGTGCCAAACAGCCAAACATTGGATGATTAGTTTGCATAAAACATCTGATTTAAAGCTCGGGTGAATTTATGAGGTAGATACTATTACTATCTGTACTTATAGATGAGGAAACTGAGATGTCGGAAGGTAAAATGAGTTGAACAAGACCACAGTCAACAAATGGTGTAGCCAGGATTAGAATTCAAACTTATTGCCAAAGCTTGTCCCCCTAACCACTATCATTTACTGCAAGTATGGCTTTTATATGTGCCAGGAAGTAATACCTAGAAGTACATCTTAGTAGCAGTTCCATAAGTGGACCTTACAAATATAGATTTTAACAGAAGATCCTTTCTCCATCACCTCTAGCTGACTTCCCAGATGGAGGTTATTCAGCTATATAAACATTTAGGTTTAACTTTTGACTTGACACCCTTAAGTAATTCAGCCCAGAAACTCTCTCCATAGCTTTATAATAGTGTATTCACCAGCCATCAAGGGAAGAATCAGGCACAATATGCTTTTATTGATTAAGTATTCTATAAAAACTGAGATGTGGTACATAATGTGGAGTGCTAATATTTACCTTTAAATAGCTAAAACAGGTGCTTGAGTGCGCAAATGCCTATTTCAGAGCCCTGTGAGAGACTGTCATTGGACCTGCATACCTAAAATTGGAAAAGATTATGAATAATATGTTCCTGGGTTCATCTGTAATAAAAGTTGTGTGGTACCAGGTAGCAAAAAAAGGCATGCAAGCGATGATGGAAGCTAACTTTAAAAAGCACATAAGAAGCACTGCTCAATTTTTAGAAAGCACATTGATACAATCAGAGCATTAAATCATCAAGAACTGTCACTACAAGGGTTCAAGTTCAGGAAAGACTTTGTTTTTTGTTATTCGTTTTTCTCAGAAGATGAGAAGTCCCAATGACAGAAGGAAACTGAAAAGGGAATAGTATTTTTAGTGTTCTTTGGGAGGAGAAAAGTAGAAAAGGTAGGAATGAAGTATTAGATTAGTTTTCCTCAATTTAAGTGAGAAAAATGCTATAAGTTCACTTATGTGTGCTATATTGTTCTTGACATCTCTGTGTTACCAGGAAGTGCAGGAATCCTCAGTTTTTAGTCTTGGAGAAAGAATTCTGCCAAGTGGCTGATTTAGCCAAAAAAGAGAATTTATTGAAGGAAAATAGAGAGCAGAGAGCTTATTTAGAGAGACAGTACACTCTGTAAAGATGAAGCAGAGAGGGCTCCTGAAAGGGAGTGAGCCAGCAGCACCCTGAGAGTTCTGCCTTGGGTTTTTATGATGTTGGATTTGTCTCGAAGTTCCTGCCTCTGTCTTAAGTCTCTGCCTTTTTTTTTTTTTTGTCTAGTTTTCTGGCTACTGCCTAGTTTTAAGGCTCCTGCCTTTTCCTGGCCTAGTTCCCACCCCAGGGTTGTGGGACCCTCTTTTACTGTTAGTTGGTGTGCATGCATGGGCCTGGTGTTGGCTATGAATTGCATCCATGTATTTCTTAGGAATTTCCTCCTTTTCCCTCCTTCTTTTATCATCATGCATCTAGCTACATTCTGACAGGTTAACTGAAGAGGGAATGATTACTGGGCATCTCAATGGTCATTCCTTCTTGGATAGGTATGTCCCTTCTGCTCTGCTTATAACTAGCATGCATGTTTTGGGTGATCTCTGGTGTGTGAAATGTTGTAGGCCTCCCTCCCCATAGGGGCTCTCATTTCCTGCTCATGACTGGCTATCTGCCTACTCCAACATCTGCAGGTGAATAGAGAGGAACTATACCATAGTGACTAAGAATGTCTGGGTGGAAGTGGGGAAAGAATGTGGGATCTGGAAGCAGAATGCCTCAGATCAAATCCTAGTTCTGTCATAGTTGTGTGACCTTGGGCAAATTACACTTCTATACTTCATTTTCCTGATCTGTAACATGTTAACATTAATAGTATCTATCTTGTAGGGCTGTTATAAGAATTAAAAGTAGTGATGCATGTTAATCACAGCAAAGTCTAGCACACAATAAGAGCTTAATAAGGGCTAGCCATTTCTATTTTATGTGTTTGGCATGATGCTCTCCATGTGTTTGTATCATTGTTAGCCTTAGTAATGTGTTTTGATGGAATTCCTTGAGGGCTGGGCCTGGATGACTTGCCTATTATTTCAAAACGTACTTTTCATGAACTTTCTTTGAGCTTTGGTGAATGGGTTTTATTTGCCAAGAGGGTAGGGACAGAGCTGACTGAGCTTCAAAAAAAGTTTGATTATTAACATAGAGATTTTTAGGTCTGAAAACCCTGGGGTTCTTTTGTGGTTGTTTACTTTTTTAAGTACCTAAAAAAAAAAAAATCTCTACTTCCCTTCTTCCCTCCACACTCTGATCCCGGCCCCCCTCATTCCAGTGTGTATTTTCTTTATACATCTACAAACATTGAGAGGGATTTGGGAAGTGGCAACAGGGAAACAATGTTGGATGTTGGCAGGGAGCCAGGATGGCATTGATGACTTCAGCACTAGAGGAAAGCTCCAATTTATCTCACTGTTTGATGGCTTTTTGGATGGTTGAAAAATAAAACTCAATCTGTCATGTAGCTAACTGCATTCATTTTAACTGCTTAATTCCATGCTCTGTGCTAACCAAGTTCCTTATAGTAAGTTTACTGTTCATGCCAGATGTTAGTCCTGAAAGCAAATAATTTCCTCTGGAGTGGAAGTCCAATCCAGAAAATGGAAATAAAATACTGGTCTGATGTGATGCTAATAAGTCAGCCTAGGGACCTGATATACCTGATATCTAGCAATTGTAATGATAAAAATGTATAGCAAGTAGTGTCTAGAGTTATTTGAAGCAGTTGAATGAACGCTCAGTGTTAACTGTTTGATTTTATTTTTTATTTATGCTTTTTGGAGATGGAGTCTTGCTCTGTTGCCCAGGCTAAAGTGCAGTGGTACAATCTTGGCTCACTGCAACCTCCATCTCCCAGGTGCAAGGGATTCTTCATGACTCTGCCTCCCTTGTAGCTGGGATTACAGGCGGGTGCCACCATGCCTGGCTGATTTTTGTATTTTTAGCAGAGACAGGGTTTCGCCATGTTGCCCAGGCTGGTCTCGAACTCCTGAACTCAAGCAATCCACCTGCCTCAGCCTCCCAAAGTGCTGGGATTGCAGGCATGAGCCACTGTGCCCGGCCAATTGTTAGATTTTATAGATAGAGATGTTGACATTTAAAGCTCGTAGTTCCAGAGCTGACTTTGCCTGATAAATGCATGTTGCTTTACTTGCATTCAAAGTTAACATGTTAGATTAGTTTGGAGGTTTCTGTAGTCCAGGGTTTGGGAAGAGTTGCAGATATGGACAGGCCTTTTGGTTGAGATCAAAGATTCAAATTCTCCTGTCTGCATCCTAGTTCATTAAAAATGGAATTAATCCACAGATTCCTAAGTTATTATTAACTGGATACTGAATAGCTATCAGCAACAAACTAGCCAGGTTGTATTAGAACAAAGAAAAGCAAGACTTTTATGTGGCTATGTTGTGTTTTATAAAAAAGCTCCATCAGCTTTTTTTTTTTTTAAAGCATAATATCAGGAACCATACTTATCTTATTGATTTTGCATTCTTTAACAGAGGTTCCCAATGAACAGTTTAAAAAATTACATTCATGATTTGTTTCTTCAATAAAATGTTGATATTTTGATATCTTTTAAACCCAACATGTTTTATTTTTCTAAAATATTTAGAAGGCTTGTGAATCAATTTGTGTGGGTGGTTAAAAAGCACCTGAAATAACCACAAAAACCCACTCTCAGATTGATCAAAGCCCTATTCCTATACCAGTTTTGGAAGACAAGGTTGTTATGTGCCCATGATTCAAATTTTGGGACTAATACTCCACTCATGTTGGTGTAACTAGAGGTCAGAGGCATTAGGTACATTGTTGGGCCTGTCTGGTCCTTTTGCAATGCTGGCTGATTCAAGAATCACCTGATTTCACAATTGCATTAATCCCAGAAACCAAACGCTTTTAATAATTAGCCTGAATATATTCTATCCTGGAGAAATCATTATTTTCTTACTATCCTGTATACCCAGGATGCTGGTGCTTTATGCAGTGGTAGGGAAGTATTTTAAGGCATATGTAGATGGTCGTTTGTCAGGAGCAAAATGGTAACATTCCAATCTAATATAGGTTTCATCCATGATTGTCTATCAGATAAATCTGTTTTCTTATAACATTTAAAATTATCTAATACTGTATATTCATTTATTGATTTATTATCTTTCTTATTCTTTAGTTTTTAAGTCCCATGAGGGTAAGGAACACACTGTAGGTTTTGTGTTCCATTGCTTTTTTTTTTTTTTTTTTTAACCATCCAACAATGTTTAGCACATAGTAGGTATTCATTAAGCATTTATATAATAAAAAAATAATGAACTGCTTTAAAGCAAAGGTTCCCTAAGGAGCTGCCTGCCTAAACAACTTTGGACAAGAGTCTATGCTCAAATCCATATTTACCTAAAACATCTCAATTATAGCTCATTTACAGTTTAGTTCCCGGTTATTTCAGCCCCTATCACATTGGGGTGAGTCCTATATGATGGACTAGTATGTCTGTTTGTTGAATGTACAGAACAGACTATGTATCTCTAAACAACAATCATATGAGTTGGGAATCTCCTTTTGAACATTGCCTTCAGCAAATCAAATAGCAAAGGGAATATTATTGATTCAGGTCCCCACCATAACTTCAGCCTTAGCTATATTCTGCAGCTTAATCACGCATGTGATTCACAAGGCATGGTTCTGAGTACTTGTGACTGTCCTTATAGGACAAAAGTTTTCTATCAGTGAGATTACTAAGTAATTTGTTCAATTAATTAGTTAACTAATTATCTATCATGTTATTTTCTGTGTATTTTAAAAATAATTTTCCCATATCCTCCTGACAGTTTTAGACAAAGTAATCTGTTTGAAACAGAAATCAGATCACCACTTTTCTTAAAAAAGCCATCATTTTGGCTTTCCACCATCTACAAAATAAAGCTTCAAATTCTTCACACGGCATATGTGCTAGAAAGTTTCCATTTGTTTCTGCAGATTTGCTTTCTCTTCTGTTCTGTGCCCAGGGAGGCTGACCCCATATGGATTGCATGAATAGACTCTCTTGCCCTCTGGCTTCCAGCATGGTTTGGCCAGTGGGAGGTGTCAGCAGGAGACTGGAGAGGGTGCTGAAAGTGTAGTTGGGATATTTGTTCTTCAGATTTCTCTCTGACAGGTTGCTGTAAGTTGGCTGTATCCTTTTATGATGTTGCGACTCCTATAGGCCCTGTTCTTCAATGCTTAAGGGTAGTAACCACTTAATATTATCTGTCCCAGAGTACTGTACCCCTTGTTGCTTCTCCTACACCCTGTGTAAGTGATTCTTTTTTTTTTTTTTTTTTTTTTTTTTTTTTTTTTTTGACTCTCCTCAACTTACCAGATATAAACGTGTCATTGGTTTCTTTCCTGGACTCTAACTGATACAGCATATGATGCCGCATCCATTCCTTGTCTACCTGTCTTCTCTAGCCACTACTACTCTTGTACTTTCTACTCCCATAATGCCAAACTACCACAGTTTCTAGAAGGTTGGAATGTGTTCCTGTACTTCTGCACATTCTGATCCTTTTGTCTGGAATGTTCATCCTTTTGCTAGTCCATGTGGACTTCTCTAACTACATGAACGATTTAACTGGAAAGTTTCTCTGGTACCTGTGTTCCAGGTAAGTCAGGTAGAGTTGATTACTGTGACACAACTTGTAACAAAATGCCTATTATAATGATTTTCTGTCTTCATGTCTGTCATCATGGATATATGGTGAATTTCTTGGGAGTAGAAATTGAGCATTATTCATCTCTACAACCCCAGAGCTGAACACAGTGTCTAGCATTATGTCTGTTCAATCAAAGAATACTGAGTATTGGATGAGTACTATATCCTGTATTGATTCCCCCTGACAGTCAAAAAAAAGAAAGAAAAAAAAAGAAAAAAAATCAGAATATGACAGAATTGGGAAATTAAAGCTTTTGGTGAAGTGCCTTTTCCATATTGTATTTGTTTCCATGTATGTGTACTGCCATCTTCTTTGGATGGAGAAGACCAGTACTCTTTACTCCATGTACCTTTTGTGACCATTCTTGCCTGACCACTGAAGTTTTTCTGCCTTGACTATCAAAAATAAAACAAAACAATGAAACCTAAATTTTACTTTCTTATAAAGCATACTTCTTAATTGCACTGTTCATAAAGTATAAGTGGAAATCCTGCCAGTTGTTAAGAATATTTATTTAGCTTAGGAACTGGAGAAATAAACTTAAGATAGCATTAAGATTTCCACTAAATAGGCCATGATGTAGACTCAGGCCAATAGTCCATTTATCACTTAAAGCCTATAAGAACTTATTCCAACTGATGGTTCCTCAGGGATTACCATTAACTAAAAGTCAGTGTCCAGTAATCCCTAAAAGGTTTCAGTATTTGATATATCCACTGCATAGTTATCCATTTAATGGCCACATTCATTTAAAGAAGCCTTAAATGATAATAATTCAAGTATTTGTGCTGTTATTTCTCCGGTAGAATTGTATATTCAGCAAAACTGTCATTCAAAAACAAAGGATAGAGAAGATCTATACTCTCTATTCTGTGTATATCTTTGTGACCATTGTAACCCTATCACTGGAGCTTTGCAACTTTTGCAATCCAAAACCAAAACAAAACAAGAAAACCATTTTCAATGAACTTCTTTATAGTTTCAATAACTGGAATAGTCATCTTAGAAAGAATGCTTTTATGCAAATTCATCCAAAGTAGATATATACTTTCTTGCAGTCTTTTATCTTAGAATGCGGTGGAGAAATGGGAGCTGAGGACAAAGAGAGGCATTAACTTAATGGTTTCTGAATGTGTGCATCAAATATCTGAAGACTTAAAGTGCACACTTCCAGGTCTTACTTTTTTTCTCTCCAACTAATATTCCAAATAGTAATTCTGGGGTGGGGATTGATTAGCTGCATATTTAACATGCACTTTAGATGATTCTGGTAAGAGTGGTACTAGGGCCATATTATCAGAAGATACACTGTCTAGGTAAAGAGCAGGTAAGGATAGGTAGAAAAATCCAGGGTAGCCTTTTGGTTTTATCTGGGTTCCAGATACATTTAGTCCTGTACCTAAATCTTTTGTCTTCCTATGTTTTTATGCCATTCATGCCACATTAGATTTGTGGCTATCGTCCCTCACCTGTTCATTGTCCCTTCCCCTCAGAGCCTAGCTTCCTCTGGATCTCCAGCTAATGACTACCCAATTTGATCAAGTAATCCCTATTGTTGGTAGGGTCCTGGAAGGAAGGTATTACAGAAGTTACCTGTTTCTTCAGTCCCACCAGCTTGAGGACAAAAATGGGGAGGGGTGTGACATGTCATAGATCATAACTCTAAAATTCCATTGGCTTTTTCCACTGAATTAATGCTAGACATCTAACCACCTCTTCTTTGTTCTCCCCTACTCTGACCCTTTCTGTCTTCCAAATATCAATAATTTATTTCTCCTTTTTAAAAAATAAATACTTTAATTACAACTATGTTAAATATGCATTAGAAATACTGCAAAGCAATATATCAGTATTCTGATAATGTAATGGAATTATGAATATTTTTTCCTTTGCTTTCACAACATATTTTTATTATAAGTGTTTTTTATTTTAATTAATTTATTTCAATAGCATTAGAGATACAAGTGATATGGATGAATTGTATAGTGGTGAAGTCTGAGATTTTAGTACACTCATAATCTGAGTAGCATTTGTACTCAATAGATAGTTTTCCAGCTCTCACCCCTCCCATCCTTCCTCTGCCTAAGTCTCTAATGTCTAATATACCACTCTGTATGCCTTTGCATAACCATAGTTTAGTTTCCCCTTATAAGTGAGAACATGTGATATTTGGTTTTTGATTCCTGAAATATTTCACTTTGAATAATGGCCTTTGGTTCCATCCAAGTTGCTGCAAAAGACATCTTGTTCTTTTTCTATGGCTGAACAGTATTTCTATATATATACAGGAATACATACACACACACACACACACGCACATGCACACATGCACACACACACACACACACACACATATCTGTAAACACACACATGTTCTTTATCCACACATTAGTTCATGGGTAATTAGGTTGTCAATCATTTATTTCTAAAAGCAAAGCATATGGAATGTCCCATAGTCTTCAGTGAGCTGAAGCCATTCTCTGCTTTTTAGAAAAAAATGGGAAATTTATTATTTTCCTCATTGTGAACTCTATATTGTCTCTAAAACACCGAAGTAGCACTGCCTGGGTCTATATTTTTCAAGGAAGCCTTTATGAAAGTAGCTTCTCAGTTTCTGCCTGCAGCCACTTTCCCTCCCTTCTCACATGCAGATTTTAGAGATATGAGTCCATACTGCCAGAAATAGAACTAATATGCCATATATCTCACCCTTCCTCTTATTTTTTTCTGATCCTAGGTTCCTTTTCACTCACTGAAAAGAACCCAGTGCAAATGGAGAACTGTGATGATACACTACACATTCACTAGTTTCCCAATCATACTTGCACTTTGACATGTCTGAAGATCAGCTCTATTGAGATCACCTTCCTGTATCATACCTCCTCTCCTGCCCCAACAAGTAATCTTTGTAAATTTGAAAATAATATCTGCGAAAGAACCTAGGTTTATCCTCTAATACAAGCGCTTTCCTCCATTTTTGGGGATTTCAAGGCAAGTTTGACAGGAGGGGATGTGGCAGGTGGCTAGGGAGATTGTTGTGGGCAGGTGTATTACTATGGTTTTGCTACACGCACTCCACCAATCATCCCATATGGGCAAGCAATTTTAGGAATTCAAAGAATAGAAATTAATTGAAAAGTATACCACCAAGATAGAAAGCCCCTTTATTTACTTTTTAAAAAGGAAATATGTCTTGAAAACCTAAATTTGTAGCTGTAAATGTGAAGTATTTAAAGATATGCAAATAAATATGCAGATATTAAATTAAGTACTTGTGATACACTGAATAATACCACCCCACAAATGTTCATGTCTTAATCCCCAGAACCTGTGACCATATTACCTTACAGGACAAAAGAGACTTTGCAGAAGTGATTAAGGATCTTGGAATGGAGAAATTATACTGAATTATTTTTTCCCTAGATTATTTGAGTGGGTACAAGGTAATCACAAGGGTGATTATGAGAGGGAGGCATATCAGAGTGAGTAGGAGGAAAAGTGATTATAGAAGCAAGAGGTTGGAATGCAGATGGCTTCTAGAAACTAGAAAAGACAAGGAAACTGATTCTCTTCTAAGTCCTCCAGAAGGAATTCAGTTCTGTCCGTACCTTGATTTTAGCCCAGTGAAACCCAGACTTAAGACTTCCAGAACTATAAGATAATGAATTTGTGTTGTTTTAAACCATTACGTTTGTGATAAATTGTTACAGCAGTAATAGGTAACAAATTGTGTATGGTTGTCCTCATTATGTATCCAGCACTGTGAAACATGGTGTGGGATAGAAATGCTCTTTCTCCTTATCTCTAGATATGCACTACCTACTCATCAATCCAGTTCTAATTCAAATACCACCTCCTTTAGGAAGTCTTTGTTATCCTACATACAGTTACCATTTCTCAACTTGGCTAGCACGTTACTAAGAGATTTTTATGGTTCTGATGGCTTCTTGTTATAGTTATTTGTGTTTCCTGAGAATGAGAGTCACATTTTATAAATCTTGTACTCCATACATCCCCTGCCACTAATTCAGGCATTTGCCTTGCACATCAGAAATGCTTGGTAAATATTAGCTGAATGAGTGTTTGGTTAGAAGTAAAATTAACCAAGAATGTAATAAGAATAAACATACTGAATTGGGCTATGAAGTTGTCATTTCATCTTAATTACAGATGTTATATTTGCATCTGTGTTACCGATTTTTTATAGACAGATTTGAATTCCCACTTGGAGGAATTGTGCAGTTCACAAGATGTATCATCTTTTTCTTTTTTACAGACAGGGTACATGAACACCAGGGGGTGTTTCATTAGTGCATTAGAAAGGTAGGGTGGACCCTTTCTTTCTTTTTTTTTTTTTTTTTTTGAGACCGAGTTTCACTCTTGTTGCCCAGGCTGGAGTGCAATGGCGCGATCTCGGCTCACCGCAACCTCTGCCTCCTGGGTTCAGGCAATTCTCCTGCCTCAGCCTCCTGAGTAGCTGTGATTACAGGCACGTGCCACCATGCCCAGCTAATTTTTTTGTATTTTTATTGGAGACGGTGTTTCACCATGTTGACCAGGATGGTCTCCATCTCTTGACCTCGTGATCCACCCGCCTCAGCCTCCCAAAGTGCTGGGATTACAGGCTTGAGCCACCGCGCCCGGCTTGTGGGGAACATTCTCGTGTGAGACCCCTAAAAGGCGTGAGTCTCACTATACGGTGAGTTTGATCCCAAACACAGTTTCCTACTGGAGGCAGTCGAGCTATCCGGAAATATAGGAACTGAAAGATGAATGATCAGTTTCTAATATCAACCACAATATCGTTTGGGCCTAAAATTATGCATTGCTGCTAGACCGAGTGACCCCCTACCAGCAACCGGTTCCTGCTTTTAACCTTTTTATGACTTTAAGAATAAGCCTTAAACCTTACCTAACTGCCTTGTACCCTAGATAATGGTTTAACTGTCGATATTTGCAAAGCAAAATGCCACCATAAGGGATGGCTTTGATTCCTGACTCAGAGATTCCTGAATGGGGAAGTTGAGTTAAGTTGAGTCAGGAGTAGACAAAGGAGAATCCAATTAAAAGATATTCTGATGAGCAAAACCAAAACCTTTTCACATCTCAGTTCTAAAACAAGGTCAAACCAGAGATACCTGCAGCCAGGAGGAATAATGTTTGGATGTAAACAAGCTTTGTGAATAATGTTTGGATGCAAACAAACTTTGTGATTGTAGGAAATTTTGTTACTTTTTACAACCACTGATTGTGTATCTGACTTCTCTATTGTATAGGCCATGTGAGGCATACATTTGCATTCCTCTTGCTATGACGTAAACCAGAGCCAAGAAAGTGTATTTATTCCTGGCCTTTGAAAAATAAAATTTGCTGTTTAGGCACAGCCTATCAGCCCTCCAGACGCCTCGCTTTCTCTCTCTCTGTCTTTATTAATTTTCCAGGCGCACTCCCTCTTCCAGGTATTGGGACCCTCTTGCAGGTCGAGAGACCCCCGGGCAGACGTGCCTACCCGTCCCGGATGGTCCACGACATCTGGCGACCACGTTCTACTTGAGTGCAGCCCTTCTGATTTCCTTCCGGGAAGTCCAGTTTTGCACCACGATTAAGTGGTTGCCAAAGCATAGATGTAGAAATAAGTTAATGAATATTGATTATGTGCTTAGTTTATGTGAGGCAAAATATTATAAACATTTTTATAGATTGGTTAATGCAGAGATGTGTAACACAGAACTTGCCCTTAAAAAGCTTACAGTCCAAGTGAGGAGACAAAGTTCGGTTAACTTTACCTCACTGTTTATATCTTGATTAATGTGCTTCTCTACAATAGGGTCATTTAGAAATCCTCTGTCCTCTTGCTTTCTGTGGTAGCAAGCAAATTAAAATTTTATGTTTCCAAAAATTGTTACCCTCAATATAGCTAGCATGATGAGTACTGAGATGTTTTAATAAAAACCTGTTTCCTTAAAAATAGATGAAGGCTCTAGACCTACATAGTAAGTCTTTACTTGCTAAAGCTGGTTTCTGTTGTATTTTTGGTGGTTTGGGGACTTCAAGTGAAACAAAGCAGGGTGGGGGAGGTGCATTTATCTTGTAATTTGCACCCTGCAATGGCTGTTCTAAAATGAAGATGGCAATGAAATATATAAAAACTTTGGTATAGAGTTTTCATCTATTAGCTTCGATTTTACACTGACTGTTCCAATTTGGGTCTATAAGTTCTTCTGAAGGTTAATTACAACATTGTGAGGCAAAGGATCTTTGTTCACAGAGCCAAGAGAAAGCCCTTCTATCCCATGAGATGGATCTTTACACAAAGGCGATTGGTTACCATGTGTTGAGTATCAATGAGATGCCTATCTTGTTACATTGATAGAAGAGTCAACTTTAAGTAATGTTCGAAGTACAGGGGTAAAAAAATAAGGAAAGTAAAGCTTGGAGAAAATGTCAAAGTTTTGTGATAAAGATGATGAAGATGTTAATGATGATGGTAATAATGATGATGATGATTTTGTGTGTGTGTGTGCTGTTATGCATAAGGCACTGGGCAAGGCTTAATGAGCAAGGCAAAGGTGAATGGAACTCAGCCTGCAAGAAAGGCCTTGCAATATAGCTGAATAAAATAATAATAATAAATAATATAAAAATCATATGCAGGATGCCAAATGAGAATTGTTCCTCTATATTGTAAGCTTAAGTATATATAGCGATATGCCAATCTTGGGTCTTTAATCTAGGCTTCCTTGGGTAGATTAAAGACCTTTCCTTCTTCACTTTCACCATCATTATGCTTCTCTTTTGAAGTCATCTTGATTTGGATTTTCTGGATATGGAAAACATAGCAAGTCAGCTTCCCAGGATGGATGTGAGAAAAATAAGACAAAGGTAAATGTGCCCCTGAGAGTCACATTTTAGGGAAAGTCTTAGGCTTTTAGGGATAAATACACAGTGTAGAACAGTCCAGTATGGATCTATGGATAATCCACTTTCCCCTGCTACATCAGAATATCTGCAGTGGTATTCTCTTTTGTGTTCTTGCCTTTTCCAGTTATTTTTTCACTATGGTTGCCCAATAAAAAGGTATTGGATTTGAAATATTGTCTAATTCATGATCCTTTTTTACTGTCAGTCATTTAATAATTTCTATTGTAGAATCTCAGAATGTATCAGTGGCTAATCATTTGTTTATTCTTCAACTTATATTTATCCATGTCTAATGTATACTAGGCAATGTGCTTGGAACTGCATATAAAGTGAATAGAACAGGTATTATTCCTGCTCTGAAGGAGCTTACATTCGAATAACCGATAGATACATTTTAAAAATCAATTCACAAATAAATGGATGATTACAAATTGTGATAATTTCTATGAAGGAAAGTTTTGTTTGGAAGGAGAGTAACGATGGGGATTGTGGTGCCACTTTAGACAGGTTTATTAGGAAAGGTCAGTCTGGGGTAGTGATATTTCAGTTGATACCTGCTACAAAGGAAATTGGTATAAAGAAAGAGTAATTGGGTTAGGAGTATTTCCGGCAGAGAAAACAGCATATGTGGAGACTCTGAGGTGGGAACAGATGGTCATAATCTAGGACCTGAAGGAAGGGCACTGTGACTGGACCAAGTGAGTGAGGTTTTGTAGAAGGGCTAATCAAATAGGGAAGGGCCAAATCACATAGGCTCTGATTAACATAAAAATATGCATTTTGCACTATATGCAAAGAGAGACCATTGAAGTATTTTAAGCAGAAGCATGACATGATTTATGTTTTAAAAGCATCAGTCTATTTGTTGTACAAAGATTTAAGGAAAAAGAAGAGAAGACAGGTAATTTAAGAGTACTGTAAGATAAGGGAGACTTGAACTAGAGTGGTGGCAGGGAAGGAGTGGTCAGTTTGAGAGAGGCAGTTACAATATCTTTGTGAGAAAATTATACACTTTATTCTCACTTATATGGGAAGCTCAGACAGAGAACGTTTGAGGACAGATTAGTTTGATATATCATTTCTTAGCACACTATATGAACACTCCTAACTACTAAGAACTGCAGCAAAGTTGAGTGAGACTTGGACACTCAACTCAGTGTTTGCTTTGATTTGCTGGGTGGGTGTACTGATATGCACTTGTGTATCTTCTGAGAATCCACTGATGTAGGAGGAATTTGAATCTATTTAGTGGATAATGGTAAATATTGGTAATAAGAATTACTTTCAACTTGGATGATTTTCTTTTAAAGGTTTCCTGATTGACTAAGTAATTTTTGAAAATTTTTTGTTTTTATTTTTTCATAAGTTATTGGGGTACAGATGGTATTTGTTTGCAAGTTCTTTAGTGGTGATTTGTGAGATTTTGGTGCAGCCATCACTCCAGCAGTATACATTGCACCCTATGTATAGTCTTTTATCCCTCACTCCCTTTCCCCCTTCCTCCCAAGTCCCCAAAGCCCATTGTGTCATTCTTATGCCTTTGCGTCCTCATAGCTTAGTGCCCACTTATGAGTGAGAACATACGATATTTGGTTTTTCATTCCTGAGTTACCTTCACTTAAAATAATAGTCCCCAATCTCATCCAGATAGCTGAAAAGGCCATTCATTCATTCATTCCTTTTTATGACTGAGTAGTATTCCATCATATAAATATACCACAGTTTCTTTACTCTTTGATTGAGGGACATTTGTGTTGGTTCCACAATTTTACAATTGCAAACTGTGCTGTAAACATGCATGTGCAAGTATCTTTTTTGAATAATGACTTCTTTTGCTCTGGATAGTTACCCAGTAGTTGGGATTGCTGGATCAAAAGGTAGTTCTACTTTTAGTTCTTTGAGGAATCTCCATACTGGTTTCCATAGTGGTTGTACTAGTTTACATTCCCACCAGTAGTGTAGATGTGTTCCCTTTCACTGCATCTGCCCAATACCTACTGTTTTTTGATTTTTTTTTTTATTTTTTTATCATGGCCATTCTTGCAGGAGTAAGGTGTATCACATTGTGGTTTTGATTTACATTTCCCTAATCATTAGCGATGTTGAGTATTTTTTCATATGTTTGTTGGTCATTTTTATATCTTCATTTGAGAATTGTCTATGTCCTTAGCTCACTTTTTGATGGGATTGTTTGTTTTTTTCCTACTGATTTCTTTGAGTTTGTTGTAGATTCTGAATGTTAGTCCTTTGTCAGATGCATAGATTGTGAAGATTTTCTCCCACTCTGTGGGTTGTCTGTTTACTCTGCTGATTGTTCCTTTTGCCGTGCAAAAGCTCTTTAGTTTAATTAAATCCCAACTATTTATCTTTGTTTGTTTTTGTTTTTGTTTTTTGAGATGGTGTCTCACTTTGTCACCCAACTGGAGTGCAGTGGTGTGATCTCGGCTCACTGCAACCTCTGTTGCCCAGGTTCAAGTGATTCTCCTGCCTCAGCCTCCCAAGTAGCAGGGATTACAGGGACCTGCCACTGTGCCTGGCTAACTTTTTGTAGTTTTAGTAGAGGCAGGGTTTCACCATCTTGGCCAGGCTGCTCTTCAACTCCTGACCTTGTGATCCACCTTCCTCAGCCTTCCAAAATATTGGGATTACAGGCATGAGCCACTGTGCCCAGTCTTATCTTTGTTTTCACAGCATTTGCTTTTGGGTTCTTGATCATGAAATCCTTGCCTAAGCTAATTTCTAGAAGGGGTTTTCCAATGTTGTCTTCCAGAACTTTTATAGTTTCAGGTCTTTGATTTAAGTCTTTAATCCATCTTGAGCTGATTTTTGTAAAAGGAGAGAGATGAGGATCCAGCTTTATTATCGTACATGTGGCTAGCCATTTATTGAAAAGGGTGTCCTTTCCCTACTTTATGTTTTTGTTTGTTTTGTTGAAGGTAAGTTGGCTATAAGTATTTGGGTTTATTTCTGGGTCCTCTATTCTGGCACATATTCATTTATGTGCCTATTTTTATAACAATACCATGCTATTTTGGGTGATTACAGCTTTATAGTATATAGTTTGAAATCAGGTACTGTGATGCCTCCAGATTTGTTCCATTTGCTTAGTCTTGCTTTGACTATGTGGGCTTTTTTGGTTCCATATAAATTTTATAATTATTTTTTCCAATTATGTGAAGAATGATGGTGGTATTTTGGTGGGGATTGCATTCAATTTTTAGATTGCTTTTGGCAGTATGGTCAATTTCACAATATTGATTTTACCCATCCATGAGGATGAGATGTGTGTATTAGTCAGGGTTCTCTGGAGGAATAGAACTAAAAGGAGATATATATATATATACATATATATATATATATATATATATACACACACACACACCTATATATATGTATATATATATATACATATATATACACACACCTATATATATGTATATATATATATATATACACACACACACACACACACACAGGTGTATATATATATATATATATATATTTCTTTATCTCTATATATAATAAAATATATTATTATAATCTCTCTCTATATATAATAAAATACTTAGGAATATATCTAACCAAGGAGGCGAAAGACCTATACAAGGAATACTACAAAACATTGCTAAAATAAATCATAGATGACACAAACAAATGGAAATATATTGTGATGGTTAATATTGAGTGTCAAGTTGATTGGATTGAAGGATACAAAGTATTGATGCTGGGTGTGTCTGTGAGGGTGTTGCCAAAAGAGATTAACATTTGAGTCAGTGGACTGGGGAATGCAGACACATCCTTAATCTGGTGGGCACAATCTCATCAGCTACCAGCAAATATAAGGCAGGCAGAAAAATGCACACACACACACACACACACACACACACACACACACACATATAGAGAAGGAAATATATGTGTGTGTGTGTATATATATATATATATATAGAGAGAGAGAGAGAGAGAGAGACAGAGAGAGAGAGAGAGAGAGAGAGAAAGTTTATTAATTATTAACTTACATGAGCACAAGGTCCCACAATAGGTTGTCTGAAAGCTGAGGAGCAAGGAGAGCCAGTCTAAATCCCAAAACCGAAGAACCTGCAGTCTGATGTTCCAGGGCAGGAAGCATCCAGTATGGGAGAAATATGTAGCCTGGGAGGTTAGGCCAGTCTCTCTTCTTTTCGCCTTTTTCTACTTGCCTTATATTTGCTGGTAGCTGATGAGATTGTGCCCACCAGATTAAGGGTGGGTTTACCTTCCCCAGTCCACTGATTCAAATGTTAATCTCTTTTGGCAACACCCTCACAGACACACCCAGGATCAATACTTTGTATCCTTCAATCCAATCAAGTTGACACTCAGTATTAACCATCACAATGTGTTTCCACTTGTTTGTGTCATCTACGATTTGTTTTTAGCAGTGTTTTGTAGTTTTTCTTGTACAGGTCTTTTGCCTCCTTGGTTAGGTATATTCCTAAGTATTTTATTATTTTTTTTTGCAGCTTTGTAAAAGGGATTGAGTTCTTGATTTGATTCTCTGGTCACTGTTGGTATATAGAAGAGCTATCAATTTGGGTATATTAATCTTGTATCCGGAAACTTTGCTGAATTCTTTTATCAGTTCTGGGAGCTGTCTGGAGGAGCTTTTAGGGATTTCAAGGTAAATGATCATATCATTAGCAAACAGTGAGAGTCTGACTTCCTGTTTGCCAATTTGGATGCCCTTTATTTTTTTCTCTTGTCTGATTGTTCTGGCTAGGACTTCCAGTACTAGGTTGAAGAGCAGTAGTGAGAGTGGGTGTTCTTGTCTTGTTCCGGTTCTCAGAGGGAATGCTTTCGAATTCTCCCCGTTTAGTATAACATTGGCTATGAGTTTATCACAGTCAGCTCTTATTACCTTGAGGTATGTCTCTTCTGTGTTGATTTTGCTGAGGGTTTTAATCCTAAAGGATGGTGGATTGTGTTGAATGTTTTTTCTGCATTTATTGAGATGATCATGTGATTTTTGTTTTTAATTCTGTTTATGTGGTGTATCACATTTATTGACTTGTGTACGTTAAGCCATAGTTTCATCCTTGGTATGAAACCTACTTGATCATGGTGGATTATCTTTTTGATGATATTTTGTTTGATTCGTTAGCTAGCATTTCATTAAGGATTTTAGCAACTATGTTCGTCAAGATATTGGTCCGTAGTTTCCTTTTTTGGTTATGTCCTTTCCTGGTTTTGGTATTAGGGTGGTGCTGGCTTTATAGAATAAATTAGGGAAAGTTCCTTCTTTCTCTATCTTCTGGAAAAGTGTCAAAGGGATTGATACCAATTCTTCTTTGAATATCTGGTAGAATTATTCTGTGATTCCATCTGGTCCTGGGCTTTTTTGTGTTGATAATTTTTTTAATTACCATTTCAATCTCGCTGCTTGTTATTGGTCTGTTCAGGTTATCAATTCTTCCTGATTTAAGCTAGGAGGGTTTATGTTTTTCCAGGAATTGATTCATCTCTTCTAGGTTTACTAGTTTATGTGTGTAAAAGTGTTCATAGTAGTCTTGAATGATCTTTTGTATTTCAGTAGTGTCAGTTGTAATATCTCCTGTTTTGTTTCTTAATGAGGTTATTTAGATTTTCTCTCTTCTTTTCTTGGTTAATCTTGCTAATGATCTATCAATTTTATTTATCTTTTCAAAGGAACAACTTTTTGTTTCCTTTATCTTTTGTATTGTGTTTTTTATTGTATCAATTTCATTTAGTTCTGTTCTGATCTTGGTTATTTCCTTTTTTCTGCAGTGTTTTTGTTTGGTTTGTTCTTGTTTCTCTAATTCCTTGAGGTGTGACCTTAGGATATCAGTTAGTGCTCCAGTCTTTTTGATGTAGGTGTTTAGGTCTATGAGTTTTCCTCTTAGCACCACCTTTGCTGTATTTCAGAGGCTTTATTAGGTTGTGTCGTTATTGTCATTCAGTTCAAACAATTTTTAAATTTCCATCTTGATTTCGTTTTTGACCCAATGTTCATTCAGGAGCAAGCTATTTAATGTCCATGTATTTGCATGGTTTTGAAGGTTTATTCAGGAGTTAATTTACAGTTTTATTTTACTGTGGTCTGAGAGAGTGCTTGATATAATTTCTATTTTCTTAAATTTATTGAGGCTAATTTCATGGCCTATCATATTGTCTGTCTCGGGGAAAATTCCATGTGATATTTAATAGAATGTGTATTCTGCAGTTGTTGGATGAAATGTTCTATATATATCTGTTAAGTTCATTTGTTCCAAGGTATAATTTAACTTTATTGCTTCTTTGTTGACTTTCTGTCTTGATGACCTGTCTTGTGCTGTCAGCAGAGTATTGAAGTCTCCCACTATTATTGTGTTGCTGTCTATCTCATTTCTTAGGTGTATTAGTAATTGTTTTACAAATTTGGGAGCTCCAATTGTAGGTGCATATATGTTTTGGGTTGTGATATTTCCTGTTGGACAAGGTCTTTTAATGTTATATAATGTCCCTCTTTGTCTCTTTTTGCTGCCGTTGTTTTAAAGTTTGTTTTGTCTGTTATAAGAATAGCTGATGAAGTTATTTAATGTTTAATAATCACCCAGTTAGCTGCCTACAAATACTCAGATTTTGCTCATCACCATTGGAAGCATAGAAAAAGGTGCAAGATAGTGTTCCAGCTGTGTAACAAACCATCCTCAAAATAGTGGTTTACAACAATAACAGCCATTTATTTTGTTCATAAATATAAAAATTGCTTGGATTCAGCTAGGGAGTTTTTGCTCAGTTCTCTGGTTTTATCAGAGGTGTGACTGTAGACAGATGGTGAATGGAGTTGGGGTTATCTCAAAGACTTCTTCACTCTATGCCATGGACTATTCTGGGAAGATTCAAACAGCTGGTCATAGGAGCAGTCAGGGCACCCCAGACATGTCCCTCTATTTCTGTGTAGCTTTTCCATGTGGTCTTTCCACATGGTGGTTTAAGGGTAGCTAGACTTCTTACAGGGTGGCTAAAGGCTCCTGGCATAAGGTCCCATGAGAAAGCTGCAGAAACCTAGTCTCAGAAGTCACCTCTGTGGCATTGTATTTATTGAGGCAGTGATGAGGTTCTACTTACGTTCAAGGGGAGGAATCTCAGGGTCTATTTCTTAGTAAGAGGAATAAGAAAGCATTTAGGAACATGGATTGTTATCACCAAAGACCTGGTCCCTTATTGAAAAATCAAAACTAAACTAAAAACTTACATTTTAGTTGGGCATGATCAAAAGATGACAGTTCTGGAGAGAACTGTGCATATTTATAAACATATAATAATATGTATACTTGATAATGTTTTATTTTTAGAAGGTTCATGCTATCCATTTTCAAGCAGGGACTTAGGTGATACTTTCTCTGACTAAATTTGTAGCATCATAAGAAAATTGAAGATTATCTAATTATTTTATTTACCAAACTAATTGAAACCAAATACAATGGACATATACATTGTTTTATTTAATTAAAATAAGAAGGTTTAGTGTTATAAATATTTTTCTTTAGTGACAAACACAAACCATTATTTAAAAAATAAGCACAAACACTTTAAAATTTACATTGCTTTAATTCTGTGAAATGAATCTTAACAAAGTCAATAATGTCAGCCAGGTACAGAAAATATATATACTAAGTTATTTAACCCAAAATTCTTCCTCTTCCTAATTTTTAGTCCCAAAAAGAGCAATAAGGTTTTCTTCTCTTTTAATTCATAAATGATTTAACAATTAAGAATGAATTAAGCTGAGGGGCATTATTTCTATCCTTTCTGTACTGGCAACTATTGTTTAATGCAAAAATAAAACACAAACAACAAAGACTTGGACTCTTTTTGTAGTTTCTGATAACTCTAGGCAAAGAGGAACATCTGCTGCTAGATGACTATTTTAAAAGCCTCAAAAAATACTTCTGAAAGGTTTTGAGACATTATGATATTATGGAGTGATGGTAGCTTAATGTTATACTATCATAAATTTCTGTTCATCAAGCAAGAATTGGCCTTAGTGAAGAAGACTGAGAATGTTGTCAAGAAAATGATCTAGAGATGAAATCTCCTGCGTGGTGGTCTTTAAAATACTTCTCTAAAAAATTATATCAACTTCTTATTGAAATTGCCATCTAGCTTGAAGTTTCACTCTCTATTCCAGAAGAGCATTTTGAGTCAAACATGCCTTAATTTAAAGCTATCCTTAAATATTTTACAAAAACAATTTGCTAAGACTACAATTTTCATTTTTAAGTCATCTTAAAAAAGACCCTGTTTTGAATGTCCAAAAAGTAGACCAGATGTGGTTACTGCATTAATAATGATAATAGTGCATAACTTAAGCTTACCTGTTCAAAACTGTGCTTGTTGCAATTTAATTTTTATTACCCTTTCTTCAAGAAGGAGGAGAAAGTATTAACTTAAGAGAGGTTGACAATCTCATGAGAGGGCTTTATTGGCGGTCATTATGAGATGGCAGAGTGTGCTGAAATTTGTGTAGAATGTTATGTGGGTAGGCCAAATATATTTAATACTGCCAAGTGATGATTAGACTTTATTTCTCAGAATGCAGTCCACTGCTGATGGAAAGGTGATGATTGGGGCCACTACATTTGGGAGAATGCAAGCTTATGCCTCTTTCTTCTTAAACTGAACCTTCCAGCACAATATTTTGAAAACTAAGAAACAAATTCATATTAACATATTAAATATAAAGTATGACAGAATGTGGAAAAGTTGATTCATTTTGCTGGCTTTTAGGATCTGGAGAAAGCTATTTGTTATTTGGCATTCAGACTAAAACAAAAGAAAATTCTGGCAGTCATTTTACTTTCTGATTATTCAGTCTGATTCAAAATTTGGCCTATTTATAGACAATTTCGAGGTATAAGGCACAACTTTAACCTTAAACAGTAGTATAAACAATGTTGTAAATCAAAAAGGGCCTGAGAAGAATAAAATCCATAAGTGGCTATTTATACATTACCTTTTGTTAGTCTCAGCAAATACGAATTTTATCCATAAGACTTCCTTAATTTCAGCCACCAAAGGAATCCAGTTATAATTGTTACAGAGCCATTGAAACAGGAGCTAAGACAACTTTAGAGTGAGGCATCTCAAGTCAATAGAAGTTATGCAGTTAAAGAAACATAGAGTCCGGCTTCTGCCTTGTTCTTCAGCCTGGAACTCAAGCCAGGACATTATCCCTTTGCTTCTCTTCCTGAAAAGCTTCCAGGAGATGTTTTTTTTTCTTTTTTTTAATTGTGTTTTGGGCTCTGGTGTACATGTGCATATCTTGCATCCTGCAGAATTATTGCATAGGTACATATATACCATGGTGGTTTGCTGTCTTCATCCCCCCCAACCCTGTCACCTACATCAGGCAATTCTCCTGGTGTTATTCCTCCCAATCCTCCCCACTCCTCCACTGTCCCTCCCCTCCCCTCCACCCCCACCACCTAGCCCAGCGAGAGTTGTTCTCTTCCCTGTGCCCAAGTGTTCTCATTGTTCATCACTCACCTATGAATGAAAACATGCGGTGTTTGGTTTTCTGTTTTTGTGTCAGTTTGCTGAGAATGATGGTTTATAGATTCATCCATGTCTCTACAAAGGATATGAACTCATCAATTTTTATGGCTGCATAGTATTCCATGGTGTATATGTGCCACATTTTCTTTGTCCAGTCTATCATCGATGGGCATTTGGATTGGTTCCAGGTCTTTGCTATTGTAAACAGTGCCGCTACGAACATATGTGTGCATGCGTCTTTATGATAGAGCGATTTATAATCCTTTGGTTATATACCCAGTAATGGGATTGCTGGGTCAAATGGAATTTCTATTTCTAGATCCTTGAGGAATCGCCACACTGTCTTCCATAATGGCTGAACTAATTTATACTCCCCCCAACAGCGTAAAAGTGTTCCTATTTCTCTACATCCTCTCCAGCATCTGTTGTCTCCAGATTTTTTAATGATCACATTCTAACTGGCATGAGATGATATCTCAATGTGGTTTTGATTTGCATTTCTCTAATGACCAATGATGATGAGCATTTTTTCATGTTTGTTGGCTTCATATATGTCTTCTTTTGAAGAGTATCTGTTCATATCCTTCACCCACTTTTGAATGGATTTCTTTTTTTTTTTTTCTTTTTTTTTGCTTGTTAATCTGCTTTAGTTCTTTGTAGATTCTGGATATTAGCCCTTTGTCATATGGGTAGATTGCAAAAATATTTTCCCATTCTGTTCATTGTTCACTCTAATGATTGTTTCTTTTGCTGTGCAGAAGCTCTTAAGTTTAATTAGATTCCATGTGTCTATTTTGGCTTTTGTTGCCATCGCTTTTGGTGTTTTAGTCATGAAATCCTTGCCTGTGCCTATGTCCTGGTTGGTGTTGCCTAAGTTTTCTTCTAGGAGATCTTAAATGACCCATAAAGCCCAGCTCCTTTTGTTCTATGTCTTACTGAAAACCAGTACCATGGCCCCCAAAGGGTGGTTGAGGTTTCCTAGTCTGAATGTTGAGGTGAGCACTATCATCTTGATCTTGACTGAGTGAAGAGATAATCTGCATTGGAGGTGGGGACAGTTGGAAACTGGCTCCCTGGGACCTTGAATGTAAGGTGGTAGAGAGTGTATCACTACATTTTACTTGTGAGCTGTGATTTATTCCATACGTCCAGAGACTTTTAAAAATGGACTGGAGGTTTCAATAAATGCCTTGCCTTTAAGATATATAACCTCTGATTAAAAATAACCCACGCTCAAAGCAGGAGAGTGACCTTTGAAAAAGCAGTAAGGGGATATTTTGGTTCTTTTTACCATGCTGAAATAGGTCTATTTAATCCTGCAAATGGAGTAGAGGAAAAAAAATGTGTGACAATTAAGTGGAACTCAATCAGTATTGGACGTGGCTCACAGTGAGGAGTCACTATATGTTTAAAATAAATATAGATGCAGAATATCTTAACTGTTTATGTGAATTACAGAGGTGTGGCATATAATGGTCATGTGTGATTACCTCATCTATATAAATGTGAATGTACACCATGTGCTGATGGAAAAAATATGTATTATGTTGCTAGATTCTCCCAGTGTATATTCTCTTTAGGAATTGCCTGAAAACATTAATGTTACTTTTCTCAAATGATTAGATTTCTATTGGAAGTAGTTTTAGCATTAAAGACTCTTGGTTCTTTGACTTTCAGCATGACAGGCTTTAGGCTTGAGATTCCCTGAAAAGAACCTATAAATTTATTTTATTCATTCAGGATTCTGGGGCAGTTTGGAACTTTAACATATTGCTGCATGTATGAACTGAAAGAGTTAAGGGACCGACTGCCATGCTGTAAGATCTGCTAACTTACTGCAGAACGGAAAATGGTCAATTCAACAGCTAATTGCTATTTGAATTTTCTTTCTTCCACTGCAACTGATGATTGAAAAAGAGAGTTAAGGTGTATATACTTTATATGGTATTTGTTTTATTTTATTTTCTAAAAATGCTTGCCCCTTCGTACTTTCAGATCCCCAGATAAAGTGTTTTGATGAAGGACAGACTGAAGTGAAGCAGTAGCTTTCATCAGCGGCTTGACATAAATTATGTCTCCAACTATTTTAAAAGGGGGAAAAAATGGGAAAGGCTGTGAAGGGCCCTGGGTGGCAGGTAAGTGCACTTGAGGGAGATGTGTTAGAGAAGTTGCTTCTAATATACAAATCCATTCCTAACAATTGCCTAGCAGTAGTGTGGGGTTGGGGGGGCTTGTTTCTCTCACTGCAGTGAGGTATCAGGGACAAGCTGCCAGGCAGTAAACTCAGTTGTGCATTGAGTTTAGAATGGCGTGCTATGTTTGTTAATGCTACTGCTTTCTTTTCAACTGCCTGCCCACCTTTGTTGGGCAGGAGCTTCTGACTGCTCCTGGAATGCCAAGTGACACGACAAATGATCTGCCAGTGTTTTCCTGTTAGCCCTGTGTAGTGAGGATGTTGCTGATGGATTAGGCCCCAGAAAGTTTTAGGAAAGCAGCTTTTTTTTTTTTCCTTTGGAATTCTTATAACACTTTGTACTTCTCTATAGTAGAGCAATTATTGTACTGTATTGTAATTATCTGTGTCTGCCTTTCACAGTAGACTGAGTATCTTGATGGCAGGGTCTTTGCCTCATTTATCTTTGTACCCATGGTCTAACTCAGTTTCTGGCACATAATAAAAATTCAATAAATGCTTTTGGACTGAATGAAGAAATGAATGAGAAAAGCGTTAATCTAGGCTCTGAGGCCAAACAGAGACCACGACTACATCACTCATAAGACTGCTTGCTACCTGTTTCATAACACTTGACTTATTAGAGGCTAAGTGAATGTGTCTGTGACTGGATAGCCATGTTTTGTTCTACAGCACAAGGAGGTATGTGTTCTCTTTCTTTGAAGAAGAGGGAAATTTCTGGGCAGTCATTGACTCCAAACCTATCAGAGTGTAAGCATAGTACCATGAGCCTCTCACTTACTTGAACCATCACAATATTTTCTGTATTTGTGTGATTCCTGGATTACAGTCTACATCTTCCAGTAGACGGTGAGTCCAATGATGGAGAGTACATACATCTGATTTTGCTGACCATCACATTCCCAGGATATAGCATAGTACCTGGCAGAGAGTAAGCACTCCATAAATGAATGAAGGAATGGCTGGAAGCACTACGATGGCTTCCCTTATTAATACAGGTCTTTTTTTCCCCCTTTTCTGGAATAGAACACTATATGTCCATCAGTGTTTTCAGCATTAAGCTGAAAACTTTCTTCAGTTTCCACTGTAGCATTTGAGTATCCAGTTTATTTTTAGAGAGCTTTAATAAAATTTCTTCCAATTATTTGGCCAAATTATTAATTTTTTTAAAAAGAAGGTCCATCACCAGAGGTAACATGTTGTCTTTTAGAGTACCCAAGTTTGGAAACTCTGCAGTTTTTATTTTAATGGAGCCTTTCTGTGAACTTTTAAAGGAGTGAGTGTTTGGCTGCTGCACAGACTTCTCTCAAGGGGAAAGGCCTTTGGAGTGACATTGGGTTATTTAGCCATTAAGGTTAATGTTCATCTTCTCTCTGTCTATTGAAACTTCTAGGGTAGGCAGTGCAAATAGCTTATCAGGTAGTTTTAAAGGTCATGTGCAAGGAAAAAAAAAATCCTGCACTGCTCATGGAAATGTCCTTAGTAATCAGTGCCTGCTTATGGGAGGAGGGGGCTGAGGGACTCTCTCAGCTCATCTATCTTGTCTTTTCCTCCAGGTCACTTTGTGACAGATTTTGAGTTGGTAGCAGCCCAACCTGGAAGGTAGGTAGCTATGCACATCTCTGCTTTCTACATTAGCAGAGTCAGTAAGTTTTAAAAAAAATATTTCAACTTTCTCTCTTCCTCTTCAGCCTCTGCACTCTACCTCTGGGGTGAGCCTGACAGAGATAAGAGCAAAGAATAAACTTCTCTGTTGATAGCCTGCAGCACTGGTCAAACCCACTTTTCAGAGGAGTCAGAATAAGGATAATGGTATGACTTAGCCTTTTCCCTTGCTATTACTTTTTCTTTCAGCCTGTGACAAAGCCATGACTCTGTCATCTCTCTGGCCTGCTTCAATACTCTATGGAATATATGAATCAAGCCCTGCCCAGTCAGATCTGGCCATATTCTGAATTCCTCATAAATGGATCCCAAGTTCCTCAAGGAAAATGAAAATTTAATTCACCACTCCAGATCCCAGCTGAGATCACCGACCTAGCTTCCTTTGAGATTTCATTGAGTTATTGGTCTTTTGCTTTCTTGTTCTTTCTCTAAGCAGTGAAAAGCATGGGTTGCAGCTGCTTGGGAGACGAAGAAAAACCAAGTTTTAAAAAATGGTAGCTTTGAGGCAGGCATTTAGGAGTGACTCTAATAGCTCTTTCAGAAGAGTGAACTGTACCTTTAGGCTTATTGCAGTCACCCATTGAGAGAGAAATCGCAGAATGAGCCTGCAATAATGATAAAATGAAGAATTCATTCTGCTGCAGTGCATCCACTAGCTGCTTTGCATATGGATTCAGTATTAAGATAAGAGTCTGCTTTTCATTCTATTTTATTATCTGCTTCGAGAATACAGCAGCAGGTTTGGAGGATTATATTTTAAAGAAAAAGTTATATTTTCAAAATCCTATTGATGGCAACAGCCACTCCCTCTATCGCTCACTGCCTTGTCCCTCACTACTTCCCTGAGTCTTTGCTGGGAATTCTTTCAAATGAAGAATTTTGTTGTTGCTGTTGTTTCAATGTTCAACTTATTTTTGTTTTTTAGAACTCTGTTCTTCCATTTATACTTTTGAGTGGGAACTTGTTGGCAGACATTTATGAGAGACATCAGAGAAGCACTAGGGATAGCTAAGCAGACTAATTTCCAAATATTCAGCTCTGAGAAGAGTGTAGTTTTGTTTGAATTTTATTTCATCTTGCAAAGATGAATTCCACATCTATGGCTGTATATTTGTTTTTGAGGTGATGACCAAAAGGTACACTGGGGCCTTTTTCATGATATTTAATTTTGAACATCAAACAAGGTAGGAAGGCCTGAAGATTGAAACTAGAAAAGGAATAAAGAATTGAAGTTCTGATGAGACTTTTGAGTCCAAAGTAAGTTTTTATTAACAACATGAGTTTTGTTTTGGAAAAAAAAGAAGAGTGAGTCCTTTATCCCCACAGTGTGTTGCGAATGACATTCTCAAGTATGGCAGCCATAATAATGATAATAACTAGTATATTTTAGGCATCTGCAATGTGGTAGACATTAGATATACATACACATATATACATATTCTAACTTTAATAGTCACAATAGCTCAGCAAGATATATATATATATCTTGACATTTATATTTTATATATATATATATCTTGCAGAGCTATTGTGACTATTAAAATTAGAATATGCATATATTCTAACACTATATTGAATATCTATAATATATAATATACATATTAGAATATGCTTAATATTACTATCTATCTATCTATCTATCTATATATATATATAGTATATATAATCTCCCTTTTACTGATGAGGAGACTGAGGCTTAACAAGGTGAAGTTACTAGGCCAAAGTTGCTTAGTTAGTAAGTGTTTGAATTGTTGCTCTCCAAGCCTATGATATTTTCACTATACATGACCATCTTTCATGTGATTTAGTGAGAGGATTCAAAAGGTCACTTTGTCCTTGAGTTATCAATGTACTTTCCTCATATACCTTATACGGTTGGCTTCAGGGAAACTGAAAATACTTCCATGAATATGGGAATTGCTCCAGGAATTCTGTATCTTTGGACAATTTCCTAGGATATGTTATCTTCTGGAGTCAACATTTAATATCAAATTTGGATTCCATACTGCAAAGATACTCCTGAGATTCCATATAACAAGCATAATTACGAGGTAGTGAAGATTTACGGTTCAGCTCTCTCAAGATCCTTACTATAAAAAAAGTCTCCTAACTTTCCCTAAAATATAGACTGTGGGTCCCTACATCTCTATTCAAAAAGTAAAATACCATTAATCTTTCCGAATAAGTTACAGAAGAAAGCTAAAGACCATAAAACCAAAATTTTCCTTCTGCATTTACTAACTGATAGTCTTCTGAGTATGAACATTGTTATGAAGTTTGTACAGCAACATTAACTTCAAATGTTATTTTAAATATCAAATTTCTGCATGTGTGTGTGTGTGTGTGTGTATGTGTGTTTTTAGAAATTGTGACAAGGAAGGCATATAGTTTAATTTCAAAGTAAGAAGAGGTGGGCAGTTGATTGAATTTACCTCTAAATATTCAGGGGTGATGTAGATACTGAAATATATAGTGAAGAAAAACCAATTAGGTAATATAACACATACTTCAAACCCCTGGTAGAAGCTTGAAGAAGCTGAAATAATCATACTCACTTTTTATCTAGGTATGTCCTTAAAATACCATAATGTCCTAATAGGTGGTACCCCTCCCATGGCTAGAAAGAATAAATAATTAGTTAAGTTAAATTGCATTAATTAGCTTTATTGAGTAATACCTTACAGTAGTAAAATTTATCAATCTTAGGTGTATACTTTGATGAGTTTTGATATATGTATACAGTTATGTAACTCCAACCATGATCAAAATGTAGACATTTCTATCAACTCAAAAATTTCCATCAATCCACTTTACAGTGATTTCCTAACTCTCACCATGGGCCACTGCTTTTTGTCACTATAAATTCATTACAATCCTTTTCTAGAATTGCACATAAATAGAATCCTATCAGATATCAATCATTCATTAATATCTGTTGTTATATGTATCAGTAGTTCATTCCTTTTATTGCTGATTAGTATCCCATTGTAGGAATATAATGATTTATCTATTTACCAGTTAATGGGCACTTGGGGACTTTCCACTTTTTGGCTACTGTGACTAATCTTGCTACAAACACTTGTCCACAATTTTTGCTGTGTATATACATTTTCATTGCTCTTGGTTATGTAACTGGAAGTAGAATGGCTGGATCAAAGGATAGGTGTATGCTTAACAGTATAAGAATCATCAGTCTATTTCCTAAAGTTGTATGATTTTATGACACAGCAATTTGAGACTTCCAGTTGCTCTACACCCAAACCAACACTTGGTATAGTCAGTATTCTTAATATTAGCTGTTTTAGTGGGTGTTTAGTGGTATTTTACAGTGATTTTAACTTGGATATCTTTAATAACTAATGATGTTGAGCATAATTTCATGTGTTTCTTTTGCCGTTTTTATATTTTTTTGTGACACGTTTCTTCAAATCTTTTGTCCATTTTCTTATTGGGTTGTCTTTTTCTTATCAAATTGTAAGAGTTACTTATAAACTTTGGATACAAGTCCTTTAAAACATATATGTTTTGCAAATATGTTCCTACAGTCTGTGGCATGCCTTTTCATTTTCTTGATAGTGACTGTTGAAGAGTAGATACTTTTAATATAGGTAAGTCCAATTTATCATTCTTCTTTTATAATTTGTGCTTTTTGTATTACATTCAAGAAATCTTTGCCAAATTTAAAGTCTCTAAAATTCTCTCCTATGGTTTGTTTAGGAAGTTGCATACTCTTAGGCTTTACATATAAATACATGATGCAAGAGGGAGGTGAAGCAAGGTAGCAGAACAGAAAACTCCACTGATGGTGCCTACCACCCCACAAGAACACCAAGTTAACAACTATCTACGCAAACACCTTTATAAGAACCAAAAACTAACTAAGCACTTAGAGTAACTGGTTTTAACTCCGTATCACTGAAAGATGTGCTGAAGATACAGAAAAAACAGTCATGAATTATTGATGCCACTCCACCCTCACTCCAGGAATAGCTGCGTGGTTCAGGGAGCCTCTCTGGGCACTGGGAGAGAGAAAAAACAGCAACTCTGAGATATTAAACTCAGTGTTGTCCGAGCATTTAACCAGCCCTACCAAGAGGCGAGTCACTGATCACAGCATTCCAAACTTGAGTGCTCACAAACCTTGTCACCAAGGGCCAAAGTGCTCCCAGTTTCCAAGCAAATTTGAAAGGCAGCCTAGGTCATAAGGACTGCAACTGGTAGGCCAGTCAAACGGCTGAACTAGGCCCAGAGATAGTGGACGGTGAGGGGGCATGTGAAATACTGAGACACAAGGCGGGGTAACCTAGGGGGTGCTGGAATCACTCCTCTCCTAACCAGAGGCTACAAAGCTCAAAGCTCCAAAAGAGATTTCTTTCCTCCATGTGAGGAGAGGCAAAGGAAGAGAAGGAAGAGTGGGTATATTAGTCCATTTTCATGCTGCTGATAAAGACATACATGTGACTGGGAAGAAAAAGAGGTTTAATTGGACTTACAGTTCCACATGTCTGGGGAGGCCTCAAAATTATGGTAGGAGGTGAAAGGCAGTGGCAAGAGAAAAATGAGGAAGAATTGAAAGGAAAAACCCCTAATAAACCCATCCAATCTTATGAGGCTTACACACTATCACGAAAATAGCATGGGAAAGACCAGCCCCCATGACTCAATTACCTCCCCCTGGGTCCCTCCCACAACAGGTGGGAATTCTGGGAGAAATAATTCAAGTTGAGATTTGGGTGGGGATACAACCAAACAGTCTCAGTGGGAAAGACTTTGTCATGAATCCTGGATACCAGCTCAGCCACAGCAAGATAGTGCACCAGTCAGAGTCAAGATGCCCTCATTTCAGACCATAGCTCCCGGATGATGTTTCTCAGAAAAAGAAGGGAAACTGCTGCCTTGAAGGAAAGCACTCAGTCCTGGCAACATTCATCACCTGTTAACTAAGGAGGCCCTTGGGCCCTGAATAACCAGCAGTGATACTCAGGTACTACACTGAGAGCATCTGAGACTTACTGGCTTCAGATGAGACTCAGCACATTACTAGCTGTGGTGGTTGTGGGACAAAACAAAACTCCTACTTGAGAAAAGAAGAAGGTAAAGTAAAGGGGACTTTGTCTTGCACAAAGATGGGGTTGTTTTTTCTTGTAAATTTGTTTTAGTTCTTTGTAGATTCTGGATATTAGCCCTTTGTCAGATGGGTAGATTGCAAAGATATTTTTTCCCATTTTGTTGGTTGCTTGTTCACGCTAATGATAGTTTCTTTTGCTGTGCAGAAGCTCTTAAGTTTAATTAGATCCCATTTGTCTATTTTGGCTTTTGTTGCCATTGCTTTTGGTGTTTTAGTCATGAAGTCCTTGCCTATGCCTATGTCCTGAATGGTATTGCCTAAGTTTTCTTCTAGAGTTTTTATGGTGTTAGGTCTTATGTTTAAATCTTTAATCCATCTGGAGTTAATTTTTGTATAAGGTGTAAGGAAGGAGTCCAGTTTCAGCTTCTTGCATATGGCTAGCCAGTTTCCCAATGCCATTTATTAAACAGGGAATCATTTTCCCATTGCTTGTTTTTGTGAGGTTTGTCAAAGATCAGATGGTTGTAGGTATGTGGCATTACTTCCAAGGCCTCTGTTCTGTTCCATTGGTCTATATCTCTGTTTTGGTACTAGGACCATGACCTTTGGATTACTGTAGCCTTATAGTATAGCTTGAAGTCAGGTAGCATGATGCCTCCAGCTATGTTCATTTTGCTTAGAATTGTCTTAGCTATGAGGGTTCTTTTTGGTTCCATATGAAGTTTAAGGTGGTTTTTTCCAATTCTGTAAAGAAGGTCAATGGTAGCTTGATGGGGATAGCATTGAATCTACAAATTACTTTGGGCAGTATGGCCATTTTCACAATATCAATTCTTACTAACCATGAGCATGGAATGGTTTTCCATCTGTTTGTGCCCTCTTTTATTTCCTAGAGCAGTGGTTTATAGTTCTCCTTGAAGAGGTCCTTCACATCCTTTGTTAGTGGTATTCCTAGGTATTTTATTTTCTTTGTAGCAATTATGAATAAGAGTTTGCTCATGATTTGTCTATTATTGGTGTATAGGAATGCTTGTGATTTTTGCACATAGACTTTAAACCAACAAAGATCAAAAGAGACAAAGAAGGGCATTACATAATGGTAAAGGGATCAATGCAACAAGAAGAGATGACTATCCCAAATATATATGCATCTAATACAGGAGCACCCAGATGAATAAAGCAAGTTCTTAGAGACCTACAAAGAAACTTATACTCCCACAGAATAATAGTGGGAGACTTTAATGCACCACTTTAATATTAGGCAGATCAACAAGACAGAAAATTAATAAGGATATTCAAGACTTGAACTCAGCTCTTGACCAAGTAGACCTAATAGACATCTACATAATTATCCACACCAAATCAACAGAATATATATTATTCTCAGTACCACATAGCAATTATTCTAAAATTGACCACATAATTAGAAATAAAACACTCCTCAAGAAAATGCAAAAGAATGGAAATAATAACAAATAGTCTCTTTGATCACAGTGCAATCAAATCAGAAATCCAGAGTAAGAAGCTCACTCATCATTACACTACATGGAAACTGAACAACTTAATTCTTAATGACTACTGGGTAAATAACAAAATTAAAGCAGAAATAAACAAGTTCTTTAAAACCAATGAGAACAAAGAGACAATGTACCAGAATCTCTGGGACACAGCTAAAGCAGTGTTTGGAAGGAAATTTATAGCACTTAATGCCCACATCAGGAGGCAGAAAATATCTAAATCAACACCCTAACATCACAGTTAAAAGAACTAGAGAAGCAAGAGCAAACAAATTTAAAAGCTAGCAGAAGTCAAGAAATAACTAAGATCAGATCAGAAATAAAGGTGATAGAGACACCTTCAAAAAATTAACAAATCCAGGGGATGGGTTTTGAAAAAGTTAATAAAGTAGACAGACCACAAGCTAGACTAATAAAGAAGAAAGGAGACAAGAATCAAATAGACACAATAAAAAATGATGAAGGGGGTATAATCACCACTGATCCCACAGAAATACAAACTACCATTGGAGAATACTATAAATAGCTCTACTCAAATAAACTAGAACATCTAGAAGAAATGGATCAATTCCTGGACACATACACCCTCTCAAGACTGATCCAGGAAGAAGTCAAAACCCTGAATAGACCAATAACAAGTTTCAAAATTCAGGAAGTAATTAGTAGCCTACCAACCAAAAAAATTCAGGACCAGACAGATTCATAGCTGAATTCTACCAGAGGTACAAAAAGGAGCTGGTATCATTCCTTCTGAAATTATTCCAAACAATAGAAAAAGAGGGATTCCTTGCTAATTCATTTTATGAGGCCAGCATCATCTTGATACCAAAACCTGGCATAGACACAACAACAACAACAAAATTTCAGGCCAATATCCCTGATGAACATAGATGCAAAAATCCTTAATAAAATACTGGGAAACTGAATCCAGCAGCATACCAAAAAGCTTATCCACCATGATCAAGTCAGCATCGTCCCTGGGATGCCAGGCTGGTTCAATGTATGCAAATCAATAAACATAATCCATCAAATAAAGAGAACCAGTGACCAAAACCACATGATTATCTCAATAGATGCAGAAAAGGCCTTTGATAAAATTCAACATTGCTTCATGCTAAAAACTCTCAATAAACTAAGAATTGATGGAACATATCTCAAAATATTAAGAGCTATTTATGACAAACCTGCATCCAATATCATACTAAATGGGCAAAAGCTGGAAGCATTCTCTTTGAAAACCAGCACAAGACAAGGATTCCCTCTCTCACCACTCCTATTCAACACAGTATTAGAAGTTTTGGCCAGGGCAATAAGGCAAGGGAAAGAAATAAAGTGTATTCGAATAGGAAGAAAGGAAGTCAAATTGTCCTTGTTTGCAGATGACATGACTGTATATTTAGAAAATCCCATAGTCTCAGCCCCAAAACTCCATAAGCTGATAAGCCACTTCAGCAAAGCCTCAGGATACAAAATCAATGTGAAAAAAATCACAAGCATTCCTATACACCAATAATAGACACACAGCCAAATCATGAGTGAACTTCCATTCACAATTACTACAAAGAGAATAAATTACCTAGGAATACAACTTGAAAGGGGTATGAAGTAGCTCTTCAAGGAGAACTACAAACCACTGCTCAAGAAAATAAGAGAGGACACAAAACAAATGGAAAAACATTCCATGCTCATGGATAGAAAGAATCAATATTGTGAAAATGGCCATACTGCCCAGAGTAATTTATCGACTCAATGCGATTCCTATCAAGCTACTATTGACTTTCTTCATGGAACTAGAAGAAACTAAATTTCTTATGGAACTAAAAAAAGAGACTGTATAGCCAAGACAATCCTAAGCAAAAAGAACAAAGCTGGAGGCATTATGTTATCTGACTTCAAATTACTACAAGGCTACAGTACAAAACAGCATGGTACTGGTACCAAATAATATATGTAGACAAATGGAACAGAACTGAGGCCTCAGAAATAACACCACACATCTACAACCCTTTGATCTTTGACAAATCTGAAAAAAGCAATGGGGGAAGGATTCCCTATTTAATACATGCTGCTGGCAAAACTGGCTAGCCATCTGCAGAAAACAGAAACTAGACCCCTTCCTTACACCTTATGCAAAAATTAACTCAAGATGGATTGAAAACTTAAATCTAAACCTAAAACCATAAAAACCCTAGAAGAAAACCTAGGCAATACCATTCAGGACATAGGCATAGGCAAAGACTTCATGACTAAGATACAAAAAGCATTTGCAACAAAAGCCAAAATTGACAAATGGGATCTAATTATACTAAAGAGCTTCTGCAAGGGAAAAGGAACTATTATCAGAGTGAACAGGCAACCTACAGAATGGGAGAAAAATTTTGCAATCTATCCATCTGACAAAGGGTTGATAGCCAGACTCTACAAGGAACTGAAACAAATATAGAAGAAAAAAAAGCAACCCCATCAAAAAGTGGGTAAAGGATATGAACAGGCATTTATGCAACCAACAAACATATTAAAACAAACTCATCCTCACTGGTTATTAGAGAAATGCAAATCAAAACTACAATGAGATACCATCTCACGCCAGTTAGAATGATGCTTATTAAAAAGTCAGGAAACAACAGATGCTGGAGAGGATGTGGAGAAATAGAATCGCTTTTACACTGTTGGTGGGAGTGTAAAGTAGTTTAACCATTGTGGAAGACAGTGTGGCGATGCCTCAAAGATCTAGAACTAGAAATACCATTTGACCCAGGAATCCCATTACTGGATATATATCTAAAGGATTATGCATCATTCTACTATAAAGATACATGTGCTCATTTGCTTATTACCGCACTATTCACAATAAAAAAGACTTGGAACCAACCCAAATGCCTATCACTGATAGACTGGATTAAAAAAGTGTGGCATATATACACCTTGGAATACTATGTAGCCATAAAAATAATGAGTTCATGTTCTTTGTAGGGATATGGATGAAGCTGGAAACCATCATTTTCAAGAAACTAACACAGGAACAGAAAACCAAGCACCTCATGTACTCACTCATACACTCATAAGTGGGAGCTAAACAATGAGAACACATGGACACCAGGAGGAGAACATCACACACAGGGCCTGTTGGGGGGTTGGGGGCAAGAGAAGGGAGAACATTAGGGCAAATAATGTATGTGGGGTTTAAAACCTAGATGGCAGGTGGATGGGTGCAGCAAACCACCATGGCATATGTACACATATGTAACAAACCAACACATTCTGCACATGTATCCTAGAACTTAAAGTGTAATAAAAATATAATTAAAAAGATCAGAGTAGAAATAAGTGAAACTGAAATGAAGAAAATGATACAAAAAAAAAAAAAAAGAAACAAAAGTCACTTTCTTGAAAAGTAAAACAAAACTGACAGACTTTTAGCCAGAGTAAGGAACAAAGAGAGAAGATCTAAGTAAATAAAATCAGAAATGAAAAAGGAGACATTAAACTGATACTGAAGAAAATCTAAGGATCATTACTGGCTGCTATGATGAACTATATATGCCTATTAATGGGAGAATCAGGAAGAAATTGACAAATTGCCGGATACATACAACCTACTTAGATTGAAACAGGAAGAAATTCAAGACCTGAACAGGCGGATAACAAGTAACGAGATTGAAGCCATATTAAAAAGTCTTCCATCAAAGGAAATCCTGGGACCTGATGGCTTAGCTGCTGAATTCTACTAATACCAATCCTACTCAAGCTATGTCAAAAAAATAGAAAAGAAGGGGGATACTTCCAACCTCCTTCTATGAGGTTAGTATTACCCTCACACCAAAACCTGACAAAGATACATGATAAAAAGAAAACCATAGGCCAATATCTCTAATGAATATTCACGCAAAAATCCTTAACAAAATCCTAGCAAACCAAATTCAGGAATACATTAGAAAGATCATTCATCATGACCAAGTTGGATTTATCCTAGGGATGCAAGTTTGGTTCAACATACTCAAATCAATCAATGTAATAGATTATATCCTTCAACAGAATGAAGGATAGAAACCGTATGATCATTTTGGTTGATGCTGGAAAAGCATTTGATAAAATTCAACATGCCTTCATGATAAAAACACTAAATAACCTAGGGATAGAAGGAACATACCTCAACATAATAAAAGTCATATATGACAGACCCACAGTTAGTAACATACTGAATAGGGAAAAACTGAAAAATTTTTCTCTAAGATTTAGAACAGGACAAGGATGCCCACTGTCCCCACTGTTACTCAGCATAATACTAGAAGCCCTAGATAGAGCAGACAAGAGAAAGATATAAAAGGCATCCATGTTGGAAAGAAAGAAGTCAAATTATTCTTATTTGCAGATAACATAATGTTAAACTTGGAGAAACCTAAAGACACCACAAGAAAACGTAGAACTCATAAGCAAATTTAGAAAAATTGCAGGATACAAAATCAACATAAAAATTACTAGTGCTGGTTGGTTAAAATAATCAAGTAGAAGCAGCTGTGGTGCATGGAACTCATGGAGAACTAAAAGGGAGAGTGAATATAGCACCTTCACTGAAATATCCAGTTATTCCCATTGGGACTGATCAGGAAAACAACTTGACCCATGGAGAATAAAGAAAAGCAGGGTGTGGCAATGGCCCACCTGGGAGTGACATGGAGCCAAAGGAAGCAGTAAGTGAATGTATGACCCAGGGAAGCCACACTTCTATAGATCTTTGCAACCCTTGGACCAGGAGATCCCCTTGTGAGCCCATGCAACCAGAGCCTTGGGTTTAACACCCAGAGCTGTGTGGAGTCTCAGCAGAGCATCTGCTGAGACATGCACAGAAACCTAGGAGCTTTACATATTCCAGACCCGGGATCCCCTGGAAAGTGAGAGGTTCATACATACCTCTAGGAGAAGGCTGAATTCAGGGGTATGAGCAGCTTTGGTCTGTGGGCCCCACTTCCATGGCTGTCTTTCTAAAATAAGACAGAGAAGAATAGAGAAAAAAAAGAATAAAAAGGAATGAACAAACATCCAGAAAATATGGGATTATGTAAAGAGACCAAATCTATGACTCATGGGGGTACCTGAAAGAAATAGGGAGAGTCGAACCAATTTGGAAAACATGTTTCAAGATATTGTCTAGGAGAACTTCCCCAACCTATATAGATAGGCCAATGTTAAAATTCAGAAAATGAAGAGAAGCCCAGGAAGATACTTCACAAGAATATTATCCCCAAAACACATAGTCATCAGATTCTCCAAGGTCAAAATGAAAGAAAAATGTTAAGGGCAGCCAGAGAGAAAGGCCAGGTCACCTACAAAGCGAAGCCCATCAGACTAACAGTAAACCTCTCAACAGAAATCTTACAAGCCAGAAGAGATTGAGGGCCAATATTCAACATTCTTAAAGAAAAGAATTTCCAACCCAGAATTTCATATCCAGCCAAACTAAGCTTCATAGGCAAAGGAGAAATAAGATCTTTTTCAGGTATGTAGGAAATGGTGACTGGCTGAAGGAGCTGGTTCTGTTGCTGCTGCAGGGTGAGTGGGAAAGATACCACGCATGTGTAGTCGGGACCATCGCAGGAGCCTGAGGACACTTGTCTGTCATCACAGTCAGTTTTATATGTGGTACCATAAAAGATGAGGCTGAAACTCCAATAAACATGGGGCTATGTGAAAAGAGCAAATCTTCATTTGATTGGTGTACCTGAAAGTGATGGGGAGAATGGAACCAAGTTGGAAAACACTCAGGATATTATCTAGGAGAACTTTTTAAACCTAGCAAGGCAGGCCAACATTCAAATTCAGGAAATGCAGAACACCACAAAAATACTCCTCGGGAAGAGCAACCCTAAGATAAGGTTGAGAACATGGAAAACTTCTCAGCAGTCAAATCAAATACAAACACAACTCACTGCCAGAGTAAAGAGGAAAAATATTCAGAGGCTGATGAAGCCACTTTCAGGAGGAGAGAAACCACTAAAGAATGAAACTGGCTTGTCTTCAATTAAAAAAAAAAATTAAAGGAAGCACACGTAAGGAAGAGAGAGAACATCCTTTAAAATGGAGTAGAATTGAACTTGATATAAATGGCAATTTGATCATGTTAACACCAAGAGCAGGAGAGAAATCTAACAAACAGATATCTTGAGTAAGACAGAAAAGTCAAGTAAATGGAGAAGCTGGTAGTTATGAAAAGACAAATCAACTTATAAAATAAAATGGAAAATTAGAAAATAATCCTTCCTCTGGCAGTTCTCCAAGGACTACTTTGTGGGGGACCATATTTTCTCTGGTCTTCAACTTTTTTTATCAACAAATAAAAATGGAACATCACGATCAGATTCTCCCGGACACGCAGTGGAAGCTGAAGAAATGGTAAAACAACTTTATATGGGACAGGTGGATGAGATCACTATCAGCACTACTACATCAACTAATGGAGCAGCTAACGCAAATCAAGCAGTTCAGGTGAAACCATCAATAAACAATGGTTGAGGAAACAATAATTATAGTATCTCACCCCTTACAGCACCAGTAATTCCAGATAGTGCTTATTCATCATCCCATACAGAGGCCACCTACGAAGAAGGCTGGGAAGTATTTTGCCCCTATTATTTCATCAAACATGTCTTGCCACTGACGGAAGAACAACTATAAATAGGAAACCTGCTCTTTTGTTGAAAACAAGAAGCACACAGGAATTCTCCCTAGATTTAGATTTGGATGAAACACTAAGTGCATTGTAGTCTAAACGAGCTAGAAGATGCAGCACTTACTTTTCCAATCCTTTTCCACAATGTCATTTATCAGGTTTATGTGAGATTAAGACCATTTTTCAGGGAATTCCTGGAGTAATTTTTCAGATGGATGAGATGATTCTTTTTACTGCTTTTAAGAAGGTGTATGCAGTCAAGTTACTGACCACACTAGACCCTAAAAAGCAAAGGGTCAAGCACCGATTTTTCTGTGATCATTGTGTTTGTACAAGGAAAATAAATAAAGGACTTAAATATTCTTGGAAGAGATCTTTCAAAAACTCTAATAATTGACAACTCACCGCAAGACTTTGCATATTAGCTTTCTAATGGAATCCTTGTAGAAAGTTGGTTTATGAATAAAAATGACAATGAACTCCTAAAATTGATTTTATTCCTGGAGAAGCTTGTATAACTGAGTGAAGATGTTCGACCACACATCAGAGACAGATTTCACTGGCATGATTTGCTGACCCAAGATTAAATACCAGGACTTGTCAAATCACTGAAGGAGGAAAGACTTCAGGATTCTTTTGGACTAAGACAAAAACATTGCCATTACTATTGAAATTTTGCATTTTTGTACCCCATCTTGCTTGTTTTATTCTTGGTGCCCAATAATAATAAAGGATTACGGAAAGAGGCTTTATCCATCTCCCATTGAATGCATACAGTAAGTAGGCTAAAACAGATGTGTCTTTAGAGCTAGTGCAACTCCTGTGAATTTTTTTTGTATGTACAGGGCATCTGCAGTTTATAAAGAATTCTGTTTCTGCCACCAGAATTTTGGTCTGTAGTCACACAGGATTTTATGATAATCACAGAGATGAAAATGGACTTTTATTTTCTCCCTGTTTGGGGTTTATAGCCACTTTTTTGTTACTTTATCATTCTCATTTTATTTTTCCTCTTAAGGTTTATAACACGTTTACATTTTTGACCTGTATTAGATTAGAATTTCATTATGCATTGCTTTTAGTTGAGGCATTTCATAGTTTTCTGAAAATAGTCCATTTTCATGCTTTTAAATTTTAATTTTTAAATTTTTAAGTTCCAGGGTACATGTGCAGAAAGTACAGGTTTGTTGTATAGGTATACATGTGCCATGGTGGTTTGCTGCACCCTTCAACCCATCACCTAGGTTTTAAGCACCACATGCATTAGGCACTTGTCTGAACGCTATTGCTCCCCTAGCTCCTCACCCCTGACAAGCCCCAATGTGTGATTTTCCCCTCCCTGTGTCCAAGTGTTCTCATTGTCCAAGTCCCGCTTATGAGCAAGAACATGCGGTATTTAGTTTTCTGTTCCTGTGTTACTTTGCTGAGGATGATGGCTTCCAGCTTCATCCGTGTCCCTGCAATGTACATGAGCTCATTATTTTTTTATGGCTACATAGTATTCTATGGCATACATGTACCACATTTTCCTTATCCAGTATATCACTGATGGGCATTTGGGTTGGTTCCAAGTCTTTGCTATTGTGAATAGTTCTGCAATAAGCAAATGTGTGCATGTGTCTTTATAGTAGAATGATTTGTAATCCTTTGTGTATATACCCAGTAATAGAATTGCTGGGTCAAATGATATTTCTGGTTCTAGATCCTTAAGGAATAGCCACACTGTCTTCCACAATGGTTGAACGAATTTACACTCCCACCAACAGTGTAAAAGCATTTCTATTTCTCCACAGCCTCACCAGCATCTGTTGTTTCCTGACTTTTTAATGATCACCATTCTAACTGCTGTGAGACGGTATCTCATTGTGGTTTTGATTTGCATTTCTCTAATGACCAGTGATGATGAGATTTTTTTCATATGTTTGTTGCTTGCATAAATGTCTTCTTTTGAAAAGTGTCTGTTCATATCCTTTACCCAATTTTTGATGGGGTTGTTTGTTTTCTTCCTGAAAATTTGTTTAAGTTCCCTGTAGATTCTGGATATTAGCCCTTTGTCAGATGAATAGATTGAAGAAATTATTTCCCATTCTTTAGGTTGCCTGTTCACTCTAATTATATATATAATATATACACATACATACACACACACACACACACACACACACACACACACACACACACACACATTGCTGTGCAGAAGCTGTTTAGTTTAATTAAATTGCATTTGTCAATTTTGACTTTAGTTGCCATTGCTTTTGTTGTCTTAGTTATGAAGTCTTTGCCCATGCCTATTTCCTGCATGGTATTGCCTAGGTTTTCTTCTAGAGTTTTTATAGTTTTAGGTTTTACATTTAAGTCTTTAATCCCTCTGGAGTTAATTTTTGTGTAATGTGTAAGGAAGGGATCCAGTTTCTGTTTTCTGCATATGGCTAGCCAGTTCTCTCAGGACCATTTATTAAATAGGAAGCCCTTTCCTCATTGCTTTTTTTCCCCCTCAGGTTTGTCGAAGATCAGAAGGTTGTAGATGTGTGGTATTATTTCTGAGGCCTCTGTTCTGTTCTGTTGGTCTACATACCTAGGAATACAACTAACAAAGGATGTAAAGGACCTCTTCAAGGAGAACTACAAACCACTGCTCAGTGCAATGAGAGATGACACAAGGAGATTGAGAAATATTCCATGCTCATGGTTAGGAATAATCAATATTGTGAAAATGACCATATTGTCCAAAGTAAGTTACAGATTCAATGCTATCCCCATCAAGCTATCAAGGACTTTCTTCACAGAACTGGAAAAAACAACGTTAAGCTTCATATGGAACCAAGAGAGAGCCTGCATAGCCAAGACAATCCTAAGCAAAAAGAACAAAGCCAGAGACATCATGCTACCTGATTTCAAACTATACTACAAGGCTACGGTAATCAAAACAGGATGGTACTGGTATCAAAACAGAGATATAGATCAATGGAACAGAACAGACACCCTGGAGGCAATGCCACACATCTACAACCATCTGATCTTTGACAAACCTGACAAAAACAAGCAATGGGGAAAGGATTCCCTGTTTAATAAATGGTGTTGGGAAAACTGGCTAGCCATGTGCAGAAAGCAGACTGGATCCTTTCCTGACAGCTTCCACTAAAATTAACTCCAGATGGATTAAAGACTTAAACATAAGACCTAACACCATAAAAAACATCTCAAAGACAACCTAGGCAAAACCATTCAGGACCTAGGCATAGGCAAGGACTTCATGACTAAAATACCAAAAGCATTAGTTACAAAGGCCAAAATAGATTAATGGATCTAATGAAACTCAAGAGCTTCTGGACAGCAAAAGAAACAATCATTAGAGTGAACTGGCAATCAACAGAATGGGAAAAAATGTTTGCAATCTACTCATCTGACAAAGGGCTAATATCCAGCATCTACAAAGAACTAAAACAGATTTACAAGAAAAAAAAAATAAACAAGCCCATTTAAAGTGGGAGAAGGATATGAACAGACACTTTTCAAAAGAAGACATATATGAGGCCAAGAAACATATGAAAAAATGCTCATCATCACTGGTCATTAGAGAAATGCAAATCAAAACTACATTGATATACCATCTCACACTGTTAGAATGGTGATCATTAAAAAATCTGGAGACAACAGATGCTGGAGAGGTTGTGGAGAAATAGGAACACTTTTACACTGTTGGTGGGAGTGTAAATTAGTTCAACCATTGTGGAACACAGGGTGGCACTTCCTCAAGGACCTAGAAATAGAAATTCCACTTGACCCAGCAATCCCATTACTGGGTATACACCCAAAAGATTATAAATCATTCTATTATAAAGACACATGCACACATATGTTCATTGCGGCATTCTTTACAATAGCAAAGACCTAGAACCAACCCAAATGACCATTGACGATAGACTGGGCAAGGAAAATGTGGCACATATACACTATTGAATACTATGCAGCCATAAAAAATGAGTTTGTGTCCTTCGTAGGGACTTGGGTGAATCTGGAAATCATGATTCTCAGCAAACTGACAGAAGAACAGAAAATCAAACACCACATGTTCTCACTCATAGGTGGGTGTTGAACAATGAAAACACATGGACACAGTGAGAGGAGCATCACATACTGGGGTCTGTTTTGGGGGGCCAAGGGAGGGAATGTGAGGGGGGTTGGGGAAGTCGAGGAGGGATCACCTGGGGAGAAATGCCAGATGTAGGTGACAGGGAAATGGAGGCAGCAAACCACATTGCCCTGAGTGTACCTATTCAACAATCTTGCATGATCTGCACATGTACCCCAGAACCTAAAGTACAATTTAAAAAAAAAAAAGGTTTTGGAATTTGTTCTACCATACTGTCTTGTTACTTCTGAGTTTTGCTTTTAAGCTTTAGTAGTATGCTTAATGGACTCATTTAGCTGCAATACTCAGCTGATAGCTTTCCAAAGACTTTGTCCTATAATCTATTCATTACAAGGTCTCTCTAGTCTTGCTGGTGAAATGTGAATCATTACCTTTTCTGTGTGGACTCCAACAATTTTTCACTCTGTTGATTTCCAGTGGTTCTTGGTGGTGAATTGGGACATAGTTTCTTGTATTCCTATTCAAATGCTATAATCCTAGATAACATTCATCAGCTAGCTCTCACTTATTTTCCTTATCATTAGTGTTCTCACAACGTGTCTTTGTAAGTAGCATTCTCACTTGCCAGACCAATGAAGAATGAGTGATGGTGAATTTCTGACTCTTACAGCCACTCCCCTCCCTGTGGTATTTCCTGGACAGGATCAAAACATGGGAAAATACAGTCAATTTTTATTTATGATAGTTATGTTCTCTAATGTTACTGCAAATATAGTTAGTGAATACTGCGTCATTGCCTCTAGGGGGAATACAGGGTTAGTTTCCTTATAGACTTTGACCACAGAATTTTTGTCAGTGGATCAAAATGTAACCTGGTTATATGTATTTGTGTTTAGAGACACCCTATTTAATATATATTGTTGATTCACCAACATTGAACTCATGGCCAATAGTACTATAATACATGCCAGAACAAAGCTTAATACATGTATTTCCTCCTTAAGGCACATCACAATCTTCTTGAGATTAGAAACACGAGGCAGCACTTTAGTACTACATTTGGGGGTCATTACCAAGAAAAATCAAAAGGAAAAAAAAAAAAGAAAATTGTGACATTAAATATGCTATGGACTGGATACTTGTATATGGTATGAGCAGCAAAACAAGAAGGCAGGTGCCACCTTGTTTAAACACTATAGAGAACATGCCTGTGTGTGATGCAAATTTTTCAGTGTTCTGTGCATGCGTGTGTCTGTGAATACCTGCAAGGGCTCCATGAATATTCATTTTGGGGTTACAAATAAATTTTAGCAAGTAGGCAAATTAAAAAATATGGAATCCATGAATAATGACTGTCAATGGTACTGATGTGTGACTTCTTTCTTTCTACTTATCTATTCTCACTTTGTAATACTTAAGGGCCATGCTTTCTGAAGATTGGCACACTCCCAACCCCAGTGTTTTGTTTTGTTTTGTTTTGTGTTTTACAAGGCCTAACTAAACTCAAGAACTATATTCACCATAGAAAACTGAAATGGTCAGAGTTCATCCTAATGAAATAGGGCATGGGGGCTCTTACTTCAGAATTTCATAGTACCCTACCCATTTTGTAACACAGGCAGCTGCTTTTGGTATTGAACTGGTGAACCCACACTTCCCAAATCTGTTTATTTTTGACTGAAGAAATATCCCACGTGCTTCCCATCCTTTTGACCCAATTATACATTTTATTATCTGTAATCACCCATTTTTAGTGTCTAAATAAAGTGATTTTGTTTGTATGTACCATTAGGAAGCTTATGCACTCATCAGGCTACTATTTTTTTCAATTGACTAGTTGATTGTACCCTACAAAGGTGGTTAGATCCTCATTTTGTGAGATACTTTAGGTTTAAGAAAATAGTTGTGTGTTTACAGTCTGCGTTTTAAGAAGGTCACTTTGAAATTTTCTTTTTGACTTTTCGTGGCTCTGCTATCTGTCTGTCACGTCACATTAGATTTTTTTCAAGGATTATGCCATGCATGACACTGTGAAGAGACTCAGTCCATCATGAAAATAAAGCCCCTGCATGTGAAAATGGAGGAATAAAATGTGAGCTTTTTTTTTTTTTTTTTTTTTTTTTTTTTGTAAAGCATGTCAAAAAAGTTAAAACCATTATTGGAAGATAAATTCTGAGTCCAAGAAGCAAAGGCCAGGAAGGGCAGCCTTGACATTGTTTTCAGGTGGTTTTTGAGCAGACTTGTCCAGGGAGGCCAAGAAGATTATTTCTATAAAAACGGTACATTTGAACTTACCTTCTTTTATCATTTTGTACAAGGAAGGGAAAATGTGGACTGCTTCATTTAAGCAGAGCATGCTCCCTCTGATCTTAAGAGTTCCTGGTACATGAAGCCAAAACCCCTCAGTGGGCCAGATTTCAGGGTCCTGCATAGGAACAGACTTCAAAGTGCCCTGAGGAAAGTAAAAGCAGCACAATGTGATGATGTCCAAAAGCCTGAAGAAAACTTTGTGGAAAGTTATTTCTTGTGTGCATGTTTCCCCTGACATTTGTAAACAATAATGCATTTTGGAATTCAACTTGATGTGCCATTTATTCTCTTCTCCCTGTCTTGTGTCCTCTGAATAAAATATCATTTATATATACACATGCATTCCTCTCCCTTCTCCTTTACCTGTAATATCGGTGACATACTTTTGAGTTTCTGTACCTGGATGTCATTTTCTCTGATTTCTCCTTGATCCCTTAGAGTTCACTTTTGACTTTTCTTCCTCATGAAACTTCTTCCATAGGCTTAAAAAAATCTTTCTTTTGTCCATGTTAAGAGAGTGCTTTTCTGTGCTAATCCTATTTGATAGTCTGCTGCCCCAGACATCAACTGTCCCTCCTCTGGATTCTCTGAGTTCATGCTCTCTCAAGGGAGAGCCTGTCTATCAGCATCTTCTTCTTTCAGCTGCTCCTTTGAAATGCTCCCTCACCTTGGCTTTATTCTGAACCTTTTTAGGCTCTCTCCTTTACCATCATTAACATCATTCTTTCTTTCACTGACTTCTTCCCTTTTTCCTATAAACAAGGCCAGTTCTACAAGCTGTTTGAAACTAATCATAAAAAACCTGACCCCAAAGAACCCCTAATTTATCTTACGTTTGTTTTTTTTATTAACAACTGTCTAGTTTCTTCCTCTCTTTACCAGCAGATTTTTCAAAAGAATAACTTATTCTTGATACTATGATTTCCTTTACCCACAGTTGATCTGTTGTCTCCACCATTCTAAATAAAGTATTCTATGCAAGGCTCCTAGTGACTTTAAAATCATCATATATAGTGGCCTGTACCAGTCTTTCTCTTCTTTCTCACGCCTTCTCCAGCTTTGGCATGGGCAAATCAACCTTCCTTGGGGAATAATTTAGAGAATTGTAAAATAAAAAGTGAAAGTTCCCCAACCTTGTGCTAGATCCCTCATTTCTTTTCCCAATAAGTAATAGCTGAGTTTTTTGTATATCCTTCCAAAAATGTTCTGTGCATAATCAAACATCTTTTTTATGCAAGCAGGGTCATATTATGTATACTATGTTCCATAGATCTCTTTTTCCACTTAAAACTAAGTCCTGTAGAGTATTCCATATTGGCATATACAGATTTATCTCTTTAAAAAATGACTGAGCAGTGATCTCTTGTAAGGATGAATCATAGCTCACTGAACAGATCTCCCATCAATGGACATTCAGGTTGTATCCAAATTATTGCTATCAGAGTGTTGAAGTGAAAATGCTTATATAAGCAAATGCATTTGCATTTGATTGTTTGTGTGAATATATCCATAGTATAAATTTCTAGATTTGGAAATATTATTAAACTCTCTCTCTTTTTAAACATGGGCAGTTTAATAATATAACAAATAACCATGTAATATCCAACATATTATGAAATAGAATATTTGTCCACCTTCTATTTCTTTTCCTTACATTCTCCTCCCTGCCCATACTCCAAGTAATTACTAATTTGAAATGTGTATTAATAATCTTATTGCTTTTTAAAAAATCATTGTTCACCCAACTCCTCCATTTTAGAAGTATTTTCTCCATTGGTTTTCTATCATCCTCGATCTCTTTTTACCTTGCTTATCCTTCTTTTATTTTCCTTCCTGATTTCTTCCCATATCCTCAGTGTGCTTGTTTTCTGAGCTTTAGTCTTCTGCTTTCTGTTCCTCTCAATTTGCACTCAGTGGTGTTATGCCTTTGTTATATTTTTTATTTCCTTATTCATGTGGATGACTGCTAGACCTGTAGGTCTGTCTCTAACCACTTTTCTGAGCTCTAGTTTACCATCTTCAACATTTTTACTTTAATATTTTCCTATAGCACCTTAAATTTTACTGGAGTCAAGTAGCATTTAGTGGATGTGGTTTTTATTCCAGACCTTATGCTAGGTACTTAAGATTCAGAGAAGAATAAGACATGGTCCTGCATTTTAATAGGACAAACATATGTAAACCTGCATAACAGTTGACGTGAACTTATTGTATTCCGTTAGACTATCTCTGACTCTAAAATTTCCTGCATCCTTATTAACACCATCATTTTCTTCCTCTCCCAGGTTCATCTAGTTATCTTGGTATTTCTTCTCCCCAAGCTATCTTTTTCCTTTGTTCTTTTCCTTCTTGCTCCACGTAAGACTTCAGTTACATTGTAACAATTCTTTACTCTTGTATATAACTCTTTTTTTCCCCTTGGCACCACTTTTCAGGGACTTACCTCTTCATACTGGGACTGTTACAAAAATTTTTTTTTCAACCTCAATTTCATTCTGTAAGCTGTATACTGCTTAAGGTTTCTCATGTCCAGATCTAAATATTGTTGTTCCTCATCTACTCAAAAACCTTTAATAGCTGTCAGCTACCTATTAAATAAGGTCCAAATTTCATATTCTCACATTTAGAGCCACCTATCATCTGACGCCAAGCACTCACTTGAACTCTCCCTCCTCTCATTGATTTCTTTTCTGAGGGTTTGGAAACTCAAATGCCCATGAATATCAGGAAGGTAATGCAAATTGTTGAGTCTGATTTGATGAGGACTGTGGCAACCTGAGAAGCAAATTTTCCATTAGAAGGTATAGCTTGTGGCTAAACTTAAGCTGATTGTTGCCATGTGAGAATTGCAAGCCCAGTGTTGCTAGAGTTTTTCATTTTCAAAAGAGAAACTAGAAATTCAAATTTTTATATGAAATCTTGCCATTTTGCCGAAGTTGCATATCAGTTTAAGGAGATTTTGGGCTAAGATGATAGAGTTTTCTCAATATACAATCATGTCGTCTGCAATAGAGACAATTTGACTTCCTCTTTTCTTAATTGAATAACATTTTTTTTCTTGCCTAATTGCTTTGGCTAGAACTTCCAATACTATATTGAATAAGAGTGGTGAGAGAGGGCATCCTTGTCTAGTGCCGGATTTCAAAGGGAATGATTCCAGTTTTTGCCCATTCAGTATGATATTGGCTGTAGGGTTGTTGTAAATAGCTTTTATTGTTTTGAGATATGTTCCTTCAATACCTAGTTTATTGAGAGTTTTTAGCATAAAGTGCTGTTGAATTTTGTTGAAGGCCTTTTCTGCATCTATTGAGATGATCATGTGATTTTTGTCTTTGGTTCTGTTTATGTGGTAGATTACATTTATAGACTTGTGTATGTTGAACCAGCCTTGCATCCCTGAATGAAGCCTACTTGATGGTAATGGAAAAGCTTTTTGATGTGCTGTTGCAATTGGTTAGCCCACATTTTATTGAAGATTTTTGCATCTATGTTCATGAGGGATATTGGCCTCAAGTTTTCTTTTTTTGTTGAGTCTCTGCCGGGTTTTGGTATCAGGATGATGTTGGTCTCATAAAATGATTTGCGAAGGATTACCTCTTTTTGTATTGTTTGGAAACAGATGGAGAAACATTCCATGCTCATGGTTAGGAATAATCAATAACGTGAAAATGGTCATACTGCCCAAAGTAATTTATAGATTCAATGCTATGCCTATCAAGCTACCAAGGAACTTCTTCACGGAACTGGAAAAAAACCACCTTAAACTTCATATGGAACCAAAAGAGATCCCACATAGCCAAGACAATCCTAAGCAAAAAGAACAAAGCTGGAGGCATCATGCTACCTGATTTCAAACTATACTACAAGGCTATAGTAATTAAAACAGCAGGGTACTGGTACCATAACAGAGATCTAGATCAATGGAACAGAGCAGAGGCCCTGGAGGCAATGCCACACATCTACAATCATCTGATCTTTGACAAACCTGACAAAAACAAGCAATGGGGGAAAGGATTCCCTGTTTAATAAATGGTGTTGGGAAAACTGGCTAGCCATGTGCAGAAAGCAGAAACAGGACCCCTTCCTGACAGCTTACACTAAAATTAACTCCAGATGGATTAAAGACTTAAACATAAGACCTAATACCATAAAAACCCTCAAAGAAAACCTAGGCAAAACCATTCAGGACATAGGCGTAGGCAAGGACTTCATGACCAAAACACCAAAAGCATTCGCAACAAAAGCAAAAATAGACAAATGGGACCTAATTAAACTCCAGAGCATCTGTACAGCAAAAGAAACAATCATTAGAGTGAACTGGCAATCAACAGAATGGGAAAAAAATGTTTGCAATCTACCCATCTGACAAAGGGCTAGTATGCAGAATCTACAAAGAACTTAAACAGATTTACAAGAAAAAACAGACAAGCCCATTTAAAGTGGGCGAAGGATATGAACAGACACTTTTCAAAAGAAGACATATATGAGGCCAAGAAACATATGAAAAAATGTGCATCATCACTGTTTATTAGAGAAATGCAAATCAAAACCACATTGAGATACCATCTCATGCCAGTTACAAAGGTGATTATTAAAAAATCTGGAGATGACAGATGCTGGAGAGGATGTAGAGAAATAGGAACAATTTTATACTGTTGGTGGGAGTGTAAACTAGTTCAACCATTGTGGAAGACAGTGTGGCACTTCCTCAAGGACCTAGAAATAGAAATTCCATTTGAACCAGCAATCCCATTACTGGGTATGTACTCAAAGAATTACAAATCATTCTATTATAAAGACACATGCACATGTATGTTTGTAGTGGCACTGTTTACAATAGCAAAGACCTGGAACCAACCCAAATGCCCATCGACAAGAGACTAGACAAGGAAAATGTGGCACATATTCACCATGGAATACTATGCATCCCTAAAAAATTATGAGTTTGTGTCCTTTGTAGGGACATAGATGAATCTGGAAACCATCATTCTCAGCAAACTGACACAAGAGCAGAAAATCAAACACCACATGTTCTCACTCATAGGCAGGTGTTGAACAATGAGAACACATGGACACAGGGAGGGTAACATGACACACTGATGTCTGTTGGGGGGAGCCAAGGATGGGATAGTGGGGGTTGGGGAGGTTGGGGAGGGATAACATGGGGAGAAATGCCAGATGTATGTGATGGGGTGATGGAGGAAGCAAACCACATTGCCATATGTGTACCTATGCAACAATCCTGCATGATCTGCACATGTACCCCAGAACCTAAAGTACAATTTAAAAAAAGTAAAATCCATTTTAAGTTAATTTTTGTATATTGTGTAAGATAAAGGATTTATTTATGGACTTTCTATTCTCTTCCATTGGTGTTTATGTCAGTCCTTGAGCTAGTACCATGCTGTTTTAATTACTATAGCTTTGTATTAAGTTTCAAAGTTGGTAAGTGTGAGTCCTTCAATTTAATTCTTCTTTTTCAAGGGTGTTTTAGGTTTTTTGGAAATTCCATACAAATTTGAAGATCAGCTCTTCACCAACAGCTTGTGAAAAAATGCTGTTTAAATTTCTTTATAAATACTGTATTTTTATTAAACATTTTTCTAAATATCAGTGAATTTTGATAATTATGAATAACCTATTATTCATGAATCTATTAATGATTTTGCAATTATTTATTCAAATGAGCTCTTTGTGTATTAATATTCTAAAACCTTGAACATATTTTTAAAAATTTCAGTTTGTTTAAATATTTTTTATGTAACCTTTCTCACTGGAGAAGTTTAAACATTTTAAATGTTTTGTCTAGCAATCTTTTCTATTGTCTTTTCTTCTATTGCTATTAAGCTCTGAAAGTTCTTTCTCACTCCAAGAGCAGGTTAATATTGACATATTTTTTTTCTTTAAAAAATTTTAAAGCATTTGATTCTTTACTCCATTATGTTGATGTAGGATGCAAAGTTTCAAACAGATTATTTTCCTGACATAACTTACATTCTATCCTTATAGAATAAATCTTGCTTTTACTCATTTATGATGGCTATTTATTTATTTGATTCATGTGGTACCTTAGCTCAGAGTATGTTTGTACTTTGCTTCCATTGATGTGTCTGTTTCGTTTTGCACCAGTTCCAAATTATTTTAATTAATGTAGCTTTCCAGTGTTTTAGTATACTGTAGAGTTAATCTTCCATCATTATTCTTTTCTCCCCCCAAATCAAATATTTTTATATACCTTTCCCAAAGAGATGGTTAGTTATTTAAGGACAAAGGCTGTGCTTTATTAATCTGTTTATTGCTCCCACCCACCACTATTTTGGCCAATACAGTGCCTTGCATAATTAATTTTGGTTGAAATTTTAGATTGTCTTTAATGGTTGCCAAATTTTCATTTGTGTAGTTGTGTTGTAAATATTCAAATCTCCATCTGCACCTTAGGATCTTTAGAATTCAAGCTCATATGAGGGTTTTCCTTCACTACTTCTTATTTTTTAAGTCTGAGTGCCCTTTTGGACTCTGGCATCTATGATTTTTCCGAAGTATGTTTGTCTTCCAATGTCATGTCATACATTTAACAAGTTTTAATTCTATGCAGACTCTTCTGAGGAGAAGTAGAGGCAACATCCTGACAAAAATGAACCCATTATGTACTAAGTGGGGCTGGATATTTATTTTTCTTCCTCTTTCCTTGCCATGATATGAAGCTTTATCTCAAGATACTTGGACATGGGGGTGGGGAAGTGGGAAGAGATAGCATGGGGAGAAATGACAGATACAGGAGCGGGGAAGGAAGGCAGCAAACCACACTGCCATGTGTGTACCTATGCAACAATCTTGCATGTTCTTCACATGTACCCCAAAACCTAAAATGCAATTTAAAAAAAAGATACTTGGACTCTTTTAAAAATGCTGTCGTTTTTCCTTCCTCTCTAATCCAAGTCATAGTGCTTACTAAATCTAGACATTTATTTAAAACTAGGCATACCTAGTCATTTCACTTTAATCCCACTGCTAAAATCCTGGGCTATTATAATAGCTGTGCCTGATCATAATCCTCAAGGCTATTGTTTTTAGCCTTCTTGGCAAGTGTTTCTCATTCTATAAAATATGCAAATGGCAGTAGTTCAGATTATTACCCTCCAATAAGTAGTTTATTTTGCTTCTGTCTTAAAATATTCCAGGCTTCGGTGTGCCCTCCTCTTGTAAGCCCTTTCAGTATCTGCCTATGAAGTCGGATAAAAGCTCATTTATCAAAAGGTTCATTTATAGAAAGATGTCTGAGTGCTGTTTTGGCTTCTCTATATGTATCTGGAAAGGTTGTGCTATGTTTGCTAGCAGAGAAAGATGTTTTTCTCTTCCATCTGCTATAGATATTCTCAAATACTGTTTCAAATACAGTCACTTCTTGTATCTTTGGTCCCACTATAGAAAGAACCCCATAGTCATATACATCCTGTGTAGAGGAAGAACATGCAAATTGTTGGGTGATCTATAAACTTCTAGGGTGCCTGTCACTAAGTGTTTTGACAGATGTTAGAGAGAAAAACTCAAAATGACTTTGATAAATTAGGAAAAAAGGATCTTACTGGAAAAAAAGATAAAAGGATGGGTTATCACAAGGAGATGAAAACCCAAATTCACAACAACACAGTTGAAAAAGACTGGCTCATCCCAAGCATCACAGACAAAGATCTGAGAGTCACAGTTGATCTCAAGCTAAATATGAACAGGCAATGCAGTACCATGGAGAAAAAAAGCAATTTGTATTAAATGCATGAAGTGATTCTCCTAGTAGGTTGATGAATCCAGTTTTAAGAAAACATCCTATTACATTATTATTATTATTATTATTGCTACCTATAATAATCACTAATTTTTGTTTTATATTGAACAAAGTCTTCTTACATACATTATTAGTTTGTTTGGTACTGACAACAACCCTGTGAGTTATTCATTAGTATATTCCAATTTAACAGAAGAGAAAACCTCAGAAAAGCCAAGTGAGGGTATACAGGAAGTTTTGGGTTTAAATTCAGGTCTTCTGCTTTCAAATCTGATGTGATTCCTACTATATCATATTGCCTCTTATGAAAAAATTAGAGAAATATTACTCATGTTAAAACACTTTTAAAAATTTTAAAATTATTTTGCTATTCTCAAAATAATAAACTGTCTTTATGTGAGTTTAATATAGAAATGGATTTGTATTATTTCATTTCACAACCAACTTTTTGTAAGAAAGCTGATTGTGTAAGTACATTTAAACATAGTTATCAATGTATATGGCACAGTGACTCAGATCTTGACTGTCTCACTGAAATAGATATGAAGATATCAATAGTCGAGAAAACTGTGGTCTATAGATTAGAAAAATAAGTCTTATAGACAGGAAAAAAATTGGGAGCTGTTAAATTAGCAAGAGAAAAAATGAGAGAGCTAAACTTGGTCTTTGTAAGAAAGGTTTTATGAATAGAAAGCTGCTCTGCTTACAGATGAAACAGTATAAAATTTGCTTCATTCACTAATTCATTAAAACGTTTCCTTCAATTTTCTAATATGTGTCAGTTACTCTGCTAGGTGTAATGGAGACAAAGATAAATTGTATCCTACCTCTGTTGGTGTGATAGCAATTATATAAAAAACAACATTATTATATAAATAGAGTAATAAAAGTATGTGTGCCTGGAATGCTGAAGGGTTAAGGAGTTAATTTAATATAGAGGTATCAGAGAAAGTTTTTTTAAAAGCTGTTTTTGAAGTTTGAATAGAATCTTGCCTGCTTAAATTGAAGCAGGGGAAGTTTCAGTTGGACTTCTGGAGGAATTTTTAATTATTAGTTTAAGCATCATAATGGCCATTTAAAAAGGAAGGATTTTTTTTTTTAACCTCAGGAAGATTTAAAAGTAAAAGATAAACTTTCCAAAGGCAGGGGGGAATGTGACATATCATCCTTTAAGCAAGGCACCTTCTTCTAGCTCTGGTGATTTTTTTTCTGATAAACTGGGAGCTGCTTCTGTATGCCCAGTGATTTGCAAAATCAGACAGTAGACATAATGGAAATCATGCAGTGTACCTAAAAGCTATTCAGTGAAAATGCTCCTATTCTCTTTATGCTTTGTTTTTATGTGGATCTGTATTTGAGGAGAAATTAAGTGTGTTTGTTGTAAGCAGATGTTCATGTGCTCTTAGCTAAGTAGTAATGGATAACAGTAGAAGGAGGTGGTGCCAGGTATGAGGCAGTGGGACTGAGCCCTGTGGATGGTACCAATGCACTTTACAGAAGAAAAAGAGGATTATTGCCTCCTGGTGAATATCTTTTGACTAGTATGTGGTTGTGTATATCAGAAGAACCGAGATAAATCTGGAAGAACACATCAAAGTGAGGGCTTATAAGGATCATTCTTGTCTGAGGATCATGAATCTTTTTCAGAACATCTTGGTGTCCCAGCTCAGCTTGCTCCAGAGGGAGTGCATTTCCTAGACTTATTAAAGATTTAAGAGGCAACATAGTGTAATGTTTAAGAGTACAGAATGTAGAACCAGACTGCCTGGGTTTCAATGTTTGTTCTTACCTATCAATAATTGTGCCATCTCACACAAGATTTTTTACCTCCCTGATTCTCATTTGTCTCATCTGTAAAATGGGGATAATGACTGGGAAAAAGTATCTACTTTATAGGGCTGTTTGAAGATTAAATGAGTTAATACATATAGGAAACCTAGAATACTACATGAAGCATGGCAAGTGTCATAGTTTTCAAAGTCTTCCCTCAGAACCGTGTGAGAAAGTCTAGGCAGATTAAATTAACCCCATTGACAGATGAGGTTACAGACTTAAAGGGGTAAAGCATCTTGCTTCAGGTCATGCAAAGTCAGGACTTGAACCATGCCTTCATGTCTCATCTCACATTCTTCCACTTGATCACACTTGTCATTGGGTCCACATTTCTTCTTAGGATGTCCTTAGGAAGCTGAGGAAAACAAATATGCTTGTCTGTATTAGTTTTCTATTGCTGCATGAAGGAGTCTCAGTTTAGTGGCTTAAAACATTACACATTTATAATCTTACAGTTCCCATGCATCAAAAGTCTGGGCACAGCTTAGCTGCATCCTTGCTCACGGTCTGACAAAGCTACAGTCAAGTTGTCAGCCAGGCTGCCTTCTCATTTGGAGGCTCGACTAAGGAAGGATCTGCTTCCAAGCTCATTCAAACTGTTGGCACAAACTAGTACCTTGTGAATTTAGAATCCATAGCTGCTTGCTTCCTGAAAGACTGCAATGGAGAGCCCCTGATGCTTGGAATCTCTCATTTGAAGGCAGCCCTGGTCCCTCTTTTAAAGGGCTTACCTGATTAGGTCAGGTCCAACTAAGATAATATTCCTTTGATTAATTAAAAGCAAATTAGGTACCTTAACTGCACCTGAAAAACTCTTTCACTTTTGCTTTATTAAATAACAGAAACAGAGGAGCTATATCTCATCACCTTTGCCATATTTTATTGGTTAGTTTTCAGGTTTTACCTCCACTCCAGGGGAGATTACTCAAGGGATTGAACATTGCAGGTTACCCTAGGCCTATCTACCACAAGGCTCGTTTTTCTCGAGGTGTGGATGATAATCTACTTTGGGTGTGGTCAAGTGATTTTAAAAGTCAAAATCTGGACTTGAATCAGAGTAGACATGAACAAATAGCCATGTATTTGGGAGGATACATAAAGTACTGCCCCCATTTTACCAGCTTATCCTTCTCAATGGTTTGCCTTTCTTTTCCATCTAGGTATACTCCTGCTTAAAATAACTCAGTCCTGGCTGGCTGAGGTGGTTCATGCCTATAATCCCAGCACTTTGGGAGGCTGAGGTGGGCAGATTACTTGAGGACAGGAGTTCAAGACTACCCTGGCCAATGTGGTAAAACCTTGTCTTTACCAAAAATATGAAAATTAGCTGGGCGTGGTGGCATGTGCCTGTAATCCCAGCTACTCTGGAGACTGAGGCAGGAGAATCACTTTAACCCAGGAGGCAGAGATTGCAGTGAGCTGAGATCATCACACACACACACACACACACACACACACACACATTAGATGCATGCATACTTTCTTTTCACTTGATAATCAGGGCTGTAACAGTTAAAAATATAAGCAACAGTCTTGTCTTTGTCTATCAGTCTCTATCTCACCCTCTCCAAGCAACTTCAAAGGGGCTGCATACAATCTTCTCTCTTCTTTTGGTGACTAAAGTATCTCTTTCCCCAGACATTCATGCTGGGAAAGACATAATAACAATTCTAATAGAAATAATAATTTCTCCTTAAATAACTCCCTTTTATCTGATGCTCTCTAAAGGCTATATTGAGGGATCACACTGTCATTGGGACGAGAAAGTCACAGCAAAGACATCCTGCAGCTGGGAGTGGAATTCAGGCAGGCTGGTTCCACAAACATGTTTTCCCTACTGAAGCCTGCCTCCATATCTCTGATTCAAGCCTAGGGAAAATCAGCTCTAGGGAAGGGCTAGGCAGCAGGGTCTCTAGCCAATGGGCTGACTTGCCAGGCTGACACATATTCATGTATTTGGAGACTGAAGTAAATTCTCCTGGATCCAGCATGGCTGAGGAAATAGAAGATTATCAGTGAGCTTATGAAATTGCATGTTTCATTCTTCAATGTATTAGAATATGATAAAAATACACCAACATGAAAATTAGGCTGAAGAAAATCCTTCCTGTGAAGATTTAGAAGGCATTTTAGAACTGGCACAGAGCCATGAAATCAGCATTATGAATGCCAGTGAACACCACATTGTGAGTGGTTGGCCGTGCTGAGACACTTAGGTAAAGAAAACACAAGATAATGGAGCTGAGGGTATACGGCAGGTTTTGTATATCTATATTTTGGGGGCTTTTGAGTCCGGGGTCATCCTTAGGTGGACATGGGGCTTGGGATAAAATCACAATGTGTGTCTTCCCCTTCATCGTTTGTATGTAGACAAAACTAGATTGACATGAACATTTATGTTGTCTTCAGGGATCGGGGTGGTGGGAAGCAATCAAACAGGAGTCATTAGAAGCAGTATTGAGAGAGGCCAAAGCCGTTTTTATGTTTTGAGTCTCTTGGCACATGAAAAAGGCCAAAGGGGAGGATTAAACAAATAAGTACAGTTTGTCAACAACTTGCATAAAAGTATCTAATTTATTAGAATAGTGCCCCCTCATTATTGGGATCTCTCTCTCTCTCTTTCTCTTAATTTCTCTCTCTCTCTCTCTCTCTCTCCATGGTGTCCTTTTCTCTTTGCAAATACATATCATTCAGCAAAGGCCAAGCACTATCTCCACTGTGTTATTACAATCTCTATTAGAATTGGAATTAGGTCTACTAAAGGTCAAGGAACAAAAATCTGTTGAATTTAAATGGATGTTGAACCATTTAGGTCATGAATGTAACACTTAAAAGTAATTTGGTCCAGACAGAAAACAACTGTCCATGCTGTGACTCCAGATGGGGGAAGTTGATAGTCTCAGGAGAACTACAGCAGTGTCTCACAATAAGGATAAAGAAGACCAGTTACCTAGTAAACTAAATCTTCTGAAATAAATTGTCTGAGGAATCAACCTTTGAAAGGCTCAGGATCTACCATGGTTTGCTTAAAACTGTTTTACCCTGGATATTTCAGAATCTCATTTCCACTCGTATTATTCTCTTCTTCCTCTCTTGCTTTAATGTTAATAGAGAAGACATATTTATCACACCAAGCATATTAAATTTTCAACCCCAGAAAGTAAATCCATTTCAAATGTGTTTTCCCAAATGACTATAGCAGCTTTAAACACAAACAAAGGGGGAAGTTAGGGCACTGCCAGGGAAACTGGGGAAGAAAATGAAAGTTGTCTAAGCCAGAAGCAGGGCCTGACCTTTCTAGGCAGCCAGATTTTCCAGGGGTGACCTTTGCAGTCCAGGGAATTGTCTGGGGTTTATATGGAAATCCCAGGGGTCATCAGAAACCAGGTGTCTGTCAAACTGAAAAAAGGAAGAGAAGTGGAAGAATCATGAGGGAGGTTCTTGTTTATTTTACTGATTTTATCAATGCACCATATTATAAAAACAATAATACAGGAATAAAAAGCACAATATCACTACGTATCGATTGTTTTTTTAATGTGCCCTTTACATGTCACAATTGTACAAAGTTGTAAACATAATGAAGACACGTTTGTGTGTTCTTTTTTATGTGGTATTATGCCATAAAGGGTTTCTCATGTAGTGCATATTCCTCATAATGATAATTTCTAGTGGCTGTACAATATTCCATTAGGGCAATTCAGCATGATTTAGCTAGTCTATTGTGGGTCATTCTGGTGGTTTCTTATTTTTTGCCATTATAAACAATGTGATGAACATCTTGTTGCATAAAACTTTTGTAACCCCTTGAATTATTTCCTCAGCATAAATTTTTAGCAGTTTAATTGCTGGGTGAAAGGGTATAAACATTTGGATTTTTCTCAAAAAATGCTGCCAAACTGATTTCCAAAAACATTGGCATAATTGACTAATTTCGCCACAATCTTTTCAGAAAACTAGAAAAAAATCTATATTAAATCACTAAAAATGTTACCTCATTATAGTTTTAAGTTAAACTCCTCTGACTGCTTCCCAGATTGAACATATTCTTATATCTTTGTGTGTTGCTTACATTTTCTCTTATGAGAACTGCCTTAATTTTTAATTGGCCGTTTATCTACTGAGGGATTGTAATTTTTCTTTTTTTGTTTGTTTGTTTTGGAGACAAAGTCTCACTTTGTCACCCAGGCTGGAGTGAGTGGTTCAATCATAGCTTACTGCAGCCTTGACCTACTGAGTTCAAGAGATCCTCCCACCTCAGCTTTCCAAATAGCTGGGATCACAGGCTTGCATCACTACAACCAGCTAATTTTTGCGTTTTTTTTTTGTGGAGATAGATAGGATTTTACCATATTGCCCAGGCTGGTCTGGAAGTCATGGGCTCCAGCGATCTGCCCACCTTGGCCTCCCAAAGTGCTAGGATTACAGGAGTGAGCCACCATGTCTGGTCAGGGGTTTGTACTTTTTCTAATTAAAATGTTGAGTAATTATATAATGTAGGAACTATTTCCCTGTCATGGTTTCACTAGGTTTTATTCTTGTATTTGAGGTGCTTTCTTAAACAGAAAAGAATAAAACATGAAACATACATGATTTTATATTCAATCTTTGTTCAGGGTGACTCTTCACTGTAGCTTTTGTATTTTAGTGTACACACTGCTGAATTCAAGACCAAAAAGAATATCCTGAAAGGAAAAGAACACATGATTCTAGTCTGGGGATCAGAGAGAAAGTATAATTCAAATCTGGGGCAACATGGGTGATTTTATTAGTTAAATTTAAAATGTTTTAAATTTTAATGAGTCCTTTTAGTGCCATAATAATGTTAATTTTGTGGGGCCTTGATTTGGTGAACAATAAAGCCGAATTGCAGGAAGAAGAGGTGTTAAAATCATGGCATCTTCCACATCATGTGAAAAACTACAGTTGCTCTACAGCCAGTCTTCAATACCCTGAGTCTGTGACCTTGAATCTGACTTATTGTGTAAGGAGAATCATCATGCAAGATGATTTTCAAGTCTATTTCTCTTTTGGGCAAATCTTGAAAGAGACCCGGTCTTTGCAATTTTTTTTTTTTTTTTGCATTTCCAATGCTTTCATGTTTTTGTATTAGAACTTGGACAATTTCCAAAAAAAAAAAAAAAAAAGAGAGAGAGAGAGAGAGAGAGAGAGAAAGAGGAAGAAAAGAAAACCTCCTAGCTGAAACATACTGGATAGGCCCTTGCCATCTTTAGGAGTATGTAGTTGCTGAGGGAGTTTGTCAAAATTCATTTCCATTTTTGTGCTGTCACTCATTCTGATAGCTCTTAGCACTATGCTCTGCCATGTCTCATTTGTTCTGCAATTTTTGAGCATAAGAAAAATAAACTAACAAAGATTTTTTAAAGAGAGGGACTACTGCTGGCAGATGGTGAACATAACTGTCTGGACAGGGGATAAGTGTATTTAAGAGGAGTTCGTTAGAAAAATCTTAGTACTTGGTATTTAACATTGCAAATATACTCTGGCATCTTTAATTTTATTGTCAAATTTTTTTAAAAAATAATTACTTCTGTGGTATACATATTTACTCTTCCTTTCATATCTTAAAGAACAATTAGAATTTCTAACAACATAGGCTATTCATGTTCTATAAATTCTATATACTAAATTTTTATTGTTTTCTGGACACATTTCTTTTAGCGTCCTCTTTCCCATAATTCACAGATTTTGTTTCCTTTATCTATTAAAATGCTCAAATCTGCCCTCTTTCTTCTTTTGTATTTGTAGACCTAAATGTGTTTCTCTAGCTCAGGCCCCTCTACTGAGGTCTGAGCATATATATCCAACACTTTCTGTATGTTCACTGAACGTTTCAGAGGCCCTTTAAACTCACCCCATCCCTAACCAAGCTCACAATCTTCTTCTTCAACCATAAACCTTTTCCAGTGTTTCCAATCATCCATCTAGGAATCTAGACATCTTAGTAGAATCTCTGCATCTTCTGAATGATCTCTCACATTCTATAGCCAATCTATTAACAAGTTTTGCTAATTTTACTTTCTGAATGTCTCAAATCTAATTATTTCTGTCTATTTCTGCTGTCATTTTTCTAATCTATGCTTTCATAATCTTTTTTCTATTTTTTTTTTTAAACTTTTAAGCTCAGGGTTACAAGTGCAGGTTTGTTACATAGGTAAACGTGTGTTATGTGGGTTTGTTTTACAGATTATTTTATCGCCCAGGTATTAAGCTTCGTACCCATTAGTCGCATGTCTTGATCCTCTCCTTCTCCCCACCCTCCACCTTCCCCTCTGTGAGTCCATATGTTCTCATCATTTAGCTCTAACTGATAAGTGAGAACATGTGGTATTTGGTTTTCTGTTCCTGTGTTAGTTTGCTAATGGTAATGGCCTCCAGCTTCATTCATGTTCCTGCAAAGGACATGATCTCATTCTTTTTTATGGCTGCATAGTATTCCATGATGTATATGTACTATTGTGAAAGCTTCTAATTCCTTACCCTCAATCCTTCCTTCTTCCAATTAAAACCAGCTTGGCTTTTCTAATGGGTAAATCTGATAGTTTCACTCTCTTGCTTAAAGAGCTTTCAAGTCTCCCCATTGCCTTTGGCATAGTTGAAAAACCTGTTTTGTGTCTCTTTCTGACCTCATTTTCTACTAAATCCTCCTACATACTCTATGATCCAGTCACATTTAATTGCTTTTTGTACTCCAAGTACACCATACAACCTCACACCTTTATACCTTGTTTCTTTCCTGGACTAGTTGGCCAACTTCTAAGAAACCTTTAAGATTCAGCTCAAAGTTCACTTTCTTTACCTCATCCCCCACAAAGTTAGATAGTCTATCATTTCTTTTATTTCTATAACACATTGTACACAATTGATTATAGCATATATCCCACAGCACTGGAATGTCGTATTTATTATTTTGTTTTCTACACTAGGTAGGACATCTGAGATCAGAGACTAGCATTCATCTTTCATACCGCCACACTACTTAATGTAGTGGCCCCCATATATATTTCTTTAATTGATGAGGAATGAACAAGTTATATGGTTTATCCTTTCAGCTGCTTTTTCTCCTGACTCTCTAATTAGTTCATAGGCATTGGAATTTCCTTTGTTTTTTCTCTCCAGAGGATCTTAATACCCAAGATCATAATTATTTTACCTTTTTCATTCCCTTTCCTTAAAAAAAAAAAAGACTCTATGAAACATTTTAAAGCTCTAATTTGACTACTTTTTCCATATAAGCCTTAGCCAATAGACTTTAAAAATGTTAACATCATGATAATTTAGCATATTTAGAGATCAGGTATTGCTGTGTTTCCTCCTCCACATGCTTTTATTATGATTAGATATCTTTCCTGCTGCCCTCACATTGTAACTTCCTGTTTGTGTTAGAATGCTCTACAAGACTCATCCTCACCCTGGTTCTGTGGTTTGATTCTATTTCTTTCTACTTCTTAAACATTCTTTAATGTCCTCAGGAGAACATCAATTTTTACGTTATGAGCCTGGTTCTTCTTTGATGATTCTTTGTGTAAAACTTTCCGGACACTACTTTCTTTCTTTCTTTCTTTTTTGGATTTTGACCTTTAGCTTCTGTCATTTTCTTCACCACATCTTTTTTTGTCTTTTTATGCCTTTCTTTCTGTGTCTTTTGACCTGCTTCAAATTCTGTATTACTTCCCTCCTTCTGAGAGCTCTTCCTCCTCCCGCCTATTTTTTACAGATGGACAACTTCCATATAGAGTAAGGTCTATTATTCTCTTTCACTTTGCTCTCTCTTTGTGCCCCTCCCCACCCTCCCCACACATACATTTACTCAAGTACTTTCATCCATTTTCTCTTCTGTGTAACTTTACACAGTTTCTTATAAGCAATGGAAACTCATCACATTCCCTCAGCTGTTTTGCTTGCTCCTATCTGATTACTTTGTCTTCTTTACCTTGCTTCCTCTGTTGTCTTTACTGCTCTCTATTTTTTACAGAAGTGCTCTTCCTTATCATGCATTGTATGGATGTTCTGTGTCAGTTTATCTTTCATGAAATCCTTAAAACAGACCCAATTAATTAACACACTTGGTATATAGGGTCATAACAAATCAGTGGGGTAAGAATGAGATTATATTGGAATGTTGAGAACACTGGTTAACTATTTGAAAAAAAAAAAATTCTCACCTCACGTCATTCACTAAAATAAATTCCAAATTAGTTCATGAGCTAAATAAAAGAATGATACCATATATACTAGAATAAAGTATAAGTGAATAATTAACTGATAATAGGTGAGAGAAGAACTTTCAAAGCATAAAAGCAAAGAGGAAATCATGAAGTAAAAGTTCAATGTGTTTATGTACATAAATATTACATACTCTATGCACCCAAAACCATAACAATACATTTTAATGAGAAAACAAGTAAGGAAAATGTTACTGATGGATATGGCCACGGATTAATACTCTTAATATATAAATAACCAGTAGGAATTCAATAATAATGCCATTAAGTAGGCAAAATGCATAGAGTTCACAGAAATTAAAAAATAAAATATAGTAACAAAAAATATAACAATACTATTGCTCATGTAATGCTGGCATGCATAAAATGAAATTAATATTTTCATATATTGTTAAGCAGGGTGCAAGCAACCTTTCCTGAGAACAATTTCTTTCTCTCTCTCTCTCTTTCCAAATGTATGTTTATATACACATATGCACATATAACACACAACATATATTAAACTATAAAATGTTCACACTTTATGTTTGCATTCTCAGAATGCATGCTAAGAACATATTAAACTATGCAGAGACTACCTATCGTAGCATTATTTATAATGACATAAAGTTAAAAATTAAATATCAAACCATAGAAAGATGTTTATAAACATTCATAAATGGAATACAATGTAGCTATTAATAGCCATGTTTTCAAAAAATATTCACTTCTTAAAAGCTATTAATTATATAATGATAAACAATAAAAATCCAGATACACAATTACACATGCAAAATGATACAAATTAAAAATATATGTTGCATGAAAGAGTCAAGTAAATACATCAGTGTTAATGATGTTGAGACCATTGATAATTTTAAATATAAAAATGTTTCACAATAATTTTCAAATTTTCTTATGGCCACATTTTACTTCTGAAATTAAATAAATAAATATGATTTTATAAGGGAAATATATGGCTCTGTTTGCTTTCCTTTTGTTGACATTCTCATGGTTAATTTGCATTGCTTTGAAATTCATGGAGATTTTAAATTAAAAAAAATTAAAAGTGCTTTCTTCTACTCTTTTAGGTATGATTTTGCCCCCAAATTTCTGATAAGGCTCTGGTCATTTTTTATAATTTCTTTGCTGATCTGAAGATCATATTCAATGAAGGATCTAAATTACTGCAAGTATATTCCTTGGAAACATTCCAATTAAAATACACCAATTCTTGGGGTAACTCATTCGTGCTTTCACACACATAAAACTTCTTGTCCTTCTTTATCCCTTTAAAAAGTCCTGCTTTCTTTCCTTTCCTCCTTCTCTCCCTTCCCCTCCCTTCTCCATTGCCTTTCGTGGCTTTCCACTTTCCTCCCTTCTACTCCTTTACCCTTCTCTCTGTGCCTTTCTCTGGCTTCTGCTCTCATCAACTCTATGTGTTTTTACATCCTTCATGTATGCTTCTACATTTATCTTGGTTTATACCTGTTTTATTTCTTCCTATGTGAAGTCATTTGATTTTCCAGTTACTTCTATGTACTTCACTTATCTGTTATTTTCTAGCTTGACACCCTGGACAGACATGCTGAAGTGATTATAGACTAGCATAACCTTTCCCCTTTTTCTTCTATTAGGAAACAAATTCATTTTTGTAATTTGATCAGCACTTGCCTTTGGGGTTTGACAGTCCTCTTGCTGATACATGTTCATTTTGCTTTCTGCTATAACTCTTAGACTCTCTTGTAATTCCATTTTACATTGGTGCATTTGATTATTCTTTCCTTTGTGAATCACATTACATTTATGAATGCTTTATTGAATCTTATTTTATTGATTTCTGTCCATTTAAAAAGTTTATCTTGCTTACATTCTATTTTATGCCTATCCTGCATTGTGCAGGAACACCTGCAAATTTTATTAGTATCCTCTCTCTTCTATTCTCAAAGTAGTAAATGAAAATATTGAATTGTATTGAACTGTTACTAACAACTCTTTGTACTCAATTTGTTTGAACTAATTTTACATCTAAAGTATTCATTATGGTGCTTTCACATAATTTGCCTTTTTAAAAAATTATTTGCTAGCCCGTCTCTACCAAATATATATATATATATATATATATATATATATATATATATATATATATACTAAACTTATCCTGTTGAAGGAATGGAAATCTAAGGTCTAAATTGATCATTATTAACAACTTCACCTATTGTTAGTTGTTCATTGAGCTGATTCAATAGTCAACTGACTAATTTCTTGCTCTCTGGAGTCATGTTTTTCTCTCTACACAGCACTTCTACACTTTCTGGAGGCCCTGGTTATTCAACAGGCAACCAAAATAGTTGCTTCTTGATCTGTGCAATTCATCTTTTAGTTCTTCTAGATTGAAAGGATCATCCCCTGGCTCATAATATATGCTAAAAACATAAAATATTTTCTGGTTACCCTAGTGAGAGTTCAGCTTTAAAACATTTCATTTCATTTGCCCTTTTATTTTATAGGATTGATCCTTTTGTTTTTGTTTCATATTTGTTTCTTAAGACTGAATCTGTATTTTGGAGTAATCTTTATAATTCCTATTTCACTCCCCTTCATACACCAACAGAAAGCCCCCAAATCTTTTTACTGTAGAGAGCAGAGGTTTTTTGATCTGGGTGTGGCAAAAGCATTTCTAACTATAACATAAAATGAAAATAATAAAATATTTAAAATATTATTTCTTAAAAATCAAAAATCTTTTATGGCAAACCACCAAACCAAGAATTAAAGATAATTGATAAACTGTTAAAAATTTGTTTCTAGTTTATATCCAAGATAGACTATTATTTCTACTATATAAATGTTTCTTATAAATCAATAAGAAAATGCTAAAAATCAATTGAAAACTGAGCAAAGAATATGAATGGATATTTTATAGAAAAGGCTCTTAATCATATGAAAAGATGTTCACCTCACTGGTAATTAGAGAATTGCAATGAGATACCATTTTCACCTTTTTGGCAGATATGAAAACAATTTGATAATATTCTGTTGGTAGGGGTGTGAGGCGAATTAAGTTGTGTTAGCATTGCTACAAAGACAAACCCAAGACTGGGAAATTCACACACAAAAAAAGAGGTTTAATTGGCTCACAGTTCTGCAGCCTGTATAGGAAACTTGGAAGCATCTGCTTCTGGGGAGGCCTCAGGAAGCTTCCAATCACGGCAGAAAGCAAATGGAGAGCAGGCACATCACATGGCAAAAGGAGGAGCAAGACAGTGAGAGAGACTGAGGGTGGGAGGCATCATGTCCTTTTAAATGACCAGATCTTTTGAGAGCTCACTGTAGTGAAGACAGTACCAAGCCAAGTGGGAGCTACTTCATGACCCAAACACCTCCCACCAGCCCCCACCTCCAGCACTGAGCATTACAATTCAACAGAAATTTGGGCAAGGACAAATATGCAAGATATATTGTGGAGAATTTTATTCATTATTGCTGGAATGTAATTGATACAATCCCTATGGAGGACAATCCACCAAAACCATAGTGTATTTGCCTTTTAACCTAGCAATATATTTTCTATGAACATATTCTACAAATATATTCTCCTGTGTAAAATGGCACATGCACCATATTACTGATTGTGGCAGTGTTTGTAGTAGAAAATAATTGGACAAATTATAAATTTATATTAGTACAGAACTGGCTAATAAAGTATGGTACATTGATGCAAAATAATACAATGGAACTGTAGCATTTTCTTTTAAAAGATGAAGATATTCTTTAGGTACCTATAAGAAAATATTTCTAAGACATATTGCTAAGTAAAATAGTTAAAATTCAAAATGGTAATCTATCATTGCGGTAGAAGACAGAGAAAGAAAACATATTTCTATTGGCCTATAAATGCATAACAAACTCTTAAAAGACAATAAAAATTAGTAATCCTGGTTAACATTTAGGGCTTGTGAACTAGAGATGGAAGAGCTAAGGTTAGGAAGAAGATGTTTTTGCTATTATTTGAAAACCATGCATTATCTAATGCAAGAACAGACTAAAAAACCCCACAGCCATACGAACAGAATATTATCAAACTGTTTTCATAACTGCCAAAAAGATGAGAAGATGTTCTAAGTTGGTGTGATGAGAATCCAGCATTATACATCAAGGAATATGGGGTTCTGGCAAAGAGGGGAACAAAATAGCATTAACATCTCCTTCTGCTTCTTTGTGAAATTAGATTTTGCAACTTATCCTACAAAACATAAAACAGTAGAATTGAACACTCCCTTGTAAGTTTATGTTTTATACTTGATTTACTTGTTGTTTCCACAAGGTATCTCCCAGTTACATTGATTATATTGCCAGATTATCTGATGATTAAGGCCATTAACAATCCACTCTTGAGTAGTCAACATAACCATGTTTAGTTGCCTTGAAGTAACAATTAGGGAATGAAGCAATTTACCACAATTAGGTACTATCTGAAAAAAAGTATCCACATTAAGGGAAGTTAAAAAGACTTCTTTTTTATGGTTAGGGACGACTGTTAAAAGAAAGTTGTTTTCTGAATTACAAAGAAAATTATTGCACTTTTAATTTGCTCATTATTGCAAACACAGAAACAAGAAATGGTTCTTGTTCAGAGTTTGCCCCATGTGGCTCTGGGCAAGTTTCTTAACCTTTCTCTGTTCTTGTTTCATCATCTAGGAGGCAATGATAATAGTCATACCAGAGGCAGATACTGATAGGTAATTAATGTTTGCAAAGTGCTTTGAGATCCTGGGATGGGATGGAGAATGTTATACAAATAAAAACACATAATTTACATAATATATTTTAATTTCATAGGCTTTTTCAGATTTAAGATTCAGCAGGGAGGGAGAATGCTGGGAAGATGGCCGCCTAAGAACAGCTCAGGACTTCAGCTCCCAGTGAAAGTGCAGAGGGTGAGTGGACGCCGCATTTCCAGACGAATTTTTATTGCCCACAGACCAGGAGATACCCAGGCAGAGGGGTCGCCAGCGTCGCAGTCCCAGCCTGTGCCGCTGTTTTGGCCCCCGCGGGGCTGATTCCGCCCGCGCGGCTGCTGTGACCACTCCCTGTTGTTGCGGTTCTCCGTACAAAAGCCACTGGTCTGGGAGCCCTCTTAGCTGGCGAGCAGAGCCCTGAGACGGCAGAATAGCCCATTCAGCTGAAATAGCGAGTCAGGCCAGGAGATTCCTAGGCAAACAAAACAAAACAAAACACTAGGAGCTGGTGCCGCAGTTTGAGCTGACTCAGTGAGTCGCAGCACAGGAGATCCCGGCGCCTTTTCAACAAGCAACTGGAACGCGGGGTCGTTCAACTTAAAAAATAAAAGAAAAGACTCTGAGTCAGGGAGCCAGGGGATCAGGCTCGGTGGTTCCCCCCACCCCCCCACCCCCCCACCCCCCCACCCCCAACAACAACGAAACCAAAAACAGTAATTGAAAACCCTCTAGGTTGAGCGTTTCAAAGCAAGCACAGCTGAACCTGGGACGGTCCGGCTCGGTGGGGGAGGGGCTTCCGCCATTACTGAGACTCTCCACTGCTACGGAGGCAGGCTGCCCTTGCTGAGGCAACCCGCCATTGCCGAGGCAACCTGCCACAACAGAGAGAGTCCGCCATAACAGAGGTAGAGCCACCATTGCTGAGACAGTTTTAACTACGCCCTTGTAAACAGGACTGAAGGGAAGAGCTCAGGGCAGCTGGGCGGAGCCCACAGCAGCTCAGCAAAGCCCCTGCGGGCAGGCAGTGGCTAGGCTTGCTGCTAGCTGGGTGGGTCAGACCTGAAAGAAAAATAAAAAAAAGGCAGTAGTGCAACGGAAACTCATAAAGCCCCAACTCCCCAGGACAGAGCACCTGGGAACAAAAAGTGCTTTATGAGTTCAGCTGCAGCAGACCTAAACGTACCTGCCCAGCAGCTCTGAATGAACAACGGAGCTCACAACTCAGGACTTAAGCCCCAATAAAAGATAGACTGTCTCCTCAAGTAGCTCCCTGACCCCCATAGATCCAAAGACGCACCTCATAAAGGAGAGAACGGACTGACAGTTGGCGAGCATCCTTCTGGGACAAAGATAGAGGAAGAGGAAACTGGTAGCAACCCTTACTGTTCTGCAGCTGCTGCAGGTGACCCCCAGGCAAGCAGGGCCGGGAGAGGACCTCAGCAGTCCTACAGCAGAGGGGCCAGACTGTTAGAAGGAAAGCTTAAAAAATAAAAATAAAAATGAAGTAACTTCAGCATCCATGAACTGGAAGCTCACTCAGAGACCCAATCTGAAAGACAGTAACTACAAAGACAACAGGTGGATAAACCCACAAAAATGGGAAGAAACCAGAGCAAAAAGGATGAAAACTCCTGAAACCAGAACACCTCTCCTCCTAAAAGGGATCACAGCTCCTCACCAGCAAGGGAACCAGACCGGATGGAGAAGGAGGGTGATGAAATGACAGAATCAGACTTCAGAAGGTGGGTAGTAAGAAACTACAGTGAGCTAAAAGAACATGTTCTAACCCAACGCAAAAAAAACTAGGCACCTTGAAAAAAGATTGGATGAAATGCTAACGAGAATGGACAGCATAGAGAAGAATATAAGTGAATTGATGGAGCTGAAAAACACAACACGAGAACTTCGTGAAGCATGCACAAGCTTCAACAGCTGAATTGACCAAGCAGAAGAAAGGATATCAGAGGTGGAAGATCAACTCAATGAAATAAAAAGAGAAGGCAAGAACAGAGAAAAAAGGGCAAAAAGGAATGAACAAAATCTTCAAGAAATGTGGGACTATGTGAAAAGACCTAATCTATGTTTGATAGGTGTACCTGAATGTGATGAAGAGAATGAATCCAAGCTGGAAAATACTCTTCAGGATATTATCCAGGAAAACTTCCCCAACCTAGCAAGTCAGGCCAATATTCAACTACAGGAAATACAGAGAACACCACAAAGATATTCCTCAAGAAGAGCAACCCCAAGGCACATAATCGTCAGATTCACCAGGGTTGAAATGAAAGAGAAAATGCTAAGGGCAGCCAGAGAGAAAGGTCGGGTTACCCACAAAGGGAAGCCCATTAGACTCACAGCAGATCTCTCAGCAGAAACCCTACAAGCCAGAAGAGATTGGGGGCCAATATTCAACATCCTTAAAGAAAAGAACTTTCAATGCAGAATCTCCTATCCAGCCAAACTAAGCTTCATAAGTGAAGGAAAAATAAAATCCTTTGTGAACAAGCAAGTACTCAGAGATTTCATCACCACCAAACCTGCTCTACAAGAACTCCTGAAAGAGGCTCTACACATATAAAGGAACAACCAGTACCAGCCACTCCAAAAACACACCAAATGGTAAAAGAGCATCAACACAATCAAGAATCTGCATCAACTAACCAACAAAACAGCCAGGTAGCATCAAAATGACAGTATCAAATTCACACATAACAATACTATCCCTAAATGTCAATGGACTAAATGCCCCAATCAAAAGACACAGACTGGCAAATTGGATAAAAAGCCAAAACCCATCAGTGTGCTGTATCCAGGAAACCCATCTTATATGCAAGGATACACAAAGGCTCAAAATAAAGGGATGGAGGAAGATCTACCAAGCAAATGGAGAGCAAAAAAAAGCAGGATTTGCAATTCTCATCTCTGATAAAATAGACTTTAAAGCAACAAAGATCAAAAGAGACAAAGAAGGACATTACATAATGGTAAAAGGATCACTGCAACAAGAAGAGCTAACGATCCTAAATATATACGCACCCAATACAGGAGCACCCAGATACATAAGGCAAGTTCTTAGTGACTTACAAAGAGACTTAGACTCCCACACAATAATAGTGGGAGACTTTAACACCCCATTGTCAATATTAGACAGATGAACCAGACAGAAAATCAACAAGGATATCCAGGACCTGAACTGAGACCTGGAACAAGCAAACCTAATAGACATTTACAGAACTCTCCACCCCCAGTCCACAGAATATACATTCTTCTCAGCACCACATCACACCTACTCTAAAATTGACCACATAATTGGCAATAAATCACTCCTCAGCAAATGCAAAAGAACGGAAATCATAACAGTCTCTCAGACCACAGTGCAATCGAGTTAGAACTCAGAATGCAGAAAATAACTCAGAAATGCATAGCTTCATGGAAACTGAACAACTTTCTCTTGAATGTTGACTGGATAAACAATGAAATGAAGGCAGAAATAAAGATGTTCTTCGAAACCAATGAGAATGAAGACACAACATATCAGAAGCTCTGGGACACATTTAAAGCAGTCTCTAGAGGAAAATATATAGCAATGAGTGCCCACATGAGAAGAAAGGAGACATCTAAAATTGACACCCTATCATGAAAATTGAAAGAGCTAGAGGAGCAAGATCAAAAAAACTCAAAACCTAGCAGAAGACAGGAAATAACTAAGATCAGAGCAGAACTGAAGGAAATAGAGACACAAAAAACTCTTCAAAAAATCAATAAATCCAGGAGCTGGTTTTTCAAAAAGATCAACAAAATAGACCACTAGCCAGATTAATAAAAAAGAAAAGAGAGAATAACCAAATTGATGCAATAAAAAATGATAAAGGGGATATCACCACAGATTCCACAGAAATCCAAACCATCATCAGAGATTATTACAAACAACTCTATGCACATAAGCTAGTAAGCCTGGAAGAAATGGATAAATTCCTGGACACCTGCATCCTCCCAAGCCTAAACCCGGAAGAAGCCGAAACCCTGAATAGACCAGTAACAAGGTCTGAAGTCGAGGCAGCAATTAAGATTCTACCACCCAAAAAAAGCCCAGGTCCAGATGGGTTCACAGCCGAATTCTACCAGACATACAAAGAGGAGCTGCTACCATTCCTTCTGATACTATTCCAGACAATCCAAAAAGAGGGAATTCTTCCCAAATCATTTTATGAGACAAACATCATCCTGATACCAAAACCCAGCAGAGACTCAACAATAAAAGAAAATTTCAGGCCAATATCCATGATGAATATAGATGCAAAAATCTTCAATAAAATACTGGTGAAACATAGATATGGAAGGTCAGATGTTATACTGGTGAAACATAGATATGGAAGGTCAGATTTTTTTTTTTTTTTTTGAGGCGGAGTTTCGCTCTTGTTACCCAGGCTGGAGTGCAATGGCACGATCTCGGCTCACCGCAACCTCCACCTCCTGGGTTCAGGCAATTCTCCTGCCTCAGCCTCCTGAGTAGCTGGGATTACATACATGTGCCAACATGCCCAGCTGATTTTTTGTATTTTTAGTAGAGACGGGGTTTCACCATGTTGACCAGGATGGTCTCGATCTCTTGACCTTGTGATCCACCCTCCTTGGCCTCCCAAAGTGCTGGGATTACAGGCTTGAGCCACCGCGCCCGGCGAAGGTCAGATAAGTCAATCAGTTAGTGCTCAGCTCATCATCTCGTATTTCTCCCAAGTCTGCCCAAACCTGGAAGAGGATTGAGGTATTAGGTTGTGAAATCTAGTAGGGATTGAGAATAGTGATCAAGTTAGAAGCTTAGTGAACAATATCAACATGGGAGTGGGTGTTAAGAAGAGGGAGGAATGAAGAGATGCAAATTAGAAAGGGAGAAGGGAAACATTTCCTTGGATCTCAGACTTTTAAAATCATTACCATGAACATGAAGTGCTTATTATGTGTCAGGCAGTAAGCATTTTACAAGCCTTCTCACCTTTAATCCTCTCAAGAAGTTTATGAGCTAGATACTATCATTACTGCCATTTTATAGATGATGAAACTGAGGAATATATACGTAAAATGATTTGCCAAAAGCCAAAGAGCAAGTAATTGACAGAGCTAGAATTTTAACTCAGGCAATCTAGCTTCAGAATCCATGCAAATAACTACTATTTACTACCGACTTTTGTTGTTGGTTGGTGGCAAAGGGGACGTGGGAGAAAAAGCAAAAAGTCTTGGAGATCTTTACTGATTCATCAGATCTCAGGGAGGCTGATCTAAATCCAAACTTAAATGGTTGATGTGTCTGGATCTGCTGTTAACTCCTTCAATTTGAATTGGATCAGGAGCTGGGAACACCTTGGGTTTCCAATTTGGGGCACCATTGTACTCAGCTATGAGGAACCAAGGAAGGAAAGAGGCAGAGAAGCATAAGTGGGAGCAATAACCACTTCCTAGTAGAATACTGGAATTAGAATTTGTTATTTTGCAGACTTTCCGTGTCATCTACATAATCTTCATTGAGTCAAGTTGGTTTTGACTTGTGGGTGAGCTTTAGAATTTAGTAAAATCCACAGAACTCTGCTAGAATATTAGCTTAGCCCTGACCCAAAAAAAAAAAAAAATAAATAAATAAAAAAAAGTTGCTCCCTTCCAGCTCAATAATTCTTGATTGTTCACTGTGACCCTCAATACAAGCATTGACTAATCCTAATGCTTTCTGGTTAACGACACCAGGTAAAAATCACAACCTGAGTTTGCCTGGGAGAATCTTATATATATAAACTTACCTTTTCACCTCCAACATTCTTGATGCTTGAACTAGATTTGCATGATCTTCCTGAAATGTAATTTACCAATTTAAATCTTTAAAAAATAGTCAACCCCTTTGAAATGAATAATATATTATATATAAAACACCCACATATAGTATATAAAGACATAATATATATATGTATATAACTTTTATCTATATAAGCTTCTCAACTGAATATGTAAACTGAATCCTTGAAATGTAAAACTTCTTATGCCACTGTAATGTCTGGAGGTAAGAAGGGAAAAGGAGAGTGGAAAAGACCTGATTGGGCTGGTGATACAATATAGGGAAGGGATAGAGAACTAACATCTATTGTATGCCTACTTTGTAATGGGCCTTATGACAAATGACTTACATATATAATATAGTCTTACCATAACTGTGAAGAAATATTTTTTTCTTCATTTTACAGGTGAGAAAACTGAGGATCAGTGAGGTTTAAAAATTTCTTCAAGGTCACACTGCTGGTAAGTGATCAAGTCAAGTTTTGAATTCAGATCTGTTGATTGTGAAGTATAATGCTACAATGGTCCTTCATAGTTTTTTCATTGTTTGTTCTTTTCTATTGGTCTAGTGTCAACTTAAAAGTACAACTCATTTGGAAGTCACTTATTTTATCTAATTTATGCCACAGTTGCTAAAGTCTATTTTTGAGGCTAGTAAAATAATTATAATGATGACTCTAACAACAACAGTAATAATAATGTTAATAGTAACAAAATCATTTAGTGATCTCTACTAAAGGCCAGACAGCATAACAAATACATTCCATGGATACTTTCATTTGGTTCTTTACAATAAACATTGTAATCTAGGGACAGTGATTATTCTTATCTGAGTAAACAAGCTCAGAAATGTTACCTGACATTTTTAGCATGAAATATCTGATGAGTATCCAAGTCAAGACAAAAATTCAGGTCTGTCTGATTACAAAGCTTAAGTTCTTTGCTATTACCTCTTCATGTTCTTCTGAAATATTTTTGAGTTACATTCATTATAGATAAAAACCTGGGCTTTAAATATCTTTATGCAGCATCATCTTTTCTGATGGCTCTTAACCTGTGCGCTGCTGGAATGAGAAATGACACCTCAGCCTATAAAGTGGTCCTGTGTTGGAATCCGAAAAGAACATGTCTAGTGTGTAGTCCCTTTTCTTTGTTAACCCTTAAGGATGCTTTACTCTTACTCAAAAGTAGTATCCTCAGCGTGAAGTTCAATGCTTACGCATCTGGGTAATTTCAGGTCTGTTTTCTGGTTGTACTCTGGAATGGCATTTCTAGGAGTAGAATTGAGACGAGAAGCTGGTCATGATAATTTTCTTTCAATAAATTTTGGTGTGAAAAGTGGAAAAAATAATAAGGGGGTCTAAAGTGGACAGAGCAGCAAGAGGAATTTGTCATAAGTTTATTAAAATTAATGCCAAAGAGAAAAGGCCTTCATGAAAAGCCACAAAGCTTCTTGCTATCTTGCATAAACAAAGCTAAAAGCTTCTATTGCATGTGGCAAGTCAACATAGCTTTCATCAAGAAGGCACAGCAGTGCCTCTCATTGCAAAATATAGAACCCCTAAAAGTTGGATTGCTCTCTCCATTTTTTAAAAATGGAGGACACTGAAAACCCACCACTTTGGAAAGTAAAAGCTGATACGTGGAATTCATGATAAGAAGATCTGAGGTACAAAGGAAGCCAGTGTGAAAGCATTCCACTCACCCATGAAGCTACATGCAAGCTGAGGCTTTGGGAATGCTTTTTAGAAGTTTTGGTCATGAGTTAATAAGTTCCCAAGATGAGAATAATTGGTGATGCCTTGGTGTTACTTGTGTAGGAATTCCTTGTTGGAAGGACTTGTACCATGAAAGACGCAGGCAACAACATTTAAGGTTGCAAGCCGACTTTACAAAACAAGTTTGGTACTGTCAATAACAGGCACAAGTAAATATGTTATAGCTTGAGTCAGGCTGGAGCCAGGCTGCCTGAATGCTGTTCTCTTCTGCAGATGGGGAACCACTTGGCAAAGCTGAGATGGATTTGGAATTTAAAATTACATGGTGATTTTAGTATTTCATTTTCCTGCAAATCAATGATGATTCAAAACCCAACCAGATGGCTGCGCCGCTACTGTGGAATATCAGCTACAGGCCAACCTTTTATTTTTCTTCAGAACATTACCTCTTACAACAACCTTACTTTCTAAAACGTCTTAAATACAGCAAAATACACTTCACCTGGGGGGAGAGTCTATGATATGCCTCTTTTTTCCTTAAAACTGCCATTAGGATTATTAGGAAGATCTAATGCTTCTCAGAACTCAGAAAGCCAGTATGTACTCAAAGGCTGGAGAATGTGGAGCAACTTGATAATCATCTGGAGTGGGTTCAGGGGATGGGAGGTTGTTGGGATTGCACTTTATTGTCTGTTTTTTTAATTGATTTTGTTTTTGACTAAAATGCTGCAGAAGGAAGCATGATGAAGACAGCTAGAGAGCTGGTAAAATAAACTCTTGCAGGCCTAGCAGCTGGTATAAGGTTGTTTTGGAAGAACTTTGTTAACCAGAAACATGATAGCCCTGGACAAGTTTGCATGTGTTTGAGTGTGTGTGTTTTATGCATTCTTCAACCTCTCTTAGGGACATTTTGATTTGCTTCCGGGCTGCTAAGTGTTCTCTCTTCCATTTTAACCTTTTTTCTTCCATATTTTAACTTTTTATTTTGAAATATTTTTACACTCACGGAAGAGTGGGAACAGTAGTGGAGAAAGTTTTTGTGTAATCTTCACCCACCTTCCCCTCTCATTAACGTCTTATATAACCATGGTAGTTTTATCAAAACTAAGAAATTAACATTGATACATTATTATTAACCAATGTCCTTTTTCTGTTTGGGATACAATTCAGGATTTCATGTTTTATTTTGTCATCATGTCTGCTTAGTTTCCTCCAGCCTGTGGCATTTTTTTTTTTTAACCAATCTTTTCTTGTTTTTCATGACTTTGACACTTTGAAGAACACTGAGCACAATATTTTGGAAAATTTCACTCAATCTGGGTTTGGCTGATGATTTCTCATGATCAGACTGGAGTTATGGATCCTTAGGATGAATACCACATAATGCCCTTTCTTATTCACATCATACCGGACTATACATGATAACAACTTGAGTTATCATTCATGATGTTAATCTGGATCAGGCCTCATTTTTTTTTTTTTTAATTTGAAATGCTTATTTACCTTCCCACAGCACCAGTCATGAATTACATCATGATCATGACTATACCTTCCCATGGAAAACATCAATCTTTGGTCACTGCATTAAAAGCCCCTGGTTTCACAGCCCCACAAGCTTTCTTTGTAATGATCTGGGTCCCCTTATTTTATTTTAAATAACATATCTGTAAAGTGGGTTGCTTGGATAAGTGGATAACCTGATAGGACAAAGTAAAAGGGTGCCTACCTTAATGCTAGACACTAAGCAAATGTTCATTCATTCATTTGGCAGCAATTAATTATTGAGTTGGCCAATACAACCAATGTGTTGAGGCTGTTTTTACATTTGTCTATGCAGTAAACAAATTTTAATTAAATGGTTTTCCACTTGTGGAATCACTTGTGGAATCAGTCAGAAAAATTACCTTATCAACTAAGAAAATCCAAATACCACTGCCAAAAACATGACCACCAATCAGTGATATAATAAATGTTAAATATGGTAATATCTTAAAATATTGTTTTTTCTCTTCCTTAAACTTTTAAGTCAAGGGTACATGTGCAAGTAGTATATCTTATTATTAATATTTTTGTTAATATTATTATTATTATTGGCTCGAAAGGTGTAATGGGTCCCTACTATGGGCACATGTAGAGCCTTCCCTCAGGAGTTCTTAAGAACTGACATGTCAGAGATCTTACCCTACTTTCAAGCTGTTACAGATTCATGAATGCTGTTAAAAACCACAGATATCTTTATAAGAGACAAAGGATTTTGTTATTCACATCAAATAGCATTAGTCACAGTATAGCATTTTCTTGCACCAGTTTCATGAGTCCCAATTCCCACAGGGCAATATAAAGAGGGCCAAGTGATATTTGCACATGCAGTGGGTTAGTTACAGGAGGTGAATCCTGAGCTTAGGGAACCCAAATAACTTATAATCTGCAGTAAGTATGTTTTCTCTTTGTTCCAGAGAGAGCCACTGTCTCAATTTTTTAATGCTGTTAACTATGCAAACATCCTTGGAAAGCTAGTCAGGAACAAAGTTGTTCAGTGTCTCTGCTCACTAGATGTGAATAAACACCAGATACCTATGGAGAATTGCGTCACAACACCCAATGACATGTGTTTGGAAGTAGCAAACATCTATACAATGTTATCTGCCCTACCAAGGGTGATGTAAACGGAGAAAACGTTCAAAAGGCAGGCGTTTCCTAATTGAATATTCTTGCCACTGATTTGCCATTTAGGTCTGCTTGTGCTGTTAAGAAGACCTTACTCAGATTTTTAAGACAATAGTGTAATCTCTCACCCTGGAATGTATTACAGAACAGGGATGCCTGTGTTCTTGGTATTAATGTAAATCTTACCTGTATTGTAAGACCGAGTTTCTGCTTGGATGCTCTTGCCCAGTCTAGTACCATGGACTCAGGCCCTGGCTTCCTTACTTGGTTTTTGCAATTAGCCTGCTTTTTCTAGTTTGAACCAGTGTCTTGAATTTGATTTCAGATTTGTTCTCTACATTTGTTAATGAGTTCCTTTTCAAGCTGTTATATTTTGAGGTTGAGGCAAAAGTTTTTAGACTACTTCCAATCGTGTATGTAAGCAGCCAACTATTTTCCCTATGTGTGGGTCTGGCACCACAGACATGTAGAAGTCTCCTCTTTAATTGAAACATTACTTTGAATGTAAAAATAAAATGTTGTTGTCATTGATTTGGCTGTAGATGCATATCATAGGTAGAGAGATCACAAGCAAAAATGCTAGAGCTCTCATTTATAAAGGCAATTTCAATTTTATCACCTCTTTCCATTTTCAGCCAAGTAACTTTTTTGGATTATTTTTAATTTTTAAAATTTTTCACAGTGGTAAAATACACCTAGCATACTGTCTTAACCATTTTTAATTGTATAGTTCAGTGGCATTAAGTACATTCACATTATTGTGCAACCATCACAACCATTCATATCCAGAACATTTTTATCTTGCAAAACTGAAACTCTCTACAATTAAACAGTAACTCCACTGTTGACTCATCAGTGCAGCTCCTGGCTACAACCATTTTACTTTTTGTCTTTATGAATTTGACTATTCTAGGTCTTCCATAAAAATAGAATCATACAATACTTGTCTTTTTGTAACTGGCTTATTTCACTCAGCATGATGTCATCAAGACTCATCCATGTCGTAGCATGAGAGTTTCCTTCCCTATTTTTTATACTTTTATTTTAGGTTCAGGGGTACATGTGAAGGTTTGTTACATAGCTGAACACGTGTAATTGGAGTTTGTTGCACAGATTATTTCATCACCCAGGTATTAATCCCAGTACCCAATAGTTGTCTTTTCTGATCCTCTCCCTCTTTCCACCTTCCACCCTCAAGTAGACCCCAGTGGCTATTTTTTCCTTCTTTCTCTTCACAAGTTCTCATCATTTAGCTCTCACTTACAAGTAAGAATATGCAATATTTGGTTTTCTGTTGCTTTGTTAGTTTGCTCAGGATAATAGTCTCCAGCTCTATCCATGTTCCCACAAAAGAAATGATCTTGTTCTTTTTTATGGCTGCATAGCATTCCATGGAGTATCTGTACCATATTTTCTTCATCTAATCTGTCATTGATAGGCATTTAGGTTGATTCAATGTCTTTGATATTGTCAATAGTGCTGCAATGAACATTAGCATGCATGTATCTTTATTGCAGAATGATTTATATTCTGCTGGGTATATACCCAGTAATGGGATTGCTGGGTCAAATGGTAGTTCTGCTTTTAGCTCTTTAAGGAATCTCCAAAATTGTTTTCCATAATGGTTGAACACTTCCACCAATATTGTATAAGTATTCTCTTTTCTCTATGACCTCATCAGCATCTGTTATTTTTTGACTTTTTAATAAAAGCCATTCTGACTGGTGTGAGATTGTAGTTTTGATTTGCATTTCTCTAATGATCAGTGATATTAAACTATTTTCCATATGCTTCTTGGCCACATGTATGTCTTCTTTTGAAAAGTGTTTGTTCATGTTCTTTGGCCACTTTTTAATTTTGTTGTTTGTTTTTGTCTTGTAAATTTAAGTTCCTTATAAATGCTGGATATCAGGCCTTTGTGAGATGCATAGTTTACAAATATTTTTTTCCTATTCTGTAGGTTGTTTACTCTGAGTTTGTTTTTCAGTGCAGAAACTCTTTAGTTTAATTAGATCCAATTTCTCAAGTTTTGCTTTTGTTGCAATTGCTTTTGATGTATTTCATACAATTTTTGACTGTTCCTATGTCCAGAATAGTATTGCCTAGGTTTTCTTCCCAGAGTTTTTATAGTTAAGGGTTTTATACTTTAGCCTTTAATCCATCCTGAGTTTATTTTTGTATATGGGTTAAGGAAGGGGTTCAGTTTCAGTCTTCTGCATATTGCTGGCCAGTTAACTCTGCATGATTTATTGAATACAAAGTCTTCTCTCCATTGCTTGTTTTTGTCAGCTTTGTTGAACATCAGATGGTTGTAGGTGTGTGGCCTTATTTCTGGGTTCTCTATTCTGTTTCATTGGTCTATGTGTTTGTTTTTGTACCAGTATCATGCTGTTTTGATTACTGTAGCCCTGTAGTATAGTTTGAAGTTAGGTAACATGATGCTTCCAGCTTTGTTCTTTTTGCTTAGGATTGCCTTGGCTGTTTGGGCTCTTTTTTTACTTCCATCTAAGTTTTAAAATAGTTTTTTCTAGTTTTGTAAAAAATGTCATTGATAGTTGGATAGGTATAGTACTGAATCTGTAAATTGCTTTAGGCAGTATGGCTCTTTCAATGATATTGATTCTTTCTATCTATGAGCATGGGATATATTTTCCATTTGCTTGTGTTTTCCTGATTTCTTTGAACAGTGTTTTATAATTCTACTTGTAGAGATCTTTCACCAACCTGGTTAACCGTATTCCTAGGTATTTTATACTTTTTGTGGCAACTGGGAATGCGATTGAATTTCTGATTTCGTTCTCAGCTTGACTATTGTTGATTTATAAGACTGCTAGTGATTTTTGTACATTGATTTTGTATCCTGAAACTTGGCTGAAGTTGTTTATCAGCTGAAGGAGCTTTTGGGCCAAGACACTGGGGTTTTCTAGATATAGAATCACATTGTCTGCAAGCAGATATGATTTGCAAACAGAACAGTTTGATTTCCTTTATTTCTTTCTCCTGCCTAATTGCTCTAGCTAGGAATTCCAATAATATAATAAATAGGAGTGGAGATAGTGGGAATACTTGTCTTGTGGTGGTTTACAAATTGAATGCTTCCAGCTTTTGCTCATTTAGGATAATGATGGCTGTGGGTTGCTAATAGATGGCTCTTAATCTTTTGATGTATAATCTTTTAATAACTAGTTAATTAAGAGTTTCTCTTTTATTCTTTTTTGAGGCAGAGATTCACTCTTGTCAGCCAGACTGGAATGCAATGGAATATTTGCTCACTGCAACCTCTGCTTCCCATGCTCAGGTGATTGTCCTGCCTTAGCCTCCCAGGTAGCTGAGAATATAGGCACACAACTCACATCCAGCTCATTTTTATATTTTTTGTGAAGGTGGGATTTCCCCATGTTGCCTATGGCTGGTCTCAAACTCCTGGGCTCAAGCGATCTGCTTACCTTGACCTCCCAAAATGCTTGGGTTACAGATGTGAGCTACCATACCCAGCCAATTTATTAAGAGTTTTTAACATGAAGGGTGTTGAATTGTATTAAAAGCCTTTTCTGTATTTATCAAAATAATCATGTAGTATTTGTCATTAATTCTGTTTATGTGATGAATCACATTTATTGCTTTGAGCATGTTGAACTAACCTTATATCCTGGGATAAAGCCTACTTAATTGTTGTGGATTAGATTTTTGATGTGTCGCTGAATTCTTTTTGCAAGTATTTTATTGAGGATTTTTGCAATGACATTCATCAGGGTTATTGAAATTTTCTTTTCTGTGGTCTCTTACACAGGGTCACTAATCCCATTCATGAAAATGTACCCTTAGGACTTTAACATCTCCCAAATACCATACCTCCAAATATCATCACATTGAGGATTAGGATTTCAACACACAAATTTCGGGAAGCATGAACACTCATTCCATAGCAGCTCATATAACTATAAGTTCTAGAGTTGATTCTGGCTTGAGACCTATCTGGACTAAGAGACTTAGAATATATTGTCAGGATTTGGTCTTTCTTATTTCAAGTTAGTTTCCTTTTGCAATTTTTTTTTTTTTTGGTGAGGGGGGCAGTCAGACTTGTTCCTTTTTTTTTAAATTATACTTTAAGTTCTGGGGTACATGTGCAGATCTTGCAGGATTTTTACATAGTATACACATGCCATTGTGATTTGCTGCCTTCATGCCCTCATCACCTACATTAGGTATTTCTCCCAGTGTTATCCCTCCCCTGTCTCCCCACCGCTGCTATGCCTACCCTAGCCCCTCACCCCCCAACAGACCCCAGTGTGTCATGTTCCCCTCCCTGTGTTTATGTGTTCTCATTGTTCAACACCCACCTAAGAGTGAGAACATGTGGTATTTGGTTTTCTGTTCTTGTGTCAGTTTGCTGAGAATGATGGTTTCTAGATTCATCCATGTCCCTGCAAAGGACATGAACTCATCCTTTTAATGGCTGCATAGTATTCCATAGTGTGTATATGCCACATTTTTATACAATAAGAAAGATGACTCCAAGTCTACTTCCTCATGTTTGGTAAGCCAAACAGAAGAGAATCCCTTTACTTCCTATTGTTTCCATATTATATATTACAGAAAAGCTCTGGTACAATATGAGTTGTGTACCCAAACATAAACCAATCTCCTACAAGGATATGGTATTATATTTGGCTGAACTTTGGTCACATGGCCATCTCTACTGTCAGGGAGGCAGATCACTGTGATTGATAGCCCTGGCATTACCACAAGGGAAGGGAGGCTTTTTACTACACTTTTGTTGCCTAGAATTTTCTTTTTTTATTGTACTTTAGGTTCTGGGGTACATGTGCAGATCATGCAGGGTTGTTGCATAGGTGGATACAAAATCAGGTGGTTTGGTGCCTACATTCCCCCTTCATCTATATCCAGCATTTCTCCCCACGTTAACCCTCCCCACCCTCCCTACTCTCCACTATCCCGCCCCTAATCCACCCCAACTGGCCCAAGTGTGTGATGCTCCTCTACCTGAGTCCACGTGTTCTCATTGTTCAACACCCACCTATGAATGAGAACATGCGGTGTCTATTTTTCTGTTCTTATGTCAGTTTGCTGAGAATGATGGTTTCCAGATTCATCGAAATGCCTACAAAGGACATGAACTCATCCTTTTTTATGGCTGCATAGTATTCCATGGTGTATATATGCCACATTTTCTTTGTCCAGTCTATCACTGATGGGCATTTGGGTTGGTTCCAGGTCTTTGCTATTGTAAACAGTGCTGCAATGAACATACATGTGCATGTGTCTTTATAATAGAATGATTTATAATCCTTTGGGTATATATCCAATAATGGGATTGCTGGGTCAAGTGGAATTTCTATTTCTAGATCCTTGAGGAATTGCCACACTGTCTTCCACCATGGTTGAATTAATTTACACTCCCACCAACAGTGTAAAAGTGATCCTATTTATCCACATCCTCTTCAGCATCTGTTGTCTCCAGATTTTTTAATGATTGCCATTCTAACTGGTGTGAGATGATACCTCGATGTGGTTTTGATTTGCATTTCTCTAATGACCAGTGATGATAAGCATTTTTTCATATATTTTTTGGCCTCAGGTATGTCTTGTTTTGAGAAGTGTCTGTTCATATCCTTCATCCACTTTTGAATGGGTTTGTTTTTTTCTTGTAAATCTGTTTTAGTTCTTTGTAGATTCCAGATATTAGCCCTTTATCAGATGGGTAGATTGCAAAAACTCTTTCCCATTCTGTTGGTTGCTGGTTCACTCTAATGATTATTTCTTTTGCTGTACAGAAGCTCTGAAGTTTAATTAGATCCCATTTGTCTATCTTGGCTACAGTAATCAAAACCGCATGCTACTGGTACCAAAACAGAGATATAGACCAATGGAACAGAACAGAGGCCTCGGAAGCAACACCACACATCTAAAACCATCTAATCTTTGACAAACCTGACGAAAACAAGCAATGGGGAAAGGATTCCCTGTTTAATAAATGGCGTTGGGAAAACTGGCTAGCAATTTGTAGAAAGAAGAAATTGGACTGCTTCCTGTTGCCTTACACTAAAATTAATTCCAGATGGATTAAAGATTTACACATAAGACCTAACACCAGAAAACCCCTCGAAGAAAACCTAGGCAAAACCATCCAGGACAAGTGTCCCCAGACTACGGCCCGTGGGCCGCATGTGGCCCCCTGAGGTCATTTATCCGGCCTCCTGCCGCACTTCAGGAAGGGGCACCTCTTTCATTGGTGGTCAGTGAGAGAAGCACAGTATGTGGTGACCCTCCAACGGTCTGAGGGACAGTGAACTGGCCCTCTGTGTAAAAAGTTTGGGGATGCCTGATCCAGGACATAGGCATAGGCAAGGACTTCATTACTAAAACACCAAAAGCAATGGCAACAAAAGCCTAGAATATTCTAAGAAATGATTCTTGAAGAACCTAGAACTATCTTTGAGTCACATGTTATCATAAGAAGTGTGGAATACATATTCTGAAAGGTCTATGTAGTGCCTTCTTTTTCTCTGTGCTCAGCTACATGGCTGGAATTTGGTGGTTCTTAATATGCTCAAGTTTTGGGTTCAGTTCCTGTCCATTAACTGGTGGCATAATAAATTTGATCTGAATATACTTAGAAATAGAAGAAACTTACTCAGTGAGAAGATAGTCCCTCATCCTGACACACTTGATCTCAAGATCTTCCTTTCGGAGTAATTGTCTAAAATAAGCTTTCACTATCCTTTCCGCTTAGCTCTTGATTTCAACCAGGTGCTCCCACTTAGCTCTATTGAAATTCCCCAGATTATTCATGTTTGGTGATTGGCTAATGTTCGAACGGACAGTGTATAAAAATTGTTAGGCCAAGGCAACTCATTATTTAGGTTGTCAATGTTCTTTGTTCTGCTTACTGGCTTCTGTTCTGAATATTTTTCCTTAATCTTTTAGCTTATACAAAATTCCTGGTTGCTGATGGTGTTAGAATTATGCTTTTGTTAATCATGGGTGTGATGGAGCGGTCGTGCCCCAGAGGGCTGAATCTTAAATATTATCTGTACTTGGTAGGTGGAAAAGATACTAGCAGATTAACTCAGAGAAGAGAACTAGATTTATTGAGTGCCTAAAATCGACCAGATGCTTTGCAAATATTTTAAACTGTTATATGATCTTGATAGAGGAAATAACACCTTCATTTTACAGAATTTACAGCTCAGAGAAGTGAAGTAACTTGCCTAGGGCCATGCAATTATTCAATGGTGGAATTGAGATTCACACTTGCAGGTAATTTTGACTCTAAAGCCTGAGTGCTTTTCAAGGAAGCCAGTCATAGGTTGAAATTTAGACAGGGAGGCAGGAGAATATGGTCACAGATGTGTTCATGCCTTCTTTTTTTATTTTTTTTTATTGCATTTTAGGTTTTGGGGTACATGTGAAGGACATGCAAGATTGTTGCATAGGTACACACATGGCAGTGTGGTTTGCTGCCTTCCTTCCCCTCAGCTGTATCTGTCATTTCTCCCCATGCTATCTCTTCCCACCTCCCCACCCTCCTGTCCCTCCCCCGTTTTCCCCCAACGGACCCCAGTGTGTAGTGCTCCCCTCCCTGTGTCCATGTGTTCTCATGCCTTCTACCTTTCAGAGAAAGTAAACCCTCTGAGGAACTGAGGATTATGGTGCTAATTAAAAGACCAAAATCAGTATCAGGATTTCCAGGATTAAATCTGTAGCAGGACACATACTGAAGATATTAATAGCATAGGTACTAGGAACCCAGGGCAAAGTCAAACAAGACCACTGGGGAAAACTGAGGTTATAATGCCAGAGATATCAAGTCTATGTGTCAAGCTTAGAGACCAAAGGCAGGTCAAGGCAAGGTTCAAAGCTAAACAGAAATAGGGTAAGCGCATAGAGGTTCAGAATGAGTAGGATGGGAGGGAGGGAACATTTCTAAAATTATTGCCCTCCATATAAGTGGGTATTTGTTACTCACCATTAAGTAACATGGTTTATATTTTAAGCCGTTACAATGAATTTAAAGGACCAAAATGCGCACAGCTGGAAGAGGCAAGAGGCCTCAGTATATTCAGCAAGAAAAGGGTCAAAAAAAAAAAAAAAAAGAAAGAGAAAAAAGAAACAGGTGAATGTCCTGGTAAGCAGTCATTAAGGCTGTGTTGCACTAAGACTTGCAGAGCACTAATTAAAAGCTGCCAAGTGTTCTTTCCCCAGGTCAAACCCTTTGAATGGGAGATGAGAAAGCAGCTCAGCCAAGGCTTTGAACTGGCTAGAAATCCAAGACAAAGAATGATAAATAAGTCTAGTTCTCAAAATAGCAATTGCTGGTACTAGTCAATGAACAGTTTTCCAGCTTGCCCAGCGTAAAAGGGATTGTTAATCCCCCCATTGTCTTTCTAGCTACACCCACAGATCAGTACTGCCATCAGTTTCTTTACTCACCAAGCTCTGGCAACTCTTAAAAGAAATTTTCCAAGCACTTTAGTTCAGTGCTCTGCCACAGCTTACAAGCCATGCCCTGGTTCCTTCTGCACCTGGAAACTATGGGTGGGGGCTGGTTTTCTGGTAGACCTCAATGACTAATGCGCACCTGCACATTCTTTTGTTCCTATTGGCAAGAGAAATATTTCACAGAACAATTTGAAAAGTGTGTTGTCATGAAATTTGGGCAACAATTCCTCCATGGACCTTGTTTATTCAGGACTGAAATTGGTGAGATTTTGTAGAATCTTAAATTAGTATATTTTTTCTCATAACTTGTTTTTTCTTGCATTTAATTTAGTAGCCTTTACTTGAAGGAAAAGATTAAGAATTACACTTTCTTTTAATATGAATGGATCCAGGAAAGGGTATCTCCTTTCTTTAGTTAACATTCTTGCTAATTTGGGGAACTTGGGTATGATTTGTAGATTATTGCTGTTTCTGGGAAGTGACTTTGAGGATCACCTTAATTTGTGTCCCCTGCTAATCTACTCAAGCTAACATTAATTAATTTTTATGTCTTCATAAGGAAAAAAAAATCTGCTATAGCAAAGCGGTGATTTTAAGGTTAGGGGAAATTCCAGTTCTTTGGAATGGAGTGAGTGGGAGCAGAGAAACCTAGGAATTGAAAAAGAGTAAGATCATGATTTCCATTCAAACACCTAACTCACACTGTTAAGAGTCAATCTTGATGCACAGTAGATAAGCAACAAATGTTCTATCATGTTGCTGCAGTAGATTATGGATGCTGATCAAGAAGCTAGAATGGGAGTAGTTTGTTTTAAGCAAGCTTTTAGGAAATAAGATCTACTAAAGGACCAGAGAAAGAAAGTCTGAATCAAAGCAGCAAACCAAGTTCAGTAAAACCAGTGATCAGGATAAAAGTTTTTTTTTTTTTTTTTTTTTTTTTTTTTTTTTTTTTTTTTTTGAGACGGAGTTTCGCTCTTGTCACCCAGGCTGGAGTGCAATGGCACAATCTCAGCTCACTGCAACCTTCACCTCCTGGGTTCAAGTAATTCTCCTGCCTCAGCCTCCGGAGTAGCTGGGACTACAGGTGTGCGGCACCATGCCCAGCTAATTTTTGTATTTTTAGTAGAGACGGGGTTTCACCATGTTGACCAGGATGGTCTCGATCTCTTGACCTCGTGATCCACCCGCCTTGGCTTCCCAAAGTGCTGGGATTATAGGCGTGAGCCACCACGCCTGGCCAGGATAAAACTTTAATCAGAAAGTTGGGTGAATGGAAAAGAACAAATGTACAGTTAATGAAGAAACAATGTAGGATGTACAAAGCTCATGTTGTTTCCAAGGCAATTGGTAATGCAAGAAGTCTAGAGGCATATGGTCTAAATATAGTCTTCAGAGAATATGGAGGTAAATAAGCTGAAACTGAAACCATAACAGAGGGAAAAGGTTAGAATTGACAAGCCAGTAGCTATAAATTCATGGTAGTTTGTAGATATGGACAGGTTTTTCTTGGTATGAACAGTTTTGAAAGGCAATGTAAGTTGGCAGATGTCATAGTTGGTTCCAGTACAAGATTCTTAGTACTCATTGAGCTGTATAAAGCCAGCTTCACACATTTTCTATTCTGGCCTGGTTCAGGTTTGATATTTGACTCCTGGTGGAGTCCATCTGCTTGAGGCTCTACCTCCACATCCTTTCAGTTCCTAGAGCCATTTCATCCCAAATATCAGGAATACTTTTGCCTTCGTCTTTGGGAGCACTAAGCCTATTTTTGTTCAGAAGGAGTTAAGGTAGTTTTGGTGTAGTGCTTCCATGCTTCAGCAACATATTGTGATGCTCATCTGGTGTCTGGTATTGTCCCAGTAACTGGAATATTTCCTTATCCTTGTAAAGAAACTAAACATTGTACTTCAGTTTCAGTATCCAGGCACTTGACTTGTTCACTAGTGTTGAATTTCTGTTTTTGCATCCTGTCTATTACCCCATTTCTGTTTGTTGATATGTTGTAACAGCTCTTAGTTATGAAATAAATTTGTGAGTATTTGTCTAGGAATTTTAGTCATTTTAAAGCCTTTGATTAACCACCTTCCAATCTTAAATGATCTGACCTAGGGGAACATACAGCATGGCAATGTATAATGAGAGTTATTCATAGAGTTATTACTGAACACCAACAATATTTGTCAAAAGACTGTATTACCAAATGAACAGCATAAAAAATGAGGAGAAATTGGGAAAATGAAACTAAGGAGAAGGGAGAATGATAAATTACAAGTATGTAAGTAAAGCATCCTCTTCTACACACATATATGCAGACATACACACGAAACAGCTTTGGCAAACTGAAACTGAAATGATTGAATGAAAAATTTAGTATGATACTGTCTTAGTCCTTTATGTGTTGCTGTTGTTATAATGAAATACCTGAGGCTGGGTAATCTCTAAAGAAAATAGACTTATTTGGCTAATGATTCTGATGACTTGAATGTTCAGGATTGGGCATCTGCATCCAGTGGAAGACTCAAGCTGTTTCCACTCATGGTAGAAGGTGAAGGGGGACTGGCTGTATAGAGATAACATGGCAAGAGAGGAAGCACGGAGAAAAACATGGAGGCAGATGCCAAACTCTTTTTTTTTTTTTTTTTTTTTAACATTCATCTTTCTTGGGAAGCAATGGAGTGAAAATTGTCACTATTAAAGAAGGGCATTAATCTATTCATGAAGGACCTGTCCACATGACCTAAAGACCTCACATTTAGCCCCATCTTCAACACTGGCGATCAAATCTCAACACTAGGTTTGGAGGAGAGAAACATCCAAACCATAGCAGATAGTCATTGGTGCTTTTCTGCAAATAGTTGTCATTCCTCTCCCTTCTGTGCCCATTTTAAGATTGTGCTTCCTGACTATAGTGGTTTGGTGGAACTATATAGTCTTGGCCAATGGACTGTGAGCAGAAGTGACATACCTCATTTCAGGGCCAGAAAGGACAGAACATTTAATTGCCTGAGTTAGATGCTTTCTAGATTTATTTCCCTCTGTTTCTCTCTGGCTGGATATTTTCCAGATGGTGGCTGCATTCTAAGCCTGAATCCCTGGGAAATCCCTGAGTAACTACAATGAGAAAATCATTCTTCTAGTACCACCTTCACCTCCAACAACCCATGATAGAAATATAGCATCAGCAAAAAATACTCATTTATTATTTTAAACCACTGATATTTTAGTGTTTTTACTTTTGTTATCCCTACTGTAGCATAACCTAGCCTATTCTGCCTGATACCTAGCGGAGGTATCAGACTTCTCCCATCAGGTTCCTGAAATAATAAGTCATATCTTTACTAGTGATGAATGGCAACCTGGTTTTGAAAGGAAAAGTGTTTTTGAAAATCAAAGTGGGGATTGCTTATTTAGAAGAATGAGTCCCATTAGCTGTTTTTTTACTCGCTCCTAGACTAGAAATCTCCTATCCAAATATGCACCAGGATGACACAGCTCAGCTTGAAATTTGTATGAGAGCAAGGATATCAATACACAGGCTGTTTGCTGACTAAGCCTGTAGATTCCAGCAGGGAATTGACAGTTTGATTTATTCTACAAAAATGGGTTTTAGGATTTAGTTTTGGGTCAAAATGAGAAAATACCAGGGAACAGTAAAAAAATTTATGATGATATATTGTTTAACTGTGAATAAGAAATATTTAAGATTAGATAAGAAGCCTAGCCCTAAAAGACGGGGTAGGCAGCTTTCATGTCATCTTAACTCCTACCCTTTGCTCAAATTCTCATTAATATCTTTGACTCCATATTTGTTATTTGTTTCATTTCAAGTCAACTAGAAATATTATATAACCCACATTTTGTTAAATATATTGATGCTTTCAGAATTAAGTATTATCATCTTGGAAAATATCAAACTACTGAAAATTGAAATATTTAACAATGGCAATTTATTTGTTGATTGAAAAATCTGTGTGCAGAATTGTTCAACATCTGATTAGGCTATTTCATCTTGCTAACATTTATAGAAAACTACCAGGGATTCTAGTTAGAAGTGCTTTGCTTTAGCTTTTTTCCTTGTGAGACAGACTCTGAATAAAAATTCAGATCACTAATTTTAAAAATATATTTTTTCTAATTTAAATATAGTAAATGATGGTTGTTGAAAATACAGACAAGAAAAAGTAAATAAAATTGCTCAAGTTTATTATCAAGAGAAATTAGTGTTAATATTTTATATACTTTTGTAAAAATTGGATCATGCTCTTTGGTAACTCACTTTTTTCACTTAATATATCACGGGTTTTTTTCATCTCTTTAAACTTTTACAGTACATTTTGTGGCCTTATTCAATCATATTGATACACAATAATATGTTTAACTGATATCCTTATAAATGCACAAATTTCTTTGTAGTTTATGTTTTCTTCCAGTTATGAGTAAGAGTATCTGTTTCTCTGTACCTTTACAGTCACTGGCTATGACCATTTAAAAATATTTGCCAATTTGAAAGGCAAAAGCCACAGATTTTACATTTGAAAGTTAAATTTCCTAGAAAAAAGGATGACTTGCTGTATAGTGTGTTCTTAAATAGAGCTATATTTTAGGGTCTAGAAGTGGTTAATTTCTTTCCTAACTCTTCATTTTGAATTTCCCTCAGAGCTTTGTTTTATGCAATGTCATCCATCATCACTAGAGATGTGCTCCATACAGTAACTCACCAATCATTCGAGTCCTGGTAAACATGTAATATTTGCAATTTGTGTCTATTGCACATATTTGTCTATTCCACTTTCATCATCTGTAGGAAAACAGCTATATTTGCCTCTGTAGCATCATTAAAGAGAGAAATAAGTTAGCAGTTTTCACCTGTTTGTATTCCTTTATCTGACATACTGTGGAATATGATTGTTTGATTTGTGAAGTAGTGATGCTGAATGAGGAATCAGAATAGTGGCAAGGAAAATATTTTTTAACGGAAAGCCTCTTTTTTATTGTCTCACCAGTTGGAAAGGTAAAGTATTCCGAAGGGAAGAGTATGTCATCATAAAACTGAGTTAGATAATAGGCAATAAGACATAACAGTATTTCCTAACCTCTTGGATAAAACTTGCAAAAATCTTCAAGAACCAATTACACAGAACAATATATCACTAAGATGTGAGTTCACTTCAGTTGCTTTGTGACTCTTCCATAAATAGTAAGCATGTTGCTTGGTGGAAACAGTAGTAAATAGGAGCTCTCTCTAGTTTGGCATTCTCTGGCTTGCTTTGGCACAACTGTGGTTCCTGGATTATTTTTTTTTTCCCCAGACCATTTCACTGAAAGAGGAACAGAAAAAAGAAAGTCAACTTGTTTTCATGTCCCACATCTGATAACATCCAGTGGGAAAATGCTGGGGTATGAGGCTTCCTTCTCTGTTTCTGCGGCTAACCACGGTTTCATAGTAGTAATATGTCTTTGTTCTCTTCCTTACTTTCTCATGGGTCAGATAGTGTTTTGGATGTTGATTTCACCCACTCATTTATTTAGTACACCCCTCCCTACTCCTACTAGTATTTTACTAAATATTTACTAAGTATAATACCTACTAAGAGAAAAATCCACTTTTTGAGAAGAAAGTAGATCAAGAAGATAACAATTGGCTGTGCCAGCTCATTGTGCAAGTATTTTGAAATAAGATCAAGAGTCATATACCTAGTGACAGGTCTAGTCACTTTGATTTAGTATTTTATTGACACTCCTGAAATTTTGTAGAATGTGAATTAATAGAATCCTTATCAGTGATTTGAATAATCACTCTTTCTGTTGATTCTCATTTTCTTCTTTAGGTAATATTTTATGTAGCTTTTATAATAATTGATACAAAATTATTCGATTTTTCCATCCTTAGACTTCAGCATTGAGTCATAGACTCAAAAAAGACTTTTGACCAAAGTCTTTCATTAGTGTCATGGTTAGTTTTATGTGTCAACTTGACTTGGAACAGTTGGTCAAATATTCTTATAGGTGTGTTTGTGAGGGTCTTTTTTAGATGAGATGAACATTTGAACTGGTAGGCTGAGTAAAGCAGATTGCAGTGCACTTCTAGTCTGAAAGCTGCGAGGCTCAAGACCTAGGAAGAGCCAACGTTTGACTTAGTATTTTATTGAAGTGGGGCATGAAAATAAGTTGACTTTCTTTTTTCTTTTCCTCTTTCACTGAAATGTTCTGAAAAAAAAAAAAATCCAGGAAACACATTTGTTCCAGTGCAAGCCAGAGAATGCCAAACTATAGAGAGCTCGTGTTTACTCCTATTTCTCACCTTTGTGTGGGTGGGCATCATTCAATCAGTAGAAGGTAGAGCAAAAATGGTTGAATCTCCCATGAATAAAAAGGCACTTCTCATGCCTGACTACTTTTGACCTGGAACAGTGGTCTTCTAACGTTGGCTCTTCCTAGGTTATTTCTTCTTGTACATTAATATACCAAGGACATAGATTACATATTATCCAACTTGGGTATTCCATGACTTATACATAGTAGGTAATAAAGAAATATTTATTAACTGGATGTTCTCAGTTACACAATACTTTTCCTTCTTAAGCCATAATAGGTGGTGATTAGGGACTTTGCTTGTTGCATAACATACAACATGGCCTTTTGGGTGCAACTCTTTTCACTTGATCCATTTGCTGTCAGTGAAGGGATGCTGGTTGTTGTCTGTGATCCTCACAGAATCATTCTGTCAGAGGGTTATGCATCTGTTTAGAGAGTATCAGACACTAAGTACTAGTTTCACAGAAGATCATATAACCATTTTGTGTTTCTGAAAATTTATTATAAATATAAGAATTGAGACAATTAGCAACATAAAAATTGATTAGTTTGGGGATGAGATGGCATGGGATAGAAATTCAATTATCATTATCTTCTTTTCATCTGAATATCCTATTTTTCTAACCTTCTCAGATTCTGCAGCAAAATTCTATAAGGAAAAAAAATGAAATCCCTTGCAGAATGACAGCAAGGAGAAATGAACTGGGTCAAGGGACTTTAGCTGTAGCCTGATAATTTCACTCTGACCCAAGTCAGTAATGAAAGTTGCTAGATGCACTATGGGAAATTTGATGATAGTCTAGGGCCAAACTTAATGGGCAAGTGCATCTATCAGCACAACACATCACCACTGAGCAATCACATTTATGATCTCAAAAGAATTAAAGAGGCAATGAAGGCAAAATGCTTCTCAAGAAAAACAGGTAGGCTCTTCCCTGTCAAGACTGAGATTAAAATCCTCTGAGCCAAGGTTCTATTTGCCACCTTTAGTGCTAGTGCTGCAGAAGTCAAGTCATGGACTTCTAATTTGATTAAAAACTTAAGTGCTCTCAATTTTACTGCTTTAGGTTTGTATTATGCATCACTGAGTCATAAGATGGAAAGCATCTGCTTGAATTTTCAAGAAAGTATCAAACAGAGACTTCTTAACACAGCTTGTCAAGACCCAGCAAAGGCAGAATAAACAGCAGGTCAAATGGGTACTATTATGGACATTTCCAGATTCAGCAGGTACCAGGAATGCCTTGTAACTTGCCTTTTCACCAGGTTGCTAATTATTATAGACCAGTTTCTAAGGTCATGGGATAGACACTGAAGCATTTACTGAGTGCACATCTCCAGTACAGGTGTGATTGAGAATTGGATATCTATAAATAAGGCATAGTATGGTATCCAGAAGATAATGGTGAAGACACCAGAGGACTCTTGCTCTCAGTCATTATGTAAGCATCTATTACAGTGTTTTTATTGTGGGATGCAATGCAATTGGCAAGGAGGAATTGATCAGTCTTTGCAAAAATCTAATAAAGGCAGTCCTTAGTTTCCCATTTTTACTTTATTCATTGAGAAAAGTATATGAGGTGATGTCTGCTTGCCTAAACTCTCAAGGGCTCTAAGACAGTGGCTCTCAACCTTGACTGCACACTAAAATCACCTAGGGAATTTTAAAAACAAAATCCAGTTTCTGAGTCCTGGGTCACTCCCCACTCCAGGAATTTTGACTTGCTGGCTCTGGGATGAGATCCTGGTGAATAGCAAATTTAAGGGGTACAAGTGCATTTTTGTTGCATGAATATATTGGGTAGTGGTGAAGTCTTGGTTTTTAGTATATCAATCACCCAAATAAGGTACACTATACCCATTAAGTAATTTATCATCATCCACTTCCCTTCTACCCTCCCCCTTCCAATTCTCAAATGTTTATCAATCCACATTCTATTTTAGATCTCACTTATAACTGAGAACATGAGATATTTTACTTTTTTTTTTTAAGTTTCTTGGTTGTTCGTTAAAGCAAGATGTTTGCGAATCTAATAATTCCATTAGACCCATGTATTAGCTCCACCGATAGGCCGAATAGATGGCACCCAAGTGTTGAGATTTCAAGTGCTCTGAAAATATCCTTGGTCTCTTGGTATTTTTCTGGCATCAGCTCTCCCATACCACCTAACATAGAGATGTTAAGATTTGTATACCCTAGCTAAGTTGCAGCTTTTTTTTCCAGAGAGGTGATAAATTAATATCTTACTTTGAATTTATTTATCAGATTAGCTAGCTATGAGAGCATGGATTTTAACAGTGGAACCAAAGATCATTAGATGGAGTGCTACCTCTGGAGGGAAGTTATGCCTAGGGTGACTAATCTTCCCAGTTTGCCTAATATTGGGGGTTTTCCTGGGATGCAGGACTTTCAGTTTTAACAGGCCTGGGCAAACCAAGATGAGTTGGTATCCACAGGCATGAATATGGCATCAAGACCTAAGGGCTTTGGGAACCTCGGTAGAAGTGAAGGACTCTAAAGGAGAAGCAGAGAAGAAATTGGAATGAAAGACCTATTTCTCTTACTTTGCCATCTTTGTCTGGAGAGGATATATTATGACAACAGTGGGGCAGGATTGCTGAAAATAGTATGGGTTATTGATTTTTCTTATTCTCTACAAGAAACACAAAAATAGTTGTTATATATATTTTTTGTTGCATTTTCTTTTTTATTTCTGGAAGATAGACCATTTTGTGGCTTTGCCTGGTGGTAGCATGTATTTATCTTGTCAAATTTATGAATACGATGACTGGCTTTCAGAAAGACTGAACTAAAGAGGCTTTCCAGAGAGCTTAACTGGAAGGAGAGGTACAGAAATGAGGCCTTAAAAGTGGGTTGGAAGAAGCAGCAAGATAGTAAAAGAACAGACTTGGAAACTAGTTAGGGTATTGCAAATTGGGTTATCAAGGAAACTGGAGACCTTGAGTTGTGTGTGTGTGTGTGTGTGTGTGTGTGTGTGTGTGTGCAGAAGACTGGGTGTATACCTAAAGATTCTAAATCTGAAGCCTATTCTTTACAAAGATTCCTATGTCCAGGATTGTACAAAAGCTATTCAGTGGTCCAATTTTAAAAGGCCAATGTGAATTTGTAAGTGGTGACTGTTGTAAACCTATAATCAGTAACCTTCCCTAATGTTCTGCTCTATGTGAGACTGTTGGGATTATACAGTAGTGAAGGCCATTTTTACTGCAGGTCCAGTAGAATGAGGGCTCAGAGTAAAATCTGGTTAAATTTAAAATAAAAATTGATGTTTCTAATATGCACAACTGTGTGGAGAAAAATTTATGCCCATTAAATTTACTATGAGAACCTACTATATGGCAGGCACTTTATTATTATATATTATTAATGTTTATAACCTATGAATCATGGGTATACATGTATGTGTGTATATAAATATAACAAGTATATATACATACACATATAATTATATAATAAATATTTATATGTAATACATAAATTTTACAGATGAGGATCAGAGAGCTAATGCTGACTTACCATATAAGTTATAATAAGTGGCCATGGCAGAACTGGAACTGGAATTTTTAATCCATGCCTGTCCAATTCCAAAGCCTGTGCTGACACCATTCATCATGCTGCTTCTGTATTTATTAATTACAATAACAGGACAATAAAATACTATAATACTTCTCTGGCTATTTGTTTCCTTTCTCCAAAGGAAAAGGTATAGGTACATATTGAAGGAGCAAAAGTGTTGACATGTTCTGTTGGGTTGACTTCACTCACTTGGATGACATTTTCACTGCTTTCAAAATCTCTGGAGTGAAGTTAGTTTCTGGGATAGGCAGTTCTGTGACAGAATTGTTTGGTGTAGCTGTTTTGGGGTGTGTCTGTGTAACTACCTGGAACAAGCTCAACTTTATTTCTAGACACTTTTCAATGTGTTTCATATGGCTTGTGACCATAATTCATCACCAGTGATTTTTCTCTTGGCTAGTTTCCATCTATCATTCTATTGCAGGAAGAGAAAGGAGAGCAACTCTAGAAAGTGACATGTAGCCTGGTAATTATTTGCTTTCCTACCCTAAATGGAGCAATTTTTAGATAAGCGGTGCCTCTTTTGGCTTCCTAAGGTTACTGCATATAATTTTGACAGGGCCTAAGCAGAGGAAAATTCATGGAAAATCTAGCTTTAAACAAAGGTGAAAGCATTAAAGGATTGAACATGAGAACAAGGATGAAAGTGGACCTAGTCACTAGTCATGTTCCTAAGGATTCTTGCTATGCGTTATCTTCAAAGGTATAATTAACACATGTTAAAAGTAGGTAGACCTGAGTTTGATTCCATCTCCAAACTTGCTCTGTGATTTTAGGAAGTCACATAAACTCTCTACACTGTATTTTCTTCTGTCTTTAAAACAGAGATGATAATACATAACTCATGAGGCTTAAATGAAATAATGTATGTAAAAGCACAGTATCTGGCATGTAGCAAATGGTCAATAAATGTTAGCTGCTATTATCATCATCACCATCACCATTATCATCACCACCACCACCATTTTTCTGTTGTAGTAAACATCACATTTGATTTGTAAAGGAATCGTATTATCTCCCTTTAGATTTAAAAAAATGCTTAAAAGCGTATTTTTCTCATTTCGTTTGTCTACACATTTGTACAATTCTGTAAAACAATTCAGTCTAATGATTTTTAGGCAATGTGTAAATATACACAGAAAGTAAAAAGCATGTATAAGCCTAATATTATAATTAAAATATTGCTCTTAATGAGTTAGGAATAAGTTGTAAATAGTAGGACAACCTGTTCTCTAGGATCTTAACTTAGTTTACCTTGTACTGCTGTCAAAACATGTTTTGACCTTTGATTATATATTTTTTGCTTCTGTTGAAACTGCATTACCTCAAACAAAAATAGGTGCTTATCATCTAATATGCTCCAGGGTCTGGTGATATTCAGGACATGATAATGAATTGGACATAGTATTTCCCTTAAGAGAGTTCTAAATCAAATAACTGTACCACTTAGTAGTAGAAGTTGTCTTTCATGTGGACTTGACCATGTTTACCACCTATACGATGTAAGAATGATTAAGAAAAGCTTTGATGTAGGAGGTTAAAGTCTTTACCAGTTAGCAAGGGAATGTCAGTGCCCTTTATTGACAAGGATTTTCAGATGGAGGAATGATTAGATTTAGATTTCTCTTTAGTGGCTGTTTGGATCCACATCTATCCAAACTAGTAAAGATGAATAAGTATCAGGGGGCAGAGTTTTTGGTTCAAATGTAAAACTTGAAACTATTTGAAAATTGAATGTGCGCCTCAGCTCTAGAAGTGTTAAAATAAATGCTAAATGACCAGAGGTCTGGGTGGTGATAGAGTTCATGCATGTATTTAGTAGGACATTGACCTTCATGTTCTCTCAAGTTTTTTTCAACTCTGAGGTTCTATAAAACATGGAGAACTCTCTAGTGGATTAGATTTCCATGTTGTTCACAATAATGGTTATTTCAGCATTTCTCTGTTGGCATAATAAAAAACATGTAGTTTGTTGGGCAGTTTAGTTCCTTAATTACACCCTTGCAGAGTATAACTTGTATAATTTCTTTTTTCTTTCTTTTTTTTTTTTTTTTGAGACAGAGTTTCGCTCTTGTTACCCAGGCTGGAGTGCAATGGTGCAATCTCGGCTCACCGCAACCTCCGCCTCCTGGGTTCAGGCAATTCTCCTGCCTCAGCCTCCTGAGTAGCTGGGATTATAAGCATGCGCCACCATGCCCAGCTAATTTTTTTTTTTTGTATTTTTAGTAGAGACGGAGTTTCACCATGTTGACCAGGATGGTCTCGATCTCTTGACCTCGTGATCCACCTGCCTCGGCCTCCCAAAGTGCTGGGATTACAGGCTTGAGCCACCACGCCCGGCCTAACTTGGATAATTTCTTATATAAAGGTACAAATGATTCTTGGGATGCTGTTTTCTTATTGTCAAAAGAACGTATCTATAATACCACTTGACTCACAGTAAACAGCAGAATAGCATGTGTCTACACTGCTATGCGCAAAGTAGTTTCTCTTACCAAAGAGCACACCCTTATCTTACTTCTTACCAAAGAAACCTCATTTTTTCTGCTTCTACCTTCTGGAATTCCCCCAATGTGGTCTAGTGATTACCTACCTGTAGGTTCAGCTTTGTTTCAGTTCCCAAAACAATCCCCTTTTAAGGCTTATGACATTGTTATTCTCCCTGATGGTCTACTCAGGGCATGATTGCCTAGCACTGATCTCTGGGCTCCTGCAGTGTTCTTAAGTCACTTTGTATTTGTCTATGCTACATAGACTAGTGGCCTATAGGACTCATGATACAGTATTTTGATGCTGACAACTGTTGTTCTACATTGACTCTCAAGTTCCAGCTTTTCCTTCCTGAGTACCCCAATTTGTAGATTTCAACTGTTGGTTTGGACTATGCTCAACAGTCATGTTCTGATAATTGGTCTAGTGTATCTTCCTTTTATATCTGGCATAACAATAGTAATAATAGATATCCTATATTGGTGCTTACTATGTGGCAACTTCACCATACTTTTAAAATAAAGATGCAAAACTAAAAAATTCAGAGAAGTGTAGTAAAAAAGATTAGAGTGGCTTTTTCTTTTTATGTGAGAATAGGCTACAGGAATAGGGATTTTATTTTAAAGGCAAGAGGTAATTGGAATCTCATCTTCAATGGCTGTTATGGGGAGAGATACTTAATAGCTTTTTTATTCAGAGATTTTAAAATGGAAAAGTGCTTAAAACAGAAGCAGTAGAAATTTCTATTGAACATAATGAAAACCTTTATGGTTATCAAGGTGTAGAAAACTCACTATGGGCAACCAAAGACTGTTGATTAGCCTGTTCCTGGTTTAAAAAATTGCTTCAAAGCTGGCTACAGAAAGCTGTTCAATTCACAACATAATCTAATACAGCTGTTTTAGGTACTGTATAAACATGGAGAGAATGAAAAACAAATGAAAGTTTGATATTACTATAACTAAAATATTTTGCTGATTGACTTCAAGAGACTTGATAACTGGCACTGGAATGTTTCCTATATAGCTGAAGGCTGGAAGATGGACCCTCTAAGGTTCATCTAACTTTCAGATTCTTGACATTCTCTGAAGTTTCAATAGGGAATGGAAGCTGTTTTGGATCAGGCAGAAAACTTGGTGACTTCTCTCAATATCAGAATTCAAAAATGCACATTTTTCATGATCTTTGTGATGAATAGGTAATTGTATGTTTTGATTTATCTCTCTTAATGATCATAATTAAATATGATTCATCATTGTAGTTTTACTAATAAATCAAAGTAGATTACAAGACAAATCATTTGTCCTATATAGCCATTTGTACAATTTTACTGAGCAAAAAAATATTATACGAGGGAGAAAAAAAGACTTAATTTAGATTCCAGTGTCACAACACCTTACTCTGCGAGACTATAGTAGCCATTTTTTTCAGCATCCACAAGAATTCTATCTAAGAAAGAGTTAAGTTTGGGACTTCAGTTTTCTCACTTGTAAGATCGTGCTAAATATATAAAAATAAAATTTTATACATAAATAAACACATAAAACCTACATAGGTGCTATATATATGCTAAATATATTACCTTATGGGATAGGATATTGGAAGGATTGAATGAGATATATGTATAAAATATTTAACACACTGCATGGCACTTAGGAAAAGCCCAATAAATGTTAGTTCCTTCCTCAGTGTATTATTTTTCAGTACATTTCTGGGGCATCTTTGCAATAGTATTGCCATGCTGATTCATACTTAGCTTATAGTCAGTTATGAATTCCAGGTCTCTCAAGCTATACTTATTTTTAATAGGGGCTCTTCTGTCCTGTATCTGTGGTTATCTTTTTTTGATCGTTAAGTCCAGGCTTGTTCCTAATGCTTTGTGTTTTCTTCTGTTGGCACTATTCCTCTTTGTAGGACCATTTTACCAGTTTATCAGTGTCAATTTGTATGTTATTTCTGTATCTACAACACTGCCAGTTTTAAGATCATATAAAAATTTGATTAACATATGCTTACTTTCTTAATACTGGAGACTTGGCCAAAAGGCCATCCCTTTGCCTTTGCTCAACAGAGATGGTAGCTCCACTCAGAATTTCACAGATACCTAACAAGGGTCTATGAAAGAAGGTGGAACATAGCAAATTGTTTTGCAACTTGGATTTTTAGTCCGACTTCTTATGGGCCCTGGACGCCCAGTTTCAGTGTTACTTCTATGGCTAGAAATAGGTTGTTCATAGATGGTTTCTGTTTCCCAGACACCCAAGATTTATTAATGTCCATTTTACTTTTAAATTACGTGGACAACAGTAGTCTTGGGATGTGACTGTTATTATAACTTAATTAAATCCTTATAAATGTATAATAAAATACAAAATCAAATGGGATAAGATTTAGCTGCTCAGTTTTAATTTGAAGAATTCAAAGAAATCAGTTTGAAATGTTTTCTAGTTTCTGTGAAACATAAATATTTAAAAATAACTATTGTTCATTGAAGATTGCTTGTGTTTAATCTATCTTCTAAAATATAGATTGTTCTTATGGAGATAATTGAATGAAATTTAGAATGAATTATTGTGTTTAGGTATACCATGGAGCTGTCCAAAAGTTCATCAATTCTTATTACATGAAGAAACTGGGAAACTAAATAGGTATCATTTAGTCTAGTCTTCAGAGTAATTATTCTTCAGTTGATTTAGCATACTAGAAAAAAATGAAGGTTAATTCCTATGCTAATTGAGAAAATTTTATTAGCTTTTTTACTGAGTATTGCAATGCACATAGATTAATGATAAGCTTTACTATATTGCATTCAGATCACTATCATATATAAAACACATAGATCAGAGCATGTCAAAATGTAGCTTATAATATGAATTAATGCAAGACACACTTGATCTTTGCAAGATAAAATATTTCACTGGGAAATAATAAATAATGAGGGAGGTAGCTTTTGAAATATTATTTAGGGTTATTAGGGGCCACAGGCAAAGAAGAGGTGGTGGCAGTCCTGCTTCTCCCTTGTGTTAATGAGAAAATAATTGTTTGAGGATGTCTTTGGTTTCAAGCAAAATCCCAGCAGGGAAGGCTTTGAAGATTTGTTCTTCATACCCTTTGACAGAGAGAGTGCTAAAAAGACCTTAGAAAGATGTTAATCAAAATTGTTAAAGTTTCAGTGTTCTAAATCTCCTTCACTGGAGGAAAAAATACATTCAAATAAACTTCCTTCTGCATACAGATTCCAGTACTGTTTTTTGAAGTTGTCATTGTGAATGCATTGCAATGTACTTAATGTAGGTCCATCTTGAGTTCCCTAAGCACCTTCATTCCACTTCATAGAGCAGCCATTTAATTTATGCCTTAGCACACCAGGATGGCTCTAGTGTTGTCCTCTAGCATGTACCCCTTTCCTTTCCATGATGTAGATTTGATACCCATTTCAGTATTTCAATAAATTACAAGACCTTGTGATTTTCTTCTAGAGAATCAATAAAAAACTTCACTTGGTTATTCCAGGATCCTGATAGAGGTCTCAAAAAATGGAAGAGGTGTTCACTTGACCCATGGTTCTCAATTCATTTACATTTTGCTTAGTATGGTAACTCTTGGCTTTGTGTTTCCATGTGCTGAAATGGAGATCAACTTTCACTGAAATATATTTATATATTACAGTAAAGATTAAATTCATCAAAATCACTAACAGAATTTTTTTTTGACCTTGACTTCAGTAAGAAAGAAAGAAATAAGACAATAAACTTTCATCAGTGATTTATTTTAACAACTTCCTTGTAGTGTCTTGAAGTCAGTATAAATTTGGTTTGGAACTCTATATATTTGCTTATACCCCCAAATAATAATAATGAATGGCCAGAATGCTGGTTTAAGAGGCACTGCAGTTTATCAATCGACATATATTTGTTTAGTTTACTACACAAGCCACTAAGAATTTTTTTATATGCTTTATTTCCTATGTCACAAAAATGAATGAATGTACATTATAATAATAAACATTAAATAAACATTGAAACATAAAAGGATTTCAATAACCAGAAGCCCTGTTTCCTGAGCATTTTGGCTTATCAAACTTCCTTAAATACAGAAGCCTCACTGGGTCAATCCAGGTTAGTTTAAATGAATACTTATTCTTCCTGAAAAAAATTTTATTTTTGTTTTTATTTTTGTCCAAGACTACCATTTTTGGTGTTTTTATAAGTTATTTTTAATTTTTATTTTAGGCTCACCAGTACATATTCAGGTTTGAGTAATATAGGTCAATTGTGTGTCATGGTGGTTTGGTGTACAGATTTCATTACCCACGTAATAAGCATAGTGGTTTTTTGATTCTCATCCTCCTCCCACTTTTCACTCTTGAGTAGGTTCTGCTGTCTGCTGTTCCCTTCTTCTGAATAAAATCTTATAATCAACCTAATAACTAAAATATAGGAACTTGATCTGGCATCTGAAGACTGAAGTTCAAATTCAAATTTTGATATTAATCAGCTATGTGACCTAGTTAATCAACTTCTCAATGTTTCAGTTTCCTCATCTGTAAAATGGGGATGACAGTACTCAAGGTATAAGGCTGCTATAAAGGTTCAGTGAGGCTGGGCATAGTGGCTCATGCCTGTAATCCCAGCACTTTGAGAGGCTAAGGCAGAAGGATCACTTGAAGTCAGGAGTTTGAGACTACCCTGGCCAACATGGCGAAACCCTCTCTCTACTAAAAATACAAAAATTAGCTGGACATGGTGGCATGCACCTGTAATCCCAGCTACTCAGGAGGCTGAGACGTGAAAATCACTTGAGCCCAGGAGATGGAGGTTGCAGTGAGCCAACATTGTGCTACTGTACTCCAGCCTGGATGACAGAGTCAGACTCTGCCTCAAAATCAAATTTTAAAACAAGATTAAATGAGATAATGTGTAAGAAAATGCTTGCAAACTGTAAAATGTCACATATATTTTTTACTATTCAAACAGTTGATGTTTTAAGTCTGGAGAATTGTTGTATTGATATTACGCTCTCTGGAGTATCTAAATCACCTTGGTGCTTAATTCCTGTTTATTAAAACACTTGAGTGTTTCCCTACTACTCAAACTGCCCTTGAGTGGTGGTAACAATTTTCATATGATTGGTAAAGGTAAGAGATCAAGAAAGATATAAGAATAGTTTGCTATATAATACTGATTTTAAAAAGTGCAAAATATATAATGTATTTGTATATGTTAAAGCCTCACACATCGCAAAACTGCCCTCTTAACTAGGTGTTTAGATATTTATGTGGTGGTTTAGTCTTTGAAAATCTAGATTTATTACATCGTTTCTTTCTTTTTCTCTCTCTTTTTTTTTTTTCGCTTTCCCTGGAGTGCCAGACCAGTCTGCCTGTTTCTGATTTATATTTCTTGAATATATTGTATGTGTGAATGGTAAATAGGCATTCTGTTGTTATCATTGTTGTTGTTCATTTGTTTGTTTTTGCTAAGTTCATTTGGGCTTTCCAAGGGGAAAGTGTTTAGTTTCCTGAGGAGCACAGAACCTCTCACTGTGTTTACCTACCCGCTCCTCTGCAGGAGAACTAAACATTTCCACTGGAGCATTATTAGCTCCAATGTACTCCTTTCTTCTATATAATGTAGATTTGATGCCCAGGTAGGTGTTTCAATAAATTACAAAATCCTGTGATTTTCTTCTCCAGAATAAATGAAAAAACATCACCTGCTTATTCCAGGATCCTGATAGAGGACTCAGCTTGAGCCTGGCCAGTTTTCCAAAAGAAGTTAGGAGGGCTTTTATTGTCCAAATAATTTTAGGCTAAGCAAAACGAGTCTCTATACAAGGTCCTGGGGGGAACAGTACTGCAACATTGTTTTCACACCAAGAAGTAAAATTGATCTTTAAGTGAGCTTTCATTTTGTTTCCCATCTGCTATAATTTTAAAGTTCACTTTTCTACAATTTGTTTTGATTCTTTGCAAGTAACTTAGGATATTAAACTGTCAGTTATCTGTGGAAATAAGGCTAACCTGTATAATTGAAATCCATTGATGATCATAAAGACTTGTTTTTAGCATATATCTTCAATCTTCTTCCTCCTAAATCCACTTGAAATAAAGACAGATTTGCTAATAAGCAGCAAACTCTGGTGCTTGTGCTTTCCTCCTTCCCTTCTCACCTTACATTGGAGATGTTAATGAACAAAGACATGCCTAAAAGCCAGGCAGTCAGGAGTAGAAGTGGAGGTCACAGATAATTTGGAAAATGAATAATTAGTGCTTCGATAATGAGAGGTGACTGCACTCAAGTTACATTTGTGTCTTCCATCCCACCTGCTACTTCAGGAATTTGGTTTTCTGTCCTGGGGAACTACATAGTCACTTAAGTTAAGAATTGTGTGCCTTCTTGTCTCAAAACCATTCTTTATAGCCATAGATTGGCAGAGATAGAAGGGATGTCACATGTCATCAAGCAGCTCATTACATTTTACAGATGAGCAATTGGGATCCAGAAGGAAAAATGACTCCTCCAATGTCACAGAGCTTGTTAGCAGCAGAAATGGGACTGAAACCCAGGGTTTTGGACTACTAGTCTAAAGTTTATTCTGTCACATCTCACCTGTCAATCTCAAGCTATATTGCTCTAAAGCAGAGGTCCCCAAGCTTTTTGGAATCAGGGACTGGTTTTGTGGAAGACGACTTTTCCAGGGACCAGAGGTGGGGGAAGGTTTCAAGATGATTCAAGTGCATTACATTTATTGTGCACCTTATTTCCATTACTACGTTGTAATATATAATGACATGATTGTACAGCTCATCATAGTGTAGAATCAGTGGCAGCCCTGAGCTTTTTTTCTTGCAAGTAGACAGTTCCATCTGGAGTTGATGGGAGACAGTGACAGATCATTAGGCATTAGATTCTCATAAGAAGTGCATGACCTAGATCCCTTGTATGTGTGGTTAACAAGAGGGTTTATGCTTCTATGAGGATCTAATGCCACGGCTGATCTGACAGGAGGAAGAGCTCAGGTGGTAATGCCAATGATGGGGAGCAGCTGTAAATACAAATGAAGCTTCACTTACTCATCCACTGCTCACCTCCTGCTGTGTGGCCCAGTCCCTAACAGAACATGGACTGGTACTGTTTCATGGCCTGGCAGTTGAGGAACCCTGCTCTAAAGTAGTCACTGTGAAGTCAGTTCTGTTGATTTCATCTCTTCATATTCTCCCTTGTAAAGAATATGCTAAACATTCTTTCCCCCTGACTTCATTTTCCTGTGTTCCCTTCCCTTTCACTCCAACCTCAGTGTCACTGCTTTAGTTCAGGCTCTCATTGCCTCTGAGATTTTTCCATGGAATAATATGTGTTTCAAGATGATGAAGCCTTTGGATGAAACCTTCCTGATCACTTGGGTAGAGTTAATTATACTCTTTGTGATATCACTGAACCATTTACATAGTTTCATTACATTGCTGTATGATAAATACTTGAATATAACTCCTGTATTGTACTGTGAACTTCTTGAAAGAAAGGACTTTGTCTAATTTTCACTCCCTTCTTTCTATATACAGTGTCTGAATATACGGCTCAATAAATAAGCACTCAATATGCCAATGTTCAATATACTTTGTGTGTCACAGTAATTGCCAGACATTTAAGTTAATAAATACAGATGACTTTTTTTATTAGTTGGGCTATGTTATTTTGGTTAATATAATGTTCATGTTCATTTAAAAAAGTGTCAATCAGTCATACTTTTGAAAATCTTGCATAGGTAGCATAATTTGAATTAATGAATTTGTTTGAAAAGTACATTTACAAGGTAAGCCCAAAACAGAAAACTGTGTAATGTATTTTTTTAAATAATGCAAATATATAAATATTAAAGCTGCCTTTTCAATCCTTAGTACCAAATCCTTAAATCACTATCAGGAGAAAATATAATTAGGTATATGAAATGTAAAAAATTATAGTACATTAACATGAGAGTATCAATACATTGTTTTTCTTGAGATATAGTTGAGAAACATCAAGGGAACACAGTGTTGTTTACTCATATCATGAGCTAGAAACAAACCTAATGCAATGGGATGATTTTCTGTGCTGATACCTAAACAAGATATTTAAAGAAAGAATACTTGGGTATTTTTGCTTGTTTATATTTTTGTCTGAAAGTTTACATACCTGAAAAGTTGGTAAGCATTGAAAATATGAAACTATGACATACAGGCAGAATTTTTTGCCTGTTCCACCACTGTTTCTGCTTCTCTGCTTCCTTCTCTATCTCTTTCATCTTCTTACAGCATCATTTGTTTGTTGTGACAATTGCAAAACAGAACTGTATAGGTCATGGTCATTTTAATGATAATTTCATCTGTACAGTTCAGGTTCAGGTTTAAGCATAATTTACCATGAATCTTAGGTCTTGCCTCCTGTGTTGCAGAGGTTGCTGCATCTCTGGACGGCTCTTGCGGTGGTGTGCGGGAAATTAGAAATAAGTCCATGCACTCATGTTGCCAGAGTCATGGCCAAAAGCACATCAATCTGGAATCAGCACCACCAAAGAAGCAAATTTGTTGTTCGTAGTTTAAAAGGAACAGATGATCCAACAGTAATTGCTAGTCACTTCATTAACTCATTGATGCGTTTTTTAATTTTTGGAGTGGATTCTAACTACTAACATTTGATACTGTCCTGGTGATAATTTCCTGCACATTCACATATAGCCTCAAGATGTTAAAAATCCCAAGGCTCATTTATTAGAAAAATGTAATTAGGTCTTACCACATTGGAGTGCCATCCCTAATAGATCTGTGGCTCCCATACTAAGGGTTATGATATGTGTGTATATAAATGAAAGCTATCTATCATTTAATTTTCCTTATATTGTTATGAATTTTATATGCCACAGGATAAATCCAACCATTCAACATTGTGCCTTTGGTGTTTTATCAGTCAAATCATAACTTGAAGCAAGTTGAGAACTAGTTAGGAGATAGTTTTAAGCTATAATGCAAACCAGAAGATCTAATCCCTCTAATCCCACAAGCTACTTTTACTTGTTTGAGTGGCCAGAGGGGGTTTGCTTAGCCTTTTGTTCTAGAAATAGATCACCGTAGAAGTGAAATAATGAATGGATAAATGAATGAATGAATGAATGAATGAATGATGAAGACAAATCTTTCATCCAATGCTAGCATGATAGAATAACAGAATGTGGGGTCCATTTAGCATTAAAGGAGATGAGTAATACATACTAATTAGATCCTTTTTTTGGGAAAAGTAAAGTAGCACCTAACTGTATTCAAGGCAAATCTTGAGCATTATAGAAAATGTAGCACCATTTGACTTGAATTCCCCTTTGATCACTTTTATGCACAACTTTTATATTTTTTCCTTTTTATATACATGGATTTTGGGCAAAGACTGTGGCTTCCTAAAAGCTATGTGTGCTGATCTTCTTCAGCCCACATCATTTTAATGTTCCAGACCTTTCCAGATCACTTTTCATCACCTATACACCCTGGGATCCACCCTTTTGGGGCTTGCTCTGTGATGGGGTTACTGCGATGCCCTAACCAATGCATTAATACCTGAGTAGGTAATTACCCATTAAGTAGTATTTGCGTCTCAATTGGGACCTTCCAAGTGTTAACCTTATGAAGCAATTGTAATAGCAAATATTTTAACAAATGTGTAGCAAAACATGTGTGTCTTGGCACAACTCTGGACATAAAGAGATGAGGAGGATGTAGTCCCTACACTCCAAATGTAATGAAGAAATAGATATTTAAGTAGATGCATAACAGTGTGATATATTAATTGCTACAATAGAGAGATGGACACAGAAGAAGGAGAAGACTACGCTTTGGAAATTGGGGTAAACTTCATAGGGGAAGTGAAGTCTGAACTATTATAAATAGTATTTTCCAGATTCTTATTTAAAAAATTATGCTGGTAACAGAGAAGAAATTGGATGAGGCAAGGACTAGAAAGTTTTTAGCGTTCCAGAAAAGAGATGACAATAATGTGAAGTAGGGGAATAGGAGGAAAAGGGAGGAGAGTTGGCAATTTTCAAATTTTTAATTTTTTAGATAGAATCAACATGACTTGATTGGTGATTGTTTTGTATATATAGTATGCTGAAGAAGAAGGTATTGAGGACAAATCCAAAGATTCTAGTTTTGGAAACTATGTAAATGATGATGCTATTAAGTGAGATTTAAATTATAGGTGAAGTACCAGGATTAGAATGTGGGGAAGACATTGACTTTTCCCTTCCTGCCCAAAGGATGTGTGATTTGGAATGGGCCCAGTTGCTAGGCCCAGGCGAGGCAGTTCTCCAGCTCTTTTCCTGTTAGGAAGTTCTGTCCAAATTGTTCAGTCTGAATAGCATTATCCCTATTGCTCAGAGCCCTGCATTTGTATTCTTGATTGTCATATCATGCTATATATTTGAAGCAAGTATGCCCAAGACTAATCTTCAATAATGTAGACGTGACAAAAAAAATTAAATTAATTTTGCCTTACCTAAAAATATCTTGGTACCCTCTTCTGTCACAGTTCATGAAATCTGCCACTCATTGCATCTCTTTAGGATTAAAAAAACTGTGATATCTGGTGACAAGTTAGACAGAATTAAGTTTATATCTGTAAATGAATACTACTACTGTGAAGGATTAGATTTTGGGAGTTGGGAAAAGGGAATCTGAGAGCATAGGATGGCCACCTTCTAGGTCCAGGAGGGCCTTTGTGGCAGGAAGATATGGGTTATATGGGAGTAGCTTGTAAGTTCTTGGTGCCTGGAAGAGGAAAGGTACATTGAAGAAATTATGTGCTAGTTTCTCAGTTTTGATGAGGGCTGGGCTTCTGTGAATGTTTCTTTCTATTAGAAAGCTACCTACAGGAGTGTTGTGAGATTTAATTAATGGTTGCCAAATGCTTTGCAAAGATAATGTCATGTGTAAATGATTAATAATTGCAGACAAAAGCTGCTAAGTCTCTTGTCTGTGAATGTACCCTGTATTACCGTTTTCTGCTATAGATCATGGGAGCACATACGCAAGGAATCTAAGTAAGGAGCAGATGAAGGGCTTATACATCTTACTTTGGTCAGAGGGTAAATTCCTCATCAAGAAAAAGTTGAGGGATAAGGTAGTAAAGGAGGGCTTAGCTCTATCTCCTAATCCTACTACATTGATGTTCCAGCAGTTGGCAAGTCTGTGAATAACCTGAGTCCTCCAACATTGGCCTCATTCAAATTGGCTACAGGATTCCAAGCCAGAACCACTAGTTTTCTTGACTCATTCTCTCAAGCAAATTAGAAGCATTTCCTTACCTTCTTTTTTAATGCCTTCATTCTTCACAATCAGTTACCATGAGTTTATATATGCAACCTGCATAATGTCTCTTTTATCTGTCCCTATTTTCCAATTCCTTTCTATCCTTTCTCAGGACCTCAGAATTTTTTTTTTCCCGAGTTATTGTGATAGTGTTACTCTTTCTCTATGGAGAACAGAAAGATAAAAATTATCCACTATGCAGATAGCATGGATCTGGTTGGCTATCTTGGATTTCTCTCTGAACATTCATCTTCCACTCTTCTCCACCTTCCTTTGTGCCTTGAATGGTGGGCCTCTTTGGACTATACCAACAGTCTCTACCCTGCTCTCACTTGTTGTTGGATATAGCCAGTGCACTTACAGAAGATCAGCAGGCTGGAGAAGAGAGCCATCAGGTTACAAGTTCACTGTGGGTTCATTTTTTTCCCCAAAGGCTAGAGTCTCAGCTTTATTTGGATACTGGAAACCATTTTTATTCTCATCCCTTTAGCTTTAGGGTGGTGATGCATCTATACCTTTGCTAGTCTGGAGTATTAATGAGAAGTTGGTTTTTCTTACCACATTATTTTACTTTAACCCTGTCAACAATTTTGAAGTATCCTTTTATTAAATTGTCCTCAATTTTTCCATTTGAATATACTGTCTTTTTTACTGCCAGGACCCTGTCTGATACAGTGGCTTTACTGGACACTGGATTATTTAATTACTGCCAGAAAGAAGGAATTCACAGAATTCCACAAAACCAAATTTGTTTGTTTATTTATTTGGTAGATATTACCTAACATTTATCTGACATAACATAAATAAAAAGCCTATGGAATACATTCCTTCAGTTATTTAGAAGTATGTTTTGCAACCAATTTATCTGGATATTCATCATAGAACTATAATTTATATGGATGCTCTATTAGTTATGATAGTCTAAACTCATGCTATAGTAACAAATCTTCAGTGATTAACATAACAAAAGTTTATTTTAACTTTTTTGAAGTCTGCTGAATGTCTGGGTGATTCCCCAGGGATACCGGTCTTTCAGGGAGTGACTTGGCAATCTAAGGACTTTGTGATTCCATGATCCCAACCTGAGGTCTTCTCCAGTATTATCCGAACAGGAGAAGAGGAAGACTGGAGAGTTATCCAGGGACTTTTCATTGCCTCAAGCCATCAATGACACATATCACTTCCAATCACATTTCATTGATGAGTGAAAATTATATGACCTTGCCAAACATCAAGGGGGCTGGGAAGAGTTTTTTTGTTTACCCATGAAAGAGAGCCATATGCCCAGGAAATGAGATTTGGTAAACACATCTGCTGTATAATAATGTTAAATTTATAGTTAGGTGGGTATTTGGCTATATATATGTACTTACAATTTTTTTACAGATTAAAATTATTGTAGCTTTGATCTTACATTTGTTTCCTAGGGTAAACCAAATTTTTAAATGAGACAGAACCTTTGACTTGCCTGTAATACTTCTTGGCATGTCCCCAAGGCAGAGTTAGGGCTTTCTTCTGTTAAGGTGGGCGTCCTTATACAATACTTAACATGTACCTCTGCACTTAAATGAGCATGATAGAATAGCTCCATAGCTCTACTCAGGCAATCATCAAAAAGTATAGGTTTGTGCAGGGTGGGCAAAAAAAAAAAAAAAAAAAGGTATAGGCTTGAAGTCCTTGTATAAAGATATTGTAATAAACTACACCTTGAAGGTAGCTGTGATATTTCATGTAAGGTTGCTGTTTAGTATTCCTTACTAAATTTCATGCCATCATAAAGAGGACCTGCAGATCAATTCTTCTCTTGACAACAGGAAAAGTGATACTTTCCCTGAATAGCTTAAAATAATCTCAAGGACGGCCGGGCGCGGTAGCTCAAGCCTGTAATCCCAGCACTTTGGGAGGCCGAGGTGGGTGGATCACAAGGTCAAGAGATCAAGACCATCCTGGTCAACATGGTGAAACCCCGTCTCTACTAAAAATACAAAAAATTAGCTGGGCATGGTGGTGTGTGCCTGTAATCCCAGCTACTTAGGAGGCTGAGGCAGGAGAATTGCCTGAACCCAGGAGGCGGAGGTTGCGGTGAGCCGAGATCGCGCCATTGCACTCCAGCCTGGGTAACAAGAGTGAAACTCTGCCTCAAAAAAAAAAATAATTATAATCTCAAGGACAATGAAAATTACATAGATGTACAGGTGTCCCTTTCATGTTTACTGCTGCTTCCTTAGAAACTAAATCAGTTTCCTTCTAGCAAGTATAACTTGCTTCCAATGTGCATTTGGCTTCAAGCACTACTTATTTCATCTTATCCATTTTGGATATGTCATATTGAGATACTTCTGCAAATAAGCTAACTTTTCCCTTGCTATCTCACAGATTCCTATATCAGTTTATCAATTGGAGCTCTTTATTTACATCTAAGTCCCTCCTGGATTTACAACTCACCTAATAAACAAATTTAATTATTAATAATAACATATGCATATAAAATCAGAGAATAACAGAAACATTAAAACAAGAAGGGACTTTAGAGAAATCAACTAGTCCAGCCTTCTCATTTTACAAATAAAATATCTGAGTCTCAGAAAGGTAAAATGACTTATCTAAGGTCATAGATGTAATAGAGTAAGATCTGAGCAGAGAAATAATATTTTTTATTTTATTTGAGTGACATTAAAAATTATACCATCCTACTCTCTGTGCATGTGTATGTAGCCAGAGATATGTAGATATACATACAAATACACTATTTAATACAGAAAATACCATGGCTCATATTTGGCTGTGTTTAAATTCTAACAATAGCCATATAACTCATATATATGGGAAGATATTGAGAGAGAGAGAGAGAGAGAGAGAGAGAGAGAGAGAGAGAGAGACAGACAGAGACAGAGTCTGCCTCAGCTTCCTGAGTACCTGGAATTATAGGTATACACCACTGTGCCCAGCTAATTTATATTTTTAGTAGAGACAGAGTTTCACCATGTTGGCTAGGTTGGTCTTGAACTTCTGATCTCAAGCAATCTGCCTATCTTGGCCTCCCAAAGTGCTAGGATTATAAGTGTGAGTCACTGTGCCCAGCCAACTCTGTTATATTTAATAGAAACTGAACCAACAGAAAAACCTCCATGAAATATTTTTATGGCTGTACTTTTCATAATTGAGCCAATAAATTGGACTGATATTTATATCATAGAGAAATAGTTATTTCAAGGGTTTCAGATTACATTAAACATTAACCAATTATTTTGGCTAACATTAACCATTTACCACTCATTGAGCATTGGCTGCAATATACTTACATCTTTAAATATATTTCTTATACAGATAAACTTATAAATATTATGAAAAATTTGAGAAGTTATGACTTATAAATGCCCCTCAATTTAAAATAAACATTTAAAAATATTTTGTCAAAATAAAGATTTTAACAAAATTAAACCTATTCTCATATAGAAAAGTGATTTCACGGAATTAGAAGAAGCTAGTTTGGATTTATTTAAGTTATTTGCAGATGGGTGTGTGTATTAGTCTGTTCTCATACTGCTATAAAGGCATACTAAAGATTGAATAATTTATAAAGACAAGAGGTTGAATTGGCTTACAGTTCCATGGGCTGCACAGGCTTATGCTTCTGGGGGAGCCTCATGAAACTTACAATTATGGCAGAAGGTGAAGGGGACACAAGCACATCTTCACATGGCCAGCATAAGAGAGAGAGTGAAGGGGGAGATTCTATACACTTTTAAACAACCAGATCTTGTGAGAATTGTATCATGAGAAAAGCAATGCAAAGTCTGCACCTGTGAGTCAATCACCTCCAACCAGGTCCTTCCCCCAACACTGAAGAATACAATTTGACGTGAGATTTTGGTGGGAACATAGAACCAAACCAAATCATTTCACCCCTGCTCCTCCCAAATCTCTTGTCCTTCTCACATTTCAAAACACAATCATGCCTTTCCAACAGTAACCCAAAGTCTTAACTCATTTCAGCATTAACTTAAAATTCCAAGTCCAAAGTCTCACCAGAGACAAGGGAAGTCTCTTCTGCCTATGAGCCTGTAAAATAAAAAACAAGTTAGTTACTTCCAAGATACAATGGGGGTACAGGCAAATGCTCCCATTCCAAAAGGGAGAATTCAGCCAAAACAAAGGGGCTATGGGCCCCATGTAAATTTGAAACCCAGCAAGACAGTCATTAAATCTTAAAACTCCAAAATAATCTCCTTTGATTTCATGTCTTACATCCAGGCCATGCTGTTGCAATGAGTGGGCTCTTAGGGCCTTGGGCAGCTCTGTCCCTGTGGCTTTGCAGAGCTCCACTCCCCTGGCTGCTCTCAAGGGCTGGTGTTATGTGTCTGTGAATTTCTTGGGTGTATGGGGAAAGCTGTTGATGGATCTACCATTCTGAGGTCTGAAGGATGGTGGTCCTCTTCTCACAGCTCCAATAGGCAATGCCCCAGTAGGGACTCTGTGTGAGGGCTACTACCCCATGTTTCCCCTCTGAACTTTCCTAGTAGAGGTTCTTCATGAGGGCTCTGCCCCCTCAGCATACTTCAGCAGGGACATTCAGGTGTTTCCATACATGCTCTGAAATCTAGGTGGAGGCTCCCAAGCATCACCTGCCTTCTGTTCACCTGCAGGCTCAACACCATCTGGGAGCCACCAAGGCTTGGGGCTTGCACCCTCTGAAGCAATGGCCAGAGCTATACCATGGCCTCTTTTAGCCATGGCTGCAGCTGGAGTGGCTGGGACACAGGGTCCCATGTCCCGTGGCTGCACAGAGCAGTGGAGCCCTGCGTCTGGCCCACAAAACCACTTTTCTGTCCTAGGTCTCCAGGCCAATGATGGGAGGAGTTGCCACAAAAGTCTCTGAAATGCCTTGGAAGCACTTTCCCCTGTTGTCTTGCCTATTAACATTTGGCTCCTCTTTACTTAAGCAAATTTCTTTAGCAGGCTTGAATTCCTCTACAGGAAATGGGGTTTTCTTTTCTTCCACATAGGCTGCAAAATTTCCAAACTTTTATGCTCTGTTTCTCTTTTAAATATAAGTTCCAAGTTCAGGTCATTTCTTTGTTTATGCAAATGAGTATAGGCTTTAGAAGTAGCCAGGCCACATCTTGAATACTTTACTCCTTAGAAATTTCTTCCATCAGATACCCTAAATCAGGGTACAATGGCACCAGTCTCTTTACTAAAGCATACCAACAATGACCTTTACTATAGTTCTCAGTAAGTTCTTCATCTTCATCTGAGACCACATCAGCTTATACTTCATTATCTATATCCATATCAGCATTTTGGTCACAACCATTTAACAAGTCTCTAGCAGGTTCCAAACTTTCCCTTATCTTCCCGTCTTCTTCTGATCCCTCCAAACTGTTCCATTCTATGCCCATTACCCAGTTTAGGTATCTTCATGGCAATGCTCCACTTCTAGTACCAGTTTTCAGTATTAGGTCTCACACTGCTCTAAAGACATATGTAAGACTGGGTAATTTATAAAGAAAAGAGGTTTAATCCACTCACAGTTCCGTGGGCTGTATAGGATTCTGCTTCTGGGGAAGCCTTAGGAAACTTATAATCATGGCAAAAGGTGAAGGAGAAGCAAACACATCTTCACATGGCCAGCATGAGAGACAGAGGGTGATGTGAGAAGTGCTACATACTTTTAAGCAACCAGATCTCATGAGAACTCTGTCATGAGAACAGCAAAGGGGAAGTCTGCTCCCATGATTCAATCACCTCTCATCAATCTCCTCCTTCGACACTGAAGTTTACAATTTGAAATGAGATTTGGGTGGGGTCAAAGAGCCAAACCATATCAGTGTGTGTGTCTGAAAATGAACACATCTTTGTACATGGGATGTAATATAAATGATTTTATGTGTCAATTTGACTGAGTCATGGAGTGCCCAGATATTTGGTTAAACATTATTTCTGGGTATGTCTGTGAGGGTGTTTCTGGGTGAAATTAGCATATGAATTTATAGACTGAGTAAAGCAGGTGGCCCTCCCCAGTGTGGGTGAGCATCATCCAGTCCATTGAGGGCCTTAACAGAGCATAAAGACAGAGGAAGGTAGATTTTACTCTCTTTGCCTGACTGCTTGAGATGGCAAATCAGTCTTCTGTCTTTGGAGTAGTACTTACACCACAGGCTCTACTGGTTCTCAGTCATTCAAGCCTGGGCTAGAACTTATATAATTGACTCTCTTGATTCTTGGCCTTTGGTCTTGGACTGGAACTGCACAACTAGCTTTCCTGGGGCTTCAGCTGGCAGATAACAGATTGGGGGATTTCTCTGCCTCAAAAATTGTGTGATCCATTTCCTTAAAATCTATCTATCATCTATCTATCTATCTATCTATCTATCTATCTATCTATCTATCTATCTGTCATCGATCTGTTTAGCTATCAATCATCTGCCTGCCTGTCTGTCTGTCTGTCTGTCTATCTATCTGTCCATTCTCTTATTCGGGTGTCCCCAAACTTTTTACACAGGGGGCCAGTTCACTGTCCCTCAGACCGTTGGAGGGCCACCAAATACTGTGCTCCTCTCACTGACCACCAATGAAAGAGCTACCCCTTCCTGAAGTGCGTCGTGGGGCCGGATAAATGGCCTCAGGGGGCCGCATGTGGCCCGCGGGCCGTAGTTTGGGGACGCCTGCTTTTATTGGTTCTGTTTCTCTGGAGAGCCCTAGCTAATGAAAGATATTTGTGTGTGTGTGTGTGTGTGTGTGTGTGTGTGTGTGTGTGTAATTTTGTCTTTCAAAATTGGCATTTAGAGAAAGAAACTTTGGATTCATGGTAGAAAGAAATAATTCTCAAACACTTTTGTTATTTGTAAGGGAGAAAATTTTAAAAGGCAGTAGAAGAAAACTAAGACATTTATGTGGTATTCCTGAAATATAACCATTGCCTATGCTGACACTTCCTGAGTATAATGTCTTATTTAATTGATAGTTTTTCCATTCTCATTGGGAGGCTTTAGAATATGTGTTTTTCGATGTTAATGCTGGAAATGTGATATGTTCTGTCTATACTTTTTTTTTGTCTCTAAGGCTTAGTTTAAAATGAACTTTCTTTGGATGCTATATTAAGAACCCTAAATTACATGAAACATAAAAAATAGGTATGAAACTGAACTATTAATACTTGTGGAATTTATAATGTGTAATACATTACTGAGTATTTATCAGTACATGCATAATGTGAGCAATTATGTATAGACATTAGTTTTATCTTTAAAGCTGCCAAGTGTTTTTCTCTTGAGTTTTAACAGCCTTAACAAGATGTCTACCTTGTTGTCATGCTGCCAAATTAAAGATAGACCACATTATTATCTCTTGAGTCTTCTTTCCAGTTTATCTCCCAGTGTGCACACACCCAATTGCAATTGGAATTTTCTTTCACTGTCATTTTCCTTGATTTCTGCAGCCATCATTTCTTTGGGTTCATTTTTCATCTGATGACAGATGATATATTCTTTCTGAGATGCAGTTTGCTCCTACCTCATTGATTGCTTTCTTACCTCAGTTCATTTCTTTTTGCTCCTCCAACATGGCTGTTTTCTACATGTTTCACCATCTTTTGCAATTTCAGTTAGTCACTATTAGTACCAAGGTCTGAAAATAGATTTTCCCACAATAGGAAAACACTCTCCATGATTTTAGTAAGTCTTTCAGAAAGAAGGTTTCAGTGAAAGCATGATTTTTTTTTTTTTGGTCTCAATTCTTCTAGCTTGGATTAGTTTACAGCATAGCATTTGAAACACATGCTATGTTTTATGCATCTGTTGTTCATCATGTAGTTTCAAAGAAGAAATGAGAAACTCATCTTTAACCTAACCTTATTTAGTTTAAGAAAAGGGCATAACAGAGACAGATAAGATTTTTCAGAACTTCCCTTTTACATCCTTAAAAAGTCTGTAGTTTCCTCTCTAGTTTTGAGCAGGTAGGTACAATGTCAGCTTTATTTATTTGCCTGGAACTTAGGTTATAGGTAAAATCTCTTTTTGATTGAAGTGTACTTCATCTACAAGAAGATTGAAGAAAAAGTCTATTTTTTTTCTAAATGAACGAAATGTGCCTTCATGGTTTCTTTAACCAGGAAATACTGATTGGGCCAATTTAGACTGAGCTAAGAACAGGTCTGATTTCACTTATGTTTTTAATTTTTATGATTAAGATAAGTAAAAATAAATTTATAGGATTGATTGAGATACTTGACACAAATCAAAATTTATTTTAGCTTTTATACAAGGTATAAATTAATGAATATTTGTTAACACCCAGACAGCAATTGTTTACGTATACTACTTTCAAAGGAGAACTTTTTCCTCACCCAAAGAGTATTTTTTTGTTTCAAAGCCAAAGATGTTGGATTGCACAGAGAAAGCTTGACTTTTCAATAAAGAGATGTGACTTTCACAGTCAAAATAGTTTTTGCATATGAGAGAAACTTTTAAGGAAAGATTCTGATGAGTTTTTGGTTCTTTTATATCAAATATTTGGTGATTATATCTTTATAGGCTTGTTCAATAGGCATACCTCCTGAAGTAGCTCACCATAACTATTAACATATGACTCAGTATTCATGGCGGTGACACCTAAGTTATGCCTTTTTAAAATTAAAAATTACTGGCCATCTGGTCTCTCAAAAATAACTATAGTCTTTGGAGGTAAAAAAAAATTGACAAGGATATTCTGAAAATATTTCTGCCAATATGTAAAAGTCTAAAAATTTTCCGCTTATCAGTTTTTCCACCTATATTATTTGAATACTTTATCTGATATGAATCTGTGTTAGTTCACTCCTAAGACTTACCTTATATCTGTTTTACCTGTTTTGTGAGAGATGATGTTTCATGAAGTAAGTAAAACTCTTCCATAAAGAATGTTTGCTCAATTAACTTCCATTCCTTTTTTTGGTTATAAATTGTGCTTTAGCAGAGGGGCATTTTACCTTTCCACTTACTTGCTTTTTCTTCAGGGCTTTTTGTTACTGCTGTTAGGCAAAAGAATGCTCCATCTGACTATAAGAATGTTAGGCCAAAGCTTGGAGTATCACACTTTCCAAGAAAGTTAATGAAGATGGGGCTGAGGTGGAAGCAACATGAAATTCTGGGCTGGGGCACAGGATGTGTAAGATGAGCCTGTCATATCTTATAGAGCCATAAATTACAGAAGTGTTCAAAAATAAAATGATGAGGAAATGTAAAAGGAATAAGAACCAATCTGAAAAGGCTCACTATGGCCAAAGCTGGAACAATTTGTTCAACACAATAAATAACAATATTGGATATTTAATTAACCATAGTATTAAGTAAATATACACAGGCCAAAAGCATATACATAAATTATTGAATAAATAGATATGTTCATGAACAAATAAATAAAGGAGTACAGATAAGTCTCTAATGAATAGTGTATGTAGATTCCTTCTTTTCCAAAAGGTGGAATTAATTCTGTCCTCTTGAGTGGGGACTTGAGTTAGTGACTTGCAAAATTGGTACCAGAAAAGTGGAGCATTGCTATAAAGTTACCTGAAAATGCAGAAGTGACTTTGGAATTGAGTAACAGACAGAAGCTAGAACAATTTGGAAGGCTTAGAAGAAGACAAAAAGATGAAGCAAAGTTTAAAATTTGCTGAAGATTTGTTGAATGGTTGTGGCCAAAATGCTGAGAGTGATGTGGACAGCAAAGTCCACATTTATTTTAGCTTTTATACAAGGTATAAATTAATGAATATTTGTTAACACCCAGACAGCAATTGTTTACATATACTACTTTCAAAGGAGATCTTTTTCCTCACCCAAAGATGCTGAATTGCACAGAGAAAATTTTTTGGCTTGTTTCAAAGCCAAAGATACTGAATTGCAGAGAGAGAGCTTGAATTTTCAATAAAGGGATGTGGTCTCAGATGGACATGAGGAACTCATTGAGAGCTAGAGTAAAGATCACTCTTGCTGTGCTTTAGCAGAGAGACTGGCAGCATTGCGTTCTTGTTCTTGGAATCTGTTGAACTTTGAACTTGAGAGAGAATTTAGTGTACATCATGGAAAAAATTTCTAATCAGCAAAATGTTCAAGATGTGGTCTGGTTGCTTCTAGAAGCTTATGCTCATTTGCATAAACAAAAAAATGACCTGAAACTGGAGGTAAAAAAAAAAGGGTCATTTTGTTTTTTAAATATATTTGCTAGCAATTTGAATACTTATATTTAAAAGTGAAGCAGAGAATAAAAGTTTTAAAAATTTGCAGCCTGTCTATGTGGTAGAAAATAAAAACATTTTCTGTGGAGGAATTCAACCCTGCTGCAGACATTTGCATAAGTAAAGAAGAGCCCAATGTAAATAGTCAAGACAATCTGGAAAGTGCCTCCAAGGCACTTCAGAAACCTTTGGGGCAACTCCTCCCATCACAGACCGGGAGACCTAGGAGGGAAAAGTGGTTTCATGGGCCAGGGTCAGAGCCCCACTGGGGCGCTGCCTATTGTTGTTGTGAGAAAAAGGCCACCATCCTCCAGATCTCAGAATGGTAGGTCCATCAACAGCTTGCACCGTTTACCTGGAAAAGTTTCAGGCACTCAACACCAACCCTTGAGAGCAGCCAGGGGAGCTGAACCCCACAGAGCCACAGGGACAGAGCTGCCCCAGGCCTTATGAGCCCACTCATTGCATCAGTGTGGCCTGGATGTGAGACACGGAGTCAAAGGAGATTATATTGGAGCTTTAAGATTTAATGACTGCCCTGCTGGGTTTCAAACCTGCATGGGGCCTGTAGCCCTTTTGCTTTGGCTGAGTTCTCCCTTTTGGAATGGGAGCATTTACCCAATGCCTTTATCCCTTAGTGTATCTTGGAAGAAACTAACTTGTTTTTTTTTTTTATTTTATAGGCTCATAGGCAGAAGGGACTTGCCTTGTCTTGAATGAGACTTTGGACTTGGACTTTTGAGTTAATGCTGGAATGAAATAAGACTTTGGGGTACTGTTGAGAAGGCATGATTCTGTTTCAAAATGTGAGAAGGACATGAGATTTAGGAGGTGCTTTGGTGGAATGATGTGATTTGGCTCTATGTCCCCCCCAAACCTCATGACGAATTATAATCTTCAGTGTTTGGGGAGGGACCTAGTGGGGATGATTGCAACATGGGGGTGGATTTCTCACTTGCTGATCTCTTAATAGTGAGTGAGTTCTCATGAAATCTGGTTGTTTAAAAGTGTATAGCACTTCCTCTTTTAGTCTCTTTTCTTCTTGCTGCAGCTTTGTAGGATGTGCCTGCTTCTCCTGTGCCTTCTGCCATATTTGTAAGCTTCCTGACGCTTCCCTAGCCATGCTTTTTGTGCAGCTTTGGAACCATAGGCCAATTAAATTTCTTTTCTTTATAAATTACCCAGTCTCGGGTAATTGTTTACAGCAATGTCAGAATGCACTAAAAGAATACTTGTGTATGAAAAGGGGCAGAGAAAAGTGATTTCATAGAAGAGAAAGGTGACACACATCAGATGATTAAGGCTAACATCATGTGTACCTCTCATGTGATGGGATGAAAATGGCACTACAGCTCTGTATTCTTGCTCCTCAAAACCCAATCAGACAGTTCTAAAAACTGTGAGGGTCATCAAGCAAAACAAGCAGACTAAGAAATTGTCACAGGTCAATGAAAGCTAAAGAGGCATACAAGATGACTAAGTAAAATATGGGATCTTCAAACGGATAAAAGACAATAATGAAAAACTAGTAAAATCTGAATAAAATGGCTTTTTTTTTCTTTGTGACAGAATTTTGCTCTGTTGCCCAGGCTGAAGTGGCAGTATTCAGCAGTGGCATTGTCCCAGCTCACTGCAGCACTGGACTCCTGGGTTCACGAAATCCTCTGACCTCAACCTCTCAAGCAGTTTGGACTGTAGGCATATGCTGCGAGGTCTAGCTAAATTAATTTTTTTTAATTTTACAGATGAGCATTTGATTATGTTCTCCAAGCTGGTCTCAAACTCCTGGCATCAAATTATCCTCCTGCCTGCCTTGGCCTCCCAAAGTGTTAGGATTACTAGTGTGAGCCATTGCGCTTGGCCTGAATAAAGTGTTGAATTCAGTTAGCAGTAATGTACCAAAGTTATTTCCTTAGTTGTGACAAATGCATCATGGTTATGTAGATGCTAATAATAGGGGAAACTAGGTGAGGAGTAAATGAAAACTTTCTGTACTGCCTTTGCAATTTTTCTCTAAATTTAAAATTATTCCATATATAAAGATTTGTTTAAAAACTGAACTGTAGTGAAGTTTTCCAAAATGAATAGACTGTGGGACATAAACTTTGCACATGTTCAAATTGTCACTTTTAGTCACATCTTAGTTGTTTCGTGTGTCTATATGTAATATAAGATTGATTAATCTCATATTACAAGGGTTTTCAGGCCAGTTCCTAGAGAGAACGGTGAAATTCCTAAATAATGGATGTCAGAATTATCGAGAAGGTGGTGTATATTTCCAAGTACTTGTAGCATGTGATGTGAGAAGTCTTAAGTAGAATGAGGCCCCATATAACTATATGACTATTTGTAGGTTCAAATTCAAGGATAGGATCTGTTGGAGACAAAAAAGAGAATGGAAAGCAGGGGGAGATGATAATAGTGGCCCTGCAGGAATAATTTTGGCATTGTGATAGGTTTGTAATTAAAAAGAGGTAGCTAAAGTTGGGGCCAGTTGCTGAAGCGAGGAAATTTGGAGAAAAGGGAAACAATTTGAAAGGTACATATGCAGGTGGGATATAGGAGAAAGCTGACGATACTTGCATTTCTTTCCAGACTGAAGTGAGGAGAAAGGGGGAAACGTGAATGGTGTCAGTCCCTAGAAAAAGAAAAAATGATTGCTTAATTAAGCTGCAATGGAAAGGCAATCAAGCAAAATTTCTTTGTCTGCTACATCAGACATTTAAGCAAGAGATTCCATATTTACCAAAAGTTGAAATGATTGACATCTTTGGAATGATCTCAAGGTGTATGTTGTCATCTAGTTAACAGGTCTGGAGGAGATTGAGACATATTTAGTTCTGTAGTTACTTAAGAGGGAGAGACAAAATTATTGGAACATTATGTTGAAAATCTCTGAAATAGCTCTCTCTGCTTTACTTAGCATTGGGAAGAGTGACATTAGAAAAACTTGTGATTGAGATGATACTGGAAGAAAAGTACTGACAGATCATTTGGACTCTGGAGTAAAAGCATAAGCTGAGTAGATGGCACTAAATTTCTTCTCTGGGAGTTGGAATTAAGAAAATTATCAACAGTTTTACATGTTATAGCATGATTGACTAGAACAAACATGCTTAATAGCCATCTTTCAGATATGGAAAACAGTCAAATTTGAGGATAACATTTTATATTACTTTTGCCAGAAAGAATACACTTAAGTACAAAAATTGTCTAATAGCACCCACCCACCAAACAAACAAACAAACACACATAGTGTGAAGCAAAGTAATGTGTGCTGCAACAATATTTTATCCATGTGTTATCAAAGAGGAGAGCAATCTACCTCAACTTTTGATTCTTCATTGACTAGTTGTACCAGAACCATGATTAAACCCAGAGTAGAGTTAACTCCAGTTTCACACATTCAGTGTGATACTTCCAGACAATTATACAGTGGCTGACGATGTGAATTGGTAAGTTCAGTAACATACTTTGAATTGTCCATAATCATATAAGGAGTACTTTTCAAAACAGTTTATAGTTTTTGTCTAACACAAATTCTACAAAGAGTTATATTTTTTCTGTTGTGAAAAAGATAATTGAGTAGCAAATAATATTATATCTTCTTTCCTCATTCATGGAGGTCTTGGTTATTCAGACCAAATTCCCAGTTAAGGTACTGCAGTTGGAGATAGCCTGTCTGAATTGGTGGTAATCTTTCACCAATAATGAGTATGTGGAATCAAAATCATAAATTCTAATCATAACTGCCAATCATGAGTATGTGGAAATAGTTCTCAGAGTATTGGTTTTGCAAATTGTAGAATCAGAGCAAACACAGGAACTTTGCTTAAGTACTAGTGGAGTACATTGTGTATTCAGAATATGAGTGGAAGAAAGAAGTACTACAATGAGAGACTAATTGGTGGTGATAGCAGAAAGAGCTTTAAGTGGGACTGGAAGAGAAGACAAGAAAACGATGCAAATAGAGGCTAAAAAGAGAGAGAGAGTTGCAGTAACTTAAGTTGAAATCTTTCCTTGTCAAAGCAGAAACATGTATGGGAAGAATGAGCTGACATGTCACTGGTGGCAGGTGGCTGAAGATGGAACCAGGAGAGAAAAGGCCCAGATAGAGAAAGCCTGGCCACAATCTTCAACAAACATTTTGAGCCATTAAAGGAATGTTTCTTCTTTTTTTAATATTCAAAAAGAGAATTCTAATGAGACTAGTTGGGTTTTTGCTTTTTAATTTTTCTTTACCTTAGATTTTTTTTTTTTATTTTTAAAATTTCAATAAGTTTTTAGGGAACAGGTGGTGTTTGGTTACATGAATAATTTATGTATTGGTAATTTCTGATATTTTGGTGCACCCATCACCTGAGCAGTGTACACTGTACCCAATGTGTAGTCTTTTATGTTCTTATAATTGCAACCATTTTTATTTTAATGAGTCCTTGGGGTACTCTTGAAGAAATTCCTTCAGATGTACAATTGATAACAAATTACAAAAGCATTTTGGAAGTTTCATTTTTATGCTCACCTAGTTGGCAGTGGCTGAATTTCACAGTGTCCATCTTTACTTCCCACTTGTCTTAGATCCCAAATTTCAAGATTACTTAGTGAAAATGAAGCAACAAGGTAAAGAAATTGTAGCAGCTCGAGATTTATGCAGAGACTGTGTCGTCCAGATTTTTGTTCCCTCTTCCAACTTCACAAAAGTGATGGGTTACCAGACAAAGATCTACAGGATTTATAAATCAGCTCAAACATAATAGTGATGTTTGGAACTTGTACCAAGTTTGCTGGTACAAGTTTACTTGTACCAGTACAAATTTACTTCTTTCAGTTTTAGAGCTTTACATAACCCTTTCTTGCATGCACTGTGATTGCCTTTATAGATGGATTAATAAATTACTCCTGGTATACAGAATACATGGGAGGCTGACTGTTTGCACAGCATGGGACCAAGACCTGTGTGTTGAAATATCAGAAGACAGCTGGAAAACAATCTGTGAAAAGGCAATCTGAGCCTACAGGTCTATTCAATACTAACTTAGAACATCTAGACAGCATTAGAAATCTCACTAAGTTATATATTTATAAATTTAGTAACCTGACTTCCTCACCTCTTTTTCTCTCTCTTTCAAATATTTTGATCTATAAGACTAGCTCACTAGAGCAATTTGTCTTTGATATACTGAGCTACATTTCCAAAATATGATATATGATAAGACAAATTTTTCTTTGCAACAATGGTATATATATATATATCTCTTTTATAAGAAGGAAGAAATCTTGGTTTTGATATGGGTTTCTCTGTTGCCAAAAAAGGATAACAGAAACTGAATACAAGAGTATTTAAATTAAGCTAACCTTTACTTCTCTGTTTAAAATAATCTCTCCAAAACTATAGATGGGACAGTTTTATAGGTTTAAATTGCTTGCTTTTATATTTTTAGTAGTTTCTATTAGTGTATTAATTACTCAATGTGTGGAGCATAAATGATGCTAGGAACAATATTAATGCTTTCAAGTCTTCAGAAGACTATATACACCAACGAAAAAGCTTCACAGTGCTGCTCTTTATCCCTGGGGAAGGCCCAGAGTTTAAGGTTTCCAGAGACCTGCCTTAGCATTATTCCAGTGAGAGACAGTCAGTGGTTCATTCTCACAGTTCAGTGGCTTTTTGGCTTGGGCTTAACTGGTTACAGATAGAGCTTCTGGAGGGATAGAGGTTGTTGAGATATCAGATATAAATTTTTAATGAAGTTGTGGAAATTATTAAATGGTAAATCACCAGATTAAGAAGTCAGGGGTAGATGGGAGTGTTGTTTTTGCCAGAGAAAAAGCAAATCTAAAATCTATAAAATTTACTTTTTACCTCTAAACTTCCCATATAATTATGATTACAGACCATGATCATTGAAAAGTTATGAGCCAATAAAATACACACACATGTTTCTGAGGAATGTTGTCTTTCAAAGGGAGTTTTGTACTATAAATGCATACTAACAGAATTTAAAATAATACTATCTATGATAGACTGAATTAAGAAATTTTGGTACATATATACCATGGAATACTATGCAGCCATAAAAAGGAACTAGATCATGTTTTTTGCAGGGACATAGATGGAGCTGGAGGCCAATATCCTAAGCAAAGTAATGCGGGGACTGAAAAACAAATACCAAATGTTCCCACTTATAAATGGGAGCTAAATGATGAGAACACACGAACACATAGAGACAACATACATTGGGGCCTACCAGAGGGTAGAGGGTCAGAGAAAGGAGAGGATCAAGAAAAATAACTAATGTGTACTAGGCTTCATATCTGGGTGATGAAATAATCAGCACAACAAACCCAAATGACACATGTTTACCTATGTAACAAACCTGCATATATAACCCTGATCTTAAAATAAAAGGTAAAAAAAAAAAAGACTTAGAGCTTTTAAAAATGTTTTTTCCATTTTCACTCACAAGTCTGTCTGATCCCTTTGGTTTCATCAAGATGAGATGTTTCAGAGTCAAATGACCAAAGATAAACAAATGGGAAGTTTCTAAACACAAGACTAATAGTATTTTTATGTGACTCTTCAAATAAAACTGTGAGTGAGAAAATACCCTAAAATTCAAGCTGATTAGCTGTGTGGGTCCCCTGGAGCTCATGCTTTTAGTTTGCCAACCTTTCATGAATACTTTAAGATTGATTGATTCAATCGTTTTCTCTGATTACATATATTGTTAGCTTACAGTGTGTAAAACTATGAAAAAGTTAAGGCATCTGTTGTGTTTGTGTGAATATATATGAATACATATATGCACACACCTCTATCATTTCTGTGCTACAATAATAAATTTCCTTTGTAATTTAACTCAGAACTTTTGCAAGTTTTTATATAATGTAGTTAACATCTGACAATTATATTAAAATATGAATATTAAGGGCTATATGCTGTCTAAGTCCACATGGGCAAAACCTCAGTGTATACTGAAACAAGTTGTGCATGTCAATCAAGGGTGGAATGAAAAACTATCAATGCTATATTATGAAGAGCATTTGGAATTTTGTTTTCTTTTTTTCTTTTCTTTGATGATGGTTTGTGCAAGCAGCCATTGAGTTTCTGCTGAACCTTAATGTTGTACAGCAGTCCTATGACCATTTAAGTCTTCTGAGGTGTATCAATCCAATTATCTCACCTTGATGCACGTTGTATGTTTGGCAGAAATAATACCACATATTATCTTTCATGTTTGCTCCATGACTGAATTGTGGAAACAGCTCACATTTCTTAGGCTCGACCTGTTGAGCTTATGTGCAATACAATTTATTTAATGCTTGAATACAATACCTCTACATTTCATAGCAATTTATTGTTAAGTGTGACTTTTATTCCCTATCAGGTTGCAATAAATATTTGCATCTACTGATTTCTGCTGGAAAGAAATATCTAGGCATTTCGTAAAATCAGCATAATGATTTTGTCTGGAGGGCCATGTTTGTTAGAGTTTCTAATACACCATATACTTTTGTTCACTTTTCATTATTTATACCTATCCAGGGCTGGAAGGGACTTAAGAGGCAAATAGTCCTCATAGCAGCCACACCAGTCCTGTCCCTGACTTTAAGTAGCACCAGAAATCCTTTCAAATTAGGAGGAATTGATCTGTTTTCTTAAAGATCTTCTTAAAGGAGATTCCTGACATCCATCAATCACTAATTTCTGTAACTAGCAATCCTTAGTTTTGGGGAATTCTTCTTTATGTTAATCAAGCTTGTTAGGTTGCTGTTAAGAGAAGCTTCTTTTAATCCACTCTTAGTAGATATGAAAAATTGTTACTTTTCTGTGGTCAACAAGATAAAAGAAAGCAAAAACCCTGAAAACTATTATGAAACCACCATTCTTAGCCTACTCTTCTCTGGACTGAAGAGTTTCAATTCTTCTCTGGACTTTATTTAAATATATTTTAGTCACATTTGTCACTGTTTTCCAGATACTATTCAAGCTTTTTAAGCCATTAAAAATTGTGTATTCCAACACTGGACATAGTACCCTAAGATTAATATATAGGTACAAAGGAATCACATCTCAAAATCTCAATTCTCCAAAGTACTTTTACTCTTTAATGAACCTCAAACTTCTGAAATCAAATTATATAGAGAAGAAAGTAGTTTCTGCCAATACTACTCCTTGCTTTGGTCCTCCTCAGTTCCTAGTGTGGATATGGGGCATTTTTTTCCATTTTCATGTTTAATATTCCTTTAGAAAGGAGAATTTGTCATATGTATTTTCTTAGTTTGTCTCATTTAGCACAATAGTCAAATTACTCTTCACTGTCTGCAAAGTCAGTGAATGAACAAGAATTTATCCACCTCCAAACTATGTGTATGGTACTGTGCTCATTGCATCCCTATGATGGCTTAAATAGTATAGCCACCTCATGGCTTGAGCTTTAATCCAGTCTTGGAAAATTTTGATGCAAGCCTGCTGCTGGGATCACCCAGCATTCTACAGATGTGATAGTATGTGCTGTGTTTCTCTGAATCTATATATGAGAAGTAAATGGTCACTCTGTCACTGATTTATTCACCATTTATTTAAAAAATATTTATTAGGGCCGGGCGCGGTGGCTCAAGCCTGTAATCCCAGCACTTTGGGAGGCCAAGGCGGGTGGGTCACGAGGTCAAGAGATCGAGACCATCCTGGTCAACATGGTGAAACCCCGTCTCTACTAAAAATACAAAAAATCAACTGGGCATGGTGGCGTGTGCCTGTAATCCCAGCTACTCAGGAGGCTGAGGCAGGAGAATTGCCTGAACCCAGGAGGCGGAGGTTGCGGTGAGCCGAGATCGCGCCATTGCACTCCAGCCTGGGTAACAAGAGCGAAACTCAGTCTCAAAAAAAAAAGAAAAAAAAAGAAAAAAAAATTATTAAGCATGTACTATATTCTAGGCTCCATGTTCTCGGCTAGTATTAAATGACAAACAAAAAAAACACATTAGACCTTCCCTCATAGAGCTTTCAGTCCAGTAGGAGAAGAAGACATTAATTAAAGAATCATACACGTGCATGCATAATCTCAAGAGTGAAAATGGTGAAAAGGAGAGATGTAAGTGTCATGAGAACATGGGAACCGACTTGTCAGGGAGAGAGGGGAAAGCTTTCCTGAGAAAAGAACAGTTGAGTTGAGATCTAAAGGAAGAGCACTGGATTCTTATTAACACTCATACTGTCACTGTACTTGCCTCCAAAAGTGATTAGATTTGTAGGGAGGAAGATGGAGGGTCAGGTACGAAAGGGTAGAGACAAGATGGTAGTTGTATGGAATAATGCAGGCTCCCTCCGGGAACTAGGGGTCAGAATGCAAGCAGCAGATATTTAGGCAAATTGCTGCTTAGCTTAAAAAGAAAAAAAAAACTGAGAAAAAAGTAAAAATCACTTGCCTCTAGTTTTCAAGCTGTAGGAAAAAGGAATAAATTAAATCCTGGTATGTGGGTGTGAAGACCCAATACGACTTAAGTAGTATTGCCTGGTAGAGGATTTTGTGATGACTTCTTTTTCTTTCTTAATTGGTAGTGTTGATAGGTAATGAAGCACTTTGGGAAATGCAGTTTTTAAAATTTAACTATCATTTTAAGTTCAGGGCTACACGTGCAGGTCTGTTATACAGGTAAACTTGTGTCATGGGGGTTTGTTGTACAGATTATTTCATCACCCATGTATTAAGCCTAGTACCCATTAGTTTAAATCAGTTATTTTTCCTGATCCTCTCCCTCCTCCCAACCTCCTCTGTCCTCTGGTAGGCCCCAGTGTCTGTTCTCCCACTCTATGTGTTCATGTGTTCTCATTTAGCTCTCACTTGTAAATAAGAACATACAGTATTTGGTTTTCTGTTTCTGCATTAGTTAATGGCCTCCAGCTCTATCCATGTTCCTATAAGAGACGTGATTGCATTGTTTTTCATGGCTTCATAGTATTCTATGGTGTTTACATAAATTTTCCTTATTTAGTCTACCATTGATGGGCATTTGTGTTGATTTCATGTCTTTGCTATTTTGAGTGCTGTAATGAACATATGTGTGCATGTGTCTCTGTGATAGAATCATTTTTTAAAATAATAAACTGATCCCATGGTTCTTACTAGATAGAATCCAATAGGATGGTGGATTCCAATGTGGGAGTTTAAAGCAAAATAATTCAGAATCAATGAAATAATTGTGGATTGTGCCCTAGATGTTACAACAGAGAGTTGAAGAAACTGATTGAACTGACTCAACATATTAAATATCTCATAGGGTTATTTTAAGGCATAAACAGGTTAATATATATAAAACCCATAGAACATACATAGCCAACAATAGACACACTATAAACAGTATTGTTATGTGCCAGACGTTATTCTAAGTCCTTTTGTATGGATATTCTTGTTAAATCCTTAAACAATTGCACTGTTAGTATAATCCTCATTTTACAGATTAGGAAGCTGAGTCACAAAGAAGTTAAGTGACTTGTCTAAGATACACAACTGCAAAGCTTGGTTTTGAACCTGGATACTTTGAATCAAGAACCCATACTCTTATACTTTATCCCTTCTAAGTTTCATCCACATGTTTGTGTTCTATATAGTTTTAATTAGGATACATATGTGAAATTTACTTTTTCTATTCTTAGTAAACATTGTTTTGTGAATAATTTTTATGATGCTACATTGTGGTCCTAATTTGTATTTTTAATTTTTAAAAAATAGTCTGGCCAGACCTGATGGCTTATGCCTGTAATCCCAACACTTTGGGAGGCCGAGGGGGAAGATCATGAGGTCAAGAGATCCAGACCATCCTGGCCAACATGATGAAACCCCGTTTCTACTAAAATACAAAAATTAGATTGGCGTGGTGGCACGCGCCTGTAGTCTCAGCTACTCGGGTGGCTGAGGCAGGAGAATCGCTTGAGGCCAGGAGGCGGAGGTTGAAGTGAGCTGAAATCGTGCCACTGCACTCCAGCCTGGTGCCTGGTGAAAGAGCAAGACTCTGTCTCAAAAAAAAAAAAAAAAATCCATTATGGGCCAGTCGCAGTGACTCATGCCTGTAATCCCAGCACTTTGGGAGGCTGAGGAGGCGGATCATGAAGTCAAGAGATCGAGATCATCGTGGCCAACATGGTGAAACCCTGTCTCTACTAAAAATACCGAAATTTGCTGGACTTGGTGGTGTGCACCTGTAGTCCCAGCTACTCGGGAGGCTGAGGCAGGAGAATTGCTTGAACCTGGGAATCAGAGGTTACAGTGAGCCGAGATCCCACCACTGCACTCCAGCTTGGTGACAGAGCGAGATTCGTCTCAGAAAGAAAAAGACAACAAAAAATTGTCCATTATGTTGATGCGCCCTAATTCATCTCCCTATTACATTATTATGAGGCTTTTAGATTGTTTATAGAATTTTGTTTTTATAAATATCACCATTATGGGTAACTTTGTGATACAACTTTTTCTTCCTTTGAATTATTTCACTAAGATCAGTTCTGAGGAACTAAATTGCTGGGTTATATGGTGTAAACATTTTGAAACATATAAGAAACAGAAACATACAAAACACATACACAAAATTAACCATCACCTATAATTCATTCTTTATTTGTCTTTATTGTATATGAATTGAAAAAAATTCTCTTTTCCTCACTTCTAGAACCATGTCACACAGGAGACCACTGTCAATGGTTCAGTGTACCTCCTTTTCAGGACACATTCACATTTTCATATCCCAAAAGATATTTCCTCCCAGTTGACATCAATTATCAAAGAGTGCCTCTGAGTACATTCATGACTCTCAGAGGTGCTTAACACTGGTGTTGCATCAAAATGACATATGACATTTTAAAACATATGTATACCTACAGGCTTTTTGCTAAATCTACTGAATAAGAATCTTTGGATATTGGGCCAAAGTATGTCTCTTAAATCCCGTAGGTGATTCTGAATATCCAATTGGTTGAGAATCAATTATTTTATTAATAATATTATCCAGCTCACATTTCTTTATCTTGTCCACAAATATAAGTTCAATAGACATTAATTGAACCAAATTATATATGTAAAGTCTTAGGTACTGGGCTGATAAGAATGAAACAAACATGTACCCTACTCTTTAGAAGCTCATATTCTCTTAAAGAGTACCAAAATTTAATTGGATAAATTAAAATACAATGTGGTAAGAAATAAGAACAAAGTATTTTGGGAATACAGAAACTGGAATTATCACATATGACAAAAATGAATAAGACATAATTGAGGAACTAGCATTTAAGCTGGGTATTGGAGATGTGAGTAGGAGTTTGTAAAAAGGATGTCTCAGGCAAGGAGAACAGTATTCAAAGGCATGGTGTTCAGAACAAGACTAAGAACATTTAGCAAATGTTGATAATGAAATATGAGAGAAATGTAAGTCCATATGTTCTGAAAGGGACTGAGTGACAAGTTAAAGGTGACAAATTTATAAATAAAAGTTGATGGTAGCTTGTGAAAGATCATCCATCATGTTGCCAAGTAGGACAACCAGATGGCTATGTCCAGAGGACATTTGTATATAAAGATGTAGAACTCATGGGAGAAATTTGAGCTGTGGACATCCACCATGTAGATAACTAAAGGCAGAATTTAAGGGAATACCAGCATTTAAGGTGCCAAAAGAGGGGTAGAATAAAAACAGATGTAATTGTCAAATGAGGAATCAGGAGAATCCAGAGAGGATAATTTTGCCATGAAAGTCAAGGAGGAAGAGTATTTTAAGAAAGTGTTTTAAAAAAATTATTATTATTATACTTTAAGTTCTGGGGTACATGTGCAGATCATGCAGGTTTGTTACATAGGTATACACATGCCATGGTAGGGGTTTGTTGCATGCCTCTCCTCATTACCTACATTAGTTATTTTCCCTAATGCTATCCCTCCCCAATCCCTCCACCCCCTGCTATTCTTCCCCTAGTCCACCACCCCTGAGGTCCCAGTGTGTGATGTTCCCCTCCCTGTGTCTGTGAGCTCTCATTGTTCAACACCTACTTATCAGTGAGAACATGAGGTGTTTGGTTTTCTGTTCTTGTGTCAGTTTGCTGAGAATGATGGTTTCAGTTTTATCCATGTCCCTGCCAAAGACATGAACTCATCTTTTTTTCTGGCCGCATAGTATTCCATGGTGTATATGTGCTACATTTTACATTTTGTTTATCCAGTCTATCATTGATGGGAATTTGGGTTGGTTCCAAGTCTTTGCTATTGTGAACAGTGCTGCAATAAACATATGTGTGCATATGAATGTGTATTTATCCATTCATTAGTTAATAGGTATTTGGTTTGCTTCCATGTTTTGGATGCTATAATAATGCTGCTGTGAACATTTGCATACAAGTTTTTTTTTATTTTTAATTTTTATGAGTACATAGTAGGTGTATATATTTATGGGGTACATAAGATATTTTGGTACAGAAATGTAATAAGTAATTATCACATCATGGAGAATGGGGTATGCATCTGCTCAAGCATTTATTCTTTGTGTTACAAGGCATCCAATTATTCTTTTAGTTATTTTAAAATGTAAAATTTCATTATTTTGACTATAGCCTCCCAGTTGTACTATCAGATACTGAGCATTATTCATTCTTTCAAACTATTTTATACCCATTAACCATCTCCACCTCCCACCCACTCCTCACTACCCTTCCCAGCCTCTGGTAACTATCCTTCTAATCTCTAATTCCAAGTGTTCAACTGTTTTGATTTTTGGATATCACAAATGACTGAGAACATGCAATATTTGTCTTTCTCTGTGCCTGGCTTATTTCACTTAACAAAATTATCTCCAGATCCATACATGTTGTAACAAATTACAGAATCTCATTCTTTTTTATGGCTGATTACTACTCCATTGTGCATATGTATCACTTTCTAAAAAATCTATTCATCTGTTGATGTATACTTAAGGTTACTTCCTAATCTCAGCTATGGTGAACAGTGCTACAACAAACATGGAAGTGCAGATCTCTTCAATATATTGATTTCCCTTGTTTCAGGCATACACCCAGCAGTGGGATTGCTGGATCACATGGTAGCTCTATTTTTAGTTTTTGGAGACACTTCCAAACTGTTATCCATAGTGATTATACTAAATTACATTCCTACCAACAGTTTACGAGGGTTCCTTTTTCTCCACGTCTTTACCTGTGTTTGTTATTCACTCTTTTGAATAAAAGTAATTTTAAATAGGGTAAGATGATATCTCATTGTAGTTTTGATTTGCACTCCTCGTGATCAATGATGTTGCGTGCCTTCGATATGTCTGTTTGCCATTTGTATGTCTTCTTTTGAGAAATGTCTATTCAGATATTTTGTCCATGTTTTCATTGGGTTATTATTATTTTCCTATAGAATTGTTTGAGTTCTTTATATTTTCTGGTGATTAATCTCTTGTCAGAGAGGTAGTTTGCAAATATTTTCTCCCATTTTGTACCTCTTTAATTTGTTGATTTTTTTCCTTGGCTGCGTAGAAGGCTTTTAGTTGATTGATCCCATCTGTCAATTTTTGCTTTGGTTGCCTATGTTTGTGGGGTATGATTCAAGAAAATTTTGCCCAGACCAATGTCCTGGAGAGCTTCTTCAATGTTTTCTTTTAGTAGTTTCATAGTTTGAGGTTTTATACTTAACTATTTAATCCATATGGATTTTATTCATGTAGATGGCAACAGATAAGAGTCAAGATTCATTCTTCTGCATATGAATATGCACTTTTCCCAGCACCATTTGTTGAAGAGATTGTTTTTTTTTTTTTTTTTCCCCAATGTACGTTCTTGGCACCTATGTCGAAAATGAGTTTATTGTATGGATTTATATTTGAAATCTCTATTCTGTTTCATTGGTCTATATGTTTTCATGCCAGTACCATGCTGTTTTGGGTACTATAGCTCTGTAGTATAACTTGAAGTCAGGCAGTATGATTCCTCCAGTTTTGATAGTTTTGGTTATTTTGGGTCTTTTCATGTTCTATATAAAATTTAGAACTGAAAAACATTTCTGTGAAGAATGTCATTGGTATTTTGATAGGAATTGCATTGAATCTGCCAATTACTTTGTGTATTACGGACATTTTAACAATATTCGTTCTTGCAATCCATGAACATGGAATATCTTTCCATTTTTTGTGTCCTCTTCAATTTCTTTCATCAGTGTTTTATAGTTTTTATTACAGAGATTTTTCCCATCTTCAGTTTATTTCTAGGTATTTAATTTCATTTGTGACAATTGTAAATGGGATTATTTTTTAAAATTTCTTTTTCACATTGTTCACTGTTGACATATAGAAATGCTACTGATTTTTGGATGTTGATTTGTATCCTGCATCTTTATTAAATATGTTTATTCTAAGTTTTTTGGTGAAGTCTTTAGGTTTTTCCAAATACAAGATAATAGTATCTGCAAACAAGTACAATTTGACTTCTTCCTGTCCAATTTAGATGCTGTTTATTTCTTTCTATTGTCTGATTACTCTAGTGATGGTGTCCAACACTGTGTTGAATAACAGTGGTGACAGTTGGACATCCTTGTTGTGTACCAGATCTTAGAGGAAAGGCTTTCAGTTTTTCCTTATTTAGTATATTAGCTGAGGTCTGTTGTAAAATTCTCAACATGGATTTTACCATGTTGAGGTATGTTCCTTCTATGTCTAGTTTTTTGAGTGTTTTTATCATAAAGGGATTTTGAACTTTATCACATTTGTTTTTGGCATCAATTCAAATGATCATATGGATTTTGTCCTTCATTTTGTTTATATGATGTATCACATTGATTGATTTGTATATGTTGAATCATGCTTTCATCCCTAGGATAAATCCCACTTTGTCATGATAAATGGTCTTTTTATTGTGTTACTGAATTTGTTTTGCTCTTATTTTCTTAATAATTTTTGCATGAATATTCATCTGAGATATTGCCCTGAAGTTTTCTTTTTTTGACGTGTCTGTCTGGTTTTAATCTTAGGATAATACTGGTCTCGTAGAATAGCATTGAGATATTCCTTCTTCCGTTATTTATTTATTTATTTATTTTTGTTGGGGGGATAGTTAGAGCAGGATTGGTATTAATTCTTTTTTAAATGTTTGGTACAATTCAGTAGTGAAGCTGTTGAATCATGGGCTTTTCATTACTGGGAGATTTTTTTTATTAAGTCTTCAATCTCACTATTTGTTATTGGTCCATTCAGGTTTTGGGTTTCTTCCTGGTTCAATCTTGGCAGATTTTACATGTCTAGAAATTTATCCATTTTCTCTAGATTTTTAAATTTATTGACATACAGTTTTTCACAGTAGCCACCCACAAATGATCCTTTTATTTTTTGTGATAGCCATTGTGATATCTCATATATCATCTCTGATTTTATTTATTTGCGTCTTCACCCTTTTTCCTTTGTTAGTCTGGGTGAAGGTTTGTGAGTATTTTTATCTTTTTAAAAAAAACAATTTTTAGTTTTATTAATCTTTTGTATTGTTTTCTTCATTTCAAATTCATTTATTTCTGCTATAATTTTTATTGTTTTCTTCTACTACATTTGGGGTTATTTTTACTCTTGGCCTTTTAGTTCTTTAAGATACATTATTAGGTTACTTATGTAAAGTTTTTCTTCTTTTTTGATGTAGGCACTTATAGCTAAAAAATTTCCTCTCAGTATTGCTTTTGCTGTATCCATAGGTTTAGATATACTGTATTTTTAGCAGAGATGGGGTTTCTCCATGTTAGTTGGGCTGGTCTTGAACTCCTGACCTCAGGTGATCCACCTGCCTCAGCCTGCCAAAGTGCTGGGATTACAGATGTGGGCCACCATGCCTGGCCCTATTTTTTGTTTCAAGAAAATTTTAAATTTTCCTTTTAATTTCTTTAATGACCCACCAGTCATTCAGGAGAATATGATTTAATTTCCACATGTTTGTATAGTTTTCAAAATTCCTCTTGTTGATTTCTAGCCATATTATATTGTGGCCAGAGAAGATGTTTAATATTATTTTCATGTTTAGAATGTTTTCAGACTTGTTTTGTGACATAAAATATGCTCTATCCTTGAAAATGATCTATGTACTGAGGAGAAGAATGTGTATTTTGCAGCTTTTGGATAAAATGTTCTGTACATGTATATTAAATTCATTTGTTTTATAGTGCAGAATAAGTTTAATGTTTCTTTCTTGTCTTTCTGTTTAAGAGATCTGTCCAATACTGAAAGTGAGGGTGTTGAAGTCTGTAGCTATTAATATGTTGAGGTCTCTCTCTTTATCTCCAGTAGTATTTGCTTCGTATATCTGGATGCTCCAGTGTTGGGTGCATATATATTTACAGTAATTTTATCCTGTTTCTGGATTCACATCTTTATCATTATATACTGACTTTGTCTCTTCTTTTAAAAAATTTATTATTATTATACTTTAAGATCTGGGGTACATGTGCAGAATGTGCAGATTTGTTACATAGATATACACGTGTCATGGTTGTTGGCTGGAAATACCTAATGTAGATGACTTTGTCTCTTCTTACAGTTGCTGTCTTGAAATCTATTTTGTCTGATATAAGTATAGCTACTCCTCCATCTTTTTGTTTCCATTGTTATGAAATATCTTTTTTTATCCCTTAATTTTCAGATTATGTGTATTTTTATAGATGAAGTGTGTTTCTTGTAAGCAACATATCATGGAGTCTTGTATATTAATCTTTTCAGCTACTCTCTGTCTTTTGATTGGAGAGTTTAGTCCATTGTGTTATTATTGATAAGTAGGGACTTATGCCTGACATTTCAGTTTTTGTTTTCTGATTGTTTTTTGGTCTTTCCCTTCTTTCTTTCCTTCCTTTCTTCCTTTTGGTGATAGTGATTTTCGCAGTGTTATTTTCTTACTTTTTATTTTTTGCATATTAGTTCAATTTTATCAATTTGTTTAATAAATGGCATTGGGAAAACTGGCTAGCCATGTGCAGAAAGCAGGAACTGGACTTCTTCCTGACACCTTACACTAAAATTAACTCCAGATGGATTAAAGACTTAAGAATAAGACCTAACACCGTGAAAACCCTATAAGAAAATCTAGGCAAAACCATTTAGGACATAGGCATAGGCAAGGAATTCATGACTAAAACAACAAAAGCATTGGCAGCAAAAGCCAAAATAGACAAATGGGACGTAATTAAACTCCAGAGCTTCTGCACAGCAAAAAAAACAATCATTAGAGTGAATCACCAACCAACAGAATGGGAAAAAATTTTTTGCAATTTACCCATCTGACAAAGGGCTAATATCTAGAATCTACAAAGAATTAAAACAGATTTACAAGAAAAAAAAACAGACAACCCCATTCAAAAGTAGGTGAAGGATATGAACAGACATTTTACAAAAGGAGACATATTAGGCCAACAAACATGAAAAAATGCTCATTATCACTGGTCATTAGAGAAATGCAAATCAAAACCACATTGAGATACCATCTCATGCCAGTTAGAATGGCAATCATTAAAATATCTGGAGACAACAGATGCTGAAGAGGATGTGGAGAAATAGGAACACTTTTACACTGTTGGTGGGAGCATAAATCAGTTCAACCATTGTGGAAGACAGTGTGGGATTCTTCAAAGACCTAGAAATAGAAATTCCATTTGACCCAGCAATCCCATTACTGGGTATATATCCAAAGGATTATAAATCATTCTATTATAAGAACACATGCACACAAATGTTCATTGCAGCACTATTTACAATAGCAAAGACTTGGAACCAACCCAAATGTCTATCAATGATAGACTAGACAGGGAAAATGTGGCACATATACACCATCGAATACTATACAGCCATAAAAACTGATGAGTTCGTGTCCTTTGTAGGGACATGGATGAAACTGGAAACCATCATTCTCAGCAAACTGACACAAGGACAGAAAATCAAACACTGCATGTTCTCAACTCATAGGTGGGTGTCGAACAATGAGAACACATGGACACAGGGAGGGGAGCATCACACACTGGGGTCTGTTGGGGGAATTAGGGGAGGGACACTGGAGCGTGGGAAGTTGGAGAGCGATAACATGGGGAGAAATGCCAGATATAGGTAATGAGGAGGAAGGCAACAAACCACATTGCCATGTAGTACCTATGCAACAAGCTTGCATGTTCTTCACATGTACCCCGAAACTTAAAATCCAATAAAATATATATTTAAAAATTAAAAAAATCGTCCATTTCATTTAGGCTAACTTATTGGCATACAATTGCTCATATTATTTCTTTCTCATAACTAAAGTCAGTAGTGATGTCTCCTTTTACATTCCTGATGTTTATAATTAAAGTTTTCTTTATCTTTTTGTTTTCTATTTTTGTTTGTTTGTTTTGTTTTTGGTTGGTCTAGCTAAAGGTTTATCAAGTTTGTTCATCTTTTCAAAGACCCAACTTTTGGTTTTGTTACATTTCTGTTATATTTTACTATTCCGTATTTCACTTTTTTGCACCTTAATGTTTATTATTTACTTATTTCTGGTGCCTTTGATTTTAGTTCTCTTATTTTCTCAGCTTCTTATGGTGAAAATTTAGGTTATTGTTTTGATACTTGATTTTTAAAATTAATAGAGACTTTTAAAATATAACTATAAATTTCCCCATAAGCACTGCTTAGCTGCATGCCATTTGTTTGGGTATGTCATACTTTTATTTTCATTAATCTCGAAGCATTTTATAATTTTCTTGTGATTTCCTCTTTGATCTATTGGCTATTTAGTAGTGTGTTGTTTTATTCCCACATATTTATGAATTTCCTAAATTTTTTTTTAGAGATTTATGATTCCATTCTATTGTAGTTGAAAAATATACTTTTTATAATGTCAGTTCTGTTAAATTTATTGAGAACTGCTTTATGACCTTTTATATAGTTTATCATAGAGAATGTTACACATACACTGGAGAAGAATGTATTCTTTTGTTGTTGGGTGGAGTGTTCTATTGACTTCAAATCTGTTTTTAAACCCTGTAGTATATTCTTTATTTTAGTTATTGTACCTTTTAGTTCTAAAGTTTCTATTTGGTGCTTCTTTTTAATTTTTATCTCTTATTAATATCCTTTATTTGGTGAGACATTGTTTTCTAAGTTTCCTTTATTTGTCTGCCCATGGTTTCCTTTAGCTTTCAGTATAATGAAAGCCAGCCAATTTAAGTTCATTGTTAAGTATAGCCCATGTCTTGATTTTCTCAGAGATTGTTCCTGACTGCTTTTATTCTTGTGTATGCATCACACTTTCCTGTTTCTTTGTAATTTTTGTTGGAAACTAAGAAAATATAATGTGGTAACTCTGGAATCTGGATTAACTGCATCTCCACCTGCTGAATTTTTTGTTTTTTTTTTTTTCTGTTTGTTGTTATTGCTCTTTGTTAGTTTAGTTACTCTTCTGAATTAAATCTGTCAAATAAATATTATTTGTCATGCGTGACCACTGAAATTTATACTTGGTTATCTTAGTTGTCAGCTAATGATTGACTAGACTTTACCTTAGGTGTCTGGAAACAATGTTTCCCTACCTTTGCAAAGGGCTCTGTATGTTTTGGGGGGCATGTTATCTTCTTGCACATAGAATCAACATCAACCAGATGGATAAATTTGGGCCTTCTTGTATCTTTTCTGGTGATGCACACAGCCCTAAATATGTATGTGGCTTTCTAGATTCACAGGCATATGTTAGAGGTTTTTAAGCCTCCCAGTGAAATATTATTCTTCAGTTTTCCTTTTAATTTTTTTGTCATCTTGTTATCACCCCTAATGGGCATTCTTACTGCAGGCCGCTACAATATTAAACAACTGCTGCTGATTGTTTTTGACAAACACCCAAGGGATAGAGCTGTTTGCACAGAGTGAGCTCTGAGTCAGGTTAAAAAGAGACAAGTCTTCATAATGTAATTGTTCAGGTGGCTGCCTGACAGATAAAAGTGGGACAATTATTTTGGAATAAGGCTTTTAATAAATTCCAAACCAATTTTGACAACTCTAGTGCCTGCTGGGCTGTTGATTTGCACAGAGATAGTAGTTGTGAGGATGTCAGTTTTCTGGTTAATGGGAAACTAGAGAGAGGTAAATGGGAATAGAGCAAGTTGAAATGCCATGAAACTGACTGTTCTTACTAACATTAAGTCATTTTTCTTGAATAAACACTTCTAGAATTGTTGCAAACTATTTGATAATTTCTATTGTTCTGAAAAAGTTGAAAACTTTTGTATGTGTTCCCTTGCTTTTATAGAATAGTGGGTTTTCAGGAGATGTTACTTTAAAAGAGTTTCTTCAGAAGTAGTAACTTCTGTTCCCAGAAGTCAAATAAAATACTATATTAAGGTATCATCGTGAAGAAAAAAATCATAGGTTTTGCAATTAGATGCACACTAGATTGAATCCTAGCTCACTTGCTTGCTAGTTATGTGATCTTGAGCAAGTGATGTATCCTCCCAGAATCTCAATTTTTCATTTATCCAATGGACATGATAATACCTACTTCATAAGATTGTTGTAAAAGTTATGTCAAATAATGTATGTAAAACTACTAGTAAAGCAGATATTCAATGCATGTTAAACTTGCTGCTCACCTTTCTACTTAACTGCAAACTCTGTGCCTTCAATCTTAGTTTGTTGCTATGCTTCACATTGGAGTTGCCCAATTTATTTGTCACCAAAAATATGTAGTAATGGTTTTAGGATGCTCAGTCAGTGGATACCACCCCATTAGCTGTCACCTTTTAGCTACAGACTTATTTGCAAGCTTCCTTTAGGACTTAGTTGTTGCATTGCAACTACATTTTTATTTGTACCTTCCAGCACTGGGTTGGCTTTACTAACACAGATACTACATTGTGGACTTATTTTCAGCCTCTATTCATCACTACACCCCATAGGTCTTTTTTAGCCCCACTCACACATACCCAGTTATTTCTCTTATTTATTATTTATTTATTGTTAGATTTATATAGCGTTTTCCTCCCGAAAAGCTTAAGGCACTATACAGAGAACTTAAATACATGGCCCATTGAACATTACAAATCTACAATGAAATTGAAAATGGGAAAAGTAAGCAAGTAAACACAAATAGAAAATCTGAGGGATAATGGATGATCGGGGAGAGGAAAGAAGGGTATTGTGGTCACCTCATTTTTTCTCTGTTAGTATGCCACCTGAGAACTTATCCCTTGTGAGGCTTTTATTTTCAGGTCTCTGATCCAGTTTCAAGATGTTTGAGGTAATCTATAGTTCAAAAGAGATTAGTATTTTTTATGTTATACATTTGGATGACAGAAACTACAACTCAGTGCTTTTTTTTTTTCTTCTATCCCCCAAGTTACAGATTTAGATAGTAAATGACATTAGTCTCAGAATGAATTTCTTTCTTGATGGGGAGAATGTGCTAATGAAGTATAAACTGTTAGTGGGAAAACTGTATTTTGCATGAACAAGCTTATTGCATTTCATGCTTAATGGTGACAGACAGTGCTGAAAGGAACAGGGTACTTCATATGCTGTGAGTCACTAGCATCATGTAAGGGGAGAGTGAATTGCAAATATTACTGGTGTCAAAGTTATAAGAAGGAATGATAATAGTGCCTTTGCTCATCATTCCTCCAACTCTGGAATCTCAGTATGCCATTCTAGTTTGCAAATAAAAGTCAAATAAATCTGGTATTCATTGTACAGGCTTGGTAATATGGAGTTTTGAGGGGCATGTAGGAGTGGACATTGGTCTACTGCCTCTCACATTGCCTTGCTGAGAAATCACCATTTGAGACTACTTGGAAGACTTTCTATGTTTACATCAGTATTTTACACACACACACACACACACACACACACACACACACACACACACACTTTTTTTCCAGTCTATTAAAATGTGGTTAATGTGATCAGAGTTTATTATTCGTTTTTGCTATTTCTTATTACCTTTAGTATTCTCCCAGAGGAGTTAAAATAAACTCAGATATTTCAATAGCTTATTAGCAAATTAGTAGGAAAAGCTTTTGGAATTATTTTTTATTCCCTCAAACTTCTGTTATCACAAATGAGGGCAAGTTAACTTTGACTTCTTTTTTTTCATAAAAAAATGTTTGGCCAATTATTTCATTGAATGACAACTTAGGTGAGATTTTCTCTGAATTTCACTTAGAAGAGATGTGTTCTGAGACTCTTCAGAAAAATAAAAATCAAATTTATTTTTAAAAACTAAACAGATCACAAGGCCTCTACTGTGACAAAAGCCCTGGATAAGGATTTTATCTAGATAGTCTTGGATCCAGGCCTATTTCTGTATATCTCTTCCTCTGTTGGCACCTAGTACCCTATTATTGCTCTCTGTGGTATCCTATTCCTTCAGGAAAAATCATTGCATCCTTCAGAATTTGGTTACTGTCTCAATGGGCATCCTGCTATTAAAACTCATGATTGTTTAATTGTGTTTCAAAGTCTTGGCTGTTTTCCTGAGTTTTGGATTTGATTCTTTTTTTTTTTTTTTTTTTTTTTAAGAAAATTGAGTGATGTTTTGTGTAATACTTTAGTTTTATTATAAAATTTAAATTTCTATAGCATTTACTATAGTAGTCATATTAATTATTTTGTTTAAGCCAAAAGATTTATTCCCTCTCCTCACTCAAACAGCACACAACATAATAAATTCATGTTAAAGGATACAGGGTTGAGTACATGGTAAAAACTGATGGTTTTAATATTTGTGATGCCACTCTTTTGTACTAGTGAATTAATGCTGTGTGTTATATATCTTTGAAAAACACACTAATGTGGCCTCATTAGTAAGGAAAAAACAAAATTACTGAGTTTTTAAAGTTTTATTAGTAACTATATAATGAGCCAATATTATAGATTATTTTAGAAAATCTTTTTGCCCAACAATGTTCTTTGCCAGTCCAAGAAATTTTTACATCTTCTCTCCTTTTCGTCATTTATTTGAAATTAACAATTTCTTTAGAATGATCTTTTTTGTTGTTTTTGATAGCTTTTTCCTTGCCCTGATTGATTTCATTTCAGTGTGGCCTATTTATATTCAAGTGCAAGATGTTAGACTGCTGTAATTAGTGAGGTTGGAGAGCTAGAAAAGGGTTGGCTGAAATATTTTAAGCTAGGTCTAAAATAACATGTATTTTTTTTGGTCTAATTATTGTCCCTGTTTTAGTCCATTTTCACACTGCTGATAAAGATATACTTCAGACTGGACAACTTACAAAAGAAAGATGTTTTATGGGCTTACAGTTCCACATGGCTGGGGAGGCCTCATAATCATGGTGGAAAGAAAAAAGGAGCAAGGTATGTCTTGGATGGCAGCAGGCAAAGAGAGAGAGAGTGTGTGCTTGTGCAGGGAAAATCCTGTTTCTAAAGCCATCAGATTTCATGAGACTTACTCATTATTGAGAAAATAGCATGAGAAAGACTTGCCCCATGAGTCAATTACCTCCCACTGGGTCCCTTGCATGAAATATGAGGATTGTGGGAGCTACAATTAAAGATGAGATTTGGATGGGGACACAGCCAAACCACATCATTCCACCCCAGCTCCTCCCAAATCTTATGTATTCACATTTCAAAACCAATGATGCCTTCACAACAGTCCCCTAAAGTCTTAATTCATTCCAGCTTTAACTCAGAAGTCCAGGTCCAAAGTCTCATGTGAGACAAAGCAAGTTTCTTCTGTCTATGAGCCTGTAAAATCAAGAGCAAATTAGTTACTTCTTAGTTACCATGGGGCTATAGGCATTGGGTAAATACAGTCATGTCAAATGGGAGAAATTGGTCAAAACAAAAGGGCTAAAGGGCCCATGCAAGTCTGAAATCCAATGGGGCAGTCAAATCTTAAATGGAGCTCTAAAATAATATCCTTTGAGATCACATGTACAGGTCATGCTGATGCAAGAGGTGGGTTTCCATTGTTTTGGGCAGATCCACCCCTGTGGCTTTGCAGGGTACAGCTTCCCTCCTGGCTGCTTTCATGGGTTGGTATTCAGTATCTGTGGCTTTTCCAGGTGCACTGTGTAAGCTGTAGGTGGATCTACCATTCTGGGATCTGGAGAACAGCGGCCATCTTCTCACAGCTAAACTAGGCAGTGCCCCAGTAGGGTGGGGGCTCCAACCTCACATTTCCCTTCTGCACTACCATGGCAGAGGTTCTCCATGAGAGCCCCACCCCTGCAGCAAACTTCTGCCTGGACATTCAGGCATACTCATACATCCTCTGAAATCTAGGTGGATGTTCCCAAACCTCAATTCTTGACTTCTGTATACCCACTGGCTCAACACCATGTGGAAGCTGCCAAGTCTTGGGGCTTGCACTCTCTGAAGCCATGGTCTGAGCTATACCTTGGCCCCTTTTAGTCATGGCTGGAGTGGCTGGGATGCAGGGAACCAAGTACCTAGGCTGCACATAGCATGGGGACACTGGGCCCAGCTCAGGAAACCATTTTTTCTTCCTAGGGTTCTGGGCCCCTGATGGGAGGGGCTGCCAGGAAGGCCTCTGACATGCCCTGGAGATATTTTCTCCATTGTCTTGGGAATTAACATGTGGCTCCTCTTTACTTATGCAAATTTCTGCAGCTGGCTTGAATTTCTCCTCAGAAAATGGAATTTTCATTTATAAATGTTCATAAATTAATTTCTGGAATGATGAAATTATTTGCCTCAAATCAAACAGCTAGAATTAGCCCTGGAATCCAGATTCCTCACTCCTAGTTAAGTGCTTTTGCTATTACAACAAACCATTGAAAGGACCCTTTTATTAGATGTAGATACTCATGGTGAAGTGATTCTATTGAATTCAAATGTTGAATGCGCTTTGTTTTTATATATCTTATCACATGCATTTATGATTGAAGATATAAAGTATAAAGTATGTAGAAATAAAACAATTTGAGTTTAACTATAGTAAAACCACATCAGCATGTTAGCAAGCTTTCTCCTCTAAAGAATATGTCGAATTCTAATTAATCTCATCATTACTTCCACTTCAAACTCTTTTAAGTGCCATGATGATTGTGACGTATGGTTAGACTACCTGTCAATTTTTAAGTTTTTTACTTTTCAGCTTGATTATTTTAGTTGTTTTATTTTAATTTTTTCAGTTGTACAGAGATAACATGGTCTCATCTTTCAGACATGCTCTAGATTTTAAAACAGTGTCCTGAGCTCTGGGGTGTGTGTGTGTGTGTGTGTGTGCACGCGCATGTGTGCAGACCTGACATTTCTGGCATAAATCAATCATTTGGCAAGTATTTTATGTTTATCTTCTATGTGTCTACTCCAGTGCTTGAAGCTCTTGGGAATGTATTACATTCCTTGCTAACTTTTCATGAGGTTCTTCCTTTTCATTATAAGGATTGGCTTTGGATTTTGATGTTATATGTAAAGTCATCAAGATTCAATTTAGGATCACATCAGGAAAGCCAGAAGAAGGAACTTATGAAATTAAGCATAACCATTACCTTCATCAATACCGACAGCTACAAACATTTACTAGATGCTTAGTATGTGTAGGTAATAAATAAGCTGGACAAATGTGTGCTCATAAGAAGCTTATGGCCAGGTGCCATGGCTTACACCTGTAATCCCAGCACTTTGGGAGGACGAGGAGGTGAATCACTTCAGCCTGGAAGTTCGAGACCAGCCTGGGGAACATGGTGAAACCCTGTCTCTAAAAAACACCCCACAAAAATTACTGGGGCGTGGTGTTGTGCACCTGTAGTCTCAAACACTGGGGAGCTGAGGTGGGAGGACCACTTGAGACTGGAAGGCAGAGGTTGCAGTGAGTCCTGATGGTGCCACTGCACTTCACTCTGGGTGACAGAGTGAGGCCCTGTCTTGAAAAAAAAGCTTATAATCCATTTCGAAAAAATAATGGTTTCATAAAATAATAAGTAATAAAACTAGGTAGTATATACTGGGAAAAAAACTGAGTTGAACACGTGTAATCTTGTGCATGCTGGACTTCAAAGGAAGACTCCAAAATACATGGGGGCGAGTCAGTTTTTGGAGTAAGTGTTGAGAGGAGGTGACAAGCAAATCAGTATGAATAAAAGGACAGAGGTAAAATGTTCATCACTTGTTTTGAAAAATATAAAAAGACTAGTTTAAGTGAAAGTTGCTATGAAAAGAGAAATTATATAAGAATAAGGCAGATACTTGTTAAAAAATCCGGTATCATCTAAGCAAGTGTAGTATGACCTTGAGCAGGTCATTTCATTAATCTGATCCTCAATGTTTACTTTATCAAAACACTGATAATAGTATTTCCTTTATAGGGTTGGTGTGAGGTTTAAGTTAAATATGTGTAAAGTGCCTCACACAACGTGTGGTACTTGTAGGCACTGATTAAATGACAGTTCTGTTTTTACTTGTTTTAGTTGGAATAGAGGTAGGCATAGGAGGCTAGAGAGAGATAAAGTTGTGGTGGGCCTGATTCTTTATTCTATGGGGAGCCATTTAAGTTTATGAAGGAGGAAATAACATACGTACAGTGCCATTTCAGGATAATTAATCTTTCATAATTTAGAATGTGGTTTGGAGAGGAGGAAAATGGAGACAGACTAATTGTTACTTCAGTCTAGGCAGAAGGAGAAAGCGATCTTTTCCAGGGCAGTGTGGTTGTATTGGAAGGGAAGCCATAGACAAGAAGATATCAAAATGAAAGAATTGCTGCATCTTGGAGAATGGTTTTCAAGGGAAGAAAATGAGGGATAGCACTGGGTGAATGGGGAAAATAAAAAGATGAGGAAAGATGATTTTGGAAGAAATATAATAGTTTTGATAAATATTAACTAAGCAGCAATCATAAGATATTCAAATGGAGGAGTAAGAGTATTTGTAGTGCAAGGATGAATTTAGAATTGGCTATGCCAAGGGAACGTTTGAACTTTCAGTGTACAGAGACTGTGCTGATTTGGGACATGTGTTCATACCCATGTTTATGTTTATGTATATGTATTTGGTTAGGTTGAATGCTCAGGTTATAGTAATCCATGTTAAAGTTATGAGAACTCTCTAATTAACAATTAGAAGATGCATTCATATGCCAGCCTTAACAAGGAGCAAACATTCACTTTTTCCTACCAGTTGATTTCTCCACACTAGGAAAATATCTGTACTGGAAGAGGAATTTAGGCACTTAGGATAATAATAAGCTCAATGTGCAGGCTAGGGTAGGGGGAGCTTCAGTGACAGTGTGTCCACTAGAAATAGAAAAACAGTTAACAGTAAACATGAAAAAGGATAAATCTTTGAGAGACTTTTTCTTTGTGCTGATGGGATGATGGCAGTGTTACCTGCTAGATTGTTTGAACTTTGCACTTCAATGGATTCATTTGGGAATTTTTTTCTTTCCTACCTAGAAGCTTGGGTGCCAGTCATAGGCATTGAGAGGTGTTGAGTTGTTGAGAAGGTGGCGCTTCTGAATTGCTTTAGATAATAACAGCCTTAGTGTGATTTTTTTTGCTTTAACAGAAAACTAAATACCCCAAATAAAGCTCTATTTGCATAATATTTAGTTTTTAAGAGATCATAAAATTGGACAAAATTTGCTAAACATGAAGTGGTTTCGCTCAGGGAGGTCAGACTTAAATGGCCCTGTATGTGTGTCTACCAATGTGTTTAATGACAGCCTCCTACACCTTCAGCATGTTTAATGGCTTTGTTCAGCTTTGGTCTTAAAAGCTGCAGCTCTTCTGTTAATTGCACAGAGGCTTTCAGATGAGTTTTTCCCAGCAATTTATGCTCAGGTAAATTTATTGCCTTTTTGCTTCAGCTGGTTGGGGGAAGCATTGGGGTAAACTTTGTTTTTCTAGAGTGGGGACACTCAGCACCTCCGGAAAGGAAACAGGCATTCAGGGCCAGTTGGCTTGAAAGGAACATTTTTTTTCCCTCTAGGTTGTATTCATGGCAGTCAATTTGGGATTCATATTGTATGGGATTGAAAAGAGACTGATTTTAACTTGCTGCGTTATCTTTGTCACCTATTGATAATCAAAAGGAAATGGAGGTTGAGACATTGCTGCATATACTCAGTGTCTTCAACCAGGAATGTGACTATATACCTAGCAAAGGCTGCAGAATACCTTCTGCCTATTTTGACCTACGTAGAGATATTGCTTTGTGTTGCTAGAGAATAGCTGACCCCGTCATCTTAGTCACATTTTATCCTTGAATAATGAGGAGAAAATCTCCCTGCAGTAAATGTTTAGTTTATGCTGTTTTTTTTCTCACTTCAAAAAGAACAAAAGAAGCTTTATGAAATAATGATGCTATCCTTAATTGAACAAAAGGGTTTTTTCTTAATATCTTAATCAATAGTTAGAGTTTGGAAGGGCAGCTCACCTCTAAACTAAAGTTGAAATCAGCTGTCCAGCACAGAAAGAAAATCTGGCAAAGAAGGCCACAGGCTCATCTAACAGCTCCAGGTCTGTATTTCAAATAAGTGAGTTTAATAGTCAGTTTTCAGTATTTCTCTTTGACATCCTGACTAAGGGTCTTAAGAACTTGTATCGCCTACCCACAGACTCCTATAAATCCCCGTTGGTGTTTCTATTTCAATGACTCTACTTAAAACTGTGAGCGAGAGTTTGAAATCTGTCCCTGTAAGAACCCAGTTGGGCCGGGTGCGGTGGCTCACGCCTATAATCCCAGCACTTTGGGAGGCCGAGATGGGTGGATCACGAGGTCAAGAGATCGAGACCATCCTGGTCAACATGGTGAAACCCTGTCGCTACTAAAAATACAAAAATTAGCTGGGCATGGTGGCGCGTGCCTGTAATCCCAGCTTCTCGGGAGGCTGAGGCAGGAGAATTGCCTGAACCTAGGAGGTGGAGGTTGCGGTGAGCCGAGATCGTGCCATTGCACTCCAGCCTGGGTAACAAGTGAAACTCCGTCTCAAAAAAAAAAAAAAAAAAAATCCCAGTTATAAGTTTATGAAAATCACTATGGTATTTATTTATTAATTTACTCATGCAGTCATGCATTTTTTGGCAAATATTTTTTGAGAACCTGTTATATTCTAGTCACTGGGAGAGACATTGGAGATATAAACAGACTTACAGTCTAGGTTTAAGAAACACCCCATGGGCCAAGTTAATTTCTGTGTAAAAATTAATCTAATTTTTTTTCCAATTTTAAATTGACCTAAGAGTGTTAAATTCAGCTGCTTTCCTTGTTCTATACGTGTTTAGTCCTTTCTTTTCTTATTTTGAGATGTGGTATTGTCTGGATATGAGTTCAAATGCTGGTTCTGATATTTATCGGCTACATAATCTTGGGAAGGTCACTTAACCTTATTTATTTTTCTTCCTTATCTTTCTTGTCTTCCTCTTTTTATCCATAAAACATGGAAAATAACAGTATCTGCTTTACAGCATTGTTATGAAGATTAAATCAGGTAGTGTTTGGCATAGCATTACATATGATTCAATAAATATTAGGTAATGTTAGATCTTTTACTTTGAAAGAAAATCATTTTACTTCTCTATTATTCATAGGTAATGGGGGAAGAAAATTAGCATACTGGAAAATAGTAAATTCTTACTCCTCTCTAAGAGAGTCGAAAGCTTAATGTCTATGAGCACTGATGGCATTATAAAATTCTGGTTACTTTAAAATAAGTAATCCTATATGATAATGTCTAGCTCAGTGACAGAATTACTCAAATTTTATTAGAGGTTAACTACTTATGTTCTTACTTTTTCTCTATTGGCAACAATTTTCTCATGATTTCCCTTTCAAAATCAGAGAGCTTGACCAATCTACCTAATTTCTACTGCCTCACAACTTACATCTACCCTGTAAGCTCTGAGAGGCAAATATATGAGTGATATGTTTTCTACAAGCTAGAGCTGCTAGAGCTTTGAAAATAATCCTTTCTCTCTCACTCCCTGAAAAAAGTTTTTCCTTCAACAAGGCAGTTCTGTGACTCATGATATCTAACAATGAAAAAGATGAAAAAGGAGACTACTATTAGCTCATTCTAAAAGGAGATATAAGACATTCCCATTTTTTCATAAAGAAGCAATGACTTTTGGTATATGTCAGCATAATTATCAAAGTAGCAACCTTTCCGTTCCTTATAAGCTGTAACCTGTATTCCTTCAAACCACAGTCGAGTACTGGAATGTTTAAAATCAAGTTGGTGGTTTTATGTGAATGAATGTCATTTAGAAGATAATTTCCCCTAAAAATCAACACATCCTCTGAGTTATTATATGACCTGGTTGTTTTATGGTGTTAATAAGCTTTCCAAAGGTAACACTGGGGTAACAAAAATTGTAGATTTTTCTTTTTGCGAATTTTAAATTTTAGCATAAACCTCAACAATCTTTCACGCACAGTGTTCAGTTTAATATTCTATAGTTCAGTTCAGATAATTATTCTTATATATGTAGCTTTAGGTACATTTTAATACATATATGTAAACTTTTTTTGTCTGTATTCAAAAACTAGCCTACTTGAAGATAGAAATGTCTTATCTGTAGATGAAGCAGTAGGCCATATTCTAATATGAGAAAATATCAAGGACCATTTAAAGCTATCAGCACAGTTGATTCTAACTTTAGACAAGTAGGCCAAACAAGGTGATTTCCCTTACTTAAAGGAAAATAATCTGCTGTTTTTGTTTTTTCTAATTAATTTGGGAAAAGTTCTCAAATCTTAGTTTACTCAGGTGCCATTGAAAATGTTTAATTGTTTTGTTCATTATTCCTGATAACTCCAAGTTTTCATCATTCGTAGACTATTTTAATAGATGTTGATATTCAAGTTGTCATTGGGTTAATAATTTCTTAATTTTAGTGAATCTCTAAAAATAGACTAGTTTTCATATATGTAGTGAGCCTGAATCTCATTTTTGCAATTGATGGCTACAAAATATGGGAAAAGAAATATATCTTTGAGACTACTTTGTAGAGCTGTTATAGTTAACATGGGGATGCCCATATAAAACAGCTAGAATGGTGCCTAATATTTAATTAGTACTCATATTAATTTTATCACATGGAAGATAAATTCAGGAATTTTTTCTTCCTGGAGAACTGGGAAATAGACATTCAGCATACAGAATTGATCAAAATCTGCACAAATGGGCATATCATAGATGGGGTATTATGGCTTCTAAGTGAATAGATCCCCATTTCCTGGGCACACAAACACAAAGCAGTGAGGCACAGAAATCCAGAGTCCAACTTCAAATATCTTGAAAAGCATCAATTTCCAAAAGCATGTTGAGGAGCTCAATTACCTGGTTAGAATTTACAGTCACTAGTAAGCAGTTGGCTAACATAAACTTGGATGTCCTTTGATAAACACAGTTAAAAATTCCAAGAGTAGTGCTGTATAAAATAAATGAGTTTTATAGGACTGTGTGACTATAGATTGTGCACGTCAACTCAATCATGTTTCTCACTCCTTATTATTAGTTTTAAACTCTTGAAGTATTTTGTTTTTATGGTCTTAAAATTGTTGCTCAGAAAGAAAAAATAAAGAAAAATGAAAGCAAAGCCCGTAACAATCCATTAAAACACTGCAAAAAGCAATGATGGCTAGCTGCGTCTACTAATCCATCATGTTACACTACTTATGAGCAGTAAAACTGTCATCCCTAAAAGGTTATTAGAGCACAAATGTAGTTGAGTGTTCACACCAGTGTGTTAAGGTGCTGTTGGACTGGAGTATTTTGGTAGCACACACAAATGGGACTTCCTATTCACACTAAGGTCATAATGTATTTTCAGCAGGTCTTTGAGTGAAGCTATGACTGTTGAGAAAAACAAAGGGAACCTGTGTTTGTGCCCACACATGTGCGCGTGTGTGAGAGGGTCGGGAGGGAGAGATTTATTTTCAATGAAAGTAAAAAAGTTAGAAATGAGTACTGATAATTTAAGAGACCCTGAAGGGCTAGAAAAGTGTCCTATTCACTGCTTCATATCCCATTGAATTTCCAGAACCAAGCACAGTGCTTGTCTCATAATACATAGCTAATGTGAGTTGAGTTGAATTTTTAAAAACATTGACTGATTACACTTCGTGTTTCATTTTGTCCAGTATGTGAGGCAGTGGGATGGACAGTAGAACTCTTCCTACTGGCACCTTTGGAATAAGAATTTCCTTACTAGTCCCCAGTCCCAGAGGAGGAATCAACACTGCAAAAGTTTCCCATGTCAAGTCCTCTGACAACTTCTTGGAGATCTTAAAATTCACAACTCTTAACTATCTGGAAAAGAAAAAGAAGCTAAAAGCTCAGATATGAGCTCTTCCACATTTTATAGATGAAATATTTAGTGTTTTAAATTAAACATGCCTAAAAATCTTATTCCAGAGAGGCTTTTGCAACCATCCTGCTTACAGAGTTCTAACCTTGGAACAGAATCTGCATATGAATCAAGGTCAGCCTGTTGGAGTTTCTCTAACCAAAGTCTGAATTCAAAATCTCAGCCTTAGGGAAACAGCAGGGACTGAATAGAGGGTCAGAATGGAGAAAACCAGGGGGGATAACATTTAGGGAACTATTGCAAAATCTGTGTGATATTTGAGTTTGATATATTTTGGCTTCTTCTATACTGTTTGGTATTTTTTAATTCAAATCAAGACATTGGAAATGAAAGAAAAAATCATGTTTAGAGGCTGCTGAACAAAGCAAATCAAAATTTAGCTTGTGTTAACAAAAATATAATGTCTAGTTTAAAGAAATCCATGGCCCCACTCTACTCTGCAATTGGTCAGCTTACATTTTTAGTGTAATCTGAGTATCACATTTTATATGGAATACAGGTCAACCAAGATGTATTCAGAGGAGGGGGACAATAATGAGGATGGGTTTGAAAATTACACGTGAGAGGAACTGTTAGGCCATAACAAGAATAATTCATCTTGTTTAAACTCTTTGTTTCTTAATTTCATTTAGATAAAGAATAAACTCTCACTATAGCCTAAAGTGCTTTAACATGAGGAAGATAGGAAATTGTATTTCTGGCAAATCATTCTGCTACACACCCTCCATCTATTCTCTGCACAGCTTATTTATAATAAAATAAAGATAAAGTGCAATACAAACCCATATTTGCATGATCTCATTCTTACCTACATTTACAGCTTCATGGCTTCTCTCTTTTCCCATCATTCTCTCTTATGCTTCAGTCACACTGGTGTTATTTCTTGTTTTCTTCACGAATGTGTTCATTCAGTAGTTAATGAAGAGCAAAGTAATTAAATATTAGCATCTAAGCATATATTGGATGTTTTAATACTGTATAATAAGCTGATTTTGAAGATAGGACACCTAGGCTGAAGAACATGTGTTCTATATAGTTTTCCATTTTTGTTTCTTTATTTCCCAGCCTTGACATATAATTGACAAATAAAAATTGTATACATTTATGGTATACAATGTGATGTTTTGTTACATACATATACATACTATGTGAAATAATAACCATAATCAAACTGCTTAATATATACCATCTCACATAGTTATTATTTTTTCTTTTTTTGTGGTAAGAACACTTGAGATCAAGCCTTTCAAGAAATTTCAAGTATACAATATAATATTGTTAACTATAGTCAACTATAGTCACTATATTGTATAGTAGGTATCCATAACTTATTCATCTTGCATAACTGAAACTTTATATCCTTTGACCATTATCTCCCCATTTCCCCTGCTAGAGACCCAGCCCAGCACCTAGAGACCAGCCTTCCACTGTGTGCTTCTGTGAATTTGACAATTTTAGATTTCATGCACAGGTGAGATCTCATGTAGTGTTTGTCTTTCTGTGGCTTATTTCACTTAGCATATGTTCTCTAGGTTCATTCATGTTGTCATAAATGACAGGATTTTCTTCTTTACATGGCTGAATCGTATTCCATTGTATTTATACCAAGCATACCTTAGAGATATTGTGAGTTCCATTCCAGAACATCACAATAAAGTGAGTATCACAATAAAACGAGTCACATGGATTTTTGGCTTCCCAGTGTATATAAAAGTTATGTTTACACTGTACTGTACTCTATTACATGTCCTATAGCATTATGTCTAAGTGAGGTGCACATTTAAAAAATACTTTATTGCCAAAAAATGGTCACAATCCTCTGAACCTTTAGTGAGGCATAATTTTTTTTTGCTGGTATTGGGGGATTTTGCCTCGATGTTAATGGCTGCTGATAATCAGGGTGGTGGTTGCTGAAGGTTAGGGTGGCTATGGAAATTTATTAAAATAAGACAACAGTGCAGTTTGACACATCAACAGACTCTTCCCTCCATAAAATATTTCTCTGTAGCATGCAGTGCTGTTTGGTAGCATTTTATCCACAGTAGAGCGTCATTCAAAATTGGAGTCAATTCTCTCAAATCCTGCTGCTGTTTATCTAATAAATTTATGTCATATTATAAATCCTTTCTTGTTATTTAAAGCACTAGTCACAGCACTTTTACCAGGAGTAGATTCCATCTCAATAAGTTGCTTTATTTGCTCATCTATAAGAAGCATCTGTTCAAATTTTATCATGAGCTTATAGCAATTCAGTTCCATCTTCAGGCTCCACTTCTAATTGTAGTTCTCTTTCTATTTCTACCACATCTGCAGTGCTTCCATGAGAGTCAGAATCAAATTCTTCCAGATTTCTGCTAATGTTAACATTTTGACCTCTTCCCAAGAAACGCAATTTTTTTTTTTTTTTTTTTTTTTTTTTTTTTTTTTTTTTAGACAGAGTTTCACTCTTGTTGCCCAGGCTGGAGTGCAATTGCATGATCTCGGCTCACTGCAACCTCTGCCTCCCAGATTCAAGTGATTCTCCTGCCTCAGCCTCCTGAGTAGCTGGGAACAGGTGCCTGCCACCATGCCTGGCTAATTTTTGTATTTTTAGTAGAGACAAGACTTTGCCATGTTGGCCAGTTTGGTCTCAAACTCCTGACCTCAGGTGATCTGCCTGCCTTGGCCTCCCAAAGTGTTGGGATTACAGGTGTGAGCCACTGTGCCTGGCCAAATGTTCTTAATAGCATCTAGAATGGTGAATCCTTTCCAGAAGGCTTTCAATGTACTTTGCCCAGATTTATCAGAGGAATTGCCTTACAGGACAGCTAAATAGCTTTATGAAATGTATTTATTAAGTAATAAGACTTGAAAGTTGAAATTACTCCTTGATTCATGGACTGCAGAATGGATGTTGCATTAATAAGCATGAAAAAAACAATAATCTCCTTGTGCATCTTCATCACAGCTCTTGGGTGTCCAGGTGCGTTGTTAATGTTCAGAAATATTTTGAAGGAAATCTGTTTTTTTCTGAGTAGTAGGTCTCAACAGTGGGCTTAAAATATTTGGTAAACCATACTGTAAACAGATGTGCTATCATCCAGGCTTTATTTTTTCATTTATGAAGCACAGGGAGAATAGATTTAACATAACTCTTAACGGCCCTGGGATTTCCAGTAATAGTCAGTGATTATTGGCTTTAACTAAAAGCTACCAGTTGCATTAGCTGCTAACAAGAGAGCCTGATCTTTAAAGCTTTGATGTCAGGCATTGATTCCTCCTCGCTAGCTGGAAAAGTCCTAGATGGCATCATCTTCCATAAGAAGGCTGTTTCATATACATTGAAAATCTACTGGTTTGTGTAGCCACCTTCCTCAGTCATCCTAGTTAGATCTTCCACATAACTTGCTGCAGCTTCTACATCATCACTTGCTGCTTCACCTTGCACTTTTGTGTTGAGGAAATGGTTAATTTCCTTAACTTCCCTGAACCAACCTCTGTTAACTTCCACCTATTCTGCACTTTTCTCACTTCTCTCAGCCTCAGAAAATTGGAAAAAAAAAAAAAAAAGGCTTGCTCTGAACTACGCATTGGCTAACAAGAATGTTTCTGCTTTGATCTTCTATCTAGACCACTAAAACGTTCTCCATATCAGCACTAAGGCTATTTCACTTTTTTTTTTTTAATCATTCATGTGCTTACTGGAGTAGCACTTTAATCTCCTTTAAGAACTTTTACTTTGCATTCACGAGTTGGCTTTTTGGCACAAGATGCCTAATTTTTAGCCTATTTTGGCTTTCAACATGCCTTCTTCGCTAAGCTTAATCATTTCTAGCTTTTGATTTAAAGTGAGAGACATGCAACTCATTCTTTCACTTGAACAACGAGACACCATTGTAAAGTTGTTAATTGGCCCGATTTCAATATAATTGTGTTGCAGGGAATAGGGAGGCTTGAATAAGAAGGAGAGAGATGAGGAAAAGCTGGTTAGTGGAGCAGTAGGAACACACAACATTTATCAGTTACATTTACTGTCTTATAAAGGCATGGCTCTTGGTACCCCAAAACAATCACAATAGTAACATCAAAGATCATGGATCATAGATCATGGTAACAGATATAATAATGAACAAGTTTGAAATTTTATGACAATTTTCAAAATGTGATACAGAGACATGAAATGAATACATCCTACTGGAAAAATGGTGGTGATAGACTTGTTCAACCCGTAATTACCACAAACCTTCCATTTATAAGAAGCACAATAAAGTGAAGCGCAATAAAATGAGGTAGCTTGAATAATGGAATAGCATGTGGGTCACTTTAAGTTTACAGACAAATGTGTGAATGTTTCTTTTAAAGGAAGTGGTGGGAAAGCAGGGAGCCCAGTCTGCTTGACGGGAGGGGTGCCTCTAAGTTCTTATCGCTCGCCACTGGCTTGAGCCATTTGGGTGAGGTGTGGAACTAGAAACTGTGTCAAGGATGACTCAGACCTGCTTCTGGTATGAGAAAGATAAATTAGTATTTCCAAACGGATGTTAAGCCAACATAAAATTAAAATAATTTACTACGAGAACCTCCTACAGGCCTGGACAAAACTCTCTTGCTTGAATGGTACTGTGGTCTTCCTACCCAGTCCTCTTTCCTGTCCTCTATGCTTCGCAGGTGTCTGATCCACACCAAAATCTGACTCCTCTCTCAGACTTATCAAACTTTCTCCCCTCGATCCTTCTAAAGTATTTCCCTTGATAAATCTATTGCAAATCTAACCTCATCTTGGTGTCTTCTCAGAGCACCCTAAAGTGAATGGTGCTAATGGAAGCCAATATACAGTAGGTAGTAATTTGTGATTTGAAGACTGGGTCACTCACCACCTAGTAGACAGAGTATACTATCCTGAGTGTTATGTGGTACAAAGTGGTTACAAAGTGTACAAAGTGGTTACAAAGTGTGCAAAATGGTTACGAGTACAAAGTGGTTACAAAGTGGTTATGTGGCACAAAGTGGTTACCTGGTACAAAGAGGCAACCCAAATGATGATTTCACTGGTGGTAACCTGAGGAAATGTATCCCATAAACCAGAACTGGAATGCCTTTGCAGAAACAATGGCTCAGATATTTGACAGATATGGAAAGAGTATTACTACAAGAACAAAGGAGTAGACTGGTTATTGCTAAGCTGTATGGATGACCTAAGAATGGCTCATGAAAAATTGAAGGCTGTTAACAAACAGTTAAAGGCTATAGGCTACAACCACATCCTTATCTTCTGCAGTGAAAGAGAAAACAGCTGAAGAACAGACACAGGATGTTATACTCAGAATCACAGAGTTCCAGAGACATTGAAAGGTTCAGCCAAGGCAAACTTCTTATGGTAAAGTTAGGGCCCTAAGTAAGAAAATCTAGAATCTTAAAATGTGGTGGGGAGCATCTGGATGGATTTTCTTGAGAACATTTATTTTGCAGACTCCCAAGCCCTTAGATCTTGCAGAGGTGTCCCATCTATTTCTGTAAGAGCTAGCACTACCACTGCACTGGGAGATGCTGCAAAGGCCTCTCTCCTGCATGATTACACCATTTATCTTTTCACTTCCCATCCCCCAAGAGCTATTCTATCCATTCTCCTAGCTAAAGATATATAACCAGGGTTAAATTCCAGCATAGCCTGTCTGGGAACATGTTGGGCCTAATAGGGAATAGAAGAGATTATGTATTGAAGGAGTTGCAAGAATTAGCTAGAATGTACCTGCAGGAGTCAGAAAGTTCACCTGGGATTAAGCTTTGAAGGTGTTTGATCAAAGTTATCAGAATATAAGACTGGATAAACAAGAATTTATTGACTTAGTGGAACTTGTGGGGACATAGGATTTTAACCTCTCTAGCAATAACCACAGAGGATAGGGCAAATTCACTCCTAGCATGGTTCTTAGAAGCCTGGAGAAGGTAATGGCTCTTGATAAGTGAAGGGAATAGGAGGTACCCTGCATCTAATAGAGGAAGAAATACAAAGTCTCAGGGAAGTTGGCAGGCCAGAATGACTATATTATGAGAGGCCAGAAGACCCAACCAAGAATATTGCTTCACAGAAGGACCCAGAGAACCAACTGTTTACCAGGGTCATCAGGAATTCACTCCTGAGAGGGGCATCAGCACCACTAGGAAGTTCAGTGGTGGGTGTCCTGTACACACCAAGAATGACAGTAAGAGAAGCAGTCACAAATGTGGGCTCATTAATATCTATGGGCATATGATTCTCATGGGAACCTTACCTCTGTCCCTTCGTACTGCTCTAATGATTGGAAAATAGCAGGTAAAGCAGCAATAATTGCTGCTTTAGCTGGATAACACTGAAGACTATAGCACAGTGGGTGACACAAGTATGTTATGATCCACATATGGAAGTTGTTTTTAAAAGTCTTGATTCTGATGCATTTATGAGCAGGACTCTGAGGGTGCGTATACTGTAAGATAATTTCTAGTCTTTTGGCTTTGATACTTTATATGCTGTTATACTACAATACAGCAGCACATGCTCTGTTCCTTGACTGCTCAAATAATTCTCAGTGATTAAATCATTACCTCTCCAACCCTGGGTACTGTGGCATTATCCTCTTATCTTTAAGTGGCTTTTCTTACAACCTGGCTAAATACACTAAGTGAAGTAAACTTAGTGACAAAGCAAAGACATTTTTTAATAGGAAAACATGTAAGCAGAAAGAAATATAGCTCTCCTCACTGTCTTTCATTTAATGTCCTTTGGTTCTCTTAGAACTCAAAATGCCTGACAGTTATTAGAGAGTCAATTTTCCTTTCATTTCTTGGCTACAGGTAGTAAGATAATTACAAGATAGTGAAAGAGGTGAATCAGGTGGCAGCCCAGCGTTTCATCTACTATTACCCGTAATCTAAACCTCTACCCCTCTCCCTTAACCCCACCACCAGATATTTGCTCTATGCAACTCCTTTTAATTTCATACTCTTTGAGGCAGTAATGACTTATATAATCATGTTTTGGGCATAACACTGCAATGAGTGTAAAATATTTTCAAGTATATTTTCTTTGCAATTCTTGTTAGTAGCCTCACTCTTTTGTGAGTCCTCCCACAAATCTGCCCCTCCCTAGTGCTCTCTATATTGGACTGTATTCTTTCTCTTTCCATTTTGTGACGATTATTGGTGTAATACAATTTATCTTATTTGATTGCAAGTTTTTAAAAAATAGTCATTGCATTTTTCTCACTCTTGTGTCCTATCACCTATAATTATAATGGATTCATAGTAATAATTCATAGTAGATATTCGTTGAATGAATAAATTTAATTAAAAGAACTTAGTGTTTCTTTGTTTAAATCCTTCATAACTATCAACTTTCATGAGAACAGATAACCTTTTAGAACAAGTTCTTATGGAATTTTAAAAAAATATGTGTTTAATCTAGTTGTTTATATTTATGGGCCTTGTTTCTATGCTTTGTTTCAATTACAGTTTTAACAAAACATTAATACATTTTACAGTACAGTGCAACCACTTATTTTTTAAAATTTGAGTTCTTGAAATTCCATTCGTGGTGACTCATATGTAAAAGTTAATCTGGGCATGCCTGAATAAAAACTCAGCCGTGTTTATCTTCCGAAAGTTAAAAAAAAAAAAAACCTGTTTACATTCATAATCTATTTGTGTTATATTTTTAAGTGGAATATTTTATAAAAAGTACATTTTCTGAGAGCCCTGTTCTTTTTTCTTTCTCTATATTCTTTTATTTTATTTACTAATTTTTTAGATGGAATCTTGCTCTTGTTGCCTAGGCTGGAGTGCAGTGGTGCAATCTTGGCTCACTGAAATCTCTGCCTCCTGGGTTCAAGCAATTCTCCTCCCTCCCCTCCCGAGTAGCTGGGATTACAGGTGGCCACCACCATGCCCGGCAAATTTTTGTATTTTTAGTAGAGATGGGGTTTCACCATGTTGACCAGTCTGGTTTCAAACTCCCGTCCTCATGATCTGTCCACCTCAGCCTCCTAAAGTGCTGGGATTACAGCCATGAACCACCACGGCTGGCCTCTATCTTTTTTTCTAAAATCTGTTTATTTCATATTCTCTTGTGTTCAATATAGCTCAACAATGGTTTTGTCTGCATTAAATAAGATTTGTTGAATCAAGAAATAATTTCATTTGGGGGGAATAAGTGAAGCATTTTGTCTTATGAATCTAGTTACAAACTTGTCACTTTCCTTAATTTTCCGTTGCTCAACATATAATAACTTGCACTTATAATAATACATTTGATATCTCAAGTATAATCTATATTCCTGATGTTGCCCTTCAGCCACTGGCTTCTAGAAAAAAGTTTTACTTTTTCTAGGAAATTTTTGCCATATTGACATATCTTCAGAACACCAGCATATCCAGAGCATTTAAAAATTCAATTGCTAGATGTTTCATTTACAAAATTCCAAGCATATTGAGCTTTAACTTATCCAAATGTTTGGTATAATGGAGAGAGTGCCAATGAAGTAGCTAACAAAGAGGAACCTCACTGCTTCCAGACAAAACATTTAAATAGAAATCTTTTGGCAACCTTTCGTCTCTTCTATTTGCTACCCCCACCATTATTCCTTCCTAACTTAATCTTTTATAAGGCTCAGCTTGTCCATTTATGAAATATCTACCACATAGAATCAAGAATTAAATGAGATGATAGAAAGGTTTTTATCTGCTATTATATTCTACACAGATACATAGGATTACTTAATATTAAAAGTCCCCACTTTTTATTATATTACTTAAAGCTAGTTTTCATAGAGGATAGCAATCAGATAAATGAATGTACACTAAGGTACATTAATAATAGTTGAATTTACCATATCAGGTGCATAATACATTACAAAACCAGAGAAATGAACCCCTATTGTTGGATATTTGGGTACTTAAATAGTGAGTATGAGAGTTAGTGATATCTAACGAATAAAATATTTTGTGTAGGGGGTCTTTCTGGAGCTTCTGAAAGCACATCTCAGTGGTGACCATCAGCTTTTCTATAAATTAGGTTTATTTTGGGGGGAACCTCAACATTTGGAGGGATGTACAGGTACTTCTGTATTATCCAAACACAGATGGCAGGTGAAGAGGTGAGAAGATATGTGGCTGAAAGGGCAGGTAGGTTCTTTTGTCTTGGATGATAATATTTGATGCTAAGGAGTTTTAATTTTCATCCTGAATGAAATGGTGATCTTTCCTCAAAATTTAAAGAAAGCTATGACGCAATCAAATTTGTGTTTTGTGGAGAATGCTTTAAAAGAGATAACAGTAAACCAATTAGAATGGGCAGACTGTGACTACAAACTAGAGAATGAATTGGAATGGGAAAAAGTAGAAGTAAGGATCAAGTGAGAGGCCATTGAACAAATCCACGACAGAGATGGTGTGAGTTTAAACTAGAGTAATTACTGGAAAGAAGCAGATGCATCTGAAAGGTAAGGATAAGAAAGACTATAATAATTTGTGGAGCTGAAAGAGGTTCAGAAGAGCTAGAGATTTCAGTGCCAAGTGTGTTGTGTTGAGAGATGGAGCAGGGATGTGTACATGAGAACAAGGTCATGTAAGACGATGCATGTCATATTGAGGAGTTTGGATATAATCTATGGGCCACATGAAGCAATGGAAAGGTTTTAAGCAGGGAAGCAAAATGCCACAGTAGAATTTGAAGTGAATTTGGTAAATGAATGGTAGGAGAAAAAAAAACAACAAAACTCAAACCAGCTAGAAACAGAGATGCCAAAAAATTATTCACTTAAAAGAATTATTTTGTTGCGGTCCCTAAACATTCTAACAAAGATGTTTTGTTCTTTTCTACTTGAAATGTCTAAATTCGTGAGATCCAACATTCCAAGCACATTCAGATTCTCACAAGAGAGGAAGTTAAATATGTATTTAATTGTTAGTTTTTATTCAGTGCAGAGAAAAAAAAGGATGTTAGCTTTGTTTGTCTACATTTTTTTGCTTTATCTCTAATAATAGTAGAACGACCTGGGTTGCATTATTACATTATTAGTATACAGGGGAATTCATCCATATAGAATAGAACAATGTATGGTTCAATCATCCATCTTCTCTTTCTGTTTATTATTATTATTATTATTATTATTATTATTATTATTGAATTTTGCTCTTTCACCCAGGCTGGAGTGAAGTGCTGTGATCTCGGCTCACTGCAACTTTTGCCCCCCAGTTCAAGCAATTCTCCTGCCTCACCTTCCTGAGTAGCTGGGATTATAGGTTCCCACCACCTTGCCCAGCTAATTTTTGTATCTTTAGTAGAGAGAGAGTTTTGCCATTTTGGCCAGGCTGGTCTTGAACTCTGGACCTCAGGTGATCCACCTGCCTTGGCCTCCTAAAGTGCTAGGATTACAAGGTGTGAGCCACCGCACCCAGCCTCCATTTTCTTTTTAACCTTTATGCAGTTTAATTCATTAATTTTTACTTTTTGTTTCCAAGGGAACTAGAGTTGATACAAAACAAGGGAGATAACATGCCTATTCAATCTATTTTTTTTCTAATGATGAAAAAGGCTTTTAGATACATATCCCTCATGCCAATGGAACTGTTGTAGCCAGACTTTCTCCAATCTGGAGAACTCTTTTCACTTTTGTGTTGTTTTATAGATCGTGGCCATGCTACAGAAGTAATTTTAGATACAGTAAGAAATTCATCAAGAGAAAAAAATTCCTCCTGCATTATGTAACCATTTGTTTGCTGGGGCTGCCTGAGGACATTCATTCACCATATCTAGATATCAGTCCCACCTTGCTTGGCTCATCTCTACTATTAATATGTTTTTTTCTTTGACAAAATGGCCCAAGAAGGCTAAAAAGAGCTTATTTAGTTAATCTTTGGCCAAATATATTTTGTTTGGTTTTCATCTTACTCTGGCAACTTCCTATAACACCTTAGTGTCACTTTTTCCCAGATTTGTGGTCAGATTGGAATGCACTTACAGTTACATAGTCAGGGCCACCAGAGCCCTTTGTAGTCTCTCAGTCATAGAGACAGTGTGGTACAGGGATTGATAATAAGGGCTTTAGAGTCAGACAGATCTGTGTTAACATCTTGGCTCTGCGGCTCACTAACCTTGTCATCTTGACAAGTTATTTAACCTTTCAGAATCTCCATTTCTCCATCCATTACCTTAAGATACTAACAGTGCCTACCTTGTGAAAGTTATTGTAATAATTAAATGGCATTATGCATGTTAAAGTTTTCAGTTCTTGCGATATTGTAGTCACTATGTTGGTGTAACTTATTGTCATTATCACTCCTCACTGTATAACATAATTGTGGCATATATATTACTTGTACTTTTAACATTCCCATTGTAAACCAGGCACCTCTGTTTCTTTCTCTGTCTTCTTTCTTTACCCAAAGGTAAAAGGATAAGGAGAAACTTAAGCATGGCTGGAAAGAGGTAGTCTAGACTTCTGCCTCACTGTCTTCTACTCTTTCCCTAAGCCTGAGTCTTTGAGGGGAAAGGAGAGCTGGCTTAGTCATCATTATAAATAGATAGATTCGGTCTCTTCCTTTTCATTTGTCCTAAACCTACCACCTTCAGTCTCGGCGGCTCTGCACTGACTCATATAGGTATCCACGTTCCTGACACTATCTTCAGATAGCTTATGGTGGAGCCTTGCCAATTGTGAAAATTGATCCATTGTCATAAGCCATTCTTCTTCAAGGTCATTCTCTCTATCTTCCCCTACCCAGGGAAAAGTTGCCACTGACAATCACATCTAAGCATTTAAAACCTTCTCACCTCAGAGAAGCTATCTTCTATATTTCTTATCTCCAGAGATTTTCTCTGAGAGTGAAATACAAGGCAATTTATTTATAACTTCTGAATGCCTACACTCCTTGGTTCCGGTGGAGTACATTCCTCCTAGGTTGCATTTTCAAGGCTGTTTTTCTTTTTTAGCGAACTAGTCCTAAGACCAGTATTCCTTTAATGTATTGGACAGAGGATTTTATTTTTCTTCTGAATACTGTATGGATGGAATTCCTTTCCATCCTTTTTCTACTCTTCATACCTCTGGGAGTGCTGTGAGGGTTAGTTAATATTTTGCAAAACTCTCTGAGCTCCTTGGATGAAAGACATCACAGAGAATGAAAATATATGGAAAATAAATAAGTCATGCTAATTGGTTACAACAGATCTCTAAAAATGCCTCAATACTCTATTTCTCCAATCTAACATAGTGCAGTTTTTATCATATATACAAATTTGGGAAATCTCCTTGGAGTGAAGCAAACAAAATTTTGAGTTCTAAAAGTAATATACAAAGTCAGAGGGAAATGTCAAGGGAGGCAAACAATAGCCAAGCAATCAGCCATCCTGAGACACAAAGAAACAAACTGGATTATAGTGCATGATGAGACAAATGAGATTTTTTAAAGGGCATATTTTGAACACACAAGGAAACACCAATTTGTATTATTTCTAAGCATAATGTGCCAAGCACTGGCTAAATGCTATAGCTTCAGGGATCTCTATTTAAATAATAGTGTAGTTAGTGGGTAACATGGAATATATGGAGTAGATGTGAGAAAAAATAAAGAGGTTCAAGTGACTTGAATCACATTGAAAAACAATTTGAAAGTTTTATTTATGAGATGATATTTGAGCTCCTAAAGGGCAGAACACATGTCTTTTCCTCAATACCCAATATTCATGCATTTACAATAGTAGTTCATTTCAGTTGTGATGTTTATACTGTAAGAGAGTTACAGATATATGAGCAACATTTGTGTTGAACACCCTTCTGTCCTTGATTTCCCCCTTTCCCTGTCCCATGTACTCGTTGCCCTCATTCAGCCCTTTAGTTATCTTGCTCACCATGGGTAGCCTTCCAAACTCCAAAATATTCTTTTCTACCCCAACCTCCTCCACTCATTAAAACTTAAGCAATCTACTGTCATATTCTCTTGAGGCCATTATGTTTATTAAGCAAGTTAATTTATTTCCCTTCCTAGAGAATACATTTACATTTTGTCTGTGTCCTTCAGTTACTAAAGCCAGTGGACAAACAGTGAAATTTTAGGAATGAAACTGGGGTGAATAGAGGAGAAATTTATTTTGGGAAGGAGGTAGAGGGTATTTTTGGCACCTATCACCTAACATCTTTGAGTTATCTAGTGGCTTTACATGCTATTTGCAGTTAGAGTAGATCTGACTATAAAAACATATGTGTACACATAATACTGAGCTACCTGGTAGAACAGCAGGAGTCTTTGCTTGATACTTCAGAGAGCAGTGGCTATGGTCATGCTCTACAGCGCTGCCAAGCCATTCCAATCCTAGAGGAAGAAAGATTTTAAAAAAATCCTTTCTTCAGAATTTGAGAAATACAGATAGGCTGAATATTAGATTGAACAGATGCAGAGAAGAAGGACAAATGCCTGTGAGTGAGGGAATATAGTAAAACAGATATTTTGATAACATTTTATAATAGTCAATATTTTTTCAGTTATAATTAATAGAAAATAACTTGAGAGAGGTTAGTAGGCCTTTCTTTTATTAAATTGGGGTAAATGAATGTGGTTGCTGATGGGTGGAAATGAAAAGATCCAAGCCTGGCTTTATAATTTTTAATTGGAGAATACAGAATGTTCATTATGGAACAAGGAAATAATAGATCAGGAATGAGAGAAGGGAGAGTTGGATATGATTTAGAGTAAAGATCGGGATTAGCTACTATGTTACGATGACTAGAATTTTGAAGAGATGAGTGGATGAGAACAATTTTAAAGAACTGTTGTGATGTGTCAACTTTGGAACCTCTTCGTGGCGTTTCCCAAGATATTTCAGTAAATACGTTAATAATTTTCAATTATTTTTTCTACTTTGTTTTTGCATATCTTTATAGACAACACAAAGTTGAGACTGAATCACATGGTGGCTTAGCTTTATACAGATTATGTAACAGTACAGATTTGTCTTAAGGAACCCAATGACGGTGTTATGGGCTGAATGATGTTCTCCCTAAAATTCATATATTAAAGTCCTAACCTCCAGTACTTAAGAATATGATGGTATTTGGAAGTCATTAGAGAGGTAATAAAGGTTATATGAGATCATTAGGGTGGGCCCCAATCCAATATGACGTGTTTTCTTCTAAGAAAAGGAAATATGACATGGACACACAGAGAGGGAGACCACATGAAAACAAAGGGCAAAGATGTTCATCTACAAGCCTTGGAGAGAAGTCTCAGAAGAAACTAACCTTGATGACACCTTGATCTCAACCTTCTATCCTCTAGAAATGTAAAAAAATAAGTTTCTGTTGTTTACGCCACCCAGTTGTAGTACATTGTTATGGCAGCCCCAGCAAACTAATACAGGCAGAAAAGCATCTGGGTGTCAAAAATGGACTAAAATAAGAAAATAGAAAACTGCCAAAAACCCAGAGAATATGGTTGATTGCTCGTTTCTCTTTCTCTGCTTCATTTTTGTCCTATACTGAAAACAGCTTTCTTTGTTTCCATTCCCATGTGGCAAAATGTAGTTGTCCTACCACTCTCAAACTTAGAACCACATTATAAAGGTTGACTTGTAATTTTTGAATCCTGTATACAAATCTCCAGTGGAGAAAATTTGATTATCTCAGTTTGGCTCATGTATCTGTCTCTTGCCAAACAGCGGTAAACCAGTGGTGGGAAGATCATGGTACATGGTACTAACATGATTGTCATAGGCTCATTTCTGTGAGCTTCAGTTATTACATTTCATTGTCATTTCTAGCCCCATGGATTCTCTTATTTTACAGGTGTAGCCATGCTTTAAAATGGATACCTAAAGGTATTTTATCTAGCATTCTGATATATTCTGTATGAAGAGGTGTTATGGCCAGAAACATATATTATAAAGTATATGTAACATACTAGGCTAGGTCAGTTCCTTGATATAGAATATATACAGTAGGAGTGCATAGATCCTTAGGTTTGTGGTTAATGGGCTGAAGGAGGCAATAGAAGGAGGACAAAAATTAAGAATGCTATCAATAAGGAAATGGAGTGGAAGATAATGCCATCGTCAAGGTGTATTTATATCACTTATACAGTCTAGGACAGGGGTCCCCAAACTTTTTACACAGGGGGCCAGTTCACTGTCCCTCAGACCATTGGAGGGCCGGACTATGCAAGGTGTGACACCCTTCACAGCCAGCGCTGCTGCTTCCACTATCCCAGACAGCGGTATACAGTGTCACAGGCCCAGCACCGCCTCCAGTGCTGTCTACAGGGATGACAGTGATCAGCCTGTGACACTGTGTATACAGCGTCCTGGACATCTGCAGCAGCAGTGGGCCTCTTCTGTGGGAAGCCCACTGCTGCATGTTTCCCCTATTATAAGACACCTCCTAAAAATAAGACAGCCCCCATCTTTTGGGGGTAAAATTAATATAAGACAGGGTCTTATAATAGGGGAAACACGGTGTGTGGTAATGTGGGGGGAGACTTTTGGGCAAAGGGAGGTTATAGGGGCCATTATGTTGTTGTACATTTGGGGGAGCATGGGGGCCATTGTACTGTGTGGTAATGGTTATAGTGCTTTGCCTTTCTTCCTACTTCTGCTGTTATTTCACACTGCTTCCGGTGATGTGGGACACCACAGCCGCAGGCCGGATGTGTGTCATATGACACACTTCTGGAGCCATGACTCCTGTGTCCTGCATCACCGGAAGTAGTACTGTACGTGAGGGATGCTGCGCTTTGCGATGCCACCACATACAATACTCCAGGAGCACAGGATGCATCCACAAGCATCCTGACCTCTCACTGACCACCAATGAAAGAGGTGCCCCTTCCTGAAGTGTGGCGGGGGCCGGATAAATGGCCTTAGGGGGCCGCATGCGGCCCGTGGGCTGTAGTTTGGGGACGCCTGGTCTAGGATAAGAGAAAGACAGCTGAAATATTTAGCCATTCAGCAGGTGGTTAAATAGCCCTCTGGTTATGTGAGGAGGCATTGCATTTTTTCTCTTAATGGAAAGGAAAATAAACATTTATTTTTAAGAATTTCAATTTCAAGTGAGACATTTGCATAGCACCACTAGCATCTTAATCTTTTAAAAGTCTTTTTGTAAGTCATTTCAAGGACTCTAAAATAATGCTCCTTTTTATAGTTTCACTGCTTGGTATTAAAAACAGAGCTGAATGTTGCCCTTCATGGTGCAGTACGAAAAAAAAAAAAAAAAAGATTTTCTTTCTTTCTTTGCTCTTAACAGCTCCATGACTCTTAAAGGAGAAACTGTTTGAAGCTCAGACTGTGTAGTTTTGTTTGACCATTCTCCTGTTTGACAAACATTTTCCCCCTATTCTTTACTTTAATTTCAAAGTACATGGGAGTTAGGTTTTAAGACCTTCATGTCTCTGTGTGAAGAGTTAAACTGCATATTTAACCAGACCTTTTTTCTAAGGGAGGCTAGTTAAGAGTTTTAAGCAAATACACAACCCCCACCAAAAGATCAAAAAACCACATTAAGTATGTGTATTGTTTAGTTAATATTATCTTTCCTTCTATTACTTTCCAAGTAAAAGATTGGCCCTAACCATATACTTACAGGGTATATATGGTTATGTATATCATGTAAATAAACACATACGTATACATATCAAATATGTATATATACATACAAATTACTTGTATTATACCTGAGGGTAGCATACACTATAATATATGGCAGCCTAGTTAAAAACATTTTGAAACATTACTTTTTATTTAATGGAGAAAACATTGAGCAATAACGGTTATATTATAATCAGCCCCTTGAAGGTCAAATGAAATTTGTGACCTTCTCTCTAACTATACCATAAACAAGTATGTATGTTTCAATTTCTTCTTTTCTGGTTTCATCAAAACAAGTTAAAGGTCCTATGAAAATCCTTCAGATTTACATTCTACTTCAGTTATCAGGTGTCAGGTCATCAAAACAGAGTCGGGAAATATTTAATAGGTGTGGCTTACTAATAGGTTGTGTGATACTCTGGGGGACAAAGAAGAAGCAAGTGCAGATACACGCTGAAGTGGAGTTTGAAGGCTAGCTCAAATTTGGCACTACTTTTCAGTGAAAATTCACTCACTTCAGCTATATCTGTTATTGAGGGGATCTTTTGACCTTATGCACAGAAGAATCTGAAAATAACGGGTATTAAAATACCTTTAGGCCTTGAGCACATTGTTAAGGATTATATGGAGGCTGAAAGCCTAACTTACCCTCTGGGTTGGAATAAGTGGTTGCTGATAATTGTAATGTGTTTGTTCAGTGCTTCTAGTTTCATTTGCAAATGTTGTTTCATTAATTAATTTATTATTTATTTATTTATTCATGTCATTTATTGCTATAATAAATGCTGAGTGAGGGCCCATTGCATGCTGGCATTGTATTAGACACCAAGAGTGTAGTGGTCAACATATGCCCTCATTATCCTGTCTTCCTGACAGTATTGCTTCTGGGTTTAAACCTTAATTATGGTCAATATCTTTTTGCGGTAGAGCTAAATGTCTTGTAAAAGGAAAATGTGGAAGTTTTAAACTTAAAATCTCTTTTGGTCTTCCTCTGGCTCCTTGACAACATGGTCCATGTGTCTGTTATGTTTCCCATGACAGGATGAGCTAATCAGTGGCCATTCCTAGTTGTATGCCCCATCTCTGAAAACATCAGTTCCCAGGGCTAATTCATCAACTCTAAAAGTTCTTAGTAGAAAGCAACCATTATTTAACAGGCATGAGAGAAAAGAAGGCTTTGGGAGACGTATGGGCTACAGGAAAATGGTTTTAGGATCGCTGACAGAGGCTAATTTTTTCCATTAGAAGGGATAGCCACAAACTCTGAGTAAATAAATAATGTATTTAATCAGAGATGGGAAGTTAGTATGTTTGCATCTACATCTTTTTGAAAGTATTACTGTATTTGTAACATATGCAGTGTTATACCAATATATACCTAGTTTTTTTACTAGTACTAGCTTTATGAGTTTTATTTATTGACTTCACATGCATGTCTGTCACTAAGCTACATACTGAAATTTCAAAAATTAATAATTGCATTTTGTCTATTACTACATACTATTTGCCTGTTAAAAACAACCCTGTGATAGAGGGACTATTACTTTTTTATTAGAGATCAGAATAGTGAAACACAGAGAGGTTATATTCCTTGAAAAGTCAAGGATCACATACCAAAAATAGATACTAGCTAAAATCAATCTAGGCCACCTGACTGAAGACCTCATTTTGTTCCAAACATAATGTTAGATGCTGGGGATGCAGTAGTGAGCAACTAAAACAAGTTACCTAGTCTCTTCAAGCTCAATGGCTAGTGTGGAAGACATAGCTTTATAAAATAACCTAACAAATAGTTGTGAAAATACTGATGTTGGCAGTGCTATAAAGGAGAGGCAAATGGTCAATGAGATTTTATAATATGTAATATGGAAATATGACTAATTCTAGGTGATTACGAGAGGGTTCCCTTAGCTAGTGATGCTCAAGTTGAGTTCATAGGTTGAATTGGCATTGAAAGTGAGGGTAGAGGAGACTTTCATAGAGAGATGGTGGTCTTAGAATAAGCTGGAGAGGTAATTCCAGGCCAAACCGTAAATGGCTTAGACAGGTCACATTAATGAGTCTGTATCCTATTTACAATGGAAATCCAATGAAGAGTATATGCATGGATGGAATGAGGTAACATGATTACATTTGCCTTTCACAAAGATTCCTCTGGCTGTAGTATTGAGAAAATAAGGGATATTGGTAGATTTATGTACATTACTGAGGAAGCAGTTGTATTTGTCTGGACAAAAACGATGACAGTTTAGAGCAAGCTAGAGAAGAGAAGTGCATATATTTGAAGGATATTTAGGAAGTAAAACTGTTACATCTTAGGGATGAATTGGATATGAGGGGGAGGAGAGAGGAATGTTTTAAAGGTCAGGGAACATGATCAGATATATGTTTTAAAAAGGTGATTTCTGATGCAGAGAAGGCCTCCAACAAAATTCAGCAGTGCTTTATGCTAAATACTCTCAATAAACTAGGTATCAATGGAGCATATCTCAAAATAATAAAATCTATTTATGACAAACCCATAGCCAATAGGATAATGAACAGGCAAAAACTAGAAGCATCTCCTTTAAAAACTGGCACTAGACAAGGATGCCCTTTCTCACCACTCCTATTTAATATAGTATTGGAAGTTCTACCCAGAGCAATTAGGCAAGAAAAAGAAATAAAGTCCATTCAATTAGGAAAAGAAGAAGTCAAATTGTCCCTATTTGCAGACGATATGATTGTATATTTAGAAGACTGCATCATCTCAGCCCAAAACCTCTGTAAGCTGATAAGCAACTTCAGCAAAGTCTCAGGATACAAAATCAATGTGCAGAAGTCAGAAGCATTCCTGTACACCAATAACAGACAGAGAGCCAAATCATGAGTAAACTCCCATTTGCAATTGCTACAAAGATAATAAAATACCTAGGAATACAACTAACAAAGAATGTAATATATCTCTTCAGGGAGAACTACAAACCACTGATCAAGGAAATAAGAGAGGACATAAACAGATGGGAAAAAATTCCATACTCATGGTTAGGAAGAATCAATATTGTGAAAATGGCCATACTGCCCAAAGTAATTTATAGATTCAATGCTATCCCCATCAAGCTACCAGTGACCTTCTTCACAGAACTGGAAAAAAACACTTTAAATTTCATATGGAACCAAAAGAGAGCCTGCATAGGCAAGACAATCCTAAGCAAAAAGAAGTAAGCTGGAGGCATCACACTACCTGACTTCAAACTATACTACAAGTCTGCAGTAATCAAAAGAGCATGGTACTGGTATCGAAACAGAGATATAGACCAATGGAACAGAAAAGAGGCCTTGGAAGCAATGCCACACATCTACAACCATCTGATCTTTGACAAACCAGAAAAAAACAAGCAATGGGGAAAGGATTCCCTATTCAATAAATGATGTTGGGAAAACTGGCTAGCCATATGCAGGAAGTTGAAACCAGACTCCTTCCTTACATCTTATATAAAGCTTAACTCCAGATGGATTAAAGATTTAAACATAAGAACTAACACAATAAAAACCCTCAAAGAAAACCTAGGCAACACCATTCAGGACATAGGCGTAGGCAAGGACTTTATGACTAAAACACCAAAAGCAACTGCAACAAAATCCAAAATAGACAAATATGATCTAATTAAACTTAAGAGCTGCACAGCAAAAAAAAAACAATCATTAGAGTGAACCAACAACCAACAGAATGGGAAAAAAATTTTGTAATCTACCCATCTGACAAAAGGCTAATATCCAGAATCTACAAAGAACTAAAGCAGATTTACAAGAAAAAAACAAACCCACTGAAAAGTGGGCAAAGGATATGAATAGACACTTTTCAAATGAAAACATTTGTGTGGCCAAAAAGCATATGAAAAAGTGCTTAGCATTACTGGTCGTTAGAGAAATGCAAATCAAAACCACATTGAGATACCATCTCATGCCAGTTACAATGGCGATCATTTAAAAATCTGTAGACAACAGATGTTGGAGAGAATGTGGAGAAAAAGGAACACTTTTACACTGTTGATGGGAGTGTAATTAGGTCAATCATTATGGAAGACAGTGTGGTGACTCCTCAAGGATCTGGAAATAGAAATTCCATTTGACCCAACAATCCCATTACTGGGTATATACCCAATAGATTATAAATCATTCTATAATAAGGACACATGCACACCTATGTTCATTGTGGCACTGTTTATAATATCAAAGACCTGGAACCAACACAAATGCCCATCGATAGTAGACTGGACAACAAAAATGTGGCATATATACACCATGGAATACTATGCAGCCATAAAAAACAACAAGTTCGTGTCCTTTGTAGAGATGGATGAATCTAGAAAACATCATTCTCAACAAAGTGACACAAGAACAGAAAACCAAACACCGCATGTTCTCACTCCTAGGCAGGTGATGAATAATGAGAACACTTGGGCACAGGGAAGGGAACACCACTCACTAGGCTAGGTTGGGGGGTGGAGGGGAGGGGAGGGGAGGGACAGCAGGAGTCAGGGAGGATGGGGAGGGATAATACGGGGAGAAATGCCTGATGAAGGCAATGGGTGTGGTGGAGGCAGGGGATGGAGACAGCAAACCACCACAGCATGTATATACCTATGCAAAAATCCTGCATGATGCAGGATATGCATATGTAAGCCAGAGCCCAAAGTACAATGAAAAAGAAAAAAATAGGTGATTTCTAAGCCAGCGATCTTTCTTTTTCATTGTGGTCACTTTATTATACTTTCAAAAGTTTTAAAACTGGAGAGAGACCTCAGAGAGTCATGATGGTTGCTTCTATCTTGCTCCTTATACAAAGACAGATAAATTATGGTTGCTAAAGTAACACAAGTAACAAGTGGCAGAACCAGGATTGGGTCTAGGTTTCCAGACCTCCATTTACAACTGTGGCTCACTTAAGAATGGAAGGTCCTTATATTCATGGTTTACACCAATTAGTGTTAGGGGTCTGGGATTGTGAAAAGAGGTTTGCCTTGGAGGCAGTAGACAGGGTGATGATGAGAAAATTTGAGCAGAAGAGACAAAGGATACAAATTTCTACAAAATTTTAGAGATGGTGGACTTGGGTAAAGATGATTATGTTTGAAATATATCCTATTCTTGGTGTGGCTGATGATTGCAGAGAATACATCCACCACAGTTGACTATTTCTATTTAATTGAATAAAGAGCAAATTCTTGTCAAATCTAAAATATAGATATGTATCATTCTGCATTAGACTGCCATCAATGGATTTGAAGTCAGTGAGAATGAAACTTATTTCTTATCAACACCGTTTAAATATCTCTGAACTACAAAAAAAGAATACATTCTGATATTTGTATTATGCCTATTTTTATTATTTTATTTATTTTGAGATGGAGTCTCGTTTGCTTTTTCAATTTTTATTTTATTTTATTTATTTACTTTTTTAGAGACGGAGGATGGAGTGCAGTAGTGCAATCTCAGCTCACTGCAACCTCAGACTCCCTGGATCAGGTGATTCTCCTGCCTCAGCCTTCCAAGTATCTGGGATTACAGACACGTGCCACCATGCCCAGCTAATTTTTGTATTTATAATAGAGATGGGATTTTCACCATGTTGGCCAGGATGGTCTCGATCTCCTGACTTCCTGATCTGCCTGTTTTGGCCTCCCAAAGTGTTGGGATTACAGGCGTGAGCCACCATGCCCAGTCTATGCCTATTTTTATTACTTCTTCTCTTTAATATTTTCCATTCCCTAAGGAGGAACTTGGAGACAAGCAATCACCCATTCACCATATTGCAGCTGGGAGCAGGTTTTGGGAGATGTGTTCATGTGTGGCATTGTGATGGGGTATAGTGACTAGAGGATTGAAAAAGTGAAGGAGCTTTCAGATAGGACTGCCTTTCTACCAAGAAAATCCCCTGCCATGACAAAGCGTTATTGGTATAATGTGCAAGAAAGCAGTGATGGAAGCATATGTGCTTATGGTAGTTCAAAATTAATTTTATTGTTCTGTTCTGATTTTTTAAAATAAAAAATCACAGCTTTCCTTTTTATTTTCCCTTCCCTTCCTCTACCCATTGCTTGTGTTTCTTCCGTTTCATTTTCTTTCCTTTCTTTCTTCCTGAAGAATTCAGTCTTGAGTCCATTAAGTAGGGCACAGAAATATAAATGTCTGAATCTGATTGGATAGGGAGCTGTGGTGGTACAGAGTGAGGTGTGAGAGGCTAAAGGGGTAAAGAGGGCATCTGCATAGGAGGGATGTGTGGGATATTACAGCATGAACAGGATGAAGAGGGCATCTCCACTGAGGAGCTTGAGTAGGATGAGGAATGAATTCACCCAAAGGAAATGCTCAGAGGGTGGCATAGTTTGGCGTAAGAGGAAATACAAGCCTACACTTTTATTAGATTCAACAGCCCTCAAATTACATTTTAATAAATATAATGGGAATAAACATCATAGGAAAAAAATTAGATACCAAAACTCTGTTAGTCATTGGAAGTGTAAGTACAGGCAATTAATGATCACATGAGTGAAATGGTCATTCCTCATGCTAGATGCCTATATACACATTTTAAAAGACACTGTGTATATCAAAATGTAAAGTTTTCAATGTGACAAATGAGCCTGCTTCTAGCTAATGAATTTACATAACCTAGGCTGGATTGATGGCAATGCTATTCAGAAGAAATAATGTATATATAACTCTCCTATGTTTTGTTTTAATAACACTTAGAGGAGAAAAATACACTTCATAAATATGTTGACAGAAATAAAATACATTTCCAAGCATTTTCAGCAAGCTGAAGTTATTATTTTTAACCTTTATTCAAAATAAAATAAATGACACTATCGTTTCAAAATTCATCTTTAAGTGTTCATTGATAATCATTTCTAAAAATTTCCCTGTAAAGTTATAGTAAAATTATCTGTTGTTAAAGGAAATGGGTTTTAGATTTTATTCACATTTGGGTTTAGTTCATGAACTAATCTTAAAATATTTAATGTTGTAGTGTGATTTTATCACACATGTATCTATGACACAGCTATCATCAAATGTGAATCATCACGTGAGTTCAAAACATCTGAGTTCAATGACAAAGACACTTTCTTAGACACTGTGATTATGCCCTTGTGGCTATGGAAGTTTCTAAACTCAGTTGCTCTACTCATTTCCTTGTGGACTGGTAACAGCCTGGGCAACAGAGTAAGAACCTGTTACAAAATAAATTAAAATAAAATAAAAAAATAAAAGACAGTAAAGCAGCGTTCAAATATTTTACTCAGGTTTTTGACTACTGGGTATCTTCATTTCTGGGAAATATATCAAACTTTCATATATGACAGTCATCCTTACATTTCCCACCCTTACTGGGGAAATGTGAACTGGGGAGCTGCTTAGTTGCCTAATGGCTTCATCAAGATCCCATGATATTACAAAAGTGCCTGAGGTGAACTTTTCAGATAGCAGTCTGGGCAAGTATAGTTGATTCTGGGTCACTAGTCAGAATTGTGAGGGCCTTTGGCAACTGCTTCTCTCTTTATTCTTTAACATTTTTTGGCTTCAATAAGTGGTCTTTATAAGTCAGATCGCTTTATTGGTAATAGTACAAATAGCACAAATGTCATGTACACTTCCCTTATTATTCCACATTTACTATTAAGCCACCAAATTTAGCCTTATAATCATCAAAAATATGAGCTAGGTATAAGAGTAATGAAAGACAGGACAAAAGATTAATACCAATACATCAATAGAGAATTCCTTGGCTAAGAAATTCGCAAAGGGAATTTACCTCTTCCTCCTATATTACAAAATGACCTCAGATTGCATTTATGGGCCTAAGATACCTAGAGTGTATCTTTTCTTCTTTTATCTGACATGTTTATTATTTTTCGTTAGTGGTGTTTTTTATGGGATTGTTGTGCTCCTATTTAGCATGTACATGCACATTTTCTGTATATAGTTGCACTTTTTTGTGGTTCAGTTGTTTTAATTATGCGTTTTATTTTACGGACATTGTTTTATCATGGGTATTATTAATTGTTCAATTATCATTCTGTTCCTGCTTTTACGTGCATGGCACAGCAGCCTAGAAATATTGGAGAAGGGCAAACCTGGCTTCCCATCCCGAGAAGGGACAGCTTTACAGTCAGTCCATCTTTTTTGTGAAACATCTCTGAAAAATGACCAGAATGGGTAAAGAATAAAAAGTGGCAGCAGCTGTCCTAATCACTGTCTTCTAGTTAACTTGGACTAGCCACTGAGCTCTGATTCCAATAAGATATTTCTCTTTTTTATTCAACTATTATTTTAGATTTGGGGGTACATGGGAATATTGTGTGATGCTGAGTTTGGAGTATGGCTCCTGTAACCCTGGTAGTGAGCATAGTATCTAACAGGTAGCTTTTAACCCACTCCCTTCCCCTACCTTCTAGTAGTTCACAATGTTTATTGTTTTCATATTTATGTATATCCATGTATGCTCAAAGCTTAGCTCCCACTTATAATTGAGAATATGTGGTATTTGGTTTTCTGTTCCTGCATTAATTTGCTTAGGATGATGGTCTCCCAGCTCTGTTTATGTTGCTGCAAAGGGCATGATTTCATTCTTTTTATAGTCATGTACTGTTCCATGTTATATATTTACCATATTTTATTTATCCTGTCTACCACTGATGGACACCTGAGTTGATTCCATGTCCAATAAAACATTTCTAATAATAAATGCCACCACTACATTTCATTGTAATAGAAAAAAAAGATGACTCTGAGCAATCCATAGCCCAATTTTGACTTCTAAAACACAAAGTAGACAATAGCTATCTTCAAAGTTGGGGATTTTTTTTTTCAGGTGTAGAAATCATTATAGTCTTTCCCAATTTCTTTTGGTAAAAAACTATAGAGACAAAATAATCTTTTAACTTCTAAAAAAGTCAACTCAAATTTTTTTGTATTTGAGAAGCAACATCTTTCTGTTTTCATATATTTGAATAACATCTCCTGGGTAATACTTAAAGAAAAATGAATGAGTTTGGACATTGTTGAAATTAATTGAAAATCAGTTTCTGAATGAGTATCATAAAAAGTCTACCATGCTCTAATTGTATTATTTTTTTTCCTAAATGTATAATATCTTGATGTTTCTAAGATACGGTTTAATTACTGATACTGCAGTTTTAACCGTTGTCTATTTAGAAGAGAAACATTATTTATGTGTACATACATATGTACCATATATGTATTTCATATTCTTATTAAATATTATTTTATGTATCACATCTTGATAAAAGTAATTGTTTTTGTTGTTTTCTGTTAAGCATAGTTTCCAGTTTTTAATACTTCAAGCTTCTGAAGAAAATATCATTCTTCCTTATGACATATATATGTGGACAGCTCATACATATGTTCCTTAACAGTAGGATGTGCTTAGGTCATTCTTAGGGAGTTCTTTACTGATCAGTATAAAGTGGGTCTCATTTCTTTCTGCCATTCTTTATAGTTTATCCTTGTTTGCTAATTTCAGGGCACTTAATCACAATTTTAAATAACTTTATTTATTTTCTATGTACTTTGTTTGTCCTTCCTGTCACTTCCACCAGAATTTCAGCTTCATGTGGCAGGGCTTGTGCCGGGCATGTTCACTCTTGTATTCCTAGTACTCAAAACATTGCTTGGTACATCGTTGGAGCCTAATAAATTTCAATAGAATTAACAAAAGTTTTTTTTTAATTCTTAATTTACTATGTCACTGTTCCACTAAGTCCATGAAACATGTGTATCTCATTTTTTCAATTTTTAAATTAACATATAATAGAGAAGCCAAGTACCATACATGACTAGTAAATCAATGCCAACACAAATGATGTAAAGATGGTACCTAATACTGCATAGGAACAAGAAAGAATGAAGTAAAAAAGAGAGAGAGAGAAAAAATGTAGTCATTATGCAGTCTGTATAGTAGAGAGAAATACAGCGGGTAACCAGCTGGTTATTTACCAGATATCTGTGTTAATGTTAGAGTGAGAAGGATCCTGGATGGGAAATCAGGAGATCTTGGTACGAATCTGAACTGTTACTTACTGGTTGTATGATCTCAGGCAAATGACTTTAATTTCTTGGATCTTGATTTCACACCCCTAAAAAGAGGTTAGTAATAGCCTCATATTCTACAGTGAATATTAAATGAGATAACATATATGTGAGTTCATGGACAAACAACTACATTTTATATTAACCATGAAATTTAAATTCAGCCACTTTTTCAATTCTTTTAATTATTGTTTATTAGGCTTTACTACTTACTTCAGTAAGTTATTTAACATGTCTAGGCCTCGGATTCCTCATCAGAAAAGTAGGCATAATTGTGCCTACCTATTTTGGGTCACTGAAAATTATCTGTGGCATTACCTTGAATGGTATCTAATACATAAAAATAGGTGCAGTTGTTACGGCTGATAATAAACTTTGATCCTTTCAAAGACTGTTGGGAGGTGAGAGGAAGGTAAGAACAAGAACTTGCATTACAGGAGCCAGCACCAAAGAGGCACATAGAAAGTAAAAAGGGGACAGTGGCACTAATGCACTACAAAGATTGATTTAGAGCTTCTGTGATCCACTATAAGCTTCCAGATTAGTGCCCGAGTTAAAGAAAACATCTGAACTTTCTGGAGTTTGGTGTTTTGAAACAGCATAGTACCATTTCCTTACTCACCAATTCCTATAACTTTGATAAAAATAATCAAAATAGTGGTTTGGTGGTGCTTTGAAAGTATAAACATGTTACAGACTGCTTAATGAGAAAGTACAAAAGAATATACTTCATCTCGTTCAACAATAAGTGTTGGACACATAATAATATAAAGTCAATAGTAATGATAATAAATGGTATATGTTTCTACCCTTAGAGTCAAAGAAAATAGACCAGGTAAATTTTCAGAAAAACCGGATCATTTTCTTTTCTTTTTTTTTTTTTTTTGAGATGGAGTTTCGCTCTTGTTACCCAGGCTGGAGTGCAATAGCGCAATCTTGGCTCACCGCAACTCTGCCTCCTGCGTTCGGGCAATTCTCCTGCCTCAGCCTCCTGAGTAGCTGGGATTACAGGCACGCACCACCATGCCCAGCTCGTTTTTTGTATTTTTAGTAGAGACGGGGTTTCAACATGTTGACCAGGATGGTCTCGATCTCTCGACCTCGTGATCCACCCGCCTCAGCCTCTCAAAGTGCTGGGATTACAGGCTTGAGCCACCGCGCCTGGCCATCATTTTCTTAAATAGAACATCTGGTGATAAAGATTTGAGGGAGTGGAGTTTGAAAATAGTTTAATGAGATTCAATAAAAATAAACTTAAGTACCCTTTTCTGAGCTAAGACAGCTTACCCTAAACTTTTCGGGAGTGAAGGGTGAGATTGGGAGAAGTCTTCTCCTGAATCATCACTCTTGTCACCCTTGCTATTTATCTGTCTCATTCAATGTGTTTGCTCTACAACCGTTTGCTATGTGAAGAGGCTTTGCATTGAATGAGCTCATCTGGAGCTCTGGTGATAAATGTTTAAAAACTGCCTCCCTGACCACAGACCCTGATTTGTAACATTTGCCAATTTCCGTGGTAGGAACATTCCCACCATGGCTGATCTTCAGCTACCAATGGTTTAACTGTTAGCTTGAAAAATACTTGAAAATATAACAGTCGGCTCTTGTGGCCTAGTAGTAGGCAGCTCCAACGCACCACTCACTGTGACTGCAACGCACATGGGTTCTGGAATAGGTTATGTGGGATGACTGAGGCAGAAAGGGATGGCTTCATAGGCAGCTCAGCAGAGTTGTACTCAACATCTAATTCCACCATAATAGCAGTACTTCATATTGAAAATCTCCCATTATATTCTCTTTTGTAAATACAATCTATATTTTAAGTTTCTGCAAATGCTTAATTATTAATTCCCTAAGGCTTGGCTTCTTTCAATGTTGCCTTCTATTATTTTTTGTTGGTTCAGATATCTCAATCTGTTTTTTTAGAAATGGAATTTTAAGCCTGTGTCTTTTTTTGCACTGATTGTGGCCATTGAGGTAAATTGGTCTGCCATTTCAGTCTAAACATTCAGGAAAATTGATTCAATTTTCAAAAGCAGTTGATATTCAGCAAGTGCCTATTCTCTGCCTGGCTGTGTGCTAACCACTTGCCAATATGAGTGTAGAAAATGCAGTTTCTGCCTTCAAAAAGTACCTCAGAAAGTGAATCTATTTGGAGATTGGGCTCTTAAGAGGTGATTAAATTGAAATGAAGTGGTTAAATTGGGCCTTAATCCAATCTGACTGGGGTCCTTAGAAGTGGAAGAAATTTGGACACACAAAGAGATACCAGGGATGCATAGGCATAAAGAAAAGACCGTGTGACAATACAGTGAGAAGATAACCAAAGCCAAAGAAAGAGGCCTCAGAAGAAACCAAATCTGCTGACACCTTGATCTTGAACTTCCAGCCTCTATAACTATGAGAAAACAAATTTCTCTTTAAGCCAACTTGTCTGTAGTGTTTTGCTTATGGCAGCCCTAACAAACTAATACAATTGCCATAACCAGATATTTATAATATCTATCACTTGACATTAGGTTCAGTTGTGAGGAACATAAACCTAAAATGGCAATGGCTTTATGAAAACAGAAGTTTATTTATTTCTCATATAAACGTTTCAGTTATAAGCAGTGCAAAATTGGCATGCCACCTCTGGTCTATGATATGCATTTGAAGCCCAAGTTTCTTCTAATCTATCGTTATGTCATATTGAATATGTCATCCTTGCTTTTATGTTGCAAGATTGTGGCATCTATATTCCAAGAAGAAGGGTGGAGGAAGATTTGAAATAGAGAGGGGAAAGTTGTTAATGGAGGAAGAATCCTGGAAGCTGCTATAGGATATTTCTACTTAGGTTGCATTGCATATAACTGTGACCCATAGCTACATCTAGCTTTAAGGACGATTCAGGATGTAACATATACCACAGCTGAAAATGTGTTACTATGAAAAAAGTATGTAATAGATAAGAAACAAATTGTAAATTCTGAGACACTCTGCCTTATTGACTACACGAATAACAATGCTCACTCTTCTTTCCATGCATAGAACACATTTCACTTCTTCCCAAGAAAGAGGACCCGTAGTTCTATCTACTTACTGTGTTCATCTGAAAGTTCAAGATTTCTGATTTTATCACATTCAGATAGAATTCATTGTGTTGTGGTCACCTATAAACCAACAGAGAAGTTATCTGGCCTCTCATTCACCCACCCAGTATACAACTGTAGTGAAGAAACAGGATAGTTGCCACAAAAACCCCAATTTAGCAAAAGGAGAATTGGAACCACTCAGCAGTTGTTGGTCCATAGCAATGATCAAAATCGTTTGGGCACAATTCATAAAAACCATGAACAGAGGGATGAAGATATGAAATTGAATTTTATGAGTCAAACAGTTGTTTCACATAACTTATTAGTTATTTGAGTTAACTGACCGGTTTATTTAAGTGTTCACAGATAAGGCTATTTCAAATAATTTAAAGATAACAAAACTTCTCATCTAACATAAAAGAAGGGGAAGATAATGAAAATGACATTTACTGGTTGCCTATTATATTTATTGATTCAACAAATAATTTTTAAAAGCAATGATTTCCATTCTGCTAGGCAATGAGGGGATAGAGGAGTGAAAAAACTGGCATAGTGCATGCCCTCATGGAATTACATTCTAATAAGGAGAAGCAGACAATGAATAAAAATCCTATTAAATATATGCTACACCAGGTATTAAGTGATATAGAGACTGTTAGGAAGAACCAGTGGTGGTGGTATTTTACACATTTGTCAAGGCAAATTTTAGTAGAGACTCAATGAGACTATTTGTGAAATGCTGTTTTTAAGTCTCATGAATCTTAGAGAAGAATCCTTGATGGCAAGATGGCTAAATAGAGCCTCCACCAGTCATCCTCTTTGCAGAAGCACCAAATTTTACATTGATCCATGCAAAAATGTACAGTCATAAGAACCAAAAATCCTGGATTTAATTTCTCACCACTGAAAGAGGCATTGAAGAAGGTAGGAAAGACAATCTTGAATCACTGATGCCACCCCACCCACATTCCCACAGCGGTGGCAATGCAGCATGGATAGAGATTCTATGTTCTTCGGGGAGGAAGAGCACAATGATTGTGAGGCTTTGCATTGGAACTCAGTGCTGTCATGACACAGCAGAAAGTAACACAAGGCAAAAGTCAGCCAGTACCCATGAAGGGAACATCTACACCAGGACTAGCCATAGGGGAATCCCCCATCTCAGTGGTTAGAATCTGAGTTCTGTCAAGCCTTGCCTCTGTGAGCTAAAGTTCTTTGAGGTCCTACATAAACTTGAAAGACAGTCTAGGCCATAAGAACTGCAACTCCTGGTAAGTCCTGGGGCGGTGCTGGGCTCAGAGTCAGTGGACTAGCAGAGCATGCAACACAGTGAGACACCACTGGGGGCCGCCAAAGAAGTGCTTGTGCCATCCCTCCCCTGACCCCAGGCAGTGCAGCCCCAGGACAGACTCCTTTCTTCCACTTCAGGGGAGGATAGAGATAGTAAAGAGGACTTTGTCTTGAAACCTGTATATCAACTCAGCCACAGTAGGATAGGGCATCATAGTACTGAGGCCAGCATTCTAGGACCTAGCTTCTGGACAGTTCTAGACACATCCTGGGAGAGAAAGGAACCTACTACATTGAAGGAAAAGACCCAGTCTGTGGAGGATTCAACACCTGGGCAGACTAATGAACACTTGGACTCTGTATCATCAGCAGTGGTACCCACAAAGTACTTGCCATGGGCCTTGGGTGAGACTTCAGGTGTGACCAAGCATATTACCAGTTGTGGTAGCTATGGAGAGGCACTCCTTTTGCTTGACAGAAGGAGAAGGGAAGAGTAAGGAGGTTTTGTTTTGGAGTTTGGGTACAAGCTCATCCATAGTAGGATAGAGTGGCCAACAGGTCCTTGGTGTCCCTGATTACATGCTTTGGCTCTTAAACAGCATTTCTGGACTTGCCCTGGCCCAGAGAGGAGTCCACTATCCTGTAGGCAGAGTCTCATGCCAGGCAGTACTTACCATGGGCTTGGGTTGGTGGAGGCCATGGGGAAAAACTCCCCCACTTGTGGAAATGAGAGGTAAGAGTGGGAGTGAGAAGGACTTTGTCTTGTGGCTTGGGTGCCAACTCAGCCACAGTAGAATAGAACACTAGGTAGATTCCTAAGGTTTCCAACTCTAGGCTGTGGCTCTCCAATGGCATCCCTGGACCTGCCTGGGACAAGGAAACTTGTTGTCCTAAATGGAAGGGCACAGTCTGTCTGGTTTCATCAGTTACTGATTGTAGAGCCTTAGGTCCTTGAGTGAACATAGGCAGTAGCCAGGCAGTGGTTATCATGGGCCTTGAGCACAACCCACTACTATGCTAGCTTCAGGTCTGACCCAGCAGAGTCCCAAGATTGGTGGCCACAGGGACACTTGTGTCACCCCTCTCACAGTTCCAGGCAGCTCAACAGAGAAAGAGAGAGAGAAAGATGTGGGGGAGGCAGAGAGAGAGAGAGAGAGAGAGAGAGAGAGAGAGAGAGAGATTGATTCTGTTTAGGAGAAAGTAAGAAGTAAGTTAGGGAAGAGAACAAGAGTCTCTGCCTTGTAATCCAAAGAGTTCTTCTGGATCTTATTCAAGAACACCAAAAGCCACAGCATTCCTGAGTTTGAGGTGCCCCCATTTGATGCAAATATAACTGCAGTGACCAAAAACTTAGATCACAACACTCAAGTCCTTTCAATTACCTGGAAAGTTTTCCCAAAATGGATGGACACACACAAGTCCACAATAAATACCCAACTCTTCCATACCCAGACACCAATGAACATCCATAAGCATCAACACCATATAGTAAAGCATAACTTCACCAAATGAACTAAGTAAGGCAACACAGAAAAATTAATCCTTGAGAAACAGAGATATGTAATGTTTCGGACAGAATATTCAAATTAGCTGTTTTGAGAAAACTCAAAAAATTTAAGATAATGTAGAGAAGGAATTAAGAATCCTATCATATAAATTTAACCAAAAGATTAAAATAATTAAAAAGAATCAAGCAGAAATTCTGAAGTTGAAAAATACAATTGACATACTGAATAACTCATCAGAGTATCTTAACAGCAGAATTGATCAAGCAGAAGAAAGAATTAGTAAGCTTGAAGGCAAGTTATTTAAAAATACAGAGGATACAAAAGAAAAAGGAACAAAAAAGAATGAGGCACACTTAGAAGTTCTAGAAAGTACCTCAAATGGGCAAATTTAAGAGTTGTTATCCTTACAGAGGAAGTAGTGAGAGAGAGAGAGAGAGAGAGAGAGAGAGAGAGAGAGAGGTAGAAAGCTTACTCAGTAAATAATAACAGATAATTTCCTGAACTGAGAGAAAGATATCAATAGCTAAGTACAAGAAAGTTATAGAACACCAAGTAGATTTAGCCCAACTAACACTGTCTTAAAACATTTAATACATGTTCAAATGTCAACAATAAAGAAAGGATCCAAAAAGCAGCAGGAGAAAAGAAACAAATAACATACAAGGCAGCTCCAATATCTCTGGCAGCAGACTTCCTACTGGAAACCTTAAAGGCCAGGAGATAATGGCGTAATATATTTGAAGTGCTAAAGGTAAAAAAATAATTTTACCCTAGAATAGTATATGTGGTGAAAATGTCCATCAAACATGAAGAATAAATGAAAACTTTCCCAGAAAACAAAAGTTGAGCAATTTTATCAACACCAGATCTGTCCTACAAGAAATGACAAAAGAAATACTTTAATCAGAAAGGAAAGGACTTTGATGAGCAAAAAGTAATCATCTGAATGGACAAAACTCACTAGTAATATAAGTACACAGAAAAACACAGATTATAACACTGTAACTGTGGTGTGTATACTATTATTTAAGAAGAAAAACTAAATGATAAGCTAAGCAAAAATAACACCTAAGAAAATTTTTCAAGAAATAGTATAATGAGATATACATAGGAACAACAAAATGTAAAAAGTATGGGAAAAAGTTAAGGCATAGAGTTTTTATCATTTTTTTCATCAACACCAGAACTGTCCTACAAGAAATGTTAAAGTTTAATTACTAAATACCTAAAGGTAGTCTTCTTTTCTTATTTGTTGATAAAAACAGTGTTTAGTTATTTGTTAATAATAATGGGTTATAACATAGCATTTGCAAGTCTCATGGTAACCTCAAACAAAAAAATCATACAATGTATACACAGAAAATAAAAAGCAAGAAACTAAATAGTATGACAGAGAAAGTCACCTTTGCTAAAGGAAGACAGGAAGAAAATAAATAAGAAAGAGAAGACCACAAAATGACCAGACAACAAATAGCAAAATGGCAGGAATAAAGACTTACTTATCAATAATAATATTAAATGTAATTGGACTAAACTCTCCAATGAAAAGACAAAGAGTGGCTGAGTAGAGGAATAGACATGACCCATTCATTTGCTTCCTACAAAAAACACACATAGACTAAAACAAAGGGATGAAAAAAGATATTTCATGCCAAAGGAAACAAACAATAAAAGAACAGGAGTAGCTATAAAATATATAAGGCAAAATAGATTTTGGTACAAAAACTATAAGATAAGACAAAGAAAGCCACTGTATAATGATAAAGAGGTCAATTCAGCAAGAGAATATAACAATTTTAAATATATGTGCACCAAACACTGGAGGACTCAAATATATAAAGCAAATATTATTAGCTCTAAAGAGAGATTCCAATACAATGATAGCTGGAGGCTTCAACACCTTGGTTTCAGCATTAGACAGGTCTTCCAGTCAGAAAATAATAATTAAAAAAAAACACATCAGGCTTAATTTATACTATAGACCAAATGGATCTAATAGGTATTTAAAGAATATTTCTTCCAATGGCTGCAGAATAAACATTGTTTTGCTCAGCACGTAGATCGTTCTCAAGGACAGACCATATGATAGGTCACAAAATAAGCCTTAAGAAATTCAGAATAATTGAAATTATGTCAATTATCTTCTCTGACTACAATGGAATCAAATTAGAAATCAATAACAGAAGGAATTTTGGAAACTATACAAACCCATGTTAATTAAACAACATTATTCTGAATGACCAGTGGGTCAATGAAGAAATTAAGAAGGTAAGTTTTTAATTTTTTGAAACAAATGATAATAGAAGCATAGTGTACTAAAACTGTTGCAATACAACAAATGAAGTACTAAGAGGAAAGTTTATAGTGCCTACATCAAAAATGTATAAAAATCTCAAATAAACAGCATAATTATACCTCTTAAAGAACTAGAAAAAAATCAAGAGCAAACCAAACCTAAAATTAGTACAAGAAAAGAAATAGTAAAATCAGAGGAGAAGTAAACGAAATTGAAACAGAAAACAACATAAAAGATCCATGAAACCAAAATGTTAGTTTTCTGAAAATATAAACAGTATTGACAAACCTTTAGCCAGAATAACTAAGGAAAAAAGAGAGAAGGCCCAACTATGGCAGATTAAAATGGAGACATTGTAACCAATATTGCAGAAATTTACAGGATTATTAGAGGCTACTATGAACAACTACATGCGAATAAATTGGAAAACAGGGAATAAATAAACAAGTTCCTATACATATACAACCTACTCATACTTAAACATGAAGAAATCCAAAACCTGAACAAATAAGAAGTAATGACATTGAAGCCATAATAAAACATATCCATGTAAAGAATTGCCCATGACTCAATGGCTTCATTGCTGAATTCTATACCAAATATTTAAAGAAAAACTCATACCAATCTTACTCAAACTGTTCCAAAAAATATAGGAGGAGGGATTACTTCCAAACTCATTCTAACAGACCAGTATTACCCTGATACCATAACCAGACAATGACATATCACAAAAAGAGAAAACCACAGGCCAATATCTCTGATAAATATATGTAAAAAAATCCTCAACAAAATACTAAAAAACCAAATTGAACAACATGTTAAAAAGGTCATTCATCATGACCAAGTGGGATTTATCCCAGGGGTGCAAGGATGGTTCAACATAAACAAATCAATCAATGTGATACAAGTTATCAACATAGTGAAGGATGAAATCCATATAATCATTTCAAAAGATGCTGAAAATACATTTGATAAAGTTGAACATCCTTCATGCTAAAAATCCTCAAAAAACTGGGTAAAGAAGAAACATACCTCATCATAGTAAAATCCATATGAGACACACAGTATCACAATGAATGGGGAAAAATGGAAAGCTTTTCTTCTAAGATCTGAAGAAAGATACCTATGCTCATTAGTTATTCACCATAGTACTGGAACAACTAGTTAGAGCCATCAGAAAAGTTAAAGAATTATAGAGTATCCAAATTGAACAGAAAAAAGTCAAATTATCTTTGCAGATGATAGCATCTTATATTTTGAAAAACCTAAAGCTTCCACACAAAAAACTATTAGAACTGATAGGCAAATTTAGTGAAGTTGCCATATACAAAATCGACATACAAAAATCAGTAGCATTTTTTATGTCAACATTGAACAATCTGAAAAAAAGATCAAGAAAGTAACCCTATTTGTAATAGCCACAAATAAAATATCTAAGAATTAACCAAAGAAGAGCTTGGCATTAAGAGCTGTAAAACATTAATGAAAAGAATTGAAGTGGACACAAAAAATGAAAAAATATTCCATGTTCATGAATTGAAAAAGTCAATATGGTTAAAATATTCATACCTCTGAAGGCAATCTGCAGACTCAATGCCATCCCTGTCAAAATACCAAAAGAAGACATACAAATGGCAAACAAGAATATGATAAGGTGTTCAACATCATTGATCGTCAGAGAAATGCAAATCAAAACTTCAATGAGATAGCATCTCACCCCAGTTAACATGGCTTATATTTAAATGTCAGGCAATAACAAATGCTGGCAATGATGTGGAGTAAAGGAAATCCTTGTACACTATTTGTCGGAATGTAAATTATTACAACCACTATGGAGTAGTTTGGATGTTCCTCAAGAAACTAAAAATAGAATCGCCATATGATCCAGGAATTCCACTGCTAGAAATATACACAAAAGAAATGAAATCCATATATTGAAGAGATATCTGTACTCCCATACTTATTGCAGTACTATTCATGAAAGGCCAGATTTGGAAGCAGCATAAGTGTCATCAACAGATAAATGGATAAATAAAATGTGGCATATATACATAATGGAGTACTATTAAGCCATGAAAAAGAATGAGATTCTGTCATTTGCAACAAGATGGGTGGTCATTATGTTACAAGAAATGAGCCAGGCAAAGAAAAACAAACTTCACATGTTCTTAATTGTTTGTGGAAACTAAAAATGAATACAATTGAACTCATGAAGATAGGATAGTTACCAGAGGCTGTGAAGGGTAGTGGTGGAATGCAGTTGGGAAATTGGGATGGTTAATGGGTCCAAAAATATGATTAGATAGAATGAGTAAGGTCTAGTAGTGTACAGATCAGGGTGAGTTCACCCAACAGTAATTTATTTTTCATTTAAAAATAACTAAAGGAGTACATTCGGATTGTTTGTAACACAAAGAAAGGATAAATTCTTGAGATGATGGATTTCCCATTTATCCTGATGTAATTATTAAGCATTGCATGCCTGTATCAAAATATCTCATGTACATCCTAAATATATACAACTATTATATACTCACAAAAAATATACGTAAGTTTTGTTCACCCTCAAGACATTGCTATTTTATTAGGTGTTAATATTATCATCTTACAGAGGTCTAAAAATAAAAGTGAGGATGGGAAAACTACACTTCTCAAAGAAACCAGGTGTGATACATCAAAGCAATTCAGAGTGGATTATACTCAAATCTTATCAATGGTCTCTCTTCCTCAGATACTGTTAAGATGCATTTTTGCAATTTTTCTCTTTATATAATTATAAAAATATGCAAACAGGTTTTTATCCATTGAAGTCACATTCTATATCTTATTCTGGGTGAACAAAGAAATATTGGCTCTACTGAGCAGAGGTATGTTGTAAAGAATCCAGGCTTTAAAATCAGATGGACTTGACGGTGAATTTTAGATTTCTTACCTTCATAAAGACTTGGGTATTGTTTCTTGGCCTTTTGGCTAAGATCAAGTGTCATAAAAAATTGGGAAAATTAATTTGAGTGTTAGTTTCCTAGACAGTAAAATTGGGTTTATTCCTAGTTATAAGGAACATGCTTAGTGTTGATAGCCTTTTTCCATGATGTGTCTATAAATCACTTCATATAATTTGAAAAGGTAATATAAACTGCAGTATTATCATTCATAAGAATGTAAACTTAACTAAATTCTGATGCAAAAACATACTTGATTCATTGATTGTCAATATAACAAGGTGGTGAAAAGGGCGGATTTTGGAGTAAGGTAGACCTAGAGTTCCCTCCCTGTTCCATTACTTAATAATATATGTCTGGTATGTTGTCAGGCACGTTAAATGTCCTTTTTCTTGGTTCTTACAACAGTCCTGTGAGTTACATATTATTGTTTCTACAGATGTATAATAAGCTCAGAGGTTAAGTGTTATTTCCATGATAACAAAGCTAGTAAACAGCAAATTAGACATTGAAACATATGCCTATTTAATTTCAAACCCATGCCTTTTAAAATTATTCTGTATGGCCATTATGGCTATCAGTTTGTAGATCCAATAAGCATTGCTGTGTAGTCCACTTTATCTCTCAAAGGCTTAAGATGTCTACTAGTGCAGTGAAAGGTTAGATGAAAGCAATTTCTGACTAGTTTTCGTTTCTGCTTCTTTCATACCACTAAATACCACCTTTTGAGTCACTTTCTTCTATTGTTGATGACAGAAGTTGTATCAGTCTGTTCCATTTCAGGGGAAACTTTTCCCAATTCCTCTTTGACATTCTGAATTTTTTACATTGGTTTTCAGTTTGTTAATTGTGTTGCAAAGGTTTCTCAAAGCTGGATCAGGATGACAGTGGAATAGGATCATACAGATGTAGGTGGCTACTCTGCAATAAAATACAAATGTTTTGAAATCAGCTTCTGAGGATTTTAACTCTGTTTCCATTATAATATTCTGGGCATTTATTTTGACTTTTTAAAACAAACGTCTGACTGATTATATTTTCAGAAACCACTTTTTCATTTATGGATGAGATACAGTAAAGAAACTTTGTTCAGGAGCACTAATATCTTTAGTATGCATACTTCAATTTATTTAAGGAAAAATAAATGCTTGGGGCTTCTTACAGCTGTATTGATTCCACATGTAATATTGTGCCTCTTTTTTGAAATCATTCTTTGAGGCTACGTAACTTTCAAAGCAAAGAAAGCAATCTAAAAATGTTCAAAATGAGCAGGAGTCTCAATAGACAATCAACTTGTTTTTCCAGTGAAGGTATTTGTGTAGGAGTTCTCCATAGCACATATACCAATTATTGACAGGTTTTGGAGTTTGAAAAAGGCAATCAGGAATTTTAATAGCACACATATCAAAATAATTCCCATTCCATTTGCAGAATTAAAAACTTATGAAAATTATCATATACAAAAATTAGGTGACATGAGAATTTATTGCTTATTCCTAAAAACAAAACAGGAAAAAACCCCACTTCACTTTTACTCTGGGTTTTATACTTTCTAAAACAATTGAAAATAATCCTACATATTTCCAGAGAAATCATATTTGACCTAAGAACACATATAACACTCTGAAACATATTTTTCCCAGCACTTCACATTAAGTTTCTCATCAGTATCAAACTTTCTTTCAGTTTTTTAATGAGATATCTTAGTTTTATTAAATGAATATCAGTGATTTTAGAGTCTTGCCAGTGTCTTTAACATCATCAGTAAGACAAATTTTGTAAATAACCTACTGATACTGTCCATAGTTGTTTTATAAATGTAAGTTCAAAAAGCACTTCTCCCATCTATAGTTTACTCTTTGAGTTACACAAAATACTTTTAAGAATATATTGGAGATATTTCCTATGTTAGTATCATGCTTCTGACTGAAAAAAAGAGGAACATAGCTTACCAAAAATTATAACACCAGTTATTTATTGGATGCCTACTCTATGACAAGTAATTTCCTAATGTTACATCATTTAATCCTCACAACAAATTGTATGACAAGTATTCTTATACTCATTTTACAGATAAGGAAATTGAGGCTTCTAGAGGGCTTGTAACTTATCCAAGTTTTTGTGGCTAATTTGCAGTAGAATCAGCATTTAAACCTAGCTATGTTTGGCTTCAAAACCTGGTCATTTCTATTAAATAAAATTTCTTCCTTACATTACATTAAGTAAGAAAATTCCTGGAGAATTCAAGACACCTGTTCTTCACAAGTCTGGGTTATCTTCTTGGAGTAAACAAGTTGCTTTGGCCCCTGAAAACCAAACTTTCATTTGCTATAAAAGCTAAAAATGTTATTTTTTATAATTTTTTTTTCTGGGCCTATTCTGTTTTTGTGGCCTCTTGATTGTGAACTTGAGGGAAAGGAGACATGACTGTGGTATCACTTCTAGGGATTTTGTCATATGGCATTTGAGTCACTCGAATTAAAAATTGTCTTTCATCCTTCTCAGTTTTCATGTATGTTTCCATTCTATCATGCTTAATGTAAATTGTTTCATGTAAACTTGGGTCTTTAAGAGTTACATTGTATCAAAAAGATCATGTTCATTTTGAGAATTATCAAACTATATTGCATTTTTATGAAGAAATGCATATTTCTCAGGGAAATACTTATTTTAAAAAGGTTAAAGTGAATAACAATGGGGAAAATTCTAGTTGGTTAAATACAGAGAACTGACATATCAAATCCAAGAATATTCCTTGGCACTAGACCCATGTTGTTTTCATTTGATTGTGAAATAAATAAAATTTCATTCTTTTAAATTAATTGCCTTTTAGTAATCTACTTAGAGAGGCAGACAAGTGTCAGTGGCTATGTTGTTCTTACTTAAATGATTCGTTTTAGGTATATTACTGCTTGTTAAACATAGTCTCATGCTTGCCAAAATTGACATTTATCTAGTGAGTGATTACTTAAAAACTTGTAATTGACATGGAGCTGGGTTGCCTTCTTCCAAAGAGAGGTAGACAGGGTTGTCAATCAGAATTCTAAGATGCAAGCAACAGAAAGTGACTGGGGGTGATTTAAGTAGAGTGGCGATTGTTGAGACCGTGAGTAGCAAAGTATTTATTTTTGTACATACTTTGCTTTCTTTCATTATCAGTCTAAATTTTCTCCCTTGTAACTTGAAGTCATTTTACAAAACATAAGACAAAAATCCAGAGTGATTCATTTTGTATTTGAAGGTTTCCTCCATTCACTCTTTGGCCTTCCCATCTAACTTAACCTGATTCTCAATTAGACAGAAATATGATGCTTCAGTGTGTTGACTCCACTTTCATCAGCTGTGGATAGTACTCATCCACTGGATGTAAAGGCAACAGCTTGCTAGATGTGGTTTAAGGAATATTAAAAATTCCTCTGTTTCAAATAGCTCTCTTAGTCAAGGTATCAGATGAGTATTTTTTTCAATTTCTTTGGCTTAAGAGTGAAGTTTTTCAGATACATACATTGTATGGGTAGGGTAAGCTATTACAAAACATCAACTTTCTTCTTGTTTTACTAGTTAACGTAATGTTGGAACACCTACTATGTGAAAATGTACATTACTTGTTGCAGGAGCGAAAGACAAATTTAGAAACAAAAGATAGTCTTAGTCTTCAAGGAGTATGACTGGGGAGTTAAGATAACTCCAGGGCCTGTAATCCCAGCACTTTGGGAGGCTGAGGTGGGTGGATCACTTGAGGTCAGGAGTTCAAGACCAGCCTGGCCAACATGGTAAAACCCCGTCTCTACTAAAAATACAAAAACTAGCCAGATGTGGTGGCTGGTGCCTGTAATCCAAAATACTTGGGAGGCTGAGGCAGGATAATCTCTTGAACCCAAGAGACAGGGGTTGCAGTGAGCTGAGATCACACCATTGCACTCCAACCTGGGTGACAAGAGTAAAACTCCAACTCAAACAAAACAAAACAAAACAAAACAAAACAAAACAAAACAAAACAAAACAAAAAAACAACAACAAAAAAAACCAGCTACCTGGCTGTATTCCTGAGTAATAACGTAACCAACTTTTGATTTGAGTTGAGGGATATCAAAGAAATTTTTGGCAGGTTGCATTAGGGACAAGGTTCAGTGGATCCCTTCTTTGGAGGGGGTTGAAGGTAGGAAAAAAAGAAACAGTATAATTGTATTGGATACAATTTTTTTCCCGTGTGTGTGTGTGTGTGTGTGTGTGTGTGTGTGTATGTGTATGTGTATGTGTTTGTGTGGATGTATGCGTAAATGTGAGTCACATCCTAGGGGAGAATGAAGCTCCTAAACAAAGTTACACTTTTTTCAATTGTTTTCCCTGATTGTAGCGGCTGTGGCATTCATCTATAATCACATATAACTTGTTGGTTCTACTTTTCCAGGAAGTAGAATGACTTCTGCCTAACTAATAGACTTTATTAAAAAAACAGGTGGTCATCAGGTCAAAAAATATGATGTATGTACCGAGTTTGGTGAGAAAATGTAAGAAAATATAATTTCCAGTGTAGCTTGCTTTGTCTTTGATTCATTTCCATTTATTCTGTATACCTGGGAAACCTTACTAGCCTCTAAAAAACTACAGAATTTTAAACTTGTAAACAGGACTTTAAAACACGTTTCCTGTTAGAATGTAGAAGTGCACAGCTACTGTAAAAGCAGCATGGTGATTCCTCGAAAATTAAACAGAATTACAATATAATCAAACATTTCTTTCTGTGGATATATAGTCAAAAGAATTGAAATCAGAGACTTGAACAGATACTTGTACTTGAGTATTGATGGCAACATTCTTCACAGCAGCCAAAAGTTGGAAACAACCCAAATGTCCATGGATGGATGAATGAGTAAACAAATGGTATATACATAGAGTGGAATATTATTAAGCCTTAAACAATGAATACAATTCTCACACATATTACAATGTAAACAAACCTTGAAGACATCATGCTAAGTGAAATAATCCAGACACAAAAGGTCAATATTGTATGATTCCACTTACATAAAGTATCCAGCATAATCAAACTCATAAATACAGAAACTAGATGGTAGTTGCCAGGGGCTAGGGAAAAGTGAGGAAGAAGCAATTTATTGTTTAATGGGTACAGAGTTTCAATGTGGGATGATGAAATTGTTCTGGGATAGATGGTGGTGACCATTGCAAAAACAATGTGAATGTAATTAATGCCATTATATTGTGCAATTGAAAATGGTAAAATGATACATTATTATTATCTATATTTTACCATAATAAAAAAATTAAAAAATACATTTCCCTAAGCCTCTGTAAGTAAGCAAAAAAAATTCCATGGCACATCTGCACTCTACATTTTATATAGAGATAAAAATATGTATATTTAAATTTATTTTTGGAAGACAAAGTCCATTTACTTTCTTTATCATTAAGTACTGCAGTGGTATGGTTGGTTGATTCCAGGCGGTTCCCCTCACCTCCCAAACCTCCCCACCTCTCACCTCTCCAACCCCGTCCTCCGCCATATACCAAAATCTGTGCCTATTTCAATCCTGAAGTTGGCTCTGAGGAACTTTTACATACAAAATTTAGCCTCCACATAGGCAGGTTTCTCATGCCTTAAATATTGTATTTTCAATCTGCCATTGGTTGAAAAAAACTGCATATATGTGGACCTGCCTAGTTCAAACCTATGTTGCTCAAAGATCAACTGTACTTTTGATGCCTTGGAAGTATACAGAAAGATGAAGCATACTTCTTGCCTTCAAATAACATTTAAACTTATTAAATTCAGAACAATAACACAGAGAAGAAACAAAGAAAACTTAAGACACTATATGCGAGGCATGCTGAACTCTATAGACCATAACAAGTATAGTATTGCAAAGAAAACATTTTATAGAGAGTTGAATTATAAGAAATAATTTTATGGAAGAAATGCTTGTTTATTTGGGTTTGAAGGATGAATAATATTTGGATATCTAGGAAAGATACAATATGAAATTTTAAGTCATGGGAAGACAATAGAAATGAAAGCACATCTATGGCAATGAGTTTGGCTTATATGTAGGACAGCAAGAATAAATATCTGATTAGTGAGCATAGCAAATACCAGAAAATAAAGTTAAATAGATCAGTTGGGGCTGGATTATGAAATACCTGAAAATATAGGCAATTTATTGAGATTGACTGGTATCTGGCTAATTGTACCATATGCAATCTCTACCAACTTCCCACTAAATTCTTTTGAAGACATATAAAAATAAAAACTCACAACATTAATAAAACTGGGACCATTAATCAATAGGTTTCCAAAAATATGAAGAAAAATGTGTATTGATAGGGCATTGGAACTGATTCTGGAAACACAGCTGGCAGATGACATATGCTGCTAAACTTTTACAAGCAGAACAAACCTGCTAATATATAAAAAAAAAAGGTGTACTATTTTCCCGTAGTTTTTCCATTTATTCTTTGGTTCTGAGATGCAAATTTGTACTACAAAACTGGGTGCAAATATTTCTACTGCATAGGCCCTGCTTTTTTAGCATTCCCACCATATTCTTTCGCTTCTATCAGTATTTCACTTTCTATATACAGTTAAAAGCTACAGTTCCCATGATGACTCAGTCATGATGTAGGGAGGAACTAACAGTAATACACTAATTTGGGTGTACATTGTTCCTTATAATAAAGAACTGTGGGCTAGCATGTCAGTAACAACTAGCTATGTTCTGAACACTCATACTCTTTCCATAGAAAGGAATTGTTTGGGGGAAACAGCTGTCCCTCCAGAAACTATGCTCTCCGTCCTTCTTGCATCTAGATATGCCATGTTCCTGGACAAAAGAAGGTGAATAAAAGTGATATGTGTTGCTTCCAAGTAGAAGTAGTTAGGAAGCAGACATTCTTTACTGTGGTGCCTTTTTATTTGCAGCTGAAGGTGAAGAAGGACTCCAAGGCCCTAGGGTATGGCAGAGCCATTGGATGAGAGCAGACTGGAAGTTAACCCACTAAATACTCACTGAAGAGTTGTTTCAGCAAGAAATACTGTCATAAGACATTGAGATTTTAGATTTGTTACACAAGCTAGCATTGTAATGAATATAGCATGGGGGGACAGAGAAGGGTATGTTTTAGCACTTTATGCTGGTGTAAGTGATTTTTGAAACTGTACTTCATATAATAAGAATTTTAGAGTATGGGTTTGTGAGGACAGTAAAAGATCTTTTAGTCCATTTAACACAACAAACAAAAAGTGAAAATCCATTAGATAATTAGAATTGGTCTAGTAACTATGCACAAAACCTCATGTTTAGTATGTAATATTATCTGCACACCATGCATCCTGCTACATGCACCAATTCACATCATCCTCACAATCTTGTAAGCTAAGCCTATCATCCCAGTTTTACAGATGACAAAAAATGCAAATAACTTCCCAAGGTCATACAGAAAGTGGTAAAGCCAGGGTGTGAACTCTAGTGTTTCTTATTTTAATGTCATTCTTTAACTATTAATTTCTAACACTTCTTTTGAAAGAGTTGAGAAATATATTTGTCCAACTGACAAATGGATAGAGAATGTCAAGAGAAATTTACATATGCTATCTGTTAAAAAAAATTTTAGATCTTGGTAGATGTCTTTTTATTCAGGAATAAGTAAGAGACAAAATAGTCAATGTGGAGGTGATTACCATGAAACTGGTGCATATATCAAAGATTATTTGTGGGACATAATCGGAAAGCAGCTATATTTTCATTTTATATGGGTCCTTTAAACTTAATCTGTGAGATGACTTCTTCCCTTGCTCCTGGGTAAACTCAAATAAAGTTCAATAGTTTTTATGGTTCTTTTTAAGTAATAAAAATATCATTTTAGTAACCAATATATCTACAATAGTTTAATAATCAAAACTACAGATTTTATTCCAAACTTCTCTTTTTTTCTCAGCTCAGGTCTATTGCAGGCTCACTAGTTTGTGCAGGAAAGAGGACATGTTTTCTGAACCTTGCATTTTCTTCCTCCTCTTCTATTTTATTAAGTTTGTGTGTGTGCGTGTGTGTGTGTGTGTGTGTGTGTGTGTGAGAGAGAGAGAGAGAGAGAGAGACAGAGAGAGAGAGAGAAAGAGAGAGAGACTTCCTCATGGTACTAGGAAGGCAGAAACAAAGAGAAAAAGGAGGTCAGGAAAGAAGGTACTTTAGTAAACTGTCAGGAGAAGGCACAAACACTCCCTGGGGTTGGTAAGTATTTAAGCTTGATTCTTTGTTCAATGAAATGCAATGCTTTTTCCGAAACCACATGATCACTGAAAATACATCACTTGCAATTCTCCTGATGCTTGTTAATGTATCTCTTTTGGCTTTTTATTTGCAGTTTCATTTTCATGCTGTAAGAATCTGGCTATTTATTCCTTTATTGGAAGTCTCTCTCTTGGCCTATCTGGGCAAAGTTCTAAGGAACTCCATGCTGGCTTTTTCTTTGGTGGATGACATATGATTTACAGGATATACTCATGTATCCTTTGTCCCAACAAACTTTAGGAGTGCAGACTTTCCTCAAATACAGCAACTTGCCCTTTTCTCTGCTTGAAAATCAACTTGCCAATAAGCATTGTCCTTTAGATTGTCCAGGTGCTGTAAGCCATACATCAATCCACTATCTATCAGGCTAACAAAGACGTATTTTAAACTTTTCATTTGATTCTGTTGAAGACTCTTCAACTTGCGATAAGGGGCAAACATCCCACACTATTCACCCTTTGAGAAACTGGTACTCATAGCATACCAATAGCTCTTTCTAAAAATCCCCTCCTGAACACCAAATATTTTTATCAAACTCTCCAACCTTTTTAATAGGCTGAAAATGAGATATCCTGCTATCTTCATAGAAGTAGTGAACCACCTTTGTCAATTCTACGTGATGGATTTCCACCTGTTGGAATGTGTCATCTGATATTTTAAGGCTTCAGCCAAAACTCAAACAAATATTTTTATGTTAACATCATATTACAAAAAATACCAAAACAAAATAAAGCAAAACAAAAACAAAACCAACAATTAAAAAAAGAGCAGAACAAGGAAAAGAGCATATTCAGAAGTACAGAGATATTGTAATATTATAAATAATCTAATTAAAAAATAAGAACTGTTTTAATAAAATATTATGGCATCATCAAAAAAAACTTTCAAGATGGAGATCTAAACTGCATTCGAAGCCTGTAGACAGTGGGATATCTAAAGAGACAATCAAGGGATAATATTTGAAGGTGTATATCCTGCCTCTTGAGGGAAATGTTGGAGTAGTTTTTGAGGATGAGAAGTTGCATCCTTCAGAACATTAGAATTCACAGTTCTGACAAAATGAGGGAAATAAAACACCATCTCCAATTTCTAGGAGTACTGATTACAAATATACAATCAATTGTGACGGGCCTATAGATGGGAGGGAGAGGTTTTTTTTTTGCATGTGTCAATTAGTGATCCATCCAAATAATCTTTGACACAAACTCTGTTCAAGAGTACAGAATGCACAAGGGTAAGCTACTTTAGGGTGCCTAATTGTATTTACTGGTTGGAAAGATACCATTTCCCAACTTCAAGTTTCATTGTAATGGAGAATGGAGTGAATGGCACTGAAAATGGAGACACAGTAGCCAGTGACTGGAGCAGTAGCCTTGATAGGATGAGGGGACAATTGGCAATAGGACTGCTCACATTTTGTTAGTCATTTTGGCAGTGGCAGACAACATAGCCTCAGAATAAGTTATCAGAGCAGCAGTATGGAATAACAGCAATAAGAGCAAAAAAACTTCAGGAATCACAAAGGTAATATTATCTACCTATCACTCAGAATAGGAAGAAGACTTGAGGCATTTGGATAGGATGATCATATTATTGATTGTCTAAAGATGGGCACTTTTTAAGAGTGAAAAGGAGCATGATAATAATTATTCTACTACTACAGACATAAACTAAGACTTCCTGGGAAAACCAGAACATGTAGTTCTGGAGTGGATGAAAAGTAATTTTTCTGGGTTGGGGCTTGGAATCAACAAACATTATAGTATTTATCCAAATTTTTGGTGACTTACAATGTGAGGGGCTAAGCCATACACAAGCAATGCCATCATATCTATTTTTATGATGAGTACTTAGGAATCAATAAAGACTGTTCTCTATATTCTTATTCCTTCTTCAATTATTTTCAAGACATCTAGTCTTATTTTCAGCCATGAATTATCTATATCTATATGTACCTATTGCATATAAATTTAATATAACTTATAATCTCTGCCTTGAATTAAAGAATATAGAGAGGTTTACTTATTTTAGTTTTCTGCCATTGAAAAGCCTATATATATATATATATATATATATATATATGAGGAAGGGGATGTGGAATGGCATGTGAGAACATCTTCCAGAAGTGAAGATAATTTTCTCTGTTGAATAGGACTTTGCCCTTTTTTCTTTTAGGTTATCTGAATACATTGGTGTGGGTGCCTGTGTATATGTTGCAGGTATTGTTTTGATATCTTTCTCTTTGGATCAGGGGAAATGTTCCACTAAATAAATCTGGGGGAGGGTTTTCAAAATATATATATATATATATATATATATATATATATATATATATATAAAATTGTATTTTAGGTTCTGGCGTACATGTGCAGATGCAGATCATGTAGGATTGTTGCATAGGTACATACATGGCAATAAGGTTTGCTGTTTCCATTTCCTTGTCACCTACATCTGGCATTTCTCCCAATGTTATCCTTCCCTGACCTCCCAACCTCCCTGCTGTTCCTCTCTTGGACCCCTGCAACAGACCCTAGTGTGTGATGTTCTCCTCCCCATGTCCACGTGTTCTCATTGTTCAACACCCACCTGAGTGAGAACATGCAGTGTTTGATTTTCTGTTCTTGTGTCAGTTTGCTGAGGATTATGGTTTTCAGATTCATTCATGTCCCTACAAAGGACAGAAACTCATCATTTTTTATGGCTGCATACTATTCCATGGTGTATATGTGCCACATTTTCCTTGTCTAGTCTATCATCAATAGGCATTTGTGTTGGTTTCAGGTCTTTGCTATTGTAAACAGTGCCACTATGAACATATGTGTGCATGTGTCTTTATAATAGAATGATTTATAATCCTTTGGGTATATACACAGTAATGGGATTGCTGGGTCAAATGGAATTTCTATTTCTAGGTCCTTGAGGAAGCACCACCCTGTCTGCCATAATGGTTGAACTAGTTTACACTCCCACCAACAGTGTAAAAGTGTTCCTATTTCTCCACATCCTCTCCAGCATCTGTTGTCTCCAGATTTTTTAATGATCGCCATTCTAACTGGCATGAGATGGTATCTCAATGGGGTTTTGATTTGCATTTCTCTAATAATCAGTGATGTTGATCATTTTTTCATGTGTTTGTTGGCTTCATATATGTCTTCTTTTGAAAAGTGTCTGTTCATATCCTTCGCCCACTTCTGAATGGGTTTGTTTTTTTCTTGCAAATCTGTTTTCATTCTTTGTAGATTCTGGATATTAGCCCTTGGTCAAATGGGTAGATTGCAAAATTTTTTTCCCATTCTGTTGGTTGCTGGTTCACTGTAATGATTGTTTCTTTTGCTGTACAGAAGCTCTGGAGTTTAATTAGGTCCCATTTGTCTATTTTGGCTTTTGTTGCCAATGCTTTCGGTGCTTTCATCATGAAGTCTTTGCCTATGCCTATGTCCTGCATGGTTTTGCCTAAATTTTCTTTGAGGGTTTTTATGGTGTTAGGTCTTATATTTAAATCTTTAATCTATCTGGAGTTAATTTTACTGTAAGGTGTCAGGAAGCAGTCCAGTTTCTGCTTTCTGCACACTGCTAGCCGGTTTTCCCAATACCATTTATTAAACAGGAAATCCTTTCCCCATTGCTTGTTTTTTTCAGGTTTGTCAAAGATCAGATTCTTGTAGATGTGTGGTGTTGCCTCCTCGGCCTCTTTTCTGTTCCATTGGTCTATATCTCTGTTTTGGTACCAGTACCATGCTGTTTTGATTACTGTAGCCTTGTAGTATAGTTTGAAATCAGGTAGCGTGATGCCTCCCGCTTTGTTCTTTTTGCTTAGGATTGTCTTGGCTATGTGGGCTCTCTTTTGGTTCCATATGAAGTTTAAACTGTTTTTTTTCAAGTTCTGTGAAGAAGGTCATTGGTAGTTTGATGGGGATAGCATTGAATCTATAAATTACTTTGGGCAGTATGGCCATTTTCATAATATTTATTCTTCCTAACCATGAGCATGGAATGTTTCTCCATCTGTTTGTGTCCTTTCTTATTTTGTTGAGCAGTTGTTTGTAGTTCTCCTTGAAGAGGTCCTTTACATCCTTTGTTAGCTGTATTCCTAGGTATTTTATTCTCTTTGTAGCAATTGTGGATGGGTGTTTACTTATGATTTGGCTCTTTGTTAGTCTGTTATTGGTGTACAGAAATGCTTGTGATTTCTGCACACTGATTTTGTATCCTGAGACTTTGCTGAAGTTTCTTGTCAGTTTAAGGAGATTTTGGGCTGAGATGATAGGGTCGTCTAAATATACAATCATGTAGTCTGCAAAGAGGGACAATTTGACTTCTTTTCCTAATTGAATAACCTTTATTTATTTATTTTTCTTGCCTAATTGCTCTGGCTATAACTTCCAATACTATATTGAATAGGAGTGGTGGGAGAGGGTATCCTTGTCTAGTGCTGAATTTCAAAGGTAATGCTTCCAGTTTTTGCTCATTTGGTATAATATTTGCTGTAGTTTTGTCATAAATAGCTTTTATTGTTTTGAGATATGTTCCTTTGATACCTAGTTCATTGAGTTTTTAGCATAAAGGGCTGTTGAATTTTGTCAAAGACCTTCTCTGTATCTATTGAGATAATCATGTGGTTTTTGTCATTGGTTCTGTTTATGTGGTGGATTATGTTTATAGATTCGTATATGTTGAGCCATCATCCTTGCATCCCTGGATTGAAGCCTACTTGATCATGATGGATAAGCTTATTGATGTGCTGTTGCAATCAGTTTGCCAGTATTTGATTGAAGATTTTTGCCTCTATGTTCATCATGGATATTGGCCTGAAGTTTTCTTTTTTTGTTGAGTCTCTGTCGGGTTTTGGTATGAGAATGATGTTGGTCTCATAAAATGATTTGGGAAGAATTCCCTCTTTTTGGATTGTTTGGAATAGTTTCAGAAGAAGTGGTACCAGCTCCTCTTAGTGCCTGTTGTAGAATTCAGCTGTGAACCTGTCTGGACCTACACTTTTTTTGGTTGGTAGGCTGTTAATTGCTGCCTCAACCACAGCCCTTGTTATTGGTCTATTCAAGGTTTCAACTTCTTCCTGGTTTAGGCTTGGGAGGGTGCAAGTGTCCAGGAATTTTTCCATTTCCTCCAGGTTTACTAATTTATGTGCATAGAGCTGTTTGTAGTAATCTCTGATTGTAGTTTCTATTTCTGCAGAATCACTGGTGATATCCCCTTTATTGTTTTTATTGTATCTATTTGATTCTTCTCCCTTTTCTTTTTTATTAACCGGGCTAGTGGTCTATTTTGTTGATCTTTTCAAAAAATCAGCTCCAGGATTTATTAATTTTTTAAATTTTTTTGTGTGTCTCTATCTCCTTCAGTTCTGCTGTTATCTTAGTTATTTCTTGTCTTCTGATAGCTTTTGCGTTTTTTTATTTTTTATTTTTATTTTTTAATCTTACTCCTCTAGTTCTTTTAATTTTGATGATAGGGTGTCAATTGTCAATTTTAGATCTTTCCTCGCTTCTCATGTGGGCATTTATTGCTATAAATTTCCCTCTAGACACTGCTTTAAATGTGTCCCAGAGATTCTAGTACATTGTGTCTTTGTTCTTGTTGGTTTCAAAGAACATTTTTATTTCTGCCTTCATTTCATTGTTTATCCAGTCGACATTCAGGAGCCAGTTGTTCAAATTCCATGAAGCTATGCAGTTCTGAGTTAGTTTCTTAATTCTGAGTTCTAATTTGATTGCCCTGTGATCTGAGAGACTATCTGTCATGACTTCTGTTCTTTCGCATTTGCTGAGGAGTGATTTACTTCCAATTATGTGGTCAATTTTAGAGTAGATGCAATGCAGTGCTGAGAGGAAGGTATAGTCTGTGGATTTGGGATGGGGATTTCTGTAGACACCTATTAGGTTAGCTTGGTCCAGATCTTAGTTCGAGTCCTGGATATTCTTGTTAATTTTCTGTCTCATTCATCTAATATTGACAGTGGAGTGTTAAAGTCTCCCACTATTATTGTGTGGGAGTCTAAGTCTCTTTGTAGGTTGTTAAGTACTTGCTTTATGTACGTGGGTGCTCCTGTATTGGGTGCATATATATTTAGGTTCGTTAGTTCTTCTTGATGCATTGATCCTTTTACTATTATGTAATGTCCTTCTTTGTCTTATTTGATCTTTGTTGGTTTGAAATCCATTTTATCAGAGACTAGGATTGCAACTACTTTTTTTGGGTCTCCATTTGCTTGGTAAATCCTCCTCCATCCCTTTATTTTCAGGCTGTGTGTGTACTTGCACATGAGATGGGTTTCCTGAATAGAGCACACCAATGGGTCTTGACTTTTTATCCAATTTGCCAGTCTGTGTCTTTTGATTGGCGCATTTAGCCCATTTACATTTAAGGTTAATATTGTTATGTGTGAATTTGATCCTACCATTTCGTTGCCAAGTGGATGTTTTGCCTGTTAGTTGACACATTTTCTTCATTGTATTGATGGTCTTTACCATTTGGTACATTTTTGGAGTGGCTGGTACTGGTTGTTTCTTTCCTTGTTTAGTACTTCTTTCAGGAGCTCTTGTAAGACAGGCCTGGGGTGACAAAATCTCTCAGCAATTGCTTGTCCATAAAGGATTTTCTCTCTCCTTTGCTTATGAAGCTTAGTTTGGCTGGATATGAAATTCTAGGTTGAAAGTTCTTTTCTTTAAGTATGTTGAATATTGGCCCCCACTCTCTTCTGGCTTCTAGGGTTTCTGCAGAGAGATCCTCTGTAACTCTGATGGGCTTCCCTTTGTGGGTAACCCGACCTTTCTCTTTGGTTGCCCTTAGCATTTTTTCCTTCATTTCAACCCTAGTGAATCTGACGATTATGTGCCTTGAGATTGCTCTTACTGAGGAATATCTTTGCGGTGTTCTCTGTATTTCTTGGACTTGAATGGTGGCCTGACTTGCTAGGTTGGGGAAGTTCTCCTAGATAATATCCTGAAGAATGTTTTCCAGCTTGGATTCATTCTCTCTGTCACATTCAGGTACGCCTATCACACGTAGATTAGGTCTTTTCACATAATCCCATATTTCTTGGAGGCTTTGTTGATTTATTTTCACTCTTTTTTCTCTATTCTTGCCTTGTTTTCATTAAGCTGATCTTCAATCTCTGATATTCTTTCTTCTGCTTGGTCGATTTGGTTATTGAAACTTGTGTATGCTTCGTGAAATTCTCATGCTGTGTTTTTCAGCTCCATCAAGTCCTTTATATTCTTCTCTAAGCTGTTTATTCTAGTTAGCATCTAAGCTCACCTTTCTTCTAGGTTCTTAGTTTCTTTGCACTGGGTTAGCACATGTTCTTTAACTCTGAGAAGTTTGTTATTACCCACCTTCTGAAGTCTGTTTCTGTCAATTCATCAGATTCATTCTACATCCATCTTTGTTCCCTAGCTGGTGAGGAGTTGTGATCCTTTGCAGGAGGAGAAACATTCTGGTTTTGGGTCTTTTCATCCTTTTTGCCTTGGTGTCTTCCTGTCTTAGTGGCTTTATCTACCTGTGTTCTTTGTAGTTGATGGCTTTCGGATGGGGTCTCTGAGTGGATGTCCTTTTTGTTGATGATGAAGTTATTTCTTTCTGTTTCTTAACTTTTCCTTCTAACAGTCAGGTCCCTCTGCTGCAGGACTGCTGGAGATCCACTCTAGACCCTGCTTGCCTGGGGATCACCTGCAGGGGCTGCAGAATAGTAAGTGTTGCTGCTAGTTTCTTCTGTTGTCTTCATTCCAGAAGGGTACCTGCTGGATGTCAGCCTGAGCTCTCCTTTATGAGGCGTCTCTTTGGGTATATAGAGGTCAGGGAGCTGCTTGTGGAGACAGTCTGTCCCTTATTGGACCTTAAGTGCTGTGCTGGGAGCTCCCTTGTTCCATGCAGAGATGCTGGGCAGCTACTTTTAAGTCTGCTGCAGTGGAACTCATAACCGCCTCTTTTCCCAGGTGCTCTGTCCTAGGAAGATTGGCTTTATTTATAAGTTCCTGTCATGCTGCTGCCTTTTTTCATAGATCCCCTGCCCTGCATGGAGTAGTCTAGTCACAGTCTGCCACCAGAGGGGTTGCTGAGCTGCCACTGGCTCTGCCCAGCTGGTGTGTGAACTGCCTCATTAGTGGACTGCCTCCATAGTGGTGGTTACTCTTCCCTCAGCTGAGCTGGACCATCCTGGGTCCAGTTGCGCTTGCTGTGAAACTCTCAATCCAGAGCGTTTCAGATTGCTTATTTTGTGAGGGTGGTACCCACCGAGCCAGATCACCTGGCTCCCTGTCTCAGCCCCCTCCCCTTCAGTTGAATGGGCAGCTTTATCTCCCAGGCACTCGAGGTGCCAGTTGAAATGGCTGCCCAGATTTGTGTGGGTTTCTGTGCACCAAGCCAGCACTGGCTGAAACTGCCATGCTCAAAACTTGTGGTGCTTTTTGGCAGGGAATCTCCTGGTCTGTAGGCAGTGAAAATTTGTTTGGAAATGCAGTGGGCACTCACACTCTGCATTGTTCTTGCTGGGAACTGCACTCTGGAGCTGTTCTTATTTGGCCATTTTGGAGCCTCTTCACAAGACTTTATATATTTTGAATGATTTTTGGAGAATTAGGTTGATTTAGACAGTATGAGAAGTGATACACATGACTGGGTAGTTGGAAGAATAACAGCAAAGGCTAAGGAGCTTAATTTTGATGTGGAGGATTATAAGAAGCTCTTACAGAGTTTGCAGAAGTACAGTAGCATCCAACTGAATTTAGTAATATTTAGCACCTATTCTGTGCTACATATTATGTATCTTTGATGAATGTATAATCTGGAGAGACGAAAAATCTGTACAGGAAACAATTCACACACAAAACTGGATGGTCAAATGTCAAAGTATGCATTTCAGATGGTGAATTTTGTATTATGGCATGGCTAGAAAGTGGTAAAGGAAAACATAAAATGTTAACTATAATATCCCACTCCATCCAGACATTTCATCACTTTGGAAGCATGGTTAAAGACATTGGCTGAGATGGCTTAGCATTCAGCAAATACTTATGTTCTTCCATTTCCATAGCGTGGAGTTGTCACCTAAAGATAGCTATCCAGCCAATGGTTATGTCTCCATATAGTAACCTTTGCATTCTGTAGTGACCGTGTGACTAGTTTTCACTAATGAAATGTGGGAAGAAATAATGCATGTCACCTTGGCAATAGTTTTTCTTGATGAGGTTGGTATGCTTTCGCTACTTAATTTCTCTGTCTACCAGCTGGATGCAAAGGATTTCAAAGCCTTAAAAAGGAAACTAGGTTCTAGAATCACCACGTGGGAGAAAGCTACATGCTGACCGGAAAAAAAACTGCATTTGACTATTAACATTAATGAGAAATTAACTTCTATTTTGTTAAACCACTGGAACTTTCAGAGTTTCATAGTTATAGCTATTAATATTACCCTAAATAATATAGGCACTAAATTTAGCAGGAGTCCTCACAAACAAGCCATCTCACAGTTGCCTGAAATTTCATTGCTTAGTGATTCCTATGCTCCATCACTCAATATAATTAGGAAATGCATTAGATTTCCCTCTGTGCTACCTAATAATAAGTGAATCTAAAAGAAAATACTCATTTTCCACTTAACCCTTTAAAGTATTTACTTATTTTAAAGTAACTTTAAGCTGGTTGAATTCAGCAGTTGACCCCGATACATAGGTGTGCAAGATGAAAATGAAACACAATAGAGAACACCCCAAGAATCTGAAGTCTAAATATGTTCTGACTAACTTGGAAAGTAGTCCCTTTTACCTGAACAAAGTTATTTATCATGCATGATAAATAGCATATTAAATGCAGAATGTATTCCCTCTAACCCAGCTTTGAATTTCAGAAGTTTTAAAATCCCTCTTTTGCTGTTAGATATATTGAGTGCCAATTGCATTAGATTTTCCTCAATCATGAGTTTTTAGCTAAAGCTTAAATCATGGGCTAAGGAGTCTTACCTTATTTTCTTAGCAATGTAATGGCATTAAAAATGTTCAAATAGTACAATTTCATGTTGGGGCCCTGCTTTTGGCAGACTGATCTGAGAGTTGTTATGTCATATTGTAATTAGTAGGAAAGTTATGGAAGATTATTACAACAGTTCAGGCAAGAGATAATAAAATCTACTAAGGTATGTATAAGCAGATTTGAATAGAGAGAATTTTTATATTTTTGATATGAATAACTTAAATAAAATTCTTTCAAAATTCCAGTAAAAATTTCAATAGGATTTTCTTTTTATTTATTTCTCAGAAAAATGATTCTAAAATTTATCAGAAAGGCCAAAAATAATAAAACTTGCAATGATAGATGGGCATTTTGGAATAAGAGCAATAAGAGGAGATTTATTATAACAAATATTAAATTATGTAGTTATAAAAATTAAAAGTGTGATATTAGTACTTGATTAGGCAACCAGGTCATTGTGAGGATGTCACTGGAGTGCTAGCAATTGGCCCAAATGGATAAGTTAGTTTATAATAAGGGGATACTTTAAAAGGAATATCAAAATGGAGGAATATTTTCAGAGCCAATTGCTATTTGGAAACACTAAAATCAAATTAGCTCTTCTGTAGGTAAGGTCCAGTGGTGGTTTTCAAGGTGTAGCTTCTGCATAAGAGTGTCCATATCATGTGGGAATTTTTAGCAATGCAAATTTTCAGGCACCACTCCAGATCCACTGAATCAGAAACTTTGGATTGTGAGGTCCTGCAATTTGTGTTTTAATAAACTTTCCAAGTAATTCTGCTACATGCTAAAGTTCTAGAACCACTAGGCTATTTATTCTGCAGTAACAAATCACCTATGAAATTTCAGTGGCTTATCAAAACCAAAACTTATTTCACAGTTAAACTGCATTTCCATTGATGATTGGCAGTGGGTCTCTGCATCACATCATCACTCAGGGTTACATGATGCAGGAGTATCAATATGTTATAGTTGCACTCTCTGGAGCATGTGGCGTCTTTAGACATTGCAAAAAAAAAAAGAAAAGACAGCTGTGGGATCATAAGTTAATTTTTAAAATTCTTTCCCACATTCCACTAGAACTAGTTTTATAATCTTTCCTAACAATAAGGCATCTGGGAAATGAAGGAGTGTAGTTGAAGTATTTGATGATTGATCACTATTATCTTTGCCTCCGATCTCTATAAAATATCTTATCCAAGTATCACAAATGGACAAAAAATTTAAATGCAAACAATGAAATCATACTATAGGACAATAGAAGTCAATATTTATAAAATACTTTTCATGGGGGAAGCCTTTCTAAGCATGATTTAATAAAAGAAAAGCGGAAATCACAAAGGCTTAGAATTGCTTTTCCCGTAACAGATACTTTACAAACATTGGCCTATATTTTCTGATCCTTCAGGTTTTAGCTTAAATGTCACCTCCCTCAGAGAGACCTTTCCTGACAACCCTGTCTATATTAGGTAACCTGTCATTCCTCATTACGGCATGCTGTTTATATCTCTTATGGCACCAATCATAATCTGTAATTATTTGTTGCTGCTTCATTTTTCCACTAGAAGGTGAGTTTGGTGAGAATACATTTGTCTTGTTTACAGGTATATTCTTAGCAATTAGCATAGTGTCTGGTGCATAATATTTGAGACATAGAATGAAACGAAGGAAGGAAGGCAGGATAGAAGGAAGGAAAAAGGAAGAAAGAAAGGAAAGAGAGAGGGAGAAAGGAAGAGGGATTTAGAGGTGGAGGAAAATTTATATAGAAAAAATCAGGAAGGATTTATACTAAAATGTTGACAATGGTTATTTATGAAAAGTGAGATAGCAAATAATTTTTTATATTTTTCACTGTATTTCTGCATTTTCTGAAAATTCTTAGTGCAATGAGTTTGCATTACTTGTATAAGCAGAACAAGAAACAAAGTATTTTTGTTTTAACAAAAGGAAATCGTATGAAAAATAATAAAAACTTGAATTACGTTAGTGACAACAGGAATGGAAATGAATGTTAAAGACACTCAAGAGTTAGAAATGAACAGGATGTGGCAGCTAAATGTAGGAGGAATATGAGGAGGGGAAGGAATCAAAGGTGACATTCACATTTCAAGAAGTATAATAGAATTAGAGAGTGCTCCACAGTTTCTTCCTCCTTAATATGATTGTCCTCTTAATCCTTCTTTTCATTTAACGATGGAATAATATGTCACATTATGCCTTCAAAACATATTTCTGATATTAATGGTGTAGTCTGGAAACTGACATCAGGGAGAGGGATATTAAAGTTCTGGTCTAGAGTTGTGGCTGTGTGGATACAATGTAGACAGATTTGGGAGTTGTGGAAAACACAATTCTCTGATTTTACTGAGAGAGAAAGGAGAGCTGAATGGAGATCAGAGGCAGGAAGAGGAAGGAATTTGTAATCACTGCCAAGTTTCTGGGTTGTGTCACCTGGCAGATGTGAATGTGTTTCCTGATCTGTTTAGTTTGGAGGAGGCTCCTATATTGCCTCAATTGGACATTGATGAATTACAGGCAATGATGTCAAACTTATGGCTTAAGCAAGGAATGCTATTGACTTGAGGAAGGTAGCACAGGAGAATAATACTTAGTAATTTTGTGCCATTAGGGACATTTAAGTGTAAATGTCTGCTATTTACTTGGATCTTGTATCTGCAGTTCAAGGAAATATTTGGGGATGGAAATATTGATTTGGGGTCATCAAGTTAAAGGTGTTAAAGAAAATAAAGATGTTCATAAGCCATAACATTTAGACTGATCTTTCTCCAAAAGCCTAAAATATCTCCCTTTTCTCTTAATAAGAAAGCACTCCAATTCTGAAAGTATCCCAGCACTGCAACTGGGCTGCTACAACTACCACCTATGTTCCTTTAAGAATAATTTTTGTGATTCTGAGATTTGCTTCTTAACTTTTCCTTCTGCTTTATTATTTTATTATTTCTTCTAGCTGTCCATCATATATAATTGGAGAAAAAGTTAGAGTAATGTTGGAAGATTATATTTTATTGTTTCAGTTCTGAAGTCATTCTGCACAATTGAAATAAAAGAAATAAGTCATCAATGTGCCATTTTTGTTACTGGTAAAAAGTTTGCTTGATGCTTCCAATCTTATACTATAAGTTATGTAACATAAAACTCACTCTAGATTAGGACTCCAATAGCTTAGATGAAAAATTTACAAGGAGTACAAGAAATAATAAGGAATTAATAAAGAATCAGGTTTTAGCAATGAAAAACTTGGCAAGAAGTACAGGTGATATTTTCCTTTCATACGGCTTCTCCTTTCTACCAAATCTGATGTTTATAAGAAAAAATATTCCCAAAAGATTATAAATCACTCAACTATAAAGACACATGCACATGTATGTTTATTGCTGCACTGTTCACAATAGCAAAGACTTGGAATCATCCCAAATGCTCAACAATGATAGACTGGATAAAGGAAAGTTAGCACATATACACCATGGAATACTATGCAGTCATAAAAAAAGGATGAGTTCCTGTCCTTTGCAGGGACAGGAATGAGCTGGAAACCATCATTCTCAGCAAACTAACAAAGGAACAGAAAACTCAGCATGTTCTCTCTTATAAGTGGGAGTTGAAAAATGAGAACACACGGACATAGGGAGGGAAACATCACACACTGGTGCCTGTCGGGGAATGAGGGCTAAGGGAGGGATAGCATTAGTAGAAATACCTAATGTAGATGACAGATTGATGGGTGCAGCAAACCACCATGGCACATATATACCTATGTAACAAACCTGCATGTTCTGCACATCTATCACAGAACTTAAAAGTATAATAAAAAAGGAAAAAAAATTATTCCATTCATTTACTGATGAAGAGTAACATAGTTTAATAACATTGTCTCTTTTATTCATCAATTGTCAGAAAAAATATATTAGAAGCAAATAGCTGTTGAATTTCTCTATGTGCAGAATACTGTGTTCTTTTACTTTTGGGGGTAATTTGCTTCATTCCTCAGTCACAACCCTAAAGGTCAAAATATTGTATTTAGTATAGGCTCTCCCACTTCTACCTCATTTTCTGTGAGGATTAATTCATATTTTTCAAAGATGTAACTTTAAAATCATTATACCCAGTAAGTTATCTTATAGTGAGCATGTGCATTTGTTAACAACAACTAGGAATTAAAGCAAATTATTTATTTGCTCTATTTCCTTTCTTCAAGAATATCTTTACTTCTCTTATCCGAATAATCTTTCTGGTTTTGAGGACCTTATTAGAGTAAAAATTTGTCATTTGGGAAATTATATACAACATAGTGAAACATTTCACCAGTCCAAGAGATAATTCCTGTTGTATCGGGGTGTTTTCCTTTTGTAATTCTCCTTTTTCATTTGCTATGACCTATGAAGTGAATGAAACAACAAATCACAATTTATGTTCTCTCCACCCTCAACTTCCCAATCAGTTAAGCCAACTTTAAGCAAAATGACAGACTAAACACTAGTAAATTATCTTATTGTATTTAAAACTTGTCAGTCTTAAACAATTACACAAGTAAGTGCAAAAAGTAGGACTCTGTTATGCACTTAAGAGTATGAGAACCACATTATATTTAAGTTTTAAACATCACCTAACTTTGTCTTCCTTTTAATAAGATGAAGGAATTGTTTAAACTCAGCTTTCCCCGAGTGATGAAGGTTTGCCTATTAAACAAAGACGTTAAAAATTCTTACTTCCTGTAAATAATTTTAGTACCACTCTTAGGTATTCCATATTAGATTTTGACATGGGATTCTTGATCAAGACCGAACTATGCACAGTCAGATACATAGAATAAATTTCAACAACATCCTGGCTTCATTTGGAAACTGCTAAGTGATTTAACATGTATAATAGTAGTAGCATTCATTTGTTAATATTCTTTGTGCTTCCTGTAAAGGTGCCTCTTTTCATCAGATCATTATCTTTTACCAGATTATGCAGCATAGAATTTATTCTAGTTCTCTTTCGAAGGTTCAGGCTAGATGTCTTGCTCATTCAAGAGACTCAGAATAGCCACAGCAAATAAATTCATTCATTTGGTCATTAATGCATATTTTAAGTGTTACAACTTGAAGCGAAAAATTCAAAAAAAGTGTAATAAAAGTTAGATTCCTATTGTTAACGAGGCATATTGTCTATTGAAGACACTCATTTCACCACTGGCTGCATTCTTGGAACCTTTCAGTCTCATTAGAATTAGTTTCCATATTCTTCATCAATTTCTCCTTCAGCAGGAATCTTCTCAAATGGCCTTTTTTTCTTTACTTATGACTCACACAAATACTTCATTTTTCCCTAAACAATCATTCAAATACAACTGCTTTTTTCCTAAACACATTATAAAAATAAATGACCTTGCTAGCATACATCTACTAAATGAGAGGAAGGTGTTGACTGGGAGGAAGGCGTTGACTGTACTAAGCTTGTTGTTGTTTTTCTTTTTTTTAGTGTAGCAAACACTTTTCACAAATTTCTGGGGTGGGTAATATTAAATGGAAGGCATGTTTCTTGGACCCGAGAATAAGAGAATCAGATGTGTCTTAAGAACTTGCAGTTGGATTAACTACATTTTTTGCTGTCTAGTACACATATGAACTGTATGGAACTCTTCAATCCCATATCAGAAAGCAAAAAGAGGAAAAGCCATGTGCTCTACACAGAGACTCAGTAAGGAAAATAACTTACCCTTATAACTTACCGACACATAACTTACGCTTTGAGATAATAAAATCTGCTTTAATATGCATAGCTCCTAAAAACTTAGCTCAGCCTGCCTGACTACTTTGGCTTTTCTTATTCTGGGTCATTCAGATGACTTCTAAAACTTTCTGGAAGACTTTACCAATGTTTAATATTATAAGCTAATTACCAGACAACATTTATATTCAACTGTATTATCTGATTTTGGATGAAAGGCTAATTTGTCATTAACAGTCAGAGGGAAATTTCTGGGTGGATCTATGGGGGTCTATGGCTAACCTGGATGAAAGAACAAGGGAACAAATATATCTCCCTCTCCTCAAGGGACTACAGAGGGAGCATTTGATCTCTTCTACAGTTCCTGATAGGGTATTGTGCCCTATAAAAATAGAAAGAGAGAATCAAAATGATTAATATTGAGGGAAAACAAAAACTTGTGCACTGAAAGCTCTCACTAATTTTTCAGTTAGTTTAGTATACAAAATTTGACAAATGGGAAGTTATCTGAAAGATAAATCTGAAAGCCTTATGAATTTCTACCTACCAAATTATAACCAAATTTATAGTGAGACGGAATTAGAGAGTATTGTATATACTCTACATTTCTAAAATTGAGAGGTCTTTTGCTTATCTATCACTGTGGTTGGAAATGCTATGACATTTATCTTCATGTTACCAGAAGTGACACATATTGCTCTTCTTCAAGATCTTATTAGTGGTAAAGCTTATATAACTCATCTTGAATTTCTCCATAGTGTCATTTCCCCCTGTATTGAGTGGTTTAATGTTTCAACAATGCTGGGGAAAATTACAGTGCAGATTATTGCTGTGACAACAATTAATCACAGGGTCTTATTATTCAAGGTTGGCTCCACTTTTCATATCCCAAAGTAAGATAGTTGATTTCAGTCTGAAGACACTAAAAAAAAAAAAAAAAAAAAAAAAAAAACGATTTACTGATCTTCAAGCAAAAAACTTAGGTGGCTAATTAAACATATTGTGAAAACTGAGATTTGAGTTAAAGATCTGCCCAAACTCAAACAACATCTTTACTGAGTTATGAAATGTACAAGCTAATACAATTCTCATTTGACAAAAATCATATCAATGATTCTCCATAGTGAATGTAGATATGAAAAATGACAATCCAGGGAAACTCTTGAGAGCATTAATTTTTTTGCAGACTTGCAGTTCATAATTAAAGTTCAGCATCTTTCACAGGTTAAAACTGTTGTGCTTTTGGAACTGTTATTGTAAGTCTGCCACCTAAATATCATTTTCAAGGTGATTGACCTAGTTGTGAAACACAGACTACTTACATTTTTTAAATTATGCTTTTGGGTCACTACACATACGAAGTCCTATTATAAAAAATTCCATCAACACCCACAATTATTTGTTGGTATTTTAAATTTAAAATGGGAAGGAATAGAAAAGTTGGAAGTCAGGTAAGGTGATATGGTTTATACATGTTAAGTTTGAGATGTTTCTGAAACATTAATAAATACTAATCAGGCAGATACAAATTTGTTAATGCACTTCAGAACAGTATCAGGGGCTGGGCAGTTTATTGTTGACGTTATAGGAAAGGATGCAGTTGCCAATAGTGAATAAATGGCAGAAGCAGAGGATCAGGAACATAACATTGGGAAATACCTTAAATAAGAAATGCTTAGAAGAGGAATTCATGAGAAGGACAGAAGAATTCAAAGAGAAAAGAAGAGAAGATAATGAGACCATCACAGAAATCACTGGAATGGAAAATTTAGGAATGCTGGGTTGTCAACAGTAACAAATTACACAAACAAGTAGATTAGAACAATAAACCAGAAGATGTCACTGGAATTGGTACTTTGTAGTATCTTTAAGTTTTCATAGTATGCTAGATGTTGAACCCAGAATGACTGGAACTGAAGAAAAACAAAAAGTGAGTATGCAATAAGTGTGGACTACTCAGTTTGCAGGGATTGAGGGGAACAGAAAAATTTTACAGTAGTTGCTGCAGTGGATTCAGGAAGGAGGTAATGATTTAGAATTGAGAATAAATAATTAAAAGTTGGGTCTCAGTTGAAATTTTGTATCATGAGTAACCAGAATGGTGATGTGTCTCTCTTGAAACAACTTGTATAAAGTGGGAAAAAGATTCAAGAAAATGGTCGGTCGGGTTCATTCAGGGTTGGGATTCAGCATGGTAGGTATAATGCAAGGATAAGGGAGTTGAGAGGTTCAGGGAATTTGTAAGAATTTAGTTGAAACATTTGAAAATCCTTGATGGATAGTGAGGCCAATAAGGTATTGAGGAAGTTACTAAACATGATAATGGAAAGAATCAGAAAAATAAGAGGAACACAGGGCAACCAGAAAATTCCATGCAATGATTAAGTCTAAGATGAAGACTGAATTGGACTGTAGATGGAAGTTATTCAGGCTGAGAACATTTTTACCATATCATTACAAGAAAATAGTTTTTCTCTATGAAACCTTTCAAGAAATTATTAGAGCATTATGAAATAGTCTCTAAAATTTATATATATATATATATATTATATATATATTATGCTTTATGTTCTGGGATACATGTGTAGAATGTGCAGATTTGTTACATAGGTATACACATGTCATGGTGGTTTGCTGCACTCATTAACATCATCTACATTAGGTATTTCTCCTAATGCTATCCCTACCCTATCCCCCTACCCTCAGACAGACCTCAGTGTGTGATGTTTCCCTCCCTGTGTCCATGTGTTCCCATTGTTCAACTCCCACTTATGAGTGAGAACATGTGGTGTTTGATTTTCTGTTCCGTTGTTAGTTTGCTGAGAATGATGCCTTCCAGATTCATCCATGCCCCTGCAAAGGACATGAACTCATCCTTTTTTATGGCTGCATAGTATTCCATGGTGTATATGTGTATATGTGCCACATTTTCTTTATCCAGTCTATCATTGATGGGCATTTGGGTTGGTTCCAAGTCTTTGCTATTGTGAATAGTACTGCAATAAACATACAGGCTCATTTGTCTTTATAGCAGAATGACTTGTAAACCTTTGGGTATATACCCAGCAATGTAATTGCTGGGTCAAATGGTATTTCTAGTTCTAGATCCTTGAGGAATCGCCACACTGTCTTCCCCAATGGTGTAGTTTCAATGCTATCCCCATCAAGCTACCATTGACATTTTTAAAGAATTAGTTCTATAATTTATAACAAATCTACTTCGTAAATATATGATGGTTTCTGAATGAAATTTTAAAACCCAACCTAAAACTTTTCAAAAGGAATGGTTAAGAGAGTAGGATACATTGACTACACTGCTAAAATCCTAGTCCTATAGAACTGATTAATCTGAAACCCTATAGCTTGTATGGTTCACTTTTGATTAAAAATAGTTATCTACTGTGTTCTAGATGTCAGACTAGCTGTTGAAGATATGAGTACCTTGTTTTCAAATTACTCATGGTCATCTATTTAAAAGAATATATCAAGTACTAAAAAACTTTCTATTATAAAAAGAAATATATGTTATTTTGATCTAAAAAGCTAGAAAGTGAAGACAAGAAAAAGGAAGATAATAAAAAATTACCTATAAACCCATTATCTGGAGATATTATCATTATTTTTAGATGTGTGTGTGTGTTTCTAAAAATAGGATATATGTATTGGTTTAGAAGCTGAATTTTCTTTTTTTTAAATGAGGTTTTTTGTTTTTTTTTTTCCTGTGAGACAGAGTCTTGCTCTGTTTCCAGGTGTCGGGCTGGAGTGTAGTGGCGTGATCTCGGCTCAATGCAACTTCCGCCTCCTGGGTTCAAGCAATTCTCATGCCTCAGCCTCCCGAGTAGCTAAGACTACAGGCACACACCACCACGCCCAGCAAATTTTTGTATTTTTAGTAGAGATAGGGTTTCACCATGTTGGCCAGGAAGGTCTTGATCTCTTGACCTCATGATCCACCCGCCTCGGCCTCCCAAAGTGCTGGGATTACAGGCATGAGCCACTGTGCCCGGCCTTTATAAGCTGAATTTTCACATTTTTTTCTACTTTCCTATAAGCATATTTTTATATTAATAAATATGCTTTGTTACCATTTTTAATGTCTATATTGTTTCTCACTGTATGACTGGTAATTTTTTTCCCCAATACCCTATATTTGGACATTTATTTTATTTCTATGACAGCATCATAAATCAACACTACACATACATTAGATTATATGACTTTTAAATATATATTTTAATACAATTGAAAGTATTTTTAGAGATTTCTTGAATTCACTCCACTAAGCTATTTGATTAAATGGCATTTCTTTAGGCATAGATGAAGCAGACAGTAAATCAAATGGTATATTTTGAGATGCCTTTCAAATTTTCCCTGGCCTCTAATAGTTTCTCTATCCTCAATGTCTTGTAATTGCCTATCTTATTTATTTATTTATTTATTTATTTATTTATTTATTTATTTAGAGACAGAGTCTGGCTCTGTAGCCCAGGCTGGAGTGCTGTGCCATGATCTTGGCTCACTGCAACTTCTGCCTCCTGGGTTCAGGTGATTCTCCTGCCTCAGCCTCCTAAGTAGCTGGGATTACATGTGACTGCCACCACACCTGGCTTTTTATTAGAGATGTGGTTTCATCACGTTAGCCAGGCTGGTCTCAAACACCTGACCTCATGTGCCTATCTTTTTGATGTAAGCACTTAAAGAAAATGCAATGCTATTAAAGAAAGAGAAACTTCAAGCCATTAGTGCTCAAACTTAGATGAGTTCATTAGAGAAACAACTCATTTAAGTTCCCAAAGACATATTTATGAAAAGCGTGTTTTGACAGAAATGAGAAACAAGAGTCAACATTAAAATATTGTACATCCTAAGCAGGATGCTTTGTGGTGGAATATGAGAGTAATGGTCTTCTGGGAAGTGAGGATTACTACCTAAAGCAAAAAATGTATAATACAAGGTGACAGGGCTGCTTGAAACAAGTTATCTTCATTCCACATTGGTAAAAGGAGTCAGTACTATAAACTGAGAGACTCTTGACCATGTGTATGTAACTAAAAGGATTTAACTTGTGATACAACTTTCAACCAGTCTGGATAAATATTTCACCCTTATTCTCTGATTCCTCCATTTCCCTAAAAATTGCTCTGTTAAAACATGTCTTAGGGATCTTTGTGCTGCTGTAACAAAACACCACAGACCAACTAATTGACAATGAACAGAAATTTATTGGTTCATAGTTCTGAAGGCTGTGAAGTCCCTAATTGTAGGCCCACATCTCATGAAAGCTTTCATGAGGGCAAAATAAAGCAAGAGGGGGCCAAACTGACCCTTTAATAATGGCATAAATTCCTCCCATGAGGGAAGAGACCTGGTGGTGTAATCACCTCTGAAAAATCCCACCTCTTAGTAATGTTGCAATGCATATTACTTTGTACATTACAACACAAATTTCAACATGAGTTTTAGAGAGGACAAATATTCAAGCCATAGCAAAACATATCTTTTTTAAGGGAAAAATTTGTGCTCAGAAAATTTTGACCATCAAAATTTGTATTATCTGCCTAATTGATGGAGAAAATATTTATGGTTTGTAAGTATCATCTCAGAATTCTGATTCTTCTATTTGAGATTTTTCTTTAGTATTTCCAGTTGGTGATACATACACACACACACACACACACACACACACACACACCCACACACACCCACACCCCACATCTTTCAATTTTTAAATATAAATGTACAGTTGACTCTTGAACAATGTAGGGGTTAGAGGGGCTGACCATTCTTGCACAGTCAGAAATCCAAATATGACTTTTGATTCCCCAAAATCTTAACTAATAATAGCCTATTGTTGACCAAAAACCTTACTGGTAATATAGACAGTCGATAGACACATATTTTGTATGTTATATGTATTATATATTGTTTTCTTACAATAAAGTAAGCCAGGGGAAAGAAAATGTCATTAAGGCAATCATAAAGAAAATAAAATATATTTACTATTAATTAAGTGGAAGTAGATTATCATGAAAGTCTTCATCCTCCTCATCTTGAGGAGCCTGAGGAGGAGGAGGAAAAGGATAACTTTGTCTTACTGTCTCAGGGTGACAGATGGAAAAAATCAATGTATGCGTGAAGCCCTGAAGTTCAAGCTCATGTTGTTCAAAGGTCAACTGTACTTTAAATATAAAAGTGTGTATATATGGTTCATGCCAAAATGATTGTTTTTGAAACTGAACTTACGTGACTGCTTATATCCTAAATAATACAATTATGTATTTTAATCACCAGAATTATTTATTACATTAAAGATGGCCTTTAGTTTAAATCACTCACTTATTTTTTTATTTAGGTATGAAGACTTTGAGAATGTGACTATATCTGACTATATTCTCTAAATATTCACATATGTGTATATGTATGTGATATTGAAACCATGAAAACTCATAAGTAGCAACTATGAATATACAAAAAGATTTTACCATGATTTTAAAAACTGAAGGAGCCAAAGATGGCCTCTGCATATTGGCCCCTACCTTATTTCTTCACTGAAGGATAAAACCCATTAGTTCATAAGCCTACCAACACCAAATTCAAATTTTTATAGATCCACATATTTTCAAAATAATCTCCCAAAGCAAATTTTTAGCAATTTGGAGCCTGCCTGACTTGCATACTCTATGAAACCTCACCCCACATGTGCTCACCTTTGATAAGATAGAGACTTGAGGTTACCAAACTCCAAGATTCTGTGGTCCTTTGGAGTCTCTGACCTAGTAACTTCTCACCATGCTTCTGAGTAATATAACCTAAACACATAAGCCCACTCTCTGATCCCCATCTCCCATGGGAGTTCCCTTGTTCTTCTCCACTTCTGATGAGACAGCCCCTTTCACCGCAGTCTGTAGACAGACTCATGCTGTGAGAGACTTCCTCCCTCTTACAACCCTGTCTAAATGTCATCTAATGTTTGTTTTATTGTACTTGTGCTCATATCGTGCTCCTTGATCAGCCCCAATCCTTTGAAATTATGACAGAACACAAAGGTACACATTCAAGTATGTACACAGACAATTAAACTTGTAAAACAGCTACAAATGTAATTGGATATATTATATATGAAGATATACATGAATGAAAAGTATTATCCTCAAATAGTGAATAGTATGACCAAGTTTTATGACACTATATATTTGTAGAAATACCTATATAGTTTGCAATATATAATTAAATATACTATGTTCTGGATGTTTTGAAGCAATGGCTACTAGCAGATTTAAAAAACTTAATCTGGTCACTTGTGTCTTTGTTTTGCACCCTTCATTTTTTTTTAAGCATTTCAATAGTTTTGGGGGAACTGGTAGTGTTGGGTTACATGGAAAAATTCTTTAAGTGGTGATTTCTGAGATTTTGGTGTACCCATCAACCAAGCAGTGTACAATGTGTCCAATGCAGAGGCTTTTGTCCTTTGCCCCTCTCCCATATTTGCCCCTGAGGATCCTTTGCATCCTCATAGTTTAGTTCTCAATTATAAGTGAGAATATATTTGGCTTTCCATTCCTGAGTTACTTCATTTTGAATAATTGTCTCTAACTCTATCCAAGTAGCTACAAATGCACTACAAACTGGCACTACAAGAAATGCTGAAACGACTTCTAAATGTTGAAGCAAAACCTCAAAATACACCAATATAGAACCTCCTTAAAGCGTAAATCTCATAGGGCTTACAAAACAATAATACAATGAAAACAAAGTATTAGGCAGCAACTAACAGGATGAATAGAACAGTGCCTCACATCTCAATAGTAATGTTGAATGTATATGACATAAACACTCTGCTTTAAAGACACAGACTGGCAGAATGGATAAAAATCCACCAAGCAAGTATCTGCTAACTTCTGGAGACTCACCTAACACATAAGGACTCACATAAACTTGAGGTAAAGGGATGTAAAAAGATATTCCACCCAAATAGAAACCAAAAGCATGCAGGAGTAGCTATTCTTATATCTGAAACAAAACAGACTTTAAAGCAACAACAATAAAAAAAGACAAAGACGAACATTTTATGATGATAAAAGGATTAGTCCAACAGGAAAGTATCACAATCCTAAATATATAGGCACCTAACTCGGGAGCTCCCAAATTACTACCAGACCTAAGAAATGAGAGAGATAGACGGCAACATAATAATAGTGGGGGACTCCAATAGTCCACTGACAGCAGTAGAAAAGGAACCCTCAAAACTATACAAATACATGGAAATAAAACAATATGTTCTTGAATGATTTAGGGGTTACAAATGAAATTAAGATGGAAATTTTAAAAAATTATTTGAACTGAACAATAATGGTGACACAATCTATCAAAACCTCTGGAATACAGCAAAAGTGGTGTCAAGAGGAAAGTTCATAGCATTAAATGCCTATATCAAAATGTCCAAAAGAGCACAAATAGACAACCTAATGTTACACATCAAGGAACTAGAGAAACAAGAACAAACCAAACTCAAACCCAGAAGAAGAAAATAAATAACCAAGATCAGAGCAGAATTAAATGGAATTGAAACAAGCAAATAAAAAAATACAATACAAAAGATAAATGAAACAAAAAGCTGGTTCTTTGAAAAGGTAAACAAAATTGATAGATCATTAGCAATATCCAAGAAAAGAAGAGAGAAGAGTCAAATAAGCTCAATTACAAATAAAACAGGAGTTTTTAAAATTTATACCACAGAAATATAAAAGATCATTCAAGGTTCCTATGAACACCTTTAAATGCACAAACTAGAACATCTAGAAGAGGTGGATACATTTATGGAAACATACAACCCTGCTAGATTAAATCGGGAAGAAATAGAAACTCTGGTTGGCACTGTTTCTATATTTCTTTTTTATTTGGTGACAAAAATGACAGAAGCATAAGTTGATTTTTGACAGAAATTTAGTTATAAGCAAGAGTTTTTTTTATAATTTAAGATAACCCTTGTAATTTGTATGCTTAGTTTGTGATATATTAAATGGCTAAGTTTGTCAAATAGAGCACCTGAACTTTACTTATATAAGAAAATGCATTATTTCTAGTCATAGATATTCTTTCATTTATGAAATTCTGTTTTGTTTATTTATTCACTTACTCATTTTATAATCGGTGATGCAGTGGAGATAGCACACAAAGTTTACTAATCGTGAAAATTTAACAAATTAGTTAACATTGTTGAACCTCATTTGCCTTAATCTTCTATTGCCTAATTATTTTATATAAGTTCATATTTGTGCTTATATACTCAAGCATTTGTTGAGTACCCAATATGTGTATATATTGGACAAACTAAAACCTAGTTTAAGCAGTCCCAAAGCCTAGCAAATGAGTTGCTTCCAAAGTTCTTATTAACTAGTAATCACGTAATGTGATGGAACCTATTCCGGTTTTAATGGGGCACAGTATCCCCAGTTTGTATTGCTCCAGTCCTATATTTGGCAGTTGTCTTCTTTCTGCCTCCTTTCAAAGGGGAAACTATCAAAACACTAGTTTAGACTCACAATGCAGAAGTCTAACAGTCACATGAAAAACAATCATTATGGAAAAGAGTCAAGACAAGTAAGGAAATGAGAATTTAAATGACTGACTAAACAGAAGTGAACTTTCTGAAGAATGTAACATGGAGCCATGACAATTCCAATTGTAAGAAATTCTGCTTTTTACTTCTCTCCATTCTGGCTTACTGACTCTATTATTACTCTCAAGAAAGAAAATGATGTAATATATACATTAATTGTCACAAATTCATTTTAACCAAAATGAAAGGGTTCTTTTTCTCTTGATCCAGAAGCAAAATAAGCTCTTAAGAATTCATTTTTTTGGTAATATTTGACTTTGCTGTGAAAACTCAGTCTGTCTTTCTACAGGAAGAATATTGGACAGTCAAAACTTTATGGCCAAAAATCTGGAAACAATATAAAGATTGATTCTTGATAATTTTGGAATTTCACCATTTGATAGACAAATGCCTTTGTGCATTCTACTAGTGATTATTCTCAAGGATTTCCTGAAGTGAATCCTATTAAGTATTTCCAAGCCATAAGTTCAAGCTTTTAAATGAGTGTATATACAGCTACTCTCTGATTACTCTTTGCGTTTATGTGAAGTCAATGTAAGTTCATTCCAAACCCTATTACACACTTCTCACTGTTGCTAATTAAACTCATAAATGGCCGTAATTATTCATTGTTCATAGAGACCTTCATTTGCCTAGATCAGGCGTCCCCAAACTTTTTACACAGGGGGCCAGTTCACTGTCCCTCAGACCATTGGAGGGCCGCCACATACTGTGCTCCTCTCACTGACCACCAATGAAAGAGGTGCCCCTTCCTGAAGTGTGGCGGGGGGCCGGATAAATGGCCTCAGGGGGCCGCATGTGGCCTGCAGGCTGTAGTTTGGGGATGCCTGGCCTAGATGTAAGTATGCAGCTAGATCTTTCAGGTAAGAGTGAAATTATTAGGTGGATATAATCTGTACATTTAGGATTGTACTTAATTAGTATTGAGTTTTTGAGGTTTCCCATCATACTTATAATTAGCCCCCAATACTTAGAATTATCTATAATGCCTACATTATCTGGCCCCCACCATATACCTCTTCAACCTCATCCCCCTATCATTTGTCCCCTTGTAAGACTGTAGCCATGTTGGCTTTTCTGACCCTTAGACACATCAAACTTATTATCTCCTAGGAATCCTTTCACTTTTCATCCTTCCTGCCTAGGAAACTATGGCCTCTGATCTAGGATAATGTTCTTTTCATTCAGATCACAGCTCAAGTATTATTACTGTAAGAGATTCCTTCCCTGACCACCCAATCTAAACACGTTTATCCAATCCCATCTACCATTGGCAGTCACTCTGTATTACTTATTTCTTCATATTAAGTACTTCATAATGTCATGGTCAATGATGGTATGAAGGCAGTGCATGGATGGTAAAGGGATTTTCCGAGACACTAATGAGTTTAGAAAGGCAGATTTACTTAGAGGAAAGGAGGAGATATATTGCAAAGGAGCAACAGGCAAGACAGAAGAAAGAAGGCTGTCTGCCAAGAGGCAAGGGATGGAGGGGAGTTTTATAAGGTCATACTGCTTAGGATGAATGCTTGAAGACATACTGCTTGGGTGCAGGTGGGCTATGAGCTGGGTGCTTGTAATAGGATGCTTGGGTGCCAGTGAGCCATTTGTGGTTGGCCCCATTTCTCTGAACATTTGCTCCCCTCTACCCCTGTTTCGGTTCCAGCCAGCTAAGCACATTTTCCAATTTCATTTTAACTTCTTAGGACTATACACATAGCACTTATCTCTATCTGGAATTATATATTATTTTGTTTCTCTCCCCTCACTAGAATATAAACCTAGGGAAAGTGGGACCTTGTTGTCTTTTTCACAGGTATATCTTTAATACCGGGAACGTTGCCTTTAGTAATTGAATAGATTAATAAATTTTGACAGTGATTATATCTTGTCCCCTCAGTTTTTTAGTTTAGAAGTAGATTAATGTATTTTGGGTTCAGGAGTTAGGTCCCAGGAACAAGAACACTCAAATCTGATATAGGAGAGAGAGCTCCAGGTGTATCCCAGTCTTACATTTCAAGAATCACCAAGGTGGTGAGGGTTATCTAAAGCAACTTCGATGTAACTCTTATAATTCTAGATTCCATTAATGTTCTCCTTTCCACCAATATTAGCGAATTCAGATATGTTGTTCTTTAATATGAAAGCTAACAATTGGTCTTCTCAGAGCCTCTATCATTTAATGTTTTTTTCCAGTCCATTCTTCACACTAGACAGAAAAATCTTTCAAAAAATGCAAATGCAATAATATTCACATGACTAATTCCTTTCAGTGGATAACATCCCATATCATTACCTTATTTTTAGAGTCTCTGCACAATCTGGTTTTCTAACCTCCAGGCACTCTGATCTTTCTATCCCTGGAATTGCCATGCCCTTTCTCTTACTTTAGGCCTTAACATTTGCTATACATTCAGCTTGAAACACTCTTTTACCTCTCCTTGCCAAACCCATTCTTCAAACCTCAGATAGATATTACTTTCTCAAAAAAGTCCCTCAGACTTGTTAAAAATCTAATGTGTACTCCCATAGGCCCCATCACCTCCATCATTATGCTCAACATACTTCATTTTGATTCTAGACTGGAGACAGCAAAGTGTGTTTTGTTTACTGTTGGATTCTTAATATAGTGCCTGATACAAAATAGAGGCTCAATAATTATAATAATAATTAGCTTTAGAAAATTGACACAGACTTTTCTTATTTCCTGTACTACATTCCACATTATTTTATTGCTCTCCTATGAAGCAAAGCTTCTTTTCACTCACTCACTCCCTTAACGTTTTTTCAAAAATAGCCCTTTATTTAAATTGTCTCAGATCTTTGAAATTGCCCTATTTTTTTGCTGATTATATCGTGTCTTCTAATGTTTAAATTGCATTCCAGAAGGGCCATCTTCTCAAAAAACTAATAAACAAACAATGAAATGATAACATTTGCTGTTATATTTTCTATCTCTTTTTTTAAAATTATAGAGCCTCAGTGCAGAATCAGAATGGAAGTTTCATGAGGACAAGGATCTTGCCTGTTTTGTTTATATCTTTTGTTTACAGTGCTAGAAACAGTGCCTGGCACATCATAGGTAATCAGCAAATATCTGTTAAATGGATTTGCCTATGTCTACCATTGTTGGCCTAGAGTAAAGAAGATCCATAGTTTCCTATTAAAGTTGGCTTTCTTATGGTTATTATAGTTTTAGATTTCTGTAGACAGGTTGTGGCACTTAAGAATCGGTACAAGAAAACACTAGATTTGGAGGACTCAGGGAATCCTCTGGACCGACTCCAAAATTGCTATATAGCCTCATGGTCACCACAACTCACTCATAAACTAGAACCCATCTTCTCTGGATTGTGGGATAAATACTGAAACTAAAGCATCAGTGATGATTTAGATCTTTACAGTAGCTAAACATCTCAGTTCTGTTGAGTGTTGGTGTATATTGTTAATCTTATTTTCACCACCAACTAGCTCCATTTTGAATTGATGTGTTGTACCTGCTGGAACATTTCCTATGTGATGTGTCAAAACTTTTGTATCATTAGTGAGTGGTTTTTGATCAAGATTAACTCATATTTTACACTGTGATGACACACTGTTCAAAAAAATACTACTGGTCAAAGATCATGGGAGATTTGGTGCTTTAATTATAGTGCCATCACTTATTCAGGTGACTTTTAGCAATCTTGTATAACCTAATGAAACAATATTTGCTTTCACAGCCAATTCACTCTCATCTTCTATCCTTAGGTAAAAAGACAAACAGAGCTAAATACTGGAAATATTGTTTATCTCTACTCGTAATGTATCTCCCACCATATTGCGGAAGAGTGAACAGATAAATATGTGTACTCTATTTGATTTAGAAGGATAGACAGATGGATATTAAGATGTAGCTACACTTCCTTGGTGCCCTGAAATTTCTTGTTCATGCTGTCATCTTCAACATGCTGTGTTGAAACTATTATAGGTCTGACAAGATTTCAAAATTTAAGTTGTGTACAAATGTGATTTTTAATGTAAGCTATGCTAAACTTGGTTTTGAACATCAAATTTTTTAGAACATAGTCTGAAGTTTTGTGTTTGTGATATTGTGCATTATGTTGTTAGAAAATAGTTTGATTCAAAATGTACAAGTATAAATAACATTGGTTTTCAAAGGGCATATAATTAGTACTGAGGAAGGGAAATTACAGTCCTTTGAATAAAAGAATGCCATGCAAGCAAACAGATTTACATAGACTTTTACAATAATGGAGGAAAATTGTAGTAATTAATAATAATGATTGGGGATGCTGGGAAGATAACTTCATGCATCTTCTTTGATAAGATTTGAAAACAGTTTGATCTTTTGTTAAAGACAGTTATACTTTAGGAAAACATATCAAGTGATATTTGCAAGAATTGCGGTTTTTAAGCAGGACAAAGAGTTTTAATGTTGCAGTGGAAAATTTTTGACCCTCATTTAAGCAGCATTCTCATTAATCCTGAGGATAGGGACAAAGTGAACAAAGATTAATAATTAGCATATTGGTTTGGAATTACTGAGAAAGAAATTTTAGGTAAAAGTTTATATTTCCTTAAATTTTATTTTATGTATGTATCATCTTTTAAAAATACGATTTCTAATTCCAGTTAGTGGTTAAGCCTGGTTATTTTAAGAAAGATGTCCATTATTTGCAATAACATTAAGGTTAAAAATCATGCCAACATTTACATACGTTCTCTATGAGGATCTTGGCTATAGTGAATCTCACTCTTTGAGATATAAGAGTACAATTAACACACATCTTACCAGTTGATGATAATTTATCTAAATTTTCAGCAAAATACCTTATTGGTAATAATAGATGGTCAAAGTTTCTTTTAGTAGAGACAGTACCTAAGAGGTTTTCCCTACCAACACCAGTGTGGTCGCTATCAGTATAAATAATTTCCAAGTCATTTTAACCTACAAGCATCCTTAGTGTAATCGCACTTTGTGAAGTTACTTGGCTTATTCATTTCCAATTATCTGGACTACTTTCTCTTGCCACTGTCAATTCTTTTACATATATTCTAAAAAATCTTGCTTAATAGTCTGTGAAGATAATAAAATCAGACAAAATTTTGACAAATCATCTCTCTCTGTCTCTCTCTCTCTCTCTCATCTTTCTCGATGAGTGATTTGAGAGAGATGTGAAAGATACACAAAACTACAAATGAGTGTGTATAAAAATATTTTTTATTTTAAGTTCTGCGATACATGTGCAGAACGTGCAGGTTTGTTACATAGGTATACACGTGCTATGGTGGTTTGTTGCACCCCTCAACCCATTGTCTGCATTAGGTATTTATCCCAGCGCTATCACTCTCCTAGGCCCCATCCCCCGACAGGCCCCAGTGTGTGATGTTCCCTTCTTGATGTCCATGTGTTCTCATTGTTCAACTCCCATTTATGAGTGAGTACATGCGGTGTTTGGTTTTCTGTTGTTGTATTAGTTTGCTGAGAATGATGGCTTCCAACTTCATCCATGTCCCTGGAAAGGACATGAACTCATCCTTTTTATGGCTGCATAGTATTCCATGGTGTGTATGTCCCACATTTTCTTTACCCAGCTATCCTTGATGGGTATTTGAGTTCATTCCAAGTCTTTGCTTTTCTGAGCAATGCTGCAATAAACATATGTGTGCATGTGTCTTTATAGTAGAATGATTTATAATACTTTGGATATAAACCCAATGAGATTGCTGGATCAAATAATATTTCTGGTTCTAGATCCTTGAGGAATTGCCGTACTATCTCCCACAATAGTTGAACTAATTTACACTCCCACCAACAGTGTAAAAGCATTCCTATTTCTCCACATTGTCTCCAGCGTCTGTTGTTTCTTGACTTTTTAATGATTGCCATTCTAACTGGCATGAGATGATATCTCATTGTGGTTTTGATTTGCAAATGACTAGTGACGATAAGGATTTTTTCAGATGTTTGTTGGCTGCATAAATGTCGTCTTTTGAGAATTGTTTGTTCATATCCTTTGCCCACTTTTTATGGTTTTTTTTTCTTGTAAATTTGTTTAAGTTCTTTGTAGATTCTGGATATTAGCACTTTTTCAGATACGTAGATTGCAAAAATTTTTTCTCATTCTATACCCTGCCTGTTCACTCTGATGACAGTTTCTTTTGCTGTGCAGACTCTCTTTAGTTTAGTTAGATTCTATTTGTCAATTTTGACTTTTGTGGCCTTTGCTTTTGATGTTTTAGTCATGAACTTTTTGCCCATGCCTATGTCCTGAGTGGTATTGCCTAGGCTTTCTTCTAGGATTTTTATGGTTTTATGTTTAAGTCTTTAATCCATCTTGATTTAATTTTTGTATAAGGCTTAAGAAAGGGGTCTAGTTTCAGTTTTCTGCATACGACTAGCCAGTTTCCCCAACACCATTTATTAAATAGGGAATCCTTTCCCCATTGCTTGTTTTCATCATGTTTGTCAAGGATCAGGTGGTTTTATACGTGTGGTGTTATTTCTGAGGCCACTGTTCTGTTCCATTTCTCTATATATCTGTTTTGGTTCCAGTACCATACTGTTTTGTTTACTGTAGCCTTGCAATATAGTTTGAAGTCAAGTAGCCTGATGCCTTTAACTTTGTTCTTTTTGCCTAGGATTGTCTTGGCTATACAGACTCTTTTGGTTCCATATAAAATTTAAAGTAGATTTTATTAACTCTGTGAAGAAAGTCAATGGTGGTTTGATGGGGATAGCATTGAATCTATAAATTACTTTGGGTATTATGGCCATTTTTATGATATTGATTCTTCCTATTCATGAGCTTGGAATGTTTTTTCATTTGTTTGTGTCCTGTCTTAATTCCTTGAGCAGTAGTTTATAGTTCTCATTGAAGAGGTCCTTCATATCCCTTTTAAGTTGTATTTCTAGGTATTTTATTCTCTGTATAACAACTGTGAATGGGAGTTCACTCATGATTTGCCTCTGTTTGTCTATTATTGGGGTATGGAAATATGATTTTTGCACATTGATTTTGTATCATGAGACTTTGCTGAAGTTGCTTATCAGGTTAAGGAGCTATTGGGCTGAGACAATAGGGTTTTCTAAATATATAATTATGTCATCTGCAAACAGAAAAAATTTGACTTCCTCTCTTCCTATTTGAATACCTTTATTTCTTTCTCTTGCCTGATCGCCCTGGCCAGAACTTTTAATACTATGTTGAATAGGAGTGGTGAGAGTAGGCATCCTTGTCTTGTGCCAGTTTTCAAAGGGAATGTTTCCAGCTTTTGCGTATTCAGTATGATTTTGACAGTGGGTTTGTCATAAATAGCTCTTATTATTTTGAGATATATTCCATCAATACATAGTTTATTGAGAGTTTTTAGCAGGAAGGGGTGTTGAATTTTATCAAAGGCCTTTTCTGTATCTATTGAGATAATTATATGGTTTTTGTCATTGGTTGTTTATGTGATGGATTATGTTTATTGATTTGCATATGTTGAACCAGGCTTGCATCCCAGGTATGAAGCCAACTTGATCGTGGTGTATAAGCTTTTTAATGTGCTACTGGATTTGGTTTGCCAGTATTTTATTGAGGATTTTCAGATCAATGTTCATTAAGAATATTGGTCAGAAATTTTCTTTTTCATTTTGTCTCTGCCAGGTTTTGATATCAGATGATGCTGGTCTCATAAAATGAGTAAGGGAGCAGTCCCTCTTTTTTATTGTTAGAGTAGTTTCAGAAAGAATGGTACCAGCTCCTCTTTATACCTCTGGTAGAATTCAGCTGTGAAATTGTCTGGTCCTGGGATTTTTTTGATTGATAGGCTGTTAGTTACTGCCTCAATTTCAGAACTTGTTATTGGTCTATTCAGGGATTTGACTTCTTCCTGTTTTAGTCCTGAGAGGGTGTATGTGTTCAGGAATTCTTCCATTTCTTCCAGATTTTCTAGTTTCTTTGTGTAGAGGTGTGATGGTGGTTTGTATTTCTGTGGGATCAGTGGTAATATCTCCTTTATAATTTTTTATTGTGTCTATTTGATTCTTCTCTCTTTTTTTCTTTATTAGTTTGGCTAGTGATCTATGCATTTTATTAATCTTTTAAAAAAACAGCTTCTGTATACACTGATTTTTTTTGGAGGGCTTTTCCTGTCTCTAACTCCTTCATTTCTGCTCTGATCTGAGTTATTTCTTGTCTTCTGCTAGCTTTTAAATTTGCTTGCTTCTGCTTCTCTAGTTCTGTTAATTGTGATGTTAGGGTGTCAATTTTAGTTCTTTCCCACTTTATCTTGTGGGCATTTAGTGCTATAAATTTCCCTCTAAACACTTCTTTAACTGTGTCACAGAGATTCTGGTATGTTTTGTCATTCTTCTCATTGGTTTCAAAGAAGTTATTTATGTCTGCCTTCATTTTTCTATTTGCCCTGTAGTCATTCAGAAGCAGGTTGTTCAGTTTCCATGTAGTTGTGGGGTTTTGAGTGAGTTTCTTTTTTTTTTCCTTTAAATTTATTATACTTTATGTTCTGGGGCACATGTGCAGAATGTGCAGGCTTGTTACATAGGTATACACATGCAATGATGGTTTGCTGCACCCATCAACCCACGATCTACATTAGTTATTTGTCATTATGCTATCCCTCACCTAGTCCCCCACCCCTGATGGAACTTATTGTGTGATGTTTCCCTCCCTATCTTCATGTGTTCTCATTGTGGGACTCTCACTTATGAGTGAGAACATGTGGTGTTTGGTTTTCTGTTGTTGCATTAGTTTGCTGAGAATTATGGTTTCCACCTTCATTCATGTCCATGGAAAGGACATGAACTCATCCTTTTTTATGGCTGCATAGTATTCCATGGTATATATGTGCCACATTTTCTTTATCCAGCCTATCATTGATGGACAATTGGGTTGGTTCCATGTCTTTGCTATTGTGAATAGTGCTACAATAAACATATGTGTGCAGTATGCATGTGTCTTTATAGTAGAATGATTTATAATACTTTGGGTATATACCCAGTAATTGGATTGCTAAATCAAATGGCATTTCTAGTTCTAGATCCTTGTGGAATCACCACACTGTCTTCCACAATGGTTGAATTTATTTACACCCCCAACATCATTATGATTTTCGTTCTTTTGCATTTCCTGAGGAGTGTTTTACTTCCAATTTTGTGGTCAGTTTTAGAATAAGTCTGATGTGGTTCTGAGCAGAGTGTATATTCTGTTTATTTGTAGTGGAAAGTCCTGTAGATTTCTATTTCCACTTGGTCCAGAGCTGAGTTCAAGTCCTGAATATACTTGCTTATTTTCTTTCTCATTGATCTGTCTAATATTAATAGTGGTGTGTTAAAGTCTTGCACTATTATTGTGTGGGAGTCTAAGTCTCTTTGTAGGTCTCTAAGAACTTGCTTTATAAATCTGGGTGCTCCTGTATCGAGTGCGTATATATTTAGAATAGTTAGATTTTCTTGTTGCATTGATCCCTTTACCATTATGTAATGCCCTTATCTCTTTTGATTTTTGTTGGTTTAAAGTCTGTTTTGTCAGAGACTAGGATTTCAACCCCTGCCTTTTTTTTTTCTTTCCATTAGCTTGGTAAATATCCAACCATTCCATTACTTTGAGCCTATATGTCTTTGCATGTGATATGGGTCTCCTGCATACAACACAGGGATGGGTCTTGACTCTTTATCCAATTTGCCAGTCTGTGTCTTTTAATTGGGGCATTTAGCCCATTTAAACATAAGGTTAATATTTCTATGTGTAAATTTTATCTCATCATTATGATGCTGGATGGTTATTTTGCACATTAGTTTATGCAGTTTCTTCATAGTATCAGTGGTCTTTATGATTTGGTGTGTTTTTGCAGTGACTGGTACCAGTTTTTCCTTTCCATGTTTAGTGCTTCCTTCAGGAACTCCTGTAAGGCAGGCCTGGTTATGACAAAATATCTCAGTATTTGCTTGTCTGTAAGGAAGCCACTCCTTCCCCAACAATTTTCTTTCTTCTCCACTTATGAAGCTTAGTTTGGCTGGATATAAAATTGTAGGTTGAAAACTCGTTTCTTTGTGAATGTTAAATATTGGCCTACACTCTCTTCTGGCTTGTAGGATTTCTACAGAGAGATCTGCTGTTATTCTGATGGGCTTCCCTTTGTGGGTGACATGACCAAATTCTGTGATTGCCCTTAATATTTTTTCCTTCATTTCCACCTTGGTGAATCTGACAATTATGTGTCTTGGGATTGCTCTTCTTGAGAAGTATATTTGTGGTGTTCTCCGTATTTTCTGAATTTGAATGTTGGCCTGTCTTGCTAGTTTGGGGAAGTTTTCCTGGATAATATCCTGAAGTGTGTTTTCCAACTTGGTTCCATTCTCCCTGTCACTTTCAGTTATATCAATCAAATGTAGATTTGATCTTTTCACATAGTCTCATATTTCTTAGAGGCCTGGTTCATTCTTTTCATTCTTTCTTCTCTGATCTTTTCTTCACACTTTATTTTGTTAAGTTAATCTTCAATCTCTGATATTCTATCTTCCACTTGATCAATTTGGCTATCGATATTTGTGTATGCTTCAAGAAGTTCTCATGCTGCATTTCCAGCTCCATCAGGTCATTTATGTTCTTCTTTAAACTGGATTTTCTAGTTAACAATTCATCTAACCTGTTTTCAAGGATCTTAGCTTCCTTGGATTGGGATAGAACATGCTCCTTTAGCTCAGAGGATTTTGTTATTACCCACCTTCTGAGACCTAATTCTGTGAATTCATCAAACTCATTCTCCATCCAGTTTTGTTCTCTTGCTGGTGAGGAGTTGTGATATTTTTTAGGAGAGGAGCCATTGTTGTTTTTGGATTTTTCAGGCTTTTTGCACTGTTTTTTTCTTCATTTTCATGGATCTATCTACCTTTGGTCTTTGATTTTGGTGACCTTCAAATGGTGTCTCTGATTGGATGTCCTTTTTGTTGATACTGATACTATTCCTTACTGTTTGTTAGTTTTCCTTCTAACAGTCAGGACCCTCTGCTACAGGTCTGCTGGAGTTTGCTGGAGGTCTACTCCAGATCCTTTTTGCCTGAGTATCACCAGCAGAGGCAGCAGAACAGCAAAGATTGCTGCTTGTTCTTTGCTCTGGAAGCTTCATCTCAGAGGGACACCCACCCAATGCTAGCCGGATCTCTCCTGTATGAGGTGTCTGTCCACCCCTGCTGGGAAGTATCTCCCCATCAGGAGGCATGGGGGCCAGAGACCCACTTGAGGAGGCAGTCTGCTCTTTAGCAGAGCTCCAGAGCTGTGCTGGGGGATCTGCTGCTCTCTTCAGAACCTGCAGGATGGAATGTTTAAGTCTGCTGAAGCCATGCGCACTGCTACCCCTTTCCCCACAAGCTAGATCCCAGGGAGATGGCAGTTTTATCTATTAACTTCTGACTGGGGCTGCTGCCTTTCTTTTAGAGATGCCCTGCTCAGAGAGGAGGAGTCATGAAAGGCAGTCTGGCTACAGTGGCTTTGCCTAGCTGCGGTAGGCTCCACCCAGTTCAAACTTCCCAGTAGCTTTGTTTACACTGTGAGGAGAAAACCATCTACTCAAGCTTCAGTAATGGTGGACACCCCTCCCCCAACCAAATTCCAGTATCCCAGGTCAATTTCATACTGCTGTGCTGGCAGCAAAAATTTCAAGCCAGTGGATCTTAGCTTGCTGGGCTCGGTGCGGGTGGGATTTGCTGAGCTAGAACACTTGGCTCACTGGCTTTAGCCCCCTTTCCAGGGAAGTGACTGGTTCTGTCTCTCTGGCATTCCAAGTGCCACTGGGGTATGAATAAAACAAAAAACAAAAAACTCCTGCAGCTAGCTCAGTGTCTGCCCAAACAGCTGACCAGTTTTGTGCTTGAAACCAAGGGCCCTGGTGGTGTTAGCACCTGAGGGAGTCCTCTGGTCTGCAGGTTGCAAAGACTGTGGGAAAAGCATAGTATCTGGGCCAAAATGTATCATTAATCATGGCAGAGTCCCTCACATCTTCCCTTGGCTATGTGAGGGAGTTTCTGACCCCTTGTGCTTCCTGGGTGGGTCAACAGCCCACCCTGTTTCAACTCGCCCTCTGTCGGTTGTACCCACTGTCTAACAAGTTCCAATGAAATGAGCCCTGTACCTTAGTTGCTAATGTAGAAATCCCCCCTTCTGCATTGATCTTGCTGGGAGCTGCATACTGGAGCTGTTCCTATTTGGCCATCTTGCCAGCCACCAAATAATCCTTTTTAAATATGTAAGAATAAACTTATGCAAAACATGCTAATAATTTAATTGTTAAGACAAAATGGGCAATTTTCTGCAAAAATATAAATTGTTGAAGTTGATTTCAGAATAGAAAAAAATGAAATAGACTAATAACCATGAAGGAAGTTGGGAAAAGACAAGTTTAAGGGAATTGCCTGAAAAATATCTGTTTTAAATTATATTATGGCTGATTTGTTTTAAATCTTCAAGGAACTGCAAATTTTCATATTTTCTTATTATATTACCAGAAAGTAAACTCTTCAAAAATAGAGACAAAGTCTATTTTCAAAGCAAGCATATCTCTGATGCAGCAAAGATAATGCTACTACAAACACAGTAGCTTAATATCATTTATGAATATATGTTTGTATATGTGTGTATGTGTACATACACATAATAAACCCTGAAATATAGGTGAAAATTTATATAATTTAGAGACTATGGAAGGACTTTCTCAGCATGACATCTAAGGCAGAAGCCATATAAGAAAAATTAAAACAATTGATGAATTTGAATAGACAGCTCTAAAAAAACCAACAAATAATTCTAAAAGAAATATGGCAGACAGTGAAAGATAATTAGGAAACAAATAACACACATAAGGTAAATGTCCACAATGTATAAAGATCACCTGCAAGTCAATTAGCAAACATAAAATACCTTATAAGAAAATTGAATGGGGAGGCATAAACAGAAAATTTTTAAATAATATCATTTACTGTATGAAGAGTGTTTAACATTAAAATAATAAAATAATTCAAATTAAATAATAAGATAGTTTTTCTCCTATCACACTAGAAAATGATTTTGAAAAAATAGCTAATTCTGGAAAGAATATTTTGAAACTGGCCCTCATATACACTGATAATGGAGTGTAAAGCAGTATAAATAATCTTCTGGATAACTTGGCGATATGTATTAAAAAATCCTTAAATAACTTTATACTCTGTGACCTCGTAATTACATAAATTAGAATTTATTCTAAAGAAACAATCAGAGGTGCATAGAAAGAGATATTTTAAAGGATGCTGACCACAACATTATTGTAATAACAAGCATTTGAAACCAGTCTAAATATTCAAAAATAAGGAATTATTTAAATAAATTGTATTCCATCCAAATGATGGAATACTGACACCATTAAGAAGCCTGTATTAAAATAATATTTAATGACATGAGAAATGTATATGATTTAATTTTAGGAAAAGCAGAATATAAAACAAAGAATTTGAATGTGATTTTATGATATGCATGCATACATGTATAGAAAATATTAAAGACATACAATTTTTAACAATGTTTATTTAGTGTCTTCATGGTTAGATTTAAAGTAATTATATTTTAGTTTTTTTTCCCAATTAGATTTTCTGTATTTTCTAAATTTTCTTCAGTGGATTTGTGCTACCTTTTGTTATTTTAAAAATGATGATTCAGGCCGGGCGCAGTGGCTCAGGCCTGTAATCCCAGCACTTTGGGAGGCCGAGGCGGGGGGATTGCCTGAGTTCAGTTCAGGAGTTCGAAACCAACCTGGGCAATATGGTGAAACCCTGTCTCTACTGAAATATAAAAAATTAGCCAGGCGTGGTGGCCTGCGCCTGTAGTACCAGCTACTCAGCTGAGGCAGGAGCATTGCTTGAACCTGGGAGACAGAGGTTGCAGTGAGCTGAGATTGCACCACTACACTCCAGCCTGTGTGACAGAGCAAGACTTCGTCTACAAAAAAAAAAAAAAAAAAAAAAAAAAAAAAATTATGTTTCAGAATGCCCACACTGAATTGTTAAAATCAACCCCACCTTGTGGAAATCTCATAACAAAGCAAAATATGAATCCATTCAGAGCCTACTTAAAATAAGTGAAGTACTCAAAATTTTTAAAATTCATTAGGCCTGAAGAGAGTAATAACTTCAGAAACCTGAAAGCCTTAAAGGTAGCAAAGAGTCAGCCCAAATAAATGTCTATTATATTAATAGTTGGTAAGAAAAAGATAAATTCAACAAGTGAACACGTAATTACATCCATCGGCATAGAAGGGGTAAGTGAGATTCTTTAGATGGCAAACTGCTTGCGAGATCACATTTTACTAGTTCCTGGGTCTTCTGTTTTTCATTTAGCTTTCTTCCTTTTTATGATGCATTAAATTTTTTATCAGATCCACTTTGCTATGAGGATGGATTTGATCATTTAGCATTGTGTTATCAGTAGTAAGCCATGTATTCAAGGTAATTTAATTTTATCTGGAAAGTATAATTGAAGAATCACATTTTCAATGTTAGACAATATCTAAAATGGTTCCTAGCATGAACCTTGGTCAACTGGATGCAATCCTATTTAATCGTGCCTTTGATAGCATTCATTTGAAACCCCAGTGCCAAATTCTAGAGGGAAAAGGACCTTGAATGAAATTGGTTTCTTAAAGGCAACATGTCTCAGAATTGATGACAATCTTAAAATGTCAGTTCTGCCTGCATTTAAATAGCCCATTCATAGAAAAATGAGCTTACTTTTGCACAGCGTAAAAAATACACATGGGTAGTTACAGAGCTTCCAGAGACAAGTACCTATTTCATCTTTTCTTTAAGTTGCTGGAAAGTAGACTGAAACATATTCCACAAAATGGCTTTTGCAATATTGGCAAAGAGAGAAAAAATGATGAAGCAATTTGATTAAAGTTCTAATAATTATGAGATTAAAATACAATTTAGTTAACTGTACTTTAATTTCAGCTTTTTAAAATAAAGATATATAGTTATAGGGCATAATAGAGTTACTTTACAGAGACTGAGTGACCTCTATTTATTATAAGAACGAACTGATGCAAAAATAGAATTTAATGGTGCTTACCTGTTGTGGCAAAGATAATCTCATAGGTACTACAATTTGCACGTGATTTCAGTCAAAAGACTGAGAAACAATAGTGGCTACAATTTGGAGGAGGAAGCTTGTTTTTCCTTTATAACACATGAGGAAAGTGAAAAACATGATTAACATTAAATTAAAATCGACAAGAAACATATTTTTAAAACATTAAATTTTTGTCTTTTTTATTATGCAAATAATAGAGAAGAAGCAGGTGAAGATAAAAGCAGGAGGCACACTATCTTCCTGAGTAGACAAATTTTTGTAGATTGTGAAATGTGTGTGTGTGTGTGTTGGGAGAGGGAGAGGGTGAGGGCAACCAATAGGGAGAAGGAGAGGGAGCTGGGTGAAGCAAGGAATGGGGTATGGAGGGGTTAAATAATAAAGATCTATTCAGGGTATGAGTTTCTTCAATCATCTGAACATTATATCTAAATAATTTTGAGGTTAGTAGGTCAGGCCAGCACCTTGGCTTAGTCACTCTAACTTTTGGTGAAAACTTCTTGGAGTTTACTGAATCTACTACTATTAGGTAATGTCCAATATTATCTTTCATTTGCTATTTTAGCCATTGCTATTTTGGTTTCCAAAAGTGAATTGGTAAAACATCATCCCAAGAGCTCTCATGTGATAATGTGGAAGCCAGTTATTTGGAACATAAAAACACAGGTGAATGGATTGAAACAGTTTTGAGGACAATGGAAGTCAAGTGAAAAAGCCAAATTGATTCTAATATTGACCCAACTTCATTTAGTGGATTAGGTGCATGCGTCATTGTTGGCTTCTCAGGTGTGTTATGAGTGCTACTTAATGCTGACTCATTGATTCATATGCAAGGCTCATCTAAATCATAATTTAGGAAGATGTCCAATTTCTCTCTCTCTTTCTCTCTCTCTGTCTCTCTCTCTGTCTCTCTCTCTCTCTCTCTCTCTCTCTCTCACACACACACACACACACACGGACACACACGCAGTTTTTTTTTAATTCATCTATGTGAGAGAAGACTTGATTTGAGAATATGTGACAATAGAAAGTTAATGTGGTGAGAACGCAGGAAGAACAAGTAGAAAAGGTGCTGCAAACAGTTTTGAGTCAACCTTTTTACATTTCTGAGTTACACCTTCTTTTCCTCCAAAATCTCCCACTCCCCACTTATCCTAATGGCATAGGATCTCTTATCCTTATAAAAAATCAGTAGCAGAAACTAGGGACAGATCACGTAAGAGAGTTAAGGCATTGACAATTTGGAAAAATGACATTTTTGTCTTTGGCATAATCAGACAGCTTAGTTCAACAAACACAAGTTATGTGCCTACTATATTTCAGGATAGTGCTAGTCCTTATAGGGGCTAATATGAATATACACAGGCCTTGATATTAAGGAGCTTATAACTTAGAAAGGGTAGAAAGATGAAATAGTGAATTTTATTTTAATGTGGTAACTGAAAAGATAAACCGTAAGCCCCATGAAGGCAAGAGTTGTGCTTAATGTTGCTCACTTATATCCTGATCATCTAGCACATTGTTTTATATGTAAATGTTTGTTCAAGAAGAAAACACAGTTGCATGATGAGTGTCATGTTATCAGCAAGAATAGCAGATCACATGTTGGAATTTGAGGTGAATTTCTTGAAAGGGATCATGGCTAAACTGAATCTTAAACATTAACCGGTTATTGAGTTTAAAAAGGGTGGAGTGGCTCTAGCAAAAGGAATAACAAGAGAACAGAAAAGAAGTATGAAATAGAATATTAAGTGTGAAAAACAAAGTATTTTTATAATACTAGAGAATAATATATTTACATATTCTATTAGTTCTGGTGAGCTTGAGGATTTCAAGAGGAAAATAGACATATTTATGTAATTTATATATAAACATCATGGTGAAGTATAACCTTTCACATTTTAAAATGTGAATTTAAGCAGTGACAAAACTCAGTTAAATTATTTTTTTAAAAGTGTATTTATATAAAATGCACAGTTACAAATCAATGAGAACACTGCTATGAACAGAGGACTTATTCTGAAACCAAGGGTAAATTTATTCAAAGCACTAACTCCTGCTTTCCATCTCTAATGGTCTTAATAGTGATTTCAGAAGTTACATAAGGGAAAATATGCTTTCATAGAGCCAGATGGACCCAGACATAGCCCAGAGTTTGGTCACATAGCCAGAAGTTTTAGAATTATTTGGGCAATTATATTTTCCTCTCCAAAATTTGACAGATATTATGTCTATGTAGTGGGTGTAGTTTTCTTTCAGCTCAATCAGTTCCTCTTTGAAATGAGCTTCACTAATGGGTCAGATGTGTGATAATTCAGATACTTCCTGAGATATGAATTCCAAAGGCAGCTGCAGAATTTTTTTAGCATGAATCATTTATTTTTTAAATATACAAATAACACATGATAATTTTGGGAAAATCAGAAAATATAGATAAGCAGAAAAACTTAAAATCATTCTATAATCCACTATTCTGAGTTAACCATTACTAGCATATTGATATATATCTATCTAGAAATGCTCATGGAGTGTGTGTGTGTGTCCACGTGCGTGCACATCTGTGTGAGAGAGAGAGCAAGCCAGAAAGAAATTAATTTACTAATAAAATTAGAAGTCTCCTACACTGTTCAATAACTTGCTTTTATAGTTAATATTATCTTGCCACTATAGTTAATATTATCATGTTCAATAACTATAAGGCTATGTATTTATTTTTTATGGCTTTACAGTATTCTATCATGGGCATGTAATGACTTATTTAATGAACAATTTTCATGAACACTTAGGCTGTTTTCAGTTTTTCTGCAATATAAATACTAGTGCCCTGAACATATTTGTGCAATTATCTTTTAATTATTGTGCTAGTACCATATCAAGATAAAGTCCTCAGAGTAATACCTAACAATAAGGGTGAAGAATCTTGAGATTTTGCCTTATTTGCAAAGGAAACATGTTAGCCTGCCACAGTTTCATGGATATTGGTAGAAGACATAAAATTCCCTGGTCAAAGATAGAGAACAGTTTACTATTCACAGCATTAGCAGTAGCCCATGGTGTCAGCATCCTATGTGTGTGTGCACATGCATGTGCCAATTCCTCAAGTACTAATTTCCACAGAGTGACTTAAAGAGGGCCAGATGACACTTTCATGCATAGTGAGTTGCATTACAGGAGAAAAACCTAGAGTTTAGGGGACCGGAATCTTTTCTAATGGGCAGTAATCATACTTCCTCTTTGCTCTGGGGTGAGACATTGTCTTTAACATCTCAAGTTGTAAGAAAATCTGTCCCTTTATACTGGAGGGAGGCAATACCTCCATTATCCACTACATAAACATCCTTGGAAAGTGGTCAAGAACCAAGAATTGTCAGTGTGTCACTGTCAACATGGGTGGTAATGTAAGAGACCCATGGAGGGGAGAATTGTCTCTCAATAGGATTATTGAGTCAGAGTGTATGTGCATTGTAAGTATTGCCAAAACTGCCCTATTTAAAATTTATACCAATTTCAACTCCTATCAATGATTCATAAGAGGTCCTATTTATCTCTACTCTCAGCTACAGTGGAATTTCTCAACCTTTTAAATTTTAGCTATCCCAATTGGAGAAAATGGTACTTCGTGTTTTAAAAGCTTTTTCTTCTTACTAGTGAGATTAAATATACTTTCAAGTTTATGTTTGCCGTTTGTATTTCTTCTACTGTGAATTGCCCTTTCATATCTTTTGTCCATTTTTTCTATTGATGTTTTACCTTGTTGATATATAGGTGGTCTTAGTAAATTAAAATATGAACATGTTGTATATCATGAATTGCAAATATATGCTATACATACCTTTCTGCGTTTCTTTTAACTTTATTTTCTAAGCTAATGAAATTTGAAGCTTGATTTATTCTTATTAAAACTCCTGACTCTTTCAAAATTGCAACTTTCTTTCTACAAATAGCTCTACAGTTACAAAATGAGTTTAGTGTCATTCTGTAATATGAAATGCATACAATCTTCCAATAATATTCGCTAAATTCATGGTCAGTTTAAGTTCAAATACACACTTCCTTGAATGTATCAGGAGTGCTTTTGTTTTTCGCTGAAGTTTCAAGTTTAGTATATTCAGATATCTTGTCATATCAGAAAAAAGTTCAATATTATGAACCGTGGGGGTCCAAAAAGTTTAGCCTATTAGAGCTCTTTTAATTCCAAAAGTCCATGCTCAGTGAATTTCTTTAGCACATTTTATGACCTAGCCATTTGACAGCATTCAACAAAATTAAATATATTCTCCTTTTCAGCTTCTTCCAAATATCTCATAAACTGACTATGGTTAGCAGCACAAACACAAAGGAAATTCACTGTATTGATCACTCCTTTCACATGACTTTACCTCATGAAGCACAAGCCTGCCTGATAAATGATGGGGTAGAAACTACATACAGAATCTTTCTTTTTTCACTTGAATGAACTGTTGAAATGTTCTCATTTATTGCAAGTGCCTCATATATAGAACGTGAATCCAGCTTTTATATCTTTGGAGGAAAGTTTTCAAATTATTTATTGGCAGGTGGTTAAATGCTAGGTGTATCATACATATTGGAAACTTTGCAATTCGACAGTGATGTTAGGGAAGATCTGTGATGAAGGATGAAATATTAGAATAAATAGAGCTGGAGTTACCCATATGGAAAAAAATAAAATAAATCTCTACCTCAAACTATATACAAACAACAAACTCCATGTGAATTAAGCGTTTTGATACCAAAAGCAAACAGAGATGAAAGACTTTTTAATGAAAACATACAAAATTCTAACCATAAAGTAAAACAATGATTATTTTAAGTACATTAATGAAGTTTCATTAATATACACCTTATAGTGAAAAAACAACCTACTAACTGAGAGAAAACATTTGTAACACATATTTGTCACAGACTGTTACCCACAATATAAATAAAACTCCTATAGATCAATCAATACAAAAACAACAAAGAACATGAACAGAAAAATGGGCAAAGTCATATAAAAGTCATTTCTCAAATGATAAAAAAATACATATGGCTAATAAACATATACAGAGACTTGAGCTCATTAATAATGTAATCCTGTAATATATGAGTTAAAGCTTATTTGAAAACATAAGGAAATAATAAAGTAAAAATCAAATTGTGTCTTCTTAGGTACAGGAAATGGAGTAGCAGAAAAGCACAAAAGTGGATGTATGTTATTGTCATTGTTCTGGCTCTCAGGTTGGGTAGTAAGAGCAAGAAAGTTCATTATAAAGTTAAAAAAAATAAAACCAAAGCTTAAAGAAACAAAAGCAATTTCCTCACGTGGCCTAGGAAAGACAATAACAGTACCTTATCTTAACTGGCCATTGGCCATGATAGCTGTACAAGAGATGAAAGTGATTCCAACTGAGCCACTGATGCTGGTAGTATGGACTTTTTGTCTCTCAGATAGCAAATAGTGAGTATGGGAGGCCTGAAATACTGCTGCCCACATCTTTCACTATTTGGAAGAGGTGGTCTGTGAAAATGGTCACCTATTCCAGTATGTAGCAACAAGCAGAAAGTAGAGATGGAAGGATCCTAATGTTGTTTGTGCCCTTGATATAGTCATATTAGAGGTGAACTCCACTCCTAGACTTCCCAGTTAAATGAACAAACAAACTCCCCTTTCTGCTCAGGCTTTCTCAAGTAGGATTTCAGACACCTGAAACCAAACATTCTTGACCAATAGAGAGAATGCTAAAGATAAAGAATTAGAAGCACAGACGTGTTGAAAGAACACCCTCCTCAGCATAGCTTCAATATTTTATCCTGTTCTTGTTGAGCATAAGGTATTTACATATTATTTTAGACCTCAAATTACCTACGTTTGAATCAGTGGATTTCTTGATTAGTTGCATCCCTTGCTGTCTTATGATAACTGTTAATCCTTAGTTCTGTCAGCACTGACTAAGTAACCAATGAAAACAAAGCCCCAAACTAGGCACTACTACTAAAGGAAGGTGATGTATGTCAGAAATAAAGGATGTAGTCCTTGACATTGCGAAACCTAACACTAAATATCATAGACACTTTTTAGGTCAAGCCTCTTGGTTTGTAATTTTGAGGGTTGGATCTAGTGAGGTTAAGTAGTTTTTCTAATGCTACACTGCTAGTTTGTGTAAATACCTGGAATGAGAACCTAGGTCTCCCTGACTCTTTCAATTATAGAACATTGACTTATCTCTTTCCCCACCTGCAGTAGTGTAGTAGTCAGAGTTCTCCCAAGGGACAGAATCATTAGGAACTCAATCTCTCTCTCTCTCTCTCTCTCTCTCTCTCTCTCTCTCTCTCTCTCTCCTCTCGTGTGTGGTGTGTGTGTGTGTGTGTGTGTGTGTGTGTGTGTGTGTTTGAAAAAGAGATTATTAGGGAGAAATGGCTCATAAAATTACAAAGGCAAAGTCCCACTACAGGCCATTTGCAAACTGGAAAATTAGAAAAGCCAGTACCATGGCTCAGTCCAAGTTCAAAAGCCTTAAAACCAGGGAAGCTGACAATGCACCCCTCAGTCTGAGGCCAAGGGCCTGAGAATCCCTCAAAGGCCACCGATGCTAGTACCAAAGGCCAAAGAATCTAGAGTCTGATGTCCAAGAGTAGGAGAAAAGGCACCTAGCTCTGAAAGGGAGGGAGAGTGTAAGCTCAGTAAGCTAAATACCTCCTTCTTCCACCTATTTTATTCTAGCTGCCCTTGCAGCTGATTGGATGGAGCCTACGCATTATAGAGTGCATCTCCCTCCCCCAGTCTACTGATTCACACATCAATTTATTCTGAAAACACCCTCACAGACAGGCTCAGAAACAGTCATCCAGGCATTCCTCAATCCAATCAAGTTGACACCTAATATTAACTATCACACCACCCAAATGGGATAAAATACTAATCAATTATTTGCTCATTAAAATTAAAAGGAACAAAAAGTATAATTTGAACAAATAAACAGATGAATTCTGCCTAACTTCAACTCTTTTATTTCCTGTGTAATGCAAAAAGAATGCTAGAGAGTCAGGAGAGAGTTCTTATCTTGGTTTTGCCAGTAGCTAATTGAATCACCTGCAGAACTCACATTTTAGTTTCCTCATTTAAAAAGGAGGGGCTTTGCTTTATCTTCTAGTATTTATGTGCAACCTTTTAATTCTGATGTCATCCAAAGCATGCAAGCCTTCCGTCAAGCTTCTTGGCATTTGAAAGTAGCTGTGAGTTACAGACTGTCTAGCACCTATAAGTCACCCTCCTGTTTCTGGTTCTGAACTTGCTGGCATCATAATTCAATTATCAAACTATTGATTATTGTTAATTCTAATTGCTTATAGCAGCGACCTTATCTAACCCCATCTCCCCTCACCAGGGCCTCTTCTATAAATGATGTCAGCTGGAATGTTAAAATGACAAAAAGTTTATTGTAATAGAATAGTCATCTACCAGGCATCACTTCATGATGATTTCCTTCAGTTTCAAAAGTCTGAGATGATTGTCAATTTTCTTAATATTTATGCTGTCAGTTCACTTAGTTCCTCCTTCCCACACTGAAGCGTGGGTTGTTAAGCTTATCTCATCTTCACTCTGTACTCCTTTATGAAAAATAGCCAATATACTACAACTTCCTCAAGCTACCTTATATTTTTTCTATACATTTTAGGCCTTAGGCCTCCTATAGTAACATTACCCATTGCCCCATCCCCCTTCAATTCTTAAGTTTTCAAAAATTTTGAACAGAAACATGAAAAACTTGGTTTTATGTAATAGATTTCTCATACTCCTCTACTGAAATTTATATAAAAATAAATAGAGAAAAGAATGAAGGAAACTTATTGAACTGAAAATGACTGAGAAAAAGTCATTGTTGTACTATTCCAAGGCTTTATTCAGGAAAAAAAGACCTGAAAAATATAGGAGAAAGATACAGATGGATGCAATTGGTGACAGTAAAGTGTAATATCATTATATCTCCAAGTGTTTGATCACTAAAGACTTGACACTACCAAGCCTGGGGGCTTACAATTAGGAGCCTATCAAATCTGCTCATACTAGTGTTTATTTTTAAATTATGATTAAAAAATTAAAGTATAACTGAAAAATAATTCAGAATAAGCTCAACTATAATTGTGTTGTGGGATAAGGTAAATATGAGTAAAATGTAGCCTATTTCTCTTTCCAGCTATTTATGTGCAGATCATCAACCAGCTAGAATTGAAGGTCAACTAGGGTAGTTAGACAAATGAAGCTTTTAAGTTAAAAGCACACCTATATTAGGTGAAGTTTTTAAAAATTCCATGTCACTGAGGAATGAGGGGCATGTCACAATAGAACAATGTCTACATTTTGAAAAATTAGTACAACTTTCTAACTCTTGACATTTCTGCTCAAAACTTGTTCCTGAGTTAGTTCTTACACTTACATGGACAAGGCTTCAAATGTAGTCATTGAACCCTTTGGATTAGTTAATGTAGTTTGCAGAACAGCTTGTCATTTAAAGCATGAAACAGAAATATTCAGTGAATTCCAAATAAAAGTGTTTTCTGATTCTTAAGAAAAAAAGGAGATGAATTAAGAATAAGAACAAGAGTCAGGGCCAGACATGGTGGCTCACCTGTAATCTCAGCACTTTGCTCAGCCAAGGTGGGCAGATCACCTGAGGTCAGGAGTTTGAGACCAGCCTGGCCAACATAGTGAAACCCTGTCTCTACTAAAAATACAGAAATTAGCCTGGCATGGTGTTGGGCACCTGTAATCCCAGCTACTCAGGAGGCTGAGGCAGGAGAATTGCTTGAACCCAGGAGGCAGAGGTTGTAGTGAGCTGAGATCATGCCACTGCACTCCAGCCTGGGTGACAAGCAAGAGTGAGACTCTGTCTCAACAAAACAAAATAAAACACACACACACACACACACACACACACACATAAACAAGAGTGGGGTAGAGAGACGGGCAGAGGAAATGAGTTATGGAAGGGATGATTAATAAGATTAAGACAACTAAACTGATATTTTATTAATATTTAATGCTGTTCATCCAATTAATTCAGAATATATTACAAGCATTAGCATAAAGCCCAGTGAAATTTCACCTTAAACAGGTGATCCCTAGTGACAGACATTTTCTCCAAAACACCTATGAGAAATGTGGGTAGAATCAGTGATAGATAAGGTCACAGTTTCTGGGCCTTTGTCCTCGTTAACAATATAATGCTGGAATTTCAGTCTGTAATTATTATTAACTTTGCTATGTTGAAGTCAATTAATGTAAAAGTTATTACTGTTCTTGATAATTAGGTGTAGTGATTAAAGCATGTTTTATATCATGCTGGAGTTTTCTTTTTAAATAACTCATGAACAGAAAATGGCAGCTAGATTTGATGATGTGGTTATTGTGCCAGTCTTTGAAGGGAGGTGATAGGTATATTCTCTCTATATTTAAACAGTCACATTGTAGCATGACTTGTGAGCCTAACATTGTTTATGGAATTGAATAGTAAATGAGTAAAATGATAGTTACTGTTTGCTGTGCATAAAGATGGCAGCTATTTGTTAGCTTAGGTGCCTCGCTCTTTCTGCTAGACCATGCTAAATAGTCATCTACAAGAGACATGTCTGATTTGTGTTTGGTTTTTGGTTTTCAGATATGATAAAACAAACAACAGTGTTATATTAAGTGTCTGGCTGGTCAAATGAGAGAGAACAGAATATGATAAAAAGTTGAATAGACTGCTGAAATGGACTGAAAAAAATCCTGTACACTGAAACAGGCTTAGTACTTCTTTCTCTGATTAGAAATCTTTATGGCCTGATTGATATTCATAGGTGAAAAGTGGTTTATATTTAATATAAATAAGGAGACTGATTTGAATGGTCCAGATAAAAACCACCCTCTTCCCACACATCCAAAGGATAAGCACATGCTTTGAATTTTAATTATTGACTGAATTCTTCACATCTTGGTGGGGGATAAGCATAAGTGTTGAATAGACTTGTACATAAAGTACTGAGGTTTTGTATAAACATCCTTGTATAAGATTTGTGAAATAAAAAGTAAAGGCTGCCAAGGTGTGTGATTTAGGAAGATGTCTATCTTGATTTTAATTGGAGAAGAAACTATTTGTTAACAGATATAATATCCAGTAAAGCAAAAAGGCAAATGCACAAGATTAACAGACTACTTCATATTAAATATTAGTTAGTAAGAGTAACCATGACAATGTGAGCACCTAATATTTACTACTGTGATATTCATTGTTTTTAGAGTAGTGCCACATTTTCTCAGTAAATTCTCACATGACATTGTGAGGTAGGAATGACCATTATCAGCATTTTATTTACAAAAATAAAGAGGCACAGAGAATATTGGGGTTAAGTTACTTGCCTATGGTTGCACAGTTATTAGGTGGCAGAGACATGAGAACAGGCAGGAAAATGGCAGTGTGCTTATTTGCTGGGAATTATAAATTAAAGCAACGACAGATAGCCAGCTGATCTAGTCTCTTCCCAAAGCTAGTCAGGCCACAGATGGCTTACCAATCTGTCTTTCTTTCAATTAACCATTCGCTGTAATTTTCAGGATACTCCTCTTCCTACTTCCATGGATGCCCTTTAGCAGCAGATTCTGTCTCAAACAGACAGGAGTCCAGTTGTGTATGATTTCTGACAGTTTCTGGGCATCTTACTAATGGGCTTCTTTTTTTTTAAGATAATACTTTCTGAGGCAGTATTCCTCACAGAAGCAGTTTTTTTTGCATAAATTGAACAATTAGCTCAAGATAAAATGTTGCAGAGTATGAGAGAAATACATATGACGTGTTTTGATAAGCATGAGTGATCAAAAGAAACCTAGTTTTAAGTAGATATAGAATCAGTATGGTATATTATTCCAGAATAAACTTATATAGGCAAAAGACTATGAAATAAAAAATTTGGATGGAAGAGGTATTATAGAGAGTATGCTGATGAAAACAGAAAGTTGAAAGACCAGAGGTCCTGAAAACTTACCTGTGATGAACAATGAAATGATGGTACATCATTATCTGTTTGTATTAAGTTTTGAAAAGTTGTAAACGGATATAGGGACCCAAAAAGAAATGAGCAGAAAGTACTGATTCACTCTACATACAGAAATTGAAGAGCTATTATTACGGAAAACCTGAATGTGCAGTGGGGTAAATAATAATTTAAAACGCCACTGACTCAAGAGTGAGATCCTATCTTTCTATCAAGGAAAAGCAAATCGGTGGCTGAAGGGAGGGGTGGTACAATTTTATAAGGCAGCCCTGGGAATATAAAATTGAGGAATTCTATATGATAGAGGTGACAGACTGCTATGTACAGGAATTAAATCATAACAGCAGCACAGAACTTAATGGTACCTTTAGTCAGTGTAGCAAAAGGCTACCATACACCTGCACTGTTTCTGAAAGTAAATATTTGCACATAACGAACCCACGTATACAAATATGTAGTTGGTAATCAGTGGAGCAGATTATAATCTTATCTCTGCAATTGCATGTTGTTTCAGGGACAAGCAAGAATTGCAGAGTACTTTGAAACCTCTGTTTCACATTTCCCATGGGGCAAAACTAACACTCTTAAACTGCCTTGGTGATCAGGTCTGCAGCCTCCCTGATCTCTTGCTAAGGGACTTGGATTTCATACTTAGAGTAAGTCAAGGCAGATGGGAATTATTTTGAAATTGGAAAAACAAGGAAGCTTCAATTAATGGGCTGCTGGCAGGCAACCTCTGCAGTGCATTTTACTCCCACACACATTTTGTTCACATGTACACACTCATGCATACTATTTCTTTTACCTTTTAAAGAGAGGATCACACTTTAGTAATGACAGAATGTCTGAACAGAATTCAATATGTGTTATGTCTTAGCAGTTTAATTTAATGGTAACAAAGGGGGAGTTATGCAAATCCAATTTCAGAAACAGAGATGAACTACTGACATAGTTGGTAAAGGCAAGTCCAATTTTAAAACCAAATAATCTTTCTCTCAATGTGTGTCAGATCAAATTAAATATAAGTTTAGTGTCACAGAGGGGAGAAAAAGCGGTACTCTTGCTTGATATATGTGTGTGTAGTGGGGGGTGGGATGGGGAATACATTCTAATTCCCACTGCAGGGGTACAGTTTACTGAATAGGTCATGTCAGAGGGAATGAAATTTCTGTTCCACTTCCTCTCAATAGTGGGATGACATTAGTTCTTGGTTCTTAGCCAGATTCCTGGGAAGCTAGTGAATAAAGAGCTGTGGAATACATAATAATATAACAATATTAGAATTCATAGTTCTTCCCCACCTAATTGCTTTATTGTTTCACTTCCAAGAGCACAATGTGAAGGAAGTACAAATTTCAAGAAAATAGGTATAGGAAGAATGTTTCTAATTAGATAATATATTTTATTATGAGAAAATTAAGCAAAAGACATTGTTTTATAACTATTTGTTTTTTGAAAGACAATTAGAAGGTTTGTGAATTAATTAGTTTGAGAAGTAAACAGAGACCACCTATCCTGTGCCATATTGTTGTCTGTAGAGAAGTTGTGTCATCTATTGCTCTGCTACGAATGCCAATTCTGCACTTCAGCTCTCTGTACATATACAAACTCTGCCCTAAATTCTAAGCAATGTATAAAGCTAATTTCAGAAGATAAGACTATATAAATTACTAAATGCATTTCTAGACATGTGAATTTATACTACAGAATTTACCAGGTAAAAATGTGTAGGTCACAGCCATCAAGGTCAGCTGTTCCTTAAGTGATGCTGCCTTTAATTTGAATCCTGAAGGTGACTATATCTTTCAAAGAGGAAAATGTTAGCAAATGTTGAACAAGCAACTGGAGAAGATGACACAGAAAAGAGTTGCGGCTAGGAGGACGAACAGTGATAATCAGGAGGAGATCTATAAAACCACTCAATATTTAAAGAAAAGAAAGACATACTGTAGCCTTGTAGTATAGTTTGAAGTCAGGTAGCATGAGGCCTCCAGCTTTGTTCTTTTTGCTTAGGATTGTCTTGGCTATGCAGGCTCTCTTTCAGTTCCTGATGAAGTTTAAGGTGGCTGTCCCAGTTCTGTGAAGAGGGTCATAGGTAGCTTGATGGGGATAGCACTGAATCTATAAATTACTTTGGGCAGTATGGCCATTTTCAAAATATTGATTCTTCCTAACCATGAGCATGGAATGTTTTTCCATCTGTTTATATCCTCTCTTATTTCCTTGAGCAGTGGTTTGTAGTTCACCTGAAGAGGTCCTTTACATCCTTTGTTAGTTGTATTCCTCGGTATTTTATTCTCTTTGTAGCAATTGTGAATAGCAGTTCATTCTTGATTTGGCTCTCTTTAAGTCTGTTATTGGTGTATAGGAATGCTTGTGATTTCTGCACATTGATTTTGTATCCTGAGACTTTGCTGAAGTTGCTTATCAGTTTAAGGAGATTTTGAACTGAGACAATGGAGTCTTCTAATTATACAATCATGTCGTCTGCAAATAGAGACAATTTGACTTCCTCCTTTCCTAATTGAATACACTTTATTTCTTTTTCTTTCCTGATTGCTCTGGCTAGAACTTCCAATACTATATTGAATAGGAGTGGTGAGAGAGGGCATCCTTGTCTAGTGCCAAATTTTAAAAGCTGGAATGCTTCCAGCTTTTGTCTATTCTGTATAATATTGGCTGTGTGTTTATAGTAAATAGCTTTTATCATTTCGAGATACGTTCCATCAATACCTAGTTTCTTGAGAGTATTTAGCATAAAGTGCTGTTGAATTTTGTTGAAGGCCTTCTCTGCATCTATTGAGATAATCATGTGGTTTTTGTCTTTGGTTCTATTTATGTGGTGGATTATGTTTATAGACTTGTGTATGTTGAACTAGCCTTGCATTCCCAGGATGAAGCCTATTTGATTGTGATGGATAAGCTTTTTGATGTGGTGTTGCAATTGGTTTGCCAGTATTTGATTGAAGATTTTTACATCTATGTTCTTCATGGATATTGGCCTGAAGTTTTGTTTGTTGAGTCTCTTCTGGGTTTTGGTATCAGGATGATGTTGGTCTTATTAAATGATTTAGGAAGGATTCCTTCTTTTTGTATTGTTTGGAATAGTTTCAGAAGGAATGTTACCAGCTCCTCTTTGTATGTCTGGTAGAATCCAGCTGTGAACCTATTTGGACCTGGACTTTTTTTGGTTGGTAGGTTATTAATTGCTGCCTCAACTTCAGCCCTTGTTATTGGTCTATCCAGGGTTTCAACTTCTTCCTGGGTTAGGCTTGGGAGGGTGCAAGTGTCCAGGAATTTATCCATATCGTCCATGGAATACTATGCAGCCATAAAAATGATGAGTTCATGTCCTTTGTGGGGACATGGATGAATCTGGAAAACATCATTCTCAGCAGACTGACACAGAACAGAAAATCAAACACTGCATGTTCTCACTCATAAACAGGTATTGAACAATGAGAACACATGGACACACTGAGGTCTGTTGTGGGGGAATAGGGGGGACAGTGGGGGGTAGGGAGGTTTGGGAGGGATAATGGGGAGAAATGCCAGATATAGGTGATGGGGGGATGGAGGCAGCAAACCACATTGCCATGTATGTACCTATGCAACAATCCTGCAGGTTCTGCACATGTACCCCAGAACCTAAAGTGCAATAAAATTTTTTTAAAAAAAAAGAAAAGAAAGAAATATTAGGCTGGTGCATCAAAGATCAATGGGAACAATACTTTTTTTTTTTTTTTTTTGAGATTGAATCTTGCTCCTTTACCCAGGCTGCAGTGCAGTGGCGTGATCTCTGCTCACTGAAACCTCTGCCTCCCAAGTTCAAGGCATTTTCCTGCCTCAGCAGTTCTCTGCTCACTGCAACCTCTACCTCCCAAGTTCAAGCAATTTTCCTGTACCACCACACCTGGCTAATTTTTTTTTTTTTTTTTTTTTTTGGTATTTTTAGTAGACATGGGGTTTCACCATGTTTGCCAGCTTGGTCTTGAACTCCTGATCTCAGGTGATCCACCTGTCTCAGCCCCCACAAAGTGCCGGGATTACAGGCATGAGCCACCGTGCCCAGCTTGTATTGTTTTTGTGTAAGAGCATTTATTAAAAATGAGAAAAGTAAACACACAAGAGCTGTATATCACATGGAAAGAGAGATCAACCTGGAAGAATGAAAATTTAATAATTAGTATTTAATATCAGGGCAAATTACTCCAATTTTTGAAGAATATGAAACCTCTTTACTTGACAAGTCATGGTTAGATGGCCAGATTCACTGGGTAATATTTGTTATTCATTTCTGGGCTTCAGACGCTTCTTTTTGAGATGCTTCTACATTGAAGTGGTGTCTCTGCATGCTGATCTTCTATTTCACATTAGTTGTTCTGCACCATTTTTTTTGTTTCAGTCTTTGAAATTGCACAGCTTTGTAGGAGATAAGGAATGCTGCAAAAGGCAACTTGCCAGATGATTGCTGTATGAAAAGGCTAAGCTTGAAACAATGCCTATTAACGCAATTGATTTAGGAAGAATGTCTCCACTTTGTTCAGTACACATTTTGAATTCATTCTACTAAGAATATTGTCTTTGGCTTTGGTGTTATACTCTTCTATTATATTATCAATTTGACATTGAATTTTGCTAACTTTCACACACACACACAAAAAGCCTGAAAGTCAGGGTATAACCTCTGCTTTTGGCTGCATTGATGGTACTGTGTTCTGCCAGTTAGTGGAGAGAATGATCATGTTGGGAGAAAGAATAAATATTTTAACTGGTTAATTAAAATTGTTGAAAGAAAATGAGATTTTACATAAATGAGAATGCTCTGAAGTTGATTGCATTTCTTGTTTTAATTTTGGGAAACACTCACCATATTTTCCTCTATTTTCTAATTTTTAAAGTTTTTCTCACTGTCAGAAACAAGAGAACATTGATGGACATTTGGGTTGGCTACATGTTCTCACTCATGAATGGGTGTTGAACAGTAAGAACACATGGACACAGGGAGTGGAACATCACACACCACACACTGGGGGTGGGGGCTAGGGGAGGGACAGCAGGGGGCATGGAGATTGGGGAGGGATAACATTAGGAGAAATACCTAATGTAGATGATGGGGAGATGTATGCAGCAAACCATCATGGCATGTGTATACCTGTGTAACAATCCTGCATGATCTGCACATGTACTGCAGAACTTAAAGTATGTTAATAAAAAAAGAAATAAGAGAACAGATATTTGTTGAATTGATGATTTATCAACATTTCACATGCAAAAGAATTCCACCAAATAAATTTCTACAATCAGTATAAAATACAGGTAACTGACTTTCTATGATTAACTATTGAGCAGCATTAAACATAATATGCAGAAGATAGCTTTTTCTTTCTCTCAATGTTGTCGAAAGAGGTCTACTTAAGAGCAAATTAAAGGAGATAAAATATACCCCAAAATCTTTAATTAGCAGATAAACTGTGCAGGAACTTCATTGCTTTGTTTTCCATTACACAAGAGCCCACACACTGCCGCATTTCTTCAGGACCAATGTCTTGGAATGCCTCCAGTCATGATTAACTACATCAAAAGTCAAGGCATCTGCCATCTATGTTCGTATCACAATTATGCCAAGTCCAGGCAGACTACAGAGATGGGAGAAGGTAACCAGATGCTCATAAATAACAAGGTTTCTGTGAAAAGCTATAATGCAAGGCCATCTACATTGTAGAGAAAAAATGCTCCAATTTAAGGTTTTGCCAATATTATAAAAGCATCACTTAATAGTATGCACGAATGTCTAAATTCATTTAACTAGCATATTGCTTTTTAGCTATTAAGATAGCAAATATTTTAATGCCTGTGTTAATTACATTATAGCAGTGCTGTTTATTTGCTAGTGATAAGAGAACTATTTCCATTTCTTTTTTAGCCTCAGCCTCAACAATAAAATATCTTTACATATTTTATGAATGTTTAATATTATATTTAATATTTATCTGAAATTTCAGGGTTGTAAAAAGACTGGAAATAAAAAGAAATTTTTTCATGCCATTTTTAGGTTCACAAAGTTGTGAAAATTTTAGGAGAATGTCTGATCTTGAAAGAATCCCAGCTTACTTTTGAGAGTCATGAAAGAGCTTTTAGCTTTGAGAAGTTTTATATTCTTAGTGAACTCCCATTCTCCAGAGTACCAGACGAAATAGAGCTGAGATTGACTCATCAGAAGTTCTTTTTACTCACAGTCTTTCCTGATCAATGAATAACAATTTAATATTATGCATTTATGCATGTGCAAATGTCAACATATTTCTTTCTTACACTCAGCCAAGAACTATTGCCAATAATGATTTTTTCAGTTTCTGGACAGATTATATATTCGAATTGCACATTGGTTTAAATTATGGTTAAATGTTTTTCTTTAAAAGTAAATTCCAAAATTACTTAAATGTGCAATTTAAGAAACCCTAGGTATCTTAAATATATGTTGAAAGTGGAGAATGTTATGAATAAGCAATCCAGGTAGATTCTTGGAGGCTAGCTCTTTGGGGCCTGGCTTTGTCCTAATATATGATGCTGGAGAGGTCCCATATGCCATTACTACTTTCCCAGGGTAACAGAGTACACACTCGTGTACTTGAGTAACAGGAATTGTTGCTCAAGGAAATCTTGAGTGGTGCTAATTTCCCTGTGAATCATCAGATGTGTGTTCTGATATATTTCACAATTTTGGCTGATTGCTGACATTAATTTTGGTGAAAAGTCCAACATGCTGGGAAAGTTCTCATTTTATTTGATCCGTTTTCTCTGAAATCCCGTGCCAGCTGTCATCACACATTTTAGACTCCTTAGAGGTAAAACTAAAGGAGAGCTTAAAACACCAAGAAAATCTAAATGTGCAAAGTGGCACTTAAAAGTTCTTACATTAACTTTATCTTAACAAACAATATGGTTTTAATAGAAGACACTGATTAGTAGTCACTGAGATACATAGTACTCTAGTGTCATGAACTATGGCTCTCTTTGAATGTACCAAGTCCGACAAAATTATTATATTCATAATCACTATCTTTATGAACATATATTTATTGAGTATTCACTGTGTAGCTGGTACCCTGCCAGGAGCTTGGAGAACATTTGCTGAGATTATTTGAAAGATATTTTTCTTCATGCAAATTAGGATTTCATGTATATTAGGAACTGAATCAGAAACACATGTATCAGTCACTATTGAATAGTACAATATCAAGATAAAATGAGAGTAGAGAATGTTGTTCATATTTTACTATGGTTTTATGTTTTTATCTCAATACTTTCCACTTTTATTTGGAGAGGGTTCACTGGTAAATGTGTTGTGTCTGAGCAGACAAATGAGGAAGGGAAAACAAAGTAAAAATGCAATCTATGGGGGTGGTTAAAGAAAGGCTATACAAGAGAATGGTAGAACCACTATGCAATGCAAGTGACTTTTCCTTTTACTGGTATTTTATTGTTCATCCTTGCCAGGGATAGACAGTCTCCAGTGTTCGTCCTGTGACTGTTGCCTCTGATATCTATACAACAATCAAATATTCTGTGGCATCAACAGAGAGAACAAGATGGAAGAGGGTTCTCATCACAATGGGAGCGTGTACCAGGGCAAAGTTTTACTTTAATTTGATATTAGATCTGAGCCAGTCCTCAGAAGCATTTGCTTTTCTTAAATTTTTATAAACAATATTTGAGTGGTTTTTTTTTCTAGAGGGGAAGCATAACATGGTGAAAAGAGAATAAGCTTTAGAGTCAGTCCAAATATGGTTCACATTCTTATTATGTGACCATGAGCAAACTACTTACACTTTCAATTTGTTTATTTGTAAAATGTCAAGATATATAAAAAATATGCTTGGTTAAGAGAGTGATCATTAGGATTAATAGCAATATTACAATGCTAAACCTAGTGCTTGGTGTGTAGTGAGAACTGTAAATATTCTACTATGTGAATCTTAATATTTAAAAATATTTAGGTAGTCTATGAATTAATCACTTAAATATTTATATGTATAATATGATAATGTTATCTACATTTGTTTCTGTTGTGAATAATATTTTACTTACAATTTTAAAAACTGAATATGAAAAAGATGATAGCTTTGTATCAGTTCTAGTGATTTTTTTTTTCCCCTGGGGGTAAACCAAAGAGAATGAGGTAAACATGTCATGAATATTTTGTATCACTGAAAGGATGAGACAACTAAAAATATTGAAGAGTGCTCTATTACAAAGTCACACACCAAAAGAGAATTATTGGTTGGCATTTCTATTTCTGGTGATATACTATAGGAATAAGAAACTCTTCTCAAAATGTAATTACATCAATATTGAAAGTCAAAATAAGTCAGATGTTTATGAAATATCTCTCTACATCCTGTAATGTAGCATGCAAAATTTAAAGATCATCAATAACTTTAAGCATAGCTCTAAATATGGCTCTGGAAATATTTGTGAGATTGACACAGAATGTACTCATTTGTGTTCTCGGGTAATGCTGTACTTGTGCTATGGATATTGACATAATTAGTCTCAGGTCCACATTGCATAGAAAACATGAGCTGCCTACTTTTTTTTGTTATGAATTTGTTTTTGTATTAAATATCATTTAGAATGATTCATCTACTGGTTAAACTTTGAATATTTTCTTATGATATCTTTTGTTGATAGTTTTATTTATTGCAAAATTCTGTTTATTTCTAAGTAGCTTTGTGCAAGCTATTTCAATGTTCCTAGGCCTTGCTTTCTTTTAATGTCAAGTGAGCCACCAACCTAAATAATTTTCTATCTGTGTTATTTCATAATTTGACAACGTTCTGTATAACACAGTGGTTGTCTTAGAATAATATTTGGTCAGGGAGATCGAATAGATAAAAAAAATTCTTGAAAATAATTCAGATAGCAATAGTTGTGCTATGATTTGGATATTTAACCCCTCCAAACCTCGTGTTGAAATTTAATCCCCACTGTTCAAGTTAGGTGAGGCCTAATGAGAAATATTCAGGTCAAGGGGGCAGATTCCTAATGAATGAGTTGGTGCCCTCCTTCACTTCTCACTCTTAGTTTTCATGCGAGCTGGTTGTTAAAAAGGGCTTGACCTTTCTCTTTCCTTTCTCTCATTTCCTCTCTCACCATATGCACTCTGCACGTGCCGTCTTCCTTTTGCCTGATTCCCTTTGACTTCTCTTAAGAGGAAAAGCAGTCTGAGGCCCTCACTAGATGCAGATACTGGTGCCATGTTTCTTATGTAGCCTGCAGAACCATGAGACACATAAACATATTTTCTTTAGGAATTACCCAGCTTTGGGTGTTCTTTTATAGAAATACTAACAGAATAAGACAGGATTTTTTGAAATCCCTGTGAAAATTATAAAGGGGTATACCAGCATAAGATATTATTAAAATTTTATCAGTTAAATTAGAGAAATAAATCAAGTGGTTAAAAACAAGGATTCAATGTGCATAGATTCAAATTTATTAACTGCTCCTTTTGGACATAGTGTTTGCTTTCTATGCTGCCTATTCTCTACCAGGTACAACAAATGGGTTGTGGTAATAACAATAGCAGTGATAGTAGTCATAGTAGTACTGGTAATAACTACTATTAATTGAACATCCACTGGGCACCAATCATTGTGTGATATGTATGTATGTATCTATATCTGCTTCTTCCTATGTACATGAATCTCTTCAATTGCAAAGTAGACATCACTGTCCGCTGCTCACCAATGGAGAGAGAAAGGACATATAAGTAGATACCTTGTTTTAATTTTAAATCTAGTCAATGTCATATTTGATATTCTGGTTTAGGACTGTTTTATTCAAGATGTGTTCTTAATTATTATGCTTTGAGACCATTAAACATCTCTGTTTCCTTATTTAATACTTCCCTTTTTCTGCAACTTTTTTGTTTGTTTTAGATTACTGGTTTTAAAAACTACTGACATAAGGCAAAGCTTGAGGCTAAAAAAACTATCAAATGTCTTGATCTGGTCAAATGCTTTGGTGAAAATACGGTTTGGATCAAATTCACAGATTATGCTTCCTTATGTATCTGTAATGTTTGCAGCTTTCTCTTACCCTGATACTTTTTATATATTCTTAAGGAAAATAATCATAAACATGCTTAGCATATATAGAAAAATTGGCAAGCTATAACTTCAATAGGCATAATTTAAAGGGAGGTGTATTTAATTCAAAATGTGAGCGCATAGACACATTCACAGTTTATTTTTCTTTTGCTTCTGGGAAGGCTTGAGCCAGATTCAATGATTGAAGTTTTATGTTTTCCAACTTATAAACTATTTACTGAAGGTATAAGGGGCTTTTTACAGAGAATACATCATGCCAGTTGAGATACTGGTTCATGGAAGATAGCTACTGCCTGCCAGAATGGTGATAGTGGTCAGAGAGCTTTTTTTTTTTTTTTTTTTACCAGAAGTCTGATTTCCAATTTCAGCTGAAAAAGTTAAATTAGAAATGCAGATTCTTTATCATTCTGTCACTGAATTTAATCTTTAAGACTAACACATAGGGAAGATTAGAGATTTTAATGGATTGCTAGGAGTAAATTCTAAACAACAGACCTTTATTATAATTGGATAAAAACTAATATTTTATGAAGGAATTAGAATATCCTCTGAGTACTATTTATACACATTGAGCAAAGGAAAAATGATTTACTTTTTAGTTGAAAATCCTTTGGGGATTGAAACCGCCATTGCACAATTGTAACTGAGACAGTGAAAGAGATCTTACCTAATCGACTCCATCTTGCTTCTAACCTCCAAGCTGTCCTTGATCATTCCTAGGTGTAAAGAGAACTAACTTTGGGAGAAACTTAGTTTATAGTTTAAAACAAAGATAATAACTGTCCTTTCCCAAAACAAACATCCTTCTTGTTGGGGACTGGACAGCCTTTGTAGGACTAACAAATTAGACATAAGATTAGAAATTATGGTTTAAGAGTCATACAAGTGGAGGCTTCAATAGTCTGACCCTTCCTAAATTGCTTCTAAAATCAGTGCTAGAGATATTTTGTAGACCCTGCACTTGATGAATCAGCTGACACCACTGAAACCAATAAACAGGCTCTTCTGGTCTTGTGACCCCTACCCAGGGACTGACTCAGCACAAGAAGACAGCTTTGACCCTATGATTTAATCTCTGTCCTAACCAATCAGGACTCCCAGCTCACTGGCTTCCCCACCAACCCACCAAGTTGTCTTTAAAAACTCTGATCCTTGAATTCTCAGGAAGATGGATTTGAGTAATAATGAAATGCCAGTCTCCCCCACAGCCGACTCTAAGTGAATCACTTTTTCTCTTTTTTAAATGATTTTTTTTTTAAATTTCTGTATGTTATTAGGGAACCAGTGGTGTTTGGTTACATGAGTAAGATCTTTAGTGGTGACCTGTGAGATTTTTGTGCAACCGTCACCTGAGCAGTATACACTGCACACAATTTGTGGTCTATTATCCCTCACCCCCTTCCCACCCTTTCCTCCTGCATCCCCAAACTCCATTGTGTCATTCTTATGCCTTTGCATTCTCATGGCTTAACTCCCACTTATGGATGAAAACATAAGAAGTTTGCATTTCCACTCCTGAGTTACATCATTTATAATAATAGTCTCCAATCTCATCTAGGTCCCTGCAAATGGCATTAATTAATCCCATTTTATGCATTTTATGGCTGAGTAATATTCCATCATATATATATATATATCTCACAGTTTCTTTATCCACTTGTTGATTGATGGGCATGTAGGTTGGTTCCGTGTTTTTGCAATTGTGAATTGTGCTGCTATAAACATGTGTATGCATGTCTTTTGTGTAATGACTTCTTTTCCTTTGGGTAGATACCCAGTGGTGGGATTGCTGGATAAAATGGTAGTTCTACTTTTAGTTCTTTAAGGAACCTCTATACTGTTTTCCATGGTGGTTGTACTAGTTTACATTCCCTGATAGCAGTGTAGAAAAGTTCCCTGTTCACCAGGGAATAGATAATAGATATCACAATAATAGATATCACATCCATGCCAATATCTATTATTTGTAAATTTTTAAAATTATGGCCATTCTTGCAGGAGTAAGGTGGTATCATATGGTGGTTTTGAATTGAATTCATCTGATCATTAGTGATATTGAGTATTTTTCCATATTGCTTGTTGGTCATTTGTATATCTTATATGGAGAATTGTCTATTCACGTCCTTAGCCTGCTTTTCGATGGGATTGTTTTTTTCTTGATAATTTGTTTGAGTTTGTCGTAGATTCTGGATATTAGTTTTTTGTCAGATGTTTAGATTGCGAAGAATTTCTCCCACTCTGTGGGTTGACTGTTTACACTGCTGACTGTTCCTTTTGCTGTACAAAAGCGCTTTAGTTTATTTAAGTCCCAGCTATTTATCTTTGTTTTTATTGCATTTGCTTTTGGGTTCTTGGTCATTAAATCATTGCCTAAGACAATGTCTTCAAGGGTTTTTCCAATGTTACCTTCTAGAATTTTTATAGTTTCAGGTCTTAGATTTAAGTCCTCGATGTATTTTGAGTTGATTTTTGTATAAGGTGAGAGATGAGGATCCAGTTTCTTTCTCCTACATGTGACTAGCCAATTATCCCAGCACCATTTGTTCAATAGTGTGTCCTTTCCCCACTTTATGTTTTTGTTTGCTCTGTCAAAGATCAGTTGGCTGTAAATATTTGGGTTTATTTTTGGGTTCTGTATTCTATTTCATTGGTCTAGTTGTCTATTTTTATACCAGTACCATGCTGTTTTGGTGACTATGGTCTTATAGTATACTTTGAAATTAGGTAACATGATGCCCCAGATTTGTTCTTTTTGTTTAGTCTTGCTTTGGCTATGTGGGCTCTTCTTTGGTTCCATATATATTTTAGGATTTTTTTTTTCTAATTCTATGAAGAATGTTGATGGTATTTTGATGGGAATTGGTTGAATTTGTAGATTGCCTCTGGTGGTATGATCATTTTCACACTATTCATTTTACCCATATATGAGCATGTGATATGTTTCCATTTGTTTGTGTTACCTGATTTCATTCAACCATGTTTTGTAGTTTTCCTTGTAGAGGTCTTTCCCCTCCTTCATTAGGTATATTCCTAAGGTTTTTTTTTTTTTTTTTTTTTTTTTTTTTTGTTGTTGTTGTTGTTGTTTTTGTTTTGTTTTGTTTTGTTTTTGCAGCTATTGTAAAAGGGGTGGTGTTCTTGATTTGATTCTCTACTTGGTTTCTGTTGTATAGAAGGGCTACTGATTTGTGTACATTAATTTTGTATTCAGAAACTTTGCCAAATTCTTGTATGGGTTCTAGGCACTTTCTGGAGGAGTCTTCATGGTTTTCTAGGTAAACAATCATATAATTAGCAAACAGCGACAAAGGGTCATGGCAGACGAGAGGTAAGACTGGATTACAACTCCCACTCAGACAAACAGAGATGCATTTGGAGGCTTGTATTGTGAACTTTTGCTCCAGAACAACTGCAAGAATATATTAGGATAGCCAAGAGAACCCATAGACCCTCTTAAGGAAGTGGATTACTCTTGCAAGACTTGGGAGACATCCCAAGTATTGTGAGTGCCCAAACTGTGGAAGTGGGAAAGAGAGATTGTCTACCTCAGACCACACACCCCAACTAGGGAACCTGAGGGTCTAGATTACAGAAGAAGATTCTGACCCTACCTGGAGCTGAGCAAATTTAGAGAGCCAAGTGAAACACAGGGGTAGAGGAAGAAGCAGGCAAAGCACTGTGGGCTCACTGGGCAAGCTATTTCTTCCCTGCCTTGCACAGGTCCTTGGGGAGGTAGAAGGCCAGAAGCACTGGGAAAAGGCCACAGGGAGAAGGAAACCTCCAGATGAACCTTGTAACAATTTGAACCAATCAAGAAGTCTCCTGGCCAGAGCTTAGGGGAGGGCATGAATTTGCTGTGTGCAGACTTCCAAAGGAGGCCAACCAGCACAAAAATAGTGCATTAAGGAATTAAAGCCAAGGAAACTCACAGAGTTCATTTTAACCCCCGGCCACCTCCACCAGAATTACTCTTTCTCTATTGCAATTCCCCTATCTTGATAAATGGGCTCTGTCTAGTCAGCAGGCAAGGTGAACCTATTGGGTGGTTACAGGATGATAGTAAAAATACTGTGACACTGTTCAGGAGCTGTGAAGGTCCAAGTGGCTTATTTAATTTTTCTTTGATGAGCCAAACCAAACTGGGGTTTCTATCTTTGTTTCTTTCCTATTTTTTCCATCTCTTACCATCATCATTGATTTTCTTTTCTGTGCCTTTTTTATTCAACAACTATTTCCTGAGCACCTACTGTGACTCAACTCACCAAGTCGGTGACACTGATTCTGAAATGAAAACAAGATGGAACAAAAAATTTTTTGACCCGTTGCAGTGGCTCATGCCTGTAACTGCAGCACTTTGGGAGCCTGAGGCATGCATGTCACTTGAGGTTAGGATTTCTAGACCAGCCTGGCCAACAGGGTGAAGCCCCATCTCAACCAAAAATACAAAAAGTTAGCCGGGAGTGGTGGCACATGCCTGTAATCTCAACTACTCAGGAGGATGAGGCAGGAGAATCAGGAGGTGAAGTCTGTAGTGAGCTGAGATTGTGCCACTGCACTCCAGCCTGGGTAACAGAGTGAGAATCTGTCTTAAAAAAAAAAAAGCCCTTTGGTAGTTCTCTATCTCATGCCACCACTTCATTAATTGATTAAGAAATATGGGAATCATAATGTGTCCACTCAGCTAACAAATTCTTAGTTGTACTCTCAAATGCTTGTTAGCCTAAGAACTTAAAAAATGTTATATTTCAGTGACTCAACGAAAGCTTGTTATTTTTCTATAAATTGTCCTAGTTATTTTCTATTACTTCATTACTGCCAGGTAAGGTGTCAGAGCCCCAGCATAGGGAAGTGGTTGACTTGCAGGTTGGTAAGAAGATCTTATTAACAGTATAGGTTTGAAAAAGGAAAGTTTTATTAAAGAGATAGAACACTGCAGGAGTGCAGTGGGGTGCCTCAGCAAGAGGACTGAGAGCACCACTGTGGATTTTTCCTTGGGGGTATTTACAGATCTTTAAGCAGGAACTGAAGGGTAATTTACAGGATAAACGATTACATTTGTAGACATTTTGGTGCCTTAATATGGGGAAGGGTTGGTTGCACATTGCGTTTCCAGCATGCATACATTCCGGAGATGTATAGAAATTCCAGTTACTCATAAATTTGAAGTTGAAAAGAGGCCTGAAACTAGGTGCCTTTAGATAATAGGGAAGTCTAATTACTTCTAAATTCCTCAGACAAGGAGTTTTTGTCTCAGGCCTGCTGGATGGTCACCAGGTGATTTTGTTCTCCTTTATCCCCGCTTCCCTTCACCAGACCCTGGATTTCTGATACTGTCTTTCTGATACTGTCTCCTTACCTTGATTCATTGAAAGTTTGAGAAGCGTAGGAGGGCACAGTGATCAAGACAGGAAATATAATTGGTGTTGGAAAAGTATGTATTTGTGTGGGAATGCATTTCACTTCCTTGTATTGTTTTTAGCCTTGACCATTTCTGTCTCTAATCTAATGAGGACAGCCAATATATTTTCATTGCTAATATACAACAAATTTACTCTTCTTTGGATGGAAAGCTTGATTATAGGACTGCAACTTCTGTCTCCTGGGTTCAAGCGATTCTCCTGTCTCAACCTCCTGAGTAGCTGGGACTACTGGCACGCACCACCACGCCAGTCTAATTTTTGTATTTTTAGTAGAAATGGCATTTCAGCATGTTGGCCAGGCTGGTCTTGACCACCTGACCTAGTGATCCACCCGCCTCAGCCTCCCAAAGTGCTGGAATGGCAGGCGTGAGCCACCATGCCCATCTTCTTTTTAACATATTGCTAACCACCATATTGGCTGATAATAGATAAACATAGTTAAATCTCATTAATCTGAAACTCAGAAGACTATAAAAGATGGGTTCTGAATTAAGAAAAGTATATGTTATTTTATTTAAGAGTAGATCATGTGGTTAGATAGGAAATTTCAGCTGCTCAGTAGATACTATTGACTCAACTGCAATTATATTTTATTTTGTAATGAACTATGTAATAATGCATAGAACTAAGACTCTAAACATCTTAGAGTTTTGAACATAACTGTGCCATAGGTATGCACTGTTTCTTCAGTAATGGCTAACCCTGAAAGTGAAGAAAGCTGAAGAATTAAAAGTAATTCACTAGAACTACACGAAAATAGTGTTATTTTAGTACACATTGAGCTAGTAGCAAGAGGGTAGTGTGTTGTGTTGAAATTGTGATTGCTACATAAAAAATGTGATGGCCAGAAGGCTGTGTATCTAGGAATTATTCCATTCATTGCATAGTCCCCTCCCTACCCACCCCGGGTTCCTTCATTTAAGGACTATTCTTTCAAGGTCAAGAGGAACACCAAAAAATGACAGTTTCTTACTTGACCACAGATGGTGCAACTGAAAGACCTCAGAGGTGTGATTGTGTTGTCCTTTCTCTATGGAAAGCAGTGTTTAATATAATTTTCAAAAGGTAGCTTATTTTCCTTCCTAGTTAAGTGGCCCATGAATACCATGGAGTTTTATTTATCAGAGAATTTGTTGCTTAGTTTTCAAACAAAACCTATATTGAAATTTTTAAAAATTAAGTTTATCTTTTTGAACAAGCAAGATCTCTCTGTTTAACAGATGGCTCAGCAGTTGTAAGAAAATTATTCACAGCTCAAAAGCAGCACAAACAATCATTTAAAAACGTTGTTTGTTCTCAATTTACATAGTTTTAAAAGAGATAGTGATTCTATGCTGTTTCCTTCTTATTGCACCTTTGAGAAGACAATGCATTTCTGAACTTGTCAAAAGGCAAACCTCTCAATTTCAACTGAGGCTCAAATTAGATGGGATTTCAAATGCTTTCAACGGTAATATAATTTAACATACAAGATAGATGTTTTTTTTTTCTTTCATGAAAAGGGTAAAACTGTTTCTTTATTTTCTCTTAATTCTAATGCCATCTGACGGTCTTACTTTTCCTCATGTATGTAGAACCTCACATTTCTACACCTAGCTACCTATCTTGAGCAGTAAACCCTAAGGCTTGCTGTGACTTAGAAGTGCATTTTCTTAGATTTTCGTATAGCTTTGTGACCTTCTTGATTTCTTGAAGTGACTCCTGTTTTAGGAATTGCCAGTTGCCAAGAAATAGAATTTTTCTGCATGTGAAGCAGACTGGCTAATATGGGAATAGATAAAATTTACTTTGTCCAAATCAAATGTTCTGCATTAAAAATGTTTCATTTTTCAAAGGCCATGCTTGTTGTCACTTTGATGAGTTTGTAGAGTCAAAACCATAACCCCATTATATAGAATATTGATATTATGTCAAGTAGAGTGATGGATTTATAGTACTGGAATGGATCTTGAAAAGAAATTTTGTCAAAAACATTGCCTTAAACCAAGACATGCTCACATGGTCTCAAAATAGGAAGGGAATCCAGAATATTTTTCCATAAACTTTTCTAAGATTCTAAACTCTCAAAGATTTTTCTTATTTTCTTAAAATACCAGAAAGTCCTACTATTTATCAACTTAGAGTCTTACTTCCATCTGACATCATTTTCTTTTTGAAGGTGGTATCCCAATGAGTTTAGCAAAAAGTCATCAAAAAGTTTTTTTAGACTTTTGAAAGAGAAACTATCAATACCTGGTAGGAATCTATTTTCTTTGTAGCTGAATGATATCCTTGATGTGTTTGAACTTATGCTTTATATTAAATGTGGACACGTAGCCCTGCTGATACATCTTTAATAAAGCTGATGCCAAGTGTTTGCCTCCTCCCAGTGCAATTAGCCCTATTTTGTTCCCTGGCCATAGGAACCTGTAATCTCAGCCAACTCTGTTAAAAATATGCATTATAGTTTTTAGGGGAAGCTGGGAGGCAATGTAGATGGATCAGGGCACTGTCTCTCTTTTCCTTGAAGTAACATCTGCTTTACTGATAGAATCAGTTGTATTGTTTTCTTATAAAGGAGAGCCTGTGAAACTAATGCAGTGGAAGTAGTCTACTGTAATATAAGGGGTCTTCAAAAACTTCATGGAAAATGTGTGTTATAGGAAAAACTTAGGCTTGGATTTTAAAATATTTTTGCACCAAAATTAACTTGTACTAGCTAGTTATATTTTTGAGTAGTATCTAGTTTGAGGCATTAAAAAGGATAAGAGAGTCTGAAAAGAGACCCTATTAGAGTAACATGAATTCTACTAAAATCGAAGCAAGAACAAACATGAAATTTATGGTGAAATTTGGGTGGAACAATGGTAAAATTATTGATGCTTTATGAAACGTTTTCAGAGACAATCCCCCAAATAAATCAGCAGTTTACAAATAGGTAACTTTTATTACAAATGGACAACATAATGTTGAACATGAAGCCTGTAGCAGCAGACCATCCACATAAATTTGCCAAGTAACTTCACAAATTTTGTGAGGAAAATACTAATCTTGCTCATGCCCTAATTTAAGAGGATCAACGATTAATAGCAGAAACAATAGCCAATACCACAGACATCTCATATGATTCAGCTCACACAATTCTGACTGAAATATTAATGTTGAGCAAACCTTCCACTTGATAGATGCCAAAACTGTTGCACCTAGCATAGCTGATCAGAAGAGCAGAGATTTTAACAGAAATTTTAAACAAGTAAGATCAAGATCCTGAAGCATTTCTTCAAGGAATTGTAACAGGAGATGAAACATGGGTTTGCCAGTATGATCCTGACAATGAAGCTCAATTAAAGCAATGGCTACTAAGAAGCGGAAGTGATTGACTCAAATCAAAAGTGCACTGTAGAGAGAAAAGGTTATAGCAACAGTTTTTTGGCAATCTTCAAGGCATTTTGCTTGTTGACTTTGTGGCAGGTCAAATAACAATAACATCTGCTTATTATGAGAGTGTTTTGAGAAAGTTATTCAAAGCTTTAGCAGAAAAATTCCCAGGAAAGCTTCACCAGAGAGTCATTCTCTGCCAGGACAATGCTCCGGCTCATTTCTCTCATCCAACTATGGTAATTTTGGTAGAGTTTTGATGGGAAATCATTAAGCATCTACCTTAACATCATAATTTGTCTTCTTCAGGCATAATTTGTTTCATAATATTAAAAAGTCTGTAAAAGGCACCCATATTTCTTCAGTTAATAGTGTAAAAAAGATCACATTAATATGGTTAGATTCCTGTGACCCTCAGCTTTTAGAGATGAATTAAATGGCTGGTGTTACCACTTACAAAATTATCTTGAACGTGATGAACTTTATGTTGAAAAATGTTTATGGTTTCTACTTTTATCTTCTAATTCCCTTTTTCCATGAACTTTTTGAAATTCCCATATCTAAATATTTATTTGGTATGTGTCTCTTATATCTACACAATATTTGAAAATCATAGGTACCTAAAAGCCCCCTTTCTCTTAGTTATCATATAGGGTAAATGAAGTCACTTGCCACTCACTGATGTTCTCAAAACATCTCTAAAGATAAGCACTCATGCTAATTATCATGATGACTTTGCAATTGCTATTTGTGTCAGCAGTGTACCTAAGATAGCTGTGCTCAGCAAAAGAAAGGCGTATTTTCCTGCCAAATGAATACCAGGCATGGTGTTTTACATCTCCCCAATACTGTACTTTGTGAGAAGAGTTACCGTGGCTATCAATCAGCAGGAGCTATCAGGTCAGATTGATTCTTATAGTTAAAACTACCATACCAATTGCAGGCTTGTGAACATTGTACTGTTTTCCAAAGCGTCTGCAGTTTAGATATTTCTGCACCTCTGTTCCCAGTCTAAGATGCTATAGTAACCTATTGATTTTTCTAGAAGCCGTGTTCCTTTGCTAGAGTATTACCTGTGTTTTCTTTAATTGATGCACTGGTTGGCAATCATAAATAGCTCCACCGGTAGATTAGTTGTGTCATGTATAATCATGCAATAACTTGAAGCCTATGTAATTTCCTTTTGATACTATTAAGGAGAAAGAAATCCCTATCCTTGTACCTGCTTTCCTCATTCATTTTAGTTTACAAATTGACAGGTAACATTGATATAATAGCAAAAAATCTAAGCACAAATTTTAGGGCTTAGATTCTTGTCCTTTTTTTATTGCTGTCAAGTTGAATGACCTGAAGCAGGAGAGCCATATAAATTCTCAGAGACTCAGTTTCTTTTTCTGTCAAATAATAGCACAATCATGAATGCCTTTTAAAATACCAATGCACCATGTTAAATAAAGGGCAATATTGTTAACATTGCTTTGAAAACTCTCTGGATTTGTCTTTTTTTTCCTTTTAAAATGCAATAATTTCTGTTTATTTTCCCTTATATTTCCTTTCCCCCTATTATGAAAGAACTGCTAATATAATGTCTTGAATTTTCTTAATTCTTCTTTACAAAGAAGTTATAATTACATACATTTTGCATTTTGAAGAGAGCTCGTTGTTATGCTTAGATTTGAAACATGGATATTTGCTAAACATTAAAGAACTACTCCTATCCTTATCATATAGATCTTTTAAAATAAAGTAGTGGAAGAGGCTATATTCTGGCCCTTACACTGGAATGAAATACAGTTTTCTGAAATGTAGAAGCATTTTTCATTTGCTGTTTCTATTTTACTTAGGCTGGTAAATGCCCAGGGGACACAGCAGATTTTAGACCCTTCTTATGTTCCACTGGTTTTCTTGGTTCATGTCCTCTGATGGAAAAGTGTTAGGAAGCATCAGCAGTAGGAGGCTTTATCAATGTAAACAAATGTGTGATTCTCTTCGAATTGGTGGAGTTGGGTCTCCAACACGTTTAAACTCTTTGCTTAGTTAATACGGTGAGTCTCTCAAATTATCTAATTGATGTCTACCACATTCTACTCAGGAGGTTAAAGAAGTGAGGAATCTGTTGGGAACAAGGCAAATGCAAGGAATTATTAGATGGAAGAGTCTTCACTCCCTTGTTCATTTTCCAGATTGGTGGGGCTTAAAATAGTCCATCTTGTAACATGCGGCATAAGCAAAGAAGAATAAGATTTATTTCAGATAAAAGGGAGATTTATTGAAATAATACAATAGACGGTTTCATGAACATCCATCCCTCTAGCTTATCAGGCCAGAAATAGCAGAGAAATCTTTGGTTCCTCCTTTTTAAAAAAACAGATTTACTGAAGTAAAGTTGATATACAAAAAAACTGCGTGCGTCTAATGTGTATAATTTCATAAGTTTAAACATACACATTCACCAATTATACCATCACCACAATCAAAGTAATACGCATATCCATCCCCTCCAAAAGTTCTCTAATGTCCTTTGTGTGTATGAGTGTAGTAAGAACACTAAATGTGAGATATACATTCAACAAAATTGAAACAATGCTCTATTGTTTACTATAGGTGCTGAGTGGTAGAGCAGGTCTCTAGAACTTACTCATTCAGTGTAACAGAAACTTTATACTTATTGAACAAAATCGGATTTTGTCATCCCCACAAGCTCCTGACATCCACCATTCTACTCTCTGCTTTTATGAGTTTTAATATTTTAGATATCTCATATGAGTGGAACCATATGCCCTTTTCTGACTGGCTTATTTTTCTTAGCATAAGCTCCTCCAGATTCATCTACATTGTTGCAAATGGCAGAATTTCCTTCTTTTATAAGCTGGAATAGTATTCCATTGTGTGTCTTTACCATATTTTCTTTATTCACTTATTTGTTACTGAATATTAAGGTTCTTTCCATATATTGGCTATTATGAATAATGCTACAATGAACATAGGAGTGCAAATATCTCTGAGATCTCCCTTCCAGTTATTTTGAATATGTACTCAGAAATGGGATTGTTGAATCATGTAATTAGTCTATTTTTAATATTTTGAGGAACTTCCATACTGTTTTGCATAGTGGCAGCAGCATTTTACTTTCCCACCAACAGTGTAAAAAAAAATTCCAATTTTTCCACATTTTCACTTACACTTCTCCCTCCCCACCCCTCTTTCTCTCTCTCTCTCTGTTTTTCTATTTAATTGGCTACTGGTTATCCTAACATGTGTGAGGTGATTGCCACACAATTCATCCATTTAAAATGTACAATACAGTGGTTTTTTAATATATTCACAGAGTTCTATAACCGTTATCACAATCAATTTTTATCATTCTAAAAAAATCCCCATACTCATTAGCAGTCACTTATCATCTTCCCACAGTCTCCCCACCCAGCCCCAGGCAAAAATTAGTATACTTTCTGTCAGTAGGTTTGTCTATTCTAGCTTGTCTTTTTCTTCATCTTAGAGGAAAACCTTTCAGTTTTTTTTTTTTTTTAAACATTGAGTATGATGTTAGCTGTAGGCTTGACCTTTATTATGTTGAGGTGCCTATACCTATTAATAGTTTCTAGAGCATTTTTATCATCAAAGGGTGTTGAATTTTTTTCAGATACTTTTCTGCAAATATTGAGAGGGTAATGTGCTTTTTATTCATTCTGTTTGTGTGGTATTTCACATTTATTAATTTGTAAATTTTAAGCCATCCTTACTTCCCAGGGATAAATCCCACATGGTCATAGTATATAATCATTTAAATGTGCTATTAGTTTTAGTTTGCAAGTGTTTTATGGATGATTTTGACACCTATGTTCATCAGGATTATTGATCTGTAATTTTCTTTTCCTTTTTTTTGTCTTTGTGTGGTTTTGGCATCATGGTGGTGCTGGCCTTACAAAATGAGTTTGGAAGTGTTCCTTTATATACTACATTTAATCCATCAGCAAATAGCACTGATTTAAATTTGTCCACTTCTCACCATATCCAGTGCTGTAACTCTAATCTAAGCTATGACAATTTCTCATTTGTATTATTGTCATAGTTTCTAACTTATGTATCTGCTTTCATTCTTGACCCACAGTCTATTTTCAACACAATGTTGATCAACATTCTCCAATGGCTCTGTATTTCACTTAGGGTTTATAAGAAAGTCATATCAATAAGTACAAGGTCCTACACAATCTTTATGATCCTTATGTTATGTCTAATTTAATTGCCTACTATTTGTGCTCTTTACTTTATTTCAAGTTATTTCACTCCACCCACATTTTCATCCTTGATACTCCTTGACTATTCTAGGCATATTCCTGCATTAAGGACTTTGTACTGGCTGTTGCATCTGTCTGAAAGCCCTCTCCATCTCCACCACCAACTCCACCACAGCTATATCTACAGGGCCAACTTCTTCACCTCCTTCAAGTCCTTATTTAAATGTCATGTAACTCACCAACCCATCTACCCGACTCTTAACCCACACTACCAGTTTCTTTTACATTTAATTTTTCTTCTTTTTCCTTAGTACTTATGAACTTCTGCCACCTGTGTAATTTATGTGTGATGCTTATTGTTTTCTGTCTCTCTCCACCACTAGAAAGTAATCTTCACAGGAGTAAGGACCTTTGTTTTATTCACCAACGTAAAACTGATGCTGTTTGGTATATAGTAGGCATTCAAGAAACATTTGTTAAATGAATGAAAAAAGTGAATGTATGAATGAAAGTGTAGAAAATTGAAAGGATGAAAAAGATAATAGAGCAGGGTTAGGTGGGGACTGACCCAGGCATATGGGAAACTAAAGGAACTTCTTTATCCCAATTGTATTATTTTGTGTACTATAATCTTTTCCACCCTACCTTGTTGTGTACATTTGTTCCATCATCCATGCAATGACGTTTTATGGTTGTAAGCAAACAAATCTTGTTCTGGTTTTGTTAAGCTCATTCCTAAGTATTTAATTGCTCTGATGCTATCACATGTATAATTGTTTTTAATTTCATTTTCAGATTGCTCATTGTTGCTGCATAGATAGAAATTTGAATTTTTTTGGCAACAAATTAAAATACATTTTATTGTCAGCAAATATTTTGAAAGGAAAATTGAAAACATTACTATAGAGTTGAAGAAACAATTATTAAAATAAAAGGTAGGAGTTTGTTTTATAATTCAATGAAAGTACTGTTATTTCCAACATATTTTTATATATTATTTGCTAGATTGTGCTTCTTTTTATTATACATTAAGTTCTGGGGTACATGTGCAGAATATGCAGGTTTGTTACATAGGTATACATGTGTCATGGTGGTTTGCTGCATAAGTCCCCCCATCATCTACATTAGGTATTTTTACTAATCTTAGCCCTCCCCAATCCCTTTAACCCTCCTATCCCTCCCCTAGCTCCCCCCACCACAACACACCCAGATCTTAAAGAAAATGAGGTGTTTTGTTTTCTGTTCTTGTGTCAGTTTTCTGAGGATGATGGTTTCCAGCTTCATCCATATCCCTACAAAGGACATGAACTCATCCTTTTTTTACAGCTGCATATTATTCCATTGTGTATATGTGCCACATTTTCTTTATCCAGTCTATCATTGATGGCCATTTGGGTTGGTTCCAAGTCTTTATTTTTGTAAACAGTGCTGCAATGAACATATGTGTGCATGCGTCTTTATAATTTAATGTTTTATATTCCTTTGGGTATATACTCAGTAATGGGATTGCTTGGTCAAATGGTACTTCTGTTTCTAGATTCTTGAGGAATCACCACACTGTCTTCCACAATGGATGAACTAATTTACACTCCAACAACAGTGTAAAAGTGTTCCTATTTCTCCACATCCTCTTCAGCATCTATTGTCTCCTGATTTTTTAATGATCACCATTCTAACTGGCATGAGATGGTATCTCAGTGTGGTTTTGATTTGCATTTCTCTAATGACCAGTGATGATGAACTGTTTTTCAGTGATGATATGCTTTTTGGTTGCATAAATGTCTTCTTTTGGAAAACGTCTGTTCATATCCTTTGCCCACTTTTTGATGGGGCTCTTTTTTCTTGTAAATTTGTTTTAGTTCTTTGTAGTTTCTGGTTACTAGCCCTTTCTCAGAGGGTAGCTTGCAAAATTTTTTTCCCCATTCTGTTGGTTGCTGGGTCACTCTAATGATAGTTTCTTTTGCTGTGCAGAAGCTCTTAAGTTTAATTAGATCCCATTGGTCTATTTTGGCTTTTGTTGCCATTGCTTTTGGTGTTTTAGTTGTGAAGTCCTTGCCTATGCCTACATCCTGAATGGTATTGCATAGGTTTTCCTCTAGGGTTTTTATGGTGTTAGGTCTTACGTTTAAATCTTTAATACACGTGGAGTTAGTTTATGTATAAGGTGTGATAATTGATCCAGTTTCAGATTTCTGTATATGGCTAGCCAGTTTTTCCAACACCTTTATTAAACAGGCAATCCTTTCCGCATTCCTTGTTTTTGTCAGGTTTGTCAAAGATCTGGTGGTTGTAGATGTGTGGCGTGACTTCTGAGTCCTCTGTTCTGTTCCATTGGTCTATATCTTTGTTTTGGTACCAGTACCATGCTGTTTTCATTACTGTATCTTTGTAGTATAGTTGAATTCAGGTAATGTTATGCCTCTGTCTTTGTTCTTTTTGCTTAGGATTGTGTTGGTTATGTGGGCTCTCTTTTGGTCCCATAGGAAGTTTAAGTTGTTTTTTCCAATTCTGTAAAGAAAGTCAATGGTAGCTTGATGAGGATAGCATTGAATGTATAAGTTACTTTTTCATCTTGTATACTAAATCTTTGCTAAACTTGCTTATTAGCTTATATTTTTAAATGTATTTCTTAGGATTTTCTATATATAAGATCATACCATTTGTAAATAGAGATAGTTTTATTTCTTTTCCAATTTGGATACTTTTAATTTCACTTTATTATGTAATTGCTTGGCTATAACCTTCAGTACAATATTGAGTAGCAGTAGTAAAAGTGGACATTCTTGTCTCATTCTTTTTTTTTCTCTTTCAAATGACAAATAAAATTGCATGTACTCATTATGTACAAATGACGTTTTGAGGAATATATACATTCTTGAATGACTACATGTAGTTAATTAATGTACAGATTGTGTCACAAGTTATTTTTGTGATGAGAACACTTTTTCCATTTGTGATGGAAAATGCCAAGAGAGTTAATGTTAAGTGTTCTCATCACAAAAATAACTTGTGACATGGTATGTACATTGGAAAATGCCAGGACAGTTATATTGTATTAACTATTGTTATCATGTAGCACAATTAATCTCTTGAATTTATTCCTCCTATCTAAATACAATTTTTAATCCTTTGACCAAGATCATCACATCTTCTTCCCCTAAGTCCTCATATCTGGTAACCACCATTCTATTCTTGAGTTCTATAAAATCCATTCTTTTATTTTTCCACATATGAATGAGATCATGTCATATTTGTCTTTCTCTACCTGGCTTATTACAGTTAACATAATTTCTTTCAGGTTCATCTATGTTGTTGCAAATGGCAGGGTTTCCTTCCTGTCTTTATGGCTGAATAGTATACCATCGTGTACATATACTACATTTCCGTTATTCATTCATCCATTGATGGCCTTATCTTATACTTTATCTTAGTGCAAAAGCTTCCAGTCTTTCATCATTAAGTGTGTTAGCTACGGGACTTTCATAGATTCCTTGTATCATGTTCTGGTTGTCCTCTTCTATTCCCAGGGCATTGTTTTTGATTGTTTGTTTGTTTGTTTTTTCATATAAAGGCACTGGATTTTGTCAAATGCTTTTTTTGCATCTAGTGAGATGATCACGTGGTTTTTGCCTTTTATTTTATTAATATGGTGCACATTCTGGTTTGAAAGACAGTGTATCCTCCAAAATTCATGTTGAAACTATTCCTAATGCAGCAATATTAAAAAAAATATGGCTTGTGGGAGATGATTAAGTCATGAGGACTCCACCCTCATAAATGAGATTAGCAGACTTATGAAAGGCTCAAGGTTGAAGGTAGCACTCTCTTGTCCTTCAGTCCCTTCCTTCTCTTCTGCCATGAGAGGATACAGCATTCATTTTCTCTGAAGGATGCAGCAACAAGGCACCATCTTGGAACCAGACAGCAGTCCTCATCAAACACCAAATGCGGGCACCTTGATTTTATACCTTGCAGCCTTCAGAACTGTGAAAATATATTCTTTTGTTGTTTTTTTTATAAATTACCAGTCTGTGGTATTTTGTTATAGCAGCACAGACTGAAATAGTATGTTATATAGATTGGTTTCAAATGTTATATCAACTTTGAATTCCTGGGATAAATTTCACTGGGTTATATTGTATAATCTTGTATAATTATTTTTGTACGTTGTTAGATTTGGTTTGCTAATATTTTGTCAAGGATTTTTGCATCTATACTCATAAGGAATATTAGTCTCCAGTTTGTGTGTATGTAATGTTTGTCTGGAATTGGTATCTGGGTAATACCAGCCTAATGAAGTGAATTGAAAAGTGTTTCCTCCTATTCTACTTTTTGGAGAAGTTTGAGAAATAATGGTGTTAATCCTTTACATGTCTGGAGAAATCACAAGTGAAATACTGGCATGGAAAATTTTTTTGGGTAGTTGTTTGATTACTAATTTGATTGCTTTATTTATTGTATGCCTATTTGGATTTTAAAAAAAAATATCTTCTTGAGTTCGTTTTGAATATCTGTGTCTTTCTGGAAAATGTGTCCATTTCACATAATCTAATTTATTGGTTTATCAGCACACAATTGCTCATTGTATTACTTCATAACTCCCAGTCTGGAGTGCAGTATCACAATCTCAGCTCATTACAACTTCTGGTTCAAGCAATTCTTGTGCCTCAGTCTCTCAAGTAACTGGGATTACAGGCCTGTGCCACCATGCTCAGCTAATCTTTGTATTTTTAGTAGAGACAGGGTTTCGCTATATATGACAGGCTGGTCTCCATCTCCTGACCTCAAGTGATGCACCTGCTTCGGCCTCCCAAAATGCTGGGATTACAGGCGTGAAAACTGCGCCCAGCCAATGCTTTTAATTTCATAATGTTGGTAGTCATATCCCTTCTTTTATTTTCTTCTAGTAATTTGAATCTTCTCTCTCATTTTCTTGGTCAGTGTAGCTAAACATTTGTAAATTTTGTTCAACTTTTAAAAAATGTAACCTTTATTTTCATTGATTTTATCTATTTTTAGTCTCTATTCCATTTATTTCCACTCTAATGTTCGTTATTTTCTTCCTTATGCTTGCTTTGGATTTAATTTTTTTTTCTAGGCTTTTAGGATGGAAGATTAGGCTGATATCTTTCTTGGGAGAATTTTATGTCTTCTGGAATAAAGTCATCAGTTCTAACAATTATTGTTGCAGATTCTCAAAGAGGACGATACGATAATAACAGTGTGTCTGTCTATTCCACCTACCAACATACTTACTAGGGTTGTTAATCAGTACTTTACTTAAAGAAGTAAAAAAAAAAATGGGGACCCAACGAGGCGCCCCAGTGTGGCAGTGGCACCAGCGCCAGGAGCTGGAGACCAAGCATAGACTGAGACACACTGGCTGCAGTTGCCAGTGCTGGAGGCCAGGTGAGGTGAACTAGAGCTGTCCCGCCCATAGAGGGTGAGTGTAGCCTTCCCAGGGCTGAGCAGCGAGGAGCGGCGTGGGAAAAAGTAGGTACGCAGCGATTTCTTACACCCTCATGCCCCAGCCCCACAGAGCTGGAACTATTCTTCAACAGGATATGAGAAATAAGTATTTGACGCTGAAGAATAAAGTTGTTTGGGTAAACTGATAATGGCAAATATCTTCATTTATTTGAGTGTGGAAGTCTCCAAAAGCAATAGCCAAAATAATAATAATAAACGTAAGGGGTTTAGTAATAATACCCAAAGACAAGTTTTGGAAGATTGCTACCCCTCCCGAGGCATAGTGGACCAGAGAACAAGAAAAGCTGAACAAGTGGTACAGTCTCATCTTGAGTATGTTGGCCAACCAGATAAGGAAGTGTATGGGTTTTGCAAATTACTGTGAACGTGACTTGAGGGTCATGTCAGTGGTTACAGAATCTAACAATTTCCCGGACAGATTTGAAGACTTTCTGATGTATTTGAGATGCCGCAATGATTCACTGCTTATAGATCGGCCAGATAAGTGTTCAAATTGCTGGTGATTAAGTACCTCACTCCGCGTTTTGTTAGAAGGCAAGCGATTCCGTATTCCTGGGTCAGAGAAAGTAACTTGGGAAACCAAACGCTGGTGTGAGTTGTCTTGCTGGGCCAGACACACCCAGAGTTTAACCAACTGGAGTTTTCCGATATGCTGAAATTTGAGAGTGAGAAGCACCAATACATTCCTATGCACAGCTATACACTTTCTTCAACTTGTCTCTGAAAAATGTGTTGTTTCTCGCTGGGTAAGTACTTCCTGCCCAGTTTGTTTTCAAGAGCAAAAACGGGCCGGGCGCGGTGGCTCAAGCCTGTAATCCCAGCACTTTGGGAGGCCGAGGCGGGTGGATCACGAGGTCAAGAGATCGAGACCATCCTGGTCAACATGGTGAAACCCCGTCTCTACTAAAAATACAAAAAATTAGCTGGGCATGGTGGCACGTGCCTGTAATTCCAGCTACTCAGGAGGCTGAGGCAGGAGAATTGCTTGAACCCAGGAGGCGGAGGTTGCGGTGAGCCGAGATCGCGCCATTGCACTCCAGCCTGGGTAACAAGAGCGAAACTCCGTCTCAAAAAAAAAAAAAAAAAAAAAGAGCAAAAACGGTATTTTTGTGAACACCCATCACATCCTGAATTACTTGAATAGCTTATCCAAGAAGAAAAGCCAAAGATATGTTTGTAGGTGACGTGATCCACAATGCTGGACATTATGGGGATAAGAAGCTGAAATACCACATTATAGAAGTTGTTTACTCTGTCCTCTACTCACCCTATGCAAGCGGGAGGGTGGAATCCTCTAGTCCAGCCACCTGGCTTTGAGGTTGTACCATATCACTGACTGGGTCCATCTCTACCCTATTGATAATTTTTATACTGAAATGTGCCTTCAAAATCTTAACCTTGTTCCAAAGAAACACAAAGGCTTCAGGACATCTGATATCAAGGAGACAAACAAGAATAATGTTTGTTCCTACATAGATCTGACATTAGTACATAGTAGAAAACCTAGAGATGATTGATATTTAACCTCGGTTGCAAAATGCTTATTTAAAATGCTAAAATACATCCAAGCTAAATTTTGCATAGGAACATACTATTTTGAGTAGTTCTCATGTTGTGTTCTCACATTACAATATTTTTAAATTAAATTTTATTTTAAGTTCTGAGACACATGTGCATGACATTCAGGTTTGTTACGTAGGTAAACGTTTGCCATGGTGGTTTGCTGCACCTATCAACCCATCACCTAGGTATTAAGCTTAGCATGCATTAGCTATTTTTCCTGATGCTCTTTCTTCCCATCCCCACCACAAGCCCCAGTGTGTGTTGTTTCCCTCCCTGTGTCCATGTTTCCTCATTGTTCCGCTCCCTCTTATAAGTGAGAACATGAGGTGTTTACTTTTCTCTTCCTGCATTAGACTGCAGAGAATAATGGTTTTGTGCTCTACCCATGTTTCTGCAAAGAGTATGATCTTATTCTTTTTTATAGCTGCATAGTATTCCATGGGCATATGTACCATATTTTCTTTAGTTTATCATTGATGGGCATTTGGGTTGATTCCATGTCTTTACTATTGTGAATAGTGCTGAAATGAGCATACATGTGCATGCATCTTTATAATAGAATGAATTGTATTCCTTTGGGTATATACCCAATAATGGGATTGCTGGGTCAAATGATATTTCTGCCTCTAGGTCTTTGAGAAATTGTCACACTGTCTTCCACAATGGTAGAACTAATTTACTTTCCTATCATAGTGTAAAAGCGTTCCTCTTTCTACTCAGCCTCATGAGCATCTGTTGTTTCTTGACTTTTTAATAATCACCATTCTGACTGGCATGAGATGGGTATCTTATTGCGGTTTTGATGTGCTTTTCTCTAATAATCAGTGATGAGAAGGTTTTTTCATGTTTGTTGGCCTCATGAAGTCTTCTCTTGAGAAGTGTCTGTTCATGTCTTTTGCCCACTTTTTTTTTCTTGTAAATTTGTTTAAGTTTTTTGCAGATTCTGGATATTAGCCGCTTGTCATATGGCTATATTACAAAAATTTTCACCCATTCTGTAGTTTGTCTGTTTACTCTGTTGATAGGTTATTTTGCTGTGGAGAAGTTCTTTAGTTTAATTAGATCCCATTTATCAATATTAGCTTTTGTTGCAATTGCTTTTGATGTTTTAATCATGAAATTTTTGCCCATGCCTATATCCTGAATGGTATTGCCTAAATTTTCTTGTAGGGTTTTTATAATTTTTGGTGTTATATTTAAGTATATAGTTTATCTTGAGTTAATTTTTGTATAAGGTGTAAGGAAGGGGTCCAGTTTTAATTTTCTGCATATGGCTATACAGTTGTCCCAACACCATTTATTAATGATGGGAACTCTTTCTTCGTTGTTTGTTTTTGTCAGCTTTGTCAAAGATCAGATGGTTGTAGATGTGGAGTTTTGTTTCTGAGATCTCTATTCCATTCCTTTGGTCTATGTGTCTGTATTTGTATCAGTGCCACACTGTTTTGGTTACTGTAAATTTGTAGTGTAGTTTCAAGTCAGGTAGTGTGATGCCTCCAGCTTTGGTTTTTTGCTTAGGACTGTCTTGACTCTATGAAATATTTTTTGGTTCCATATGAATTTTAAAGTAGTTTTTCTAATTCTGTGAAGAATGTCAATGATCATTTAATGGGAATAGCATTGAACCTATACATTACTTTGTGCAGTATGACCATTTTCACTATATTGATTCTTCTTATCCATGAGCATGGACGTTTTTCTATTTGTTTGTGTCATCTCTGATTTTCTTTAGCAGTGGTTTGTAGTTCTCAGTGAAGAGGTCCTTGACTTCCCTTGTTAGCTGTATTTCTAGATATGTTACTCTCTTTGTAGTAATTGTGAATGGGAGTTCATTCATGATTTGGCTCTCTCTTTGTCTGTTGTTGCCTATGGAATGTTTGTGATTTTTGCACATTGATTTTGTATCCTTAGACTTTGCTGAAGTTGCTTATCACCTCGAGAAATGTTTGGGCTGAGACAATGGGGTTTTCTAGATATCAGTCATGTCATCTGCAAACGGAGATGGTTTGACTTTCTCTCTTCCTATTTGAATGTTCTTTTTCTTGCCTGATTATTCTAGCCAGAATTTCCAATACTATGTTGAATAGGAGTGGTGAGGGACGACATCTTTGTCTAGTGCTGGTTTTCAGGGGTAATGCTTCCAGCTTTTGCCCATTCAGTATAATATTGGCTGTGAGTTTGTCATAAATGGCTCATATTATTTTGAAGTATATTCCATCAATACGTAGTTTATTGAGTTTTTAACAAAAGGGATGTTAGATTTTATTGAAGGCTTTTTCTGCATCTATTGAGATAGTCACGGAGGTTTTGTCTTTGCCATGTGGGTTCTGTTTATATGAGGAATTATGTTTGTTGATTTCCCTATGTTGAACCAGCCTTGTATCCTTGGGATGAAGCTGACTCAATTGTGGTGTATAAATTTTTTGATGTGCTAATGGATTTGGTCTGCTGGTATTTTATTGAGGATCTTTTTTCACTGATTTCATCAGGGATATTGACCTGGAGATTTGTTTTTTGTTGTTGTTGTATCTCTGCCAGGTTTTGTTATAAGGATGATGCTGGCCTTATAAAATGAGTTAGGAAGGAGTCTGTCCCTTTTCATTTGGTTGGAATAGTTTCAGAAGAAATGGTACCAGCTTCTCTTTGTACCTCTTGTAGAATTCAGCTGTAAATCCATCTGGTTCTGTGCTTTTTTTGGTTGGTAGGCTATTTATTACTGCCTTGATTTTAGAACTTGTTATTGGTTTATTCAGGGATTCAATTTCTTCCTTGTTCAATCTAGGGAGAGTGTATGTGTCCAGCAATTTATCCATTTCTCCTAGATTTTCTAGTTTATTTGCACATAGTGTTTATAGTATTCTCTGATGGTTGGTTGTATTTCTGTGGGGTCAGTGATGATATCCCCTTTATCATTTTTTGTTGGTTCTATTTGATTCTTCTCTCTTTTCTTCTTTATTAGTTTAGCTAGTGGTATATCTACTTTATTATTTTTTCAAAAAGCTCCTGAATTCATTGTTTTCTTTTGTGTCTATCTCTCTCCTTCAGTTTTGGTCTGATCTTGGTTATTTCTATTATTCTGTTAGCTTTGGGATTTATTTGCTCTTGGTTCTCTTGTTCTTTTTGTTGTGATGTTAGATGTCAATTTGAGATCTTCCTAGCTTTTTGATGTGAGCATTTAGTCTTATAAATTTCCCTCTTAAAAATACATTACCTGAGTGTCAGAGATTCTGGCATGTTTTCTCTTTGTTCTCATTGGTTCCAAAGAACTTCTTGTTTTGTGCCTTAATTTAATTATTTACCCAGCCATCATTCAGTAGTGGGTTGTTCAATGTCCATGTAGTTTTGTGTTTTTGAATGAGTTTCTTAATCTTGAGTTCTAATTGGTTGTGCTGTGGTCCGAGAAACTGTTCTGATTTCAAGTTGTTTGTATTTGCTGAGGAGTGTTTACTTCCAATTATGTGATTGATTTTAGAATAAATGCCATGAGGCACTGAGAAGAATGGATATTCCATTGTTTTTCAGTGGAGAATTCTGTAGATTTCTATCAGGTCCACTTGATCCAGAGCTGAGTTCATTTCCTGAATATGCTTGTTAATTTTCTGTCTTGATGATCTGTCTATTATTGACACAGGGTGTTAAAGTCTCCCATTATTATTGTGTGGGAGTCTAAGTCTCTTAATAGGTCTCTAAGAAATTCTTTTATGAATCTGGGTGCTCCCATATTGGGTGCACATATATTTAGGATGATTAATTCTTCTTGTTGAATTGACCCCTTTACCACCATGTAAAGCTCTTTTTGTCTGTTTTGATCTTTGTTGGTTTAACGTCTGTTTTGTCAGAAACTAGAATTGTAACCCCTGCATTTTTCTGCTTTCAAAATTTGCCTTCATTCCTTTATTTTGAGCCTATGTGTGTTTTTGCTTGTGAGATGGGTCTCTTGAATACAGCACGCTGATGGATTTTGACTCTTCCTTATCCAGCTTGCCAATCTGTGTCTTTTAATTGGCATGTTTGGCCAATTTACATTTAAGTGTTGTTATGTGTGAATTTGATCCTGTCATCAATGCTATCTGTTTTTTTTTTTTTTTTTCAGACTTGTTGATGTCATCACTTTAGAGTGCAATTAGATTTGTACTTTGGTTTGTTTCTGTATTGGCTGGTAATGGCTTTTCCTTTCCATATTTAGTGCTTTATTGAGGAGCTCTAGCAAGGCAGGCCTGGCAGTGACAAATTCCCTCAGCATTTGCTTGTCTAAAAAGGATCTTATTTCTCCTTTGCTTACAAAGCTTAGTTTGGCCAAATATGAAATTCTGAGATGGAAATTCTTTTCTTTAAGAATGTTGAATATTGGCCCCCGATCTCTTCTAACTTGTAGGGTTTCTGCTGAAAGATCTGCTCTTAGTCTGATGGGCTTCCTTTTGTACATGACCTGGCCTTTCTTTCTGGCTGCCCTTAACATGTTTTTTCTTCATTTAGACCTTGGAGAATCTGATGATTAAGTGTCTTGGGGTTGATCTTTTTGTCAATTATCTTACTGAAATTCTCTGAATTTTTTGAAAAATTTGAATGGTGACCTGTCTTGCTGGGTTGGGGGAGTTCTCCTGGATGATATCCTGAAATATAGTTTCCAATTTGGTTCTATCCTCCCTGTCTCTTTCCGGTACCCCAATCAGTCATATCAGTCATAGGTTTGGTCTTTTTGTTATTGTTGTTGTTAACCTAATCCCGTAGTTCTTGAAGGTTTTGTTTATTTCTTTTCATTCTTTTTCTTCTAATCTTGTCTGCCTGTCTTCTTTCAGCAAGATAGTCTTCATACTTTAAAATTCCTTCTTCTGCTGAGTCTATTTGGTTGTTCATACTTGTGGTTGCATTGTAATTCTCATGTTGTGTTTTTCATCTCTAATAGGTCATTTATTTTCCTCTCAAAACTGGTTATTCTGGGTAACAGCTTCTGTAATTTTTTTTCATAATTTTTAGCTTCTTTGCATTGAGTTAGAACATGATATTTTCGCTCAGCAAAGTTTGTTATTTCCCACTTTCTGAAGCCTACTCTGTCAATTCATCTATCTGTGCCTCAGCCCAATTCTGTAGCCTCGCTGGAGAGATACTGCAATCATTTGTAGGAGAGGAGGCACTCTGACTTTTTGAGTTTTCAGTATTTTTTATTGATTCTTTCTTATCTTCCTGAATTTATGTAGCTTTGATCTTTGAGTCTGCTGACCTCTAAATGGAGTTTTTGCGGTGACTTTTTTGTTGATGCTGTTGCTGTTGTTGCTTTCTTTTCATTTGTCTTTCTTTTAACAGTTAGGCCCTTTTTCCACTGGGCTCCTCTGGTTTGCTGGGGGTCCACTCCAGATTCTATTTGCCTGGGTCCCTCCCACACCTGAAGGGGTCACCAGTAGAGGCTGCAGAACAGTAAAGATGGTTGCCTGTTTCTTCCTCTGGGAGCTCTGTTTCAGAGGGGCACCAGCCTGATGCCTGCAGGAATGCTCCTGTGTAAGGTGCCTGGCAACCCTTGTTGGGGGTCTCACCAGGTCAGGAGGTATAGGATCAGAGACCTGCTTAATGAAGTACTCTGACTGCCCCTTTGTTAAGGGGGTGCACTGCACTGAGGGAATCCCACTGGATTCCAGGTCTGCCTGGATTGTTCAGTGCAAACAAGGGGAGAGACTAAATCCACTGATCAATGGAGACCAGGGCTGGCCCTCTCCTTAGGGGCCCTGTCCCAGGGAGATCAGAGTTCTGACTGTAAACCCCAGGCTAGAGTTGCTGAAATTCCCACAAGAAGGCTCCATCCACTAAGGAAGGATGAGTCATGGACCAGCCTAAAGAGGCAGTCTGGCCACAATCTGCCATAGCTGCTGTGCTGCACTGTGGGGAATTCCTCCTGGACCCAAACCACGCAGTCTCCCCAGCACTGGCAGGGGAAAACAGCAGACTGGAGTTGCAGTGATGGCTGCCAGTCCTGTAGCTCAGTTGTCTTAGGTAGCAGGCAGCTGCAATGATGATAACTACTACTTCCCCCAGAAACTTGGTAGTCTTAGGCAGTTTCCAGCCCAGTGGCTGCGGAGAATCTGCACAGCTCTGTACTTGGGACTCAAGGCCCTGGTGGTGTGGGCTCACAAAGGTTATCTCCTAATCTGTGGGCTGCACAGATCCATGGATAAAGCATGGTTTCCAGGGTAAGGTAACATAATCACTCACTGCCTCTTTTGGCTGGGGATGGGAGCTCCCATTTGCCCCATGTGATTCCCAGTTGGGACATTGCTTCACACTGCTTTTCCTTGCTCTCTGCAGGTCATGCCAACTGACTAGTCTGTCCCAGTGACAGAACCTGGATACCTCAGTTGCCAGTGCAAAATTCACTCATTGATTTCATTCTTCTTGGTGGGAGCCTGCTACTGCAGCTGTTTCCTGTTGGCCATCTTGGCCTCTCCCCCACCTACCATAATTTCTATGTGAAATCATTAAAATTGCGTTTATGAGTAGTATCCATTTGAAGGTCGTTAAACTCTTCAATTTCATACTTATGTGAAGAGGAAAACCAAACGAATTTTTTTTATGGATGATATGGTAGGATGACCGAATCTGATCCTTCCTACTAGGGCATGGTTATCATTTACTAATTATTTCCACTTTTCATATGAAATCATGTTTCTAGGATTTGACCATTTTTTAATTTTTGGTTTGCCCTCCTACATAATGCTACCTACTACCCAATAATACCTTCTACAACTCATAACAATGACTGATTTATCTGTAATTCAGGTGTTTATAAACCTATTGGTTGCAATGACCTTGCTATTTGTGATATAGTGGTTTATGTGAAATTGAATTATATTTAATCTTTTGACATTTGGCTAAATTTAAAATTTTTTCTATAAAAATTGACTTCTCTGGAAACTTTCTGCCACCCCAATGGTATTTTCTGGTGTTAGTTAATTTTACAAAATGAGAATGACTCATTTAATTTTTCTTGTTGTGTTCTTACAGTAACGAGGAGAAAGAGTTTATTTTTTCTTGTATTTGTTTTGCTAGGTGGTATCATAATTGTTATTTAATTTTAGTATTTGAAAATAAAAATATGATTCTGCAATGGCCAACTGAAGATAGAAATGCTCCTGACAACCATATTGTGTTTGTGAATTTTCAGTATGGGCCAGGAAAACATATGTAACTTTTGAACTTAAGTGAAAACATTGAAATTGCAGACCTTTACATAAGTGTTTATCTGTTTAAAATGCCAAGATTTTTCATTGCCATAATTTCATATGTTGCTTAGACAAGATTACTGTTCTGACTAGTGATTGCTTCCCTGACTCTGTAGAAGAGCCTGCTTTTATTTATTGTTCAGATCAAAGACCAAAACATTTTCTAAAATATATATTGTGTAATATTTTATCTATACAGTGTCATTGATGAAATATTTAACTAAATCATAATATTTTAAATGTTAAGTTGTAACATGTTACATAAGGCAAAATGTTATTTTTGAATTTTAAAATCCAGTTTTAGAGATATGAACTACTAGAATTAATAAGATTCTGTCACATTATTGCTTGTATGTACTATCTTGTAACATTTTCTTGAAATATTTTTGTATTTATAGATGAGGATTCTTTTTTAAATTTTTAAAATTTATTTTATTTTATTTTTAAAAATTATTGCACTTTAAGTTCTGAAATATATGTGCAGAACATGCAAGTTTGTTACATAGGTATCTATATGTCATGGTGGTTTGCTGAACCCATCAACCCATCATCTACATTAAGAATTTATCCTAATGCTATCCCTCTGCTACCCCCAATAGGCCCTGGTGTATGATATTCCCCTCCCTGTGTCCATGTGTTCTCTCTGTTCAACTCCCACTTATGAGTGAGAACATTTGGTGTTTGGTTTTATGTTCTTGTGTCACTTTGCTGAGAAGGATGGTTTCCAGCCTCATCCATATCCCTGCAAAGGACATAAACTCATCCTTTTTCATGGCTGCATAGTATTCCATGGTGTATATGTGCCACATTTTCTTTATCCAGTCTATCATTGATGGCCATTTGGGTTGGTTCCAAGTCTTTGCTATTGTGAGCAGTGCTGCAGTAAGCATACGTGTGCGTGTGTCTTTATAGTAGAATGATTTTTAATCTCTTGGGTATATATCCAGTAATGGAATTGCTGGGTCACATAGTATTTCTGATTCTAGATCCTTGAGGAATCGCCATACTGTCTTCCACAATGGTTGAACTAATTTCCCCTCCCACCAACAGTGTAAAAATGTTCCTATTTCTCCACATCATCTCCAGTATCTGTTGTTTCCTGACTTTTTAATGATTGCCATTCTAACTGGCATGAGATGATTATCTCATTGTGGTTTTGATTTGCATTTCTCTAATGACCAGTGATGATTAGGTTTATTTATTTATTTATTTTTGATGGAGTTTTACTCTTGTTGCCCAGGCTGGTGTATAATGGCACAATCTCGACTCACTGCAACCTCAGCCTCCCTGGTTCAAGTGACTCTCTTGCCTCAGCCTCCCGAGTAGATGGGATTACAGGCATACGCCACCACACCTGGCCTATTTTGTATTTTTAGTAGAGACAGTGTTTCTCCATGTTGGTCAGGCTAGTCTAGAACTCCCAAACTCAGGTGATCCACCTGCCTCAGCCTCTCAAAGTGCTGGAATTACAGGAGTGAGATGATGAGATTTTTTTTCTTATGTTTGTTGGCTGCATAAATATCTTCTTTTGAGAAGTGTCTGTTCATATACTTTGCCCACTTTTTGATGGGGTTGTAAATTTTTTAAAGTTCTTTGTAGATTCTGGATATTAGCCCTTTGTCAGATGGATAGATTGCAAAAAATTTCTCCCATCTGTAGGTTGACCGTTCACCTGATGATAGTTTCTTTAGCTGTGCAGAAACTCTTTGGATTAATGAGATCCCATTTATCAATTTTGGCTTTTGCTGCCATTGCTTTTGGTGTTTTAATCATGAAGACTTTTCCTATGCTTATGTCATCAATAGTATTGCCTAGGTTTTCTTCTACTGTTTTTATGGTTTTAGGTCTTATGTTTAAGTCTTTATTCCAACCATCTTGAGTTAATTTTTGTTTAAAGTGTAAGGAAGGTATTCAGTTTCAGTTTTCTGCATAGGACTAGCCAGTTTTTCCAACACCATTTATTAAATAGAAAATGTTTCCCATTGCTTGTTTTTGTCAGCTTTCTTTCAAAGATCAGATGGTTGTAGATGTGTGGCATTATTTCTACACATTGGTCTACATACCTGTTTTGGTACCAGTACCATGCTGTTTCAGTTACTGTGGCCTTGTAGTATAGTTTGAGGTCAGGTAGCATGATGTTCCAGCTTTGTTCTTTTTACGTAGGAATGTCTTGGCTATACAGACTATTTTTGGGCTCCCTGTAAAAGTAGGTTTTTCTAATTCTGTAAAGAAAGTCAATGGTAGCTTGATGAAGATAGCATTGAATCTTTAAATTACTTTGGGCAACATGGCCATTTTCATGATATTGATTCCTCCTAACCATGAGCATGGAATGTTTTTCTGTTTGTGTACTCTCTTATTTCATTGAGCACTGGTTTGTAGTTGTCCTTGAAGAGGTCCTTCACATCCCTTGTAAGTTGTATTCCTAGGTATTTTATTCTCTTAGTAGCAATTGTGAATGAGAGTTCACTCATGATTTGGCTCTGTTTTTCTATTATTAATAGACAAATAGATGAGAATTATTATCAGCTGCAACATTGGGGACTCTAAATAGTGGAAATAAAGTCACTGTGTTTTTTAAAAAGTGAAAAAATTACTTCAAAATTATGAAATTCACAATACAAAGTTAGAACATTGTATAATTTACTGAATTCAAGTGAAAATAAATATTCACATGCATACATCATCACATAAATTTGGAAATCTACAAATAGTACAGAATGTCATTTTTGTACCAAATTATTTCCCTTTAGTAGTGATTGGAGCACGTTCTAGCCATGTGAGGGCAAGAAAATTTATGTCATGGATCAATTTTAGACCTAGAATTTGTAATCAGTCTTTTTCATTTTGAATTCCCTGCCAGATTTGTTAGATTATCCTCTTAATTATAACTAAGTATTAATATGAATCACATATATTTCTGCCTCTTTGTCTTTAATTGCACAGACATTTCTCTTAAAATGTTGCATGTTCATTAATTCTATTTCTAAAAACTAGAAATGGATTCTATTCTATTTCAAAGGAATAAAAACAGGATTTCGATTCTATTGTTTTTTTCCTCAAGGGGATATTAAGCATTCAGAGGTAGTATCTAGCTCCTTAATACCAGAAGTTTTTCTGCTTCTTTGCTGTGATTTTATGGCTGTCTTAATGTGTTCACTATTTTTAATTCTACATATCTTTTTTCCCTATCTTATGTATATCTCATCTGCCTTGTAGATATGGAAGAGTTCTATCCTACTGATTTTTGATGGAGAAAGCAATTCAAGCATGAGTGTGACCTAAACCATATCCCACATTTTCTAAGGTCATGAATAATATTTTACTTATGTTTTAAGACTATTAGAAAGCTCCCTGGTTATAGCAGCAAAGTGCTTTATTTTTTACATGGCTTTTGTTAGGTTTCACCCACCATTCATTAAAACTAAAATTTTTATCTCATCTAATGACTAATTATATGGGAACAAATTAGTTTTGTGGGGAAGCTTTCTAATCTATACATTTCTCTCATATGTTATATATATTTGTAATATTTTAAGAAAATATATAATAACATATGTATGTATCATGTTGTCCATATATGTACAGTTTAAAGAATAATAGTAAAGTAAAAACTGTTCACTCAGAAAAAGGAAATTATAAAAACAATTGAAACCTCCTATCTCTTCCTACTGAATTGTATTTCCCACTTTCAAATCCAAAGAAATCACTGTTTTGAATTTTGTATTTATAGTTTCCTTGCTTCTCTATGTAAAACATCACACTTGCATGTATTTCTAAACAATGTATTATTTAGTTTATCTGTTTTTTAACTTTATATAATTGGAACCATGCAGTTCATATTGTTTTTTGTATTACTTCTTTGTGCAAAAATCACTAGCATTCCTGTACATTAACAACAGGTAAGCTGAGAGCCAAATCATGAATAAAATCCCATTCAAAATTGCCAAAAACAGAATAAAATATCTTCAAATACAACTAACAAGATGAGTGAAGGACCTATTCAAGGAGAACTACAAACCACTGCTCAAAGAAAGCAGAGATGACACAAACAAGCGGAAAAACATTCGATGCTCATGGATAGGAAGAATCAATATAGTGAAAATGGCCATATTGCCCAAAACAACTTATAGATTCAATGCTATTTCCATTAAACTCTCATTGACATTCTTCACAGAATTAGAAAAAACTATTTTAAAATTTATATGGAATCAAAAAAGAGCCTGAATAGCCAAGACAGTCCTACACAAAAAGAGCAAAGCAGGAGACATCACACTACCCAACTTCAAACTATATTACATGGCTATAGCAACCAAAACAGTATGGTAGTGATATATGAACAGACTCATAGCGCAATGGAACAGAAAGGAGTACCCAGAAATAAGGCCATACACTTATGTTAGTCTTGCCAGTGCACCACAATGTACCAGTCTCTTGTGAGTTATCACCTGAAGTTCTTTGTCTCATGATAAAGAAAATTTAGAAGCGTGGACACAAAGGGTGAGGTTGGAGTGCAAGTTTAATAAGCAAAAGAAGAAAATCTTAGCAGCAGAGAGGGGACCCAAATGGGTTGCCAACTATGAGGCTGTCTCTGGTGATTTTATGGACTGGGAAGAGAAGGGATGTGCTGACTGGTCTTGGAGAAAGTATTACCTATCTGTGCCTGAGACCTTGGTCTGGGAGTGATCAGGAGCTGAAGTGAAAGCTTAGCCCGGGAACTTGGCCCACAATCAATCAGGAGGTGAAGTAAAAGTTTGGCCTGGGACCATGGCCTGGGACCTATAGGGACTGAAGCGATGATTCATAGAAGCTCAGCACATAGTTCAAAACGTGAACAAAGAACAAAAGAAAAGTGCCCACTGGAACCCACTGGAACCCACCATGGACATGCCCACACACAGAAAAGAAGAGACTGTTTTCTGGAAACCTGCTGGTTATATAAAGGACAAAGCCATTTATGTTGGGTCATGTTCCCTTATCTGCATGGGCTGGATGTTTTTAAGTTTCCTTATCTGTGTCTGCAGCCTGATTTTTCAGGCTGCTTCTCTGTTTAAAGGAGTTTTACTGAGGACCCACCCAAACTACCTTAATGTTTTCTCTCACCTACAACCATTTTATCTTTGACAAATTTGACAAAAACAAGCCATGGGGAAATAATTACTTATTTAATAAATAGTTCTGGGTGAACTGGCTAACCATCTGCAGAAAATTCAAACTGGACCCCTTTTTGTTGAGGGACACACTGGACCCCAAGTTGATTTTTGTATAACTGTATGCAACAAATTAAATTGATATGGAATAAAGACTTAGATGTCAAATCCCAAACTATAAAAATCCTAGAAAAAAACCTAGGTAATACCATGTAGGACATAGGCATGGGTAAAGATTTTATGGCAAAGATATCAACAGCAATTGCAATGAAAACAAAAATTGGCAAATGGAATCTAATTTAAAGACTGTCTGCACAGAAAAAGTATCAACGGAGTAAACAAACAACCTACAGAAAGGGGGAAAAATTTTGCAATCTATGCGTCTGACAAAGGGCTAATATCCAGCATCTATAAGAACCTTAAACAAATTTCCAAGAGGAAAACCAAACAGCCTCATTTAAAAGTGGGTCAAGGACATGAACAAACACTTCTCAAAAGAATGCATTCATGCAGCCAACAAACATCAAGAAAAGCTCCACATCACTGATCATTAGAGAAATGGAAATCAAAACCACCACACCAGTTAGAACGGCTATGAAGTCAAAAAACAACAGATGCTGGCAAGGTTGTGGAGAAAAAGAATCACTTTCACACTGTTGGTAGGAGTGTTAAATTAGTTCAACCATTGTCGAAGACAGTGTGGCGATTCCTTGAAGATGTAGAGGCAGAAATACCATTTGACCCAGCAATCCCATTACTGGATATATATCCAAGGAAATACAAATTGTTCTATTATAAAGACACATGTATGTGTGTATTCATTGCAGCACTACTCCCAATAGCAAAGATGTGGAATCACACTAAATGCCCATCACTGATAGACTGGATAAAGAGAATGTGGTACATATCACTATGGAATGCTAAGTAACCATAAAAAATGAATGAGATCATGTTCTTTGCAGGGACATGGATGGAGTTGGAAGCCATAATTCATAGCAAATTAATGCAGGAAAACAAAATAACATGTGTTCTCACTTATAAGTGGGAACTAAATAATAAGAACACATGCACACATGGGGTGGAAAAGCACACAGTTAGTGTTTATTATTTTAAAAATCTGTTCATATATTTTGTGGCAATTTTCTGTTTAATTGCTTATCTTATCTTTATTGATTTTTAGAAAAGAGAGAGATGTTGAATCGTGACCATTATTTATCCTATAATTTATAAATAGATTATTTTTTCAGTTTGTGGCTATTTTATCACTTCCTTTTTGATATCTTTTGAGAAGTAAAGTTTAAATTTTAATTGAATTAATAGCTTGTAGCTATTTTGCTTTTGTTTAAAATTTCTCCTATAAGTTCTTCGAAAATTTAAATAAGTTTGCCTCTATATTTACTTTCTTAATGTATTTGGAATTAATTTTGTATATGATGTGAAGTAAAAATCTATTTTTAATTATTTTTTCAATGTTAATTAACACTTGTCTCAGAAAACTTATTACATGTCCAGCCATTTCCGAGATTTTTGTCCTTGGTTCATATTAGTGTAAGTAATGCAATTCTCATTATAATGCAGCACTGATCCTCATTTATACATTTACAGACTCAAATTTATTTTTAAATTAAATATCAATTACTTATGTGCAGTAAACTACATTGTTTTATATTCTATTTTTAGTTCACTTTTGGTGAGATAATTGTAGATTCAAATATAGTTTTAAAAAATAATACAGAGAGATTCCAAACACATTTTATTTAGTTTCCTCTATTGGTAAACTTTTGCATATTTTTTAGTTTTTTTATGACCCACTAAATTGACTTCATGTAATTGCATGCTGACTCAATCTTGAAAAATGCTTTTTCCACTAATCTCTAATGCTGTCTTCTAAAACTTATGTATATGCATGCATATGTTTTGGGACAGCATACTCTTTCTAATTATGTATTGGATTATCATCGAACCATCTAAATTATTGTAGACTTATAATAATATCTGATAGGGCGTTGTCAATCTATATTTTCTTTATTAAAATTGACTTGGCTATTGTATGTCCTACATGCTTCCATATATATTTTAGAGTAACTCAAGTTTTCTGAGTGAACCGTGTGGAATCCATGAATTAATTTTAGTAGAAAGTATATCTGTATAATATCAAGTATTTCTATATATGAATTTGGTATGCATTCTAATTCATTAATATGTTAGAAATAAATTTCAACAAATATTAATATTTTTACTTAAATTTAAAATATATTTTATTATGTTTATTTCTAGGTACATTATTATTGCTCTGGTTTTTATTTTTGTTAATTTTTTTATTGCAATTATAGCTTTAGAAATAACATTTTCCAACTGTTGATGGCATATAAAATATTGATTTACATGTAAAATACAGGAAAATTATTTTACTAATTGTGACAATTTGTATATTCTTCTGTTTTTTCATGTAAACAAATAATAAGAGTTTTGTCTCTTGCTTTCCAATCTGTACACTTTTAATGTAATTTTTAAATAATAATGTAAATTTTCACATTTTTAAAATAACTTTTTGAAATTTAAAAAATTTGAGGAGTATGTAAAAGATGTATATATTTCTGGGGTACATGAGATGTTTTAATTCACATGTGCAATGTGTAATAATCATATCATGGAAAATGGAGTATCCATCCCCTCAAGTATTTATCCTTTGTGTTACAAACAACTTAATTCTACTCTTGTAGTTATTTTTAAATGTACAATTAAATTATTATTGACTATAGTCATTCTATTGTGCTATCATATACTAGGCCTTATTTATTCATTTAAACTGTTTTTAAGGTACACATTAATCATCTAAACCTGCCCTCCAAACCCCGATTACCCTTTGCAGAATCTGATAACCATTCTTGTACTCTTTATAGCCATGGATAAAATTGTTTTGATTTTTAGATCTCACAAATAAGTGGGCATATGTTATGTTTTTCTTTTTGTGCCTGGCTTATTTCATTTAACATAGTAACCTCCAGTTCCATTCATGTTGCTACAAATGACTGAATCTCATTTTTTTGATGGCTGAATAGTACTCCACTGTGTAAAAGTACCACGTTTTCTTTATTCATTCACCTGTTTATGGAGAGTTAGCTTCCAAATCTTAGCTATTATGTACATTGCTGGAACAAACATGGGAGTTCAGATATCTCTTTGATACACTGATTTCTTCTTTGACGGGTATATAACCAGAAGTAGAATTGCCGGATTGTGTCATAGCCCTATTTTTAGTTTCTTGAGGATGCTCTATAGTGTTTCATAGTGGTTGTGCTAATTTATATTTCTACTAACAGTCTACAGGGTTACTTTTTCTCCACATCATTACCAGTACTTTTTATTGCCTATCATTTGGACATAACCTGTATTAAATGAGGTGAGATAATATCTCATTGCAGTTTTGATTTGCATTTCTCTGATGATCAGTGATGTTGAGCACCTTTTCATATGTCTGTTTGCCATTTGTATGTTTTCTTTTGAAAAATGTCTGTTCAAATCTTTTGCTCATTTTTTGATCCAATTATTAGATTTTTTCCTACAGAGTTGTTTGAGCTCCTTATATATTGTGATTATTAATTCTTTGTCAGGTGAGTACATTGCAAATAGTTTCTCCCATTCTGTGGGTTGTCTCTTCATTTTGTTGATTGTTTCTTCTGCTGTGCCAAAGCTCTTTAACTTGGTTTGATCTCATTTGTCCAAGTTTGCTTTGGTTGCCTGTGCTTGTGGAGTATTACTCAATAAATCTTGGCTGACTCCAAAGTCCTGTAAAATTTCTCCAAAGTTTTTTTGTAGTAGTTTTATAGTTTGAGGTCTTAGATTTAAATTTTTAATCCGTTTTGATTTTATTTGTGCATATGGCAAGGGGTAGAGGTCTAGTTTCTTTCTTCTGCATGTGGATATACAGTTTTCCCAGCAACATTTATTAAAAAGACTGTCTTTTCCCAATGTGTATTTTCTTTATTTTAGTTTTTAAATTTTTGTGGATACATAGTAGGTGTATATATTTATGGTCTCACCACGTTTTTTAATAATGAGTAATCATAAATAAACTCTAGGTGTTTGGATTTATTTCTAGGTTATGTATTCTGTTCCAATAGTCTATGTGTCTGATTTTATGCCAGTACCATGCTGTTTGATTACTATAGCTTTGTAGTTTAATTTGCAGTCAACCAATGTGATTCTTCCGGTTTTCTTTTTGGTTAGCATAACTTTGGCTATCCTTGGTCTTTTATGATTCCATATAAATTACAGGATAGATTTTTCTATTTCTATAAAGGATTTCATTGATATTTTGATATAGATTGCATTGAATCTGTAGATTCCTTTGAGTAGAATGGATATTTTAACAATATTGATTCTTCCAATTTATGAACATGCAATATCTTTTAATTTTTTTGTGTCGTTTTCAATTTCTTTCATTGTTGCTTTATAGTTTTCATTATAGTGATCTTTTCCTTCTATGACTAAGTTAATTCCTAGGTGTTTAGCTTTATTTGTAGCTATTGTAAATGTGATTATTTGTTTTATTTCTTTTTCAGATTGTTTCCTGTCGGCATATAGAATGCTACTGATTTTTGTATGTTGACTTTGTATCTTACAACTTTACTGAATTTATCAGTTCTAATGCTTATTTTATTGAGTGTTTAGGTTTCTCCAAATATAAGATTATGTCACCTGTAGACAAGGATAATCTGACTCTTACATTCCAATTTGGATGTCATTTATTTATTTGTTTGTTTTTGTTTGATTGTTCTAGCTAGACTTTCTGGTACTATGTTGAATAACAGAGGTGAAAGTGGGCATCTTTTTAATTTTTCAAATCTTAGAGGAAAGGATTTCAATTTTTTCCCATTCTGTATGATACTTACAGTATGTCTGTCATATGTGGCTTCTATTATGTTTTGTATGTTTCTTGTAGTCCCATTTTTGCAGGATTTTGAATAATGAAGGTATGTTGAATTTCATCAAGAACTTTTTCAGCATTAATTGAATGATCTTTCTAACGTACTGATGAATTTGTTTTTTAAATATTTTGTTGAGCATTTTAATATTAATATTTATTAGAGATATTTTCCTGTTTATTTTTTAAATTGTATGTCTTGGTATTAGGTTAATACTGGCCTCATAGACTGAGTTTGGAAGTGTTTTCTCCTATATTTTTCAGAATACTTTGAGTACTGGTATTTGTTCTTCTTAAATGTTTGGTAGAAATCAGCTATGAAGTCATCTGATCTTTAGTTTTTCTTTACTGGGAAAATTTTTATTTTGGCTTTGATGTTGTTTTGTGTTATTACTATGCTTGGGTTTTGAATGTCTTCCCATTTCAATCTTTGCAGATTATATATCTCTAAGAGTTTGTTCATTTTTTCCTAGATTTCCCAATTTATTTGACATGTAGTTGCTCATAGTAACCAGTAATGATTCTTTCAATTTCTGCGGTATCAGTCGTGATGTCTTCTTTTTCAACTCTGGTTTTATTCATTTGAATTACCTCTTTTATTTCTTAGTTTAGATAAATGTTTGTCCATTTTGGATAACTTTTCAAAAAGTCAACTTTTGTTTCATTGATGTTTGTACTATTTTTCATTTCAATTTCATTTACTTCTTTAATCTTCATTATTTTTTTCTTCTATTAATTTTGGGTTTGGTTTTCTTTTGCTTTTCTAGTCCTTTTAAGTTGGATTATCGGGTTGCTTATTTGAAGTTTTTCTCTTTTTTGATGTAGGCACTTATAGATATAAACTTCCTTCTTAGTACTACTTTTGCTATATCCCGCAGGTTTTTGGTATGCTGCTTCCATTATCATTTGTTTCAAAGTTTCTCATTTACTTTCTCAAATTCCTCATTGATCTGCTGGTCATTTAAGAGCATAATGTTTATTTTCCATGTATTTTTATAATTTCCAAAATTCATCTTATTGTTGATTTCTAATTTTACTCCATTGCAGTCATAGAAGATGCTATATATTATTTAATTTTTTTGAGTGTCATAAGACTTATTTTGAGACATAACATATGGTCTATCCTTCAGAATGATTCATGTACTGGGGAAAAGAATGTATATTCTGCAGCCATTGGATAAAATCTTCTGTAAATATTAATTAGATTCATTTCATCTGCAGGGAAGATTAAGGACAATGTTTCTTTGTTAATTTTCTGTCCAGAAGAGCTTTTCGATATGTAGAAAGCTGGGTATCGAAATCTGCAGTTATTATTGTGTTAGATTCTATCTCCCTCTTTGGCTGTAATATTTACTTTATATATCTGTGCTCCAGTGTTGGCTGTATCTATATTTAAAATTGCTATATCTTCTTGCTGAATTGACCCCTTTATCGTATATAGTGACCTTCTTTGTCTCTTTTGTATAATTTTTATCTTAAAATCTATTTTGTCTTAAAATCTATTTTGTCTGATATAGATTAGACATAGCTATTCCTACTCTTTTTTTTTTATTATTCCATTGGCATGGAATATCTATTTTCATCCCTTTGTTTTCAGTCTGTGTGTTTTTATAGTTGAAGCGTGCTTCTTATATGTAACAGATAAATGGGTCTTGTCTGTTTTATCCATTCAACAAGTTTACATCTTTTGATGGGAGAGTTTATTCCATTGGCATCCAACATTATTATTGACATGTAAGAACTTACTCCTGCCATTTTCTTTCTTCTCATTTTATGGTCTTCACTTCCTTCTTTCTTCTCTTCCTGTCTTCTTTAGTGAAGATGTTTTTCTCTGGCGATATGATTTAGTTTATTGCTTTTTATTTCTGTGTATCTTGAAAATGCTATTTTATAACCAATTATTTTAAACTAATAGCAATGTAACACTGTTTGCATAAACAAACACACACACAAAAAGAAAACTAATACTCTATGCCTTAAATTTGTCTCCCCACTTTTTAACTTCATGTTGTTTCTATTTATATCTTATTATACTGCCTGTGTCTCCAAAAGTTATTTTAGTTATTATTTTTTATTGATTTATTGTTAAGTCTTTCTTTTTAGGATAAAAGTAGTTTACATACTGCAGTCACAGTGTTGTAATATTCTGTGTTTTTCTGTGTATTTACTATTACAAGTAAGTTTTGTACCTTCAGGTGATTATTTATTTTTTATTAATGTACTCTTTTGGGGGCTTGAAGTACTCCCCTTAGCATTTCTTGTAGGATGAGCCTGATATTAGTGAAATCTCATAGCTTTTGTTTGCCTGGAAAAGTTTTCTTTTATGTGTGAAGGATATTTTCAGTAGATATGCCATTCTAGGGTAAAAGTTTTTTTCCTTCATGTATTAGTCTGTTCTCACTCTGCTAATAAAGACGTACCTGAGACTTCATAATTTGCAAAGAAAAGAGGTTTAATTGTCTCACAATTCAGCATGGCTAGGGAAGCCTCAGGAAACTTAGAATCATGGTAGAAGGGTAAGCAAGCACATCTTTCTTCGCATAGTGGCTGCAAGGAGAAATGGCTAGCAAAAGGGGGACAAGCCTCTATAAAATCGACAGATCTCATGAAAACAGCATGAAAGAAACCACCCCCCATGATTAAATTACCTCTTATTAGGTCCCTCCCACAACACGTGGGGAATATGGAAACTACAATTCAAGATGAGATTTGCGTGGAGACACAGCCAAACTATATCATTCTACCCCTGGTCCCTTCCAAATCTCATATCCTCACATTTCCAAAACACAATCATGCCCTTCCAACAGTCCCCCAAAGTCTTAACTTACTCCAGAATAAACTTGAAAGTCCAAGTCCAAAGTCTTATCTGAGACATGGAAAGTCCCTTCCACCTCTGAGCCTGTAAAATCAAAAGCAAGTTACTCACTTCCTAGATACAGTGAGGGAACAGGCATGGGGTAAATACGCACATTCCAAACAAGAGAAATTGGCTAAAACAAAAGACCTGCAGGCCCCATGCAAATTGGAAATCCAATAGAGCAGTCATTAAATCTTAAAGTTTTAAAATGATCTCCTTTGACTCCATGTCTCACATCCAGGTCACACTGATGCAAGAGGTGGGCTTTCACGGCCTTGGGCAGCTCCACTCCTGTTACATTGCAGGGTACAGCTCCCCTCCTGGCTGCTTTCATGGGCTGATATTGTCTGTGGCTTTTCCAGGCACATGATACAGTAGATCTACCATTCTGGGGTCTGGAGAATGCTGGGCCTCTTCTCACAGCTCCACTAGTCAATGTGCCAGTGTTAACTCTGTGTGGGGACTCTGATCCCACATTTTCTTTCTGCTCTGCCCCTTTAGCAAACCTCTGCCTAAACATACAGTTATTTCCATACATCCTCTGAAATCTAAGTACAGGTTTCCAAACCTTAAGTTTTGACTTCTGTGCACCTGCAGGCTCAACACCATGTGGAAGCTGCCAAGTGTTGGGACTTGTGCCCTCTGAAAAAATGACCTGAGCTGTATGTTAGCCACTTTTAGAGCTGAAGAAGCTGGGACACAGGGCACCATATGTTGAGGCTGCACAGAGCAGTGGGGCCCTGGGCCTGACCCAGGGAACCATTTTTCCCTCCTAGGTCTCTAGACCTCTGCTGGGAGGGACTGCCATGAAGGTCTCTGACTTGTCCTGGAGACATTTTCCCCATTGTCTTGGTGATTATCATTTGGCTCCTTGCTACTTACACAAATTTATGTAGCTGATTTAAATTTCTCCCCAGAAAATATTAATTTTTTTCTTATTACATCATTAGGCTGCAAATTTTTCAAACCTTTATGCTCTATTTCTTCTTGAGTTATTTGTCACTAAGAAATCTCTTCTGCTAGATACCCTAAATCATCTCTCTCAAGTTCAAAATGCCACAGATCTATAGGTCAGGCAGGGAAATGCTGCCAATCTCTGTGGTAATTTTACTCCAGTTTCCAACTTCTCCATCTGAGGCCACCTCAGCCCGGCCTTTGTTGTCCATATCGCTATCATCATTTTGGTCAAAGCCAGTCAACAAGTCTCTAGGAAGTTCCAAACTTTTCCACATTTTCCTGTCTTTCTCTGAGTCCTGTAAACTGTTCTAATCTCTGCCTGTTACCCAGTTACAAAATCACTTCCACATTTCAGGGCATCTTTATAGCAGCACCTCACTCCTGGCATCAATTTACTGTTTTAGTTCATTCTCATACTACTAATAAAGACATACCACAGAGTGGGTAATTTATAAAGGAAAGGGATTTAATTGGCTCACATTTCAGCATGTTTGTGGAGGCCTTGGGAAACTTAATCATGGCAGAAGGGGAAGCAAACACGTCCTTCTTCACATGGTGGCAGCAAGGAAAAGTGGCAAGGAAATGGAAAAAAGGCCCTTAAAGACCACTCTCTCCTGGTCTGTAAGGTTTTCACTGAAAAGTTTGCTGCCAGATACATTGGAGCTCCATTGTATGATTTTGTTTATTTTCTCTTGCTGCTTTTAGGATCCCTTCTTTATCCCTGACCTTTGTGAGTATGATTATTAAATGCCTTGGGGTAGTCTTCTTTGGGTTAAATCTGTTTGGTGTTCTATAACCTTCATATACTTGGATATTGATCTCTTTCTTTAGGTTTGGTACATTCTCTGTTATTATCCCTTTGAATAAACTTTCTACACCTATGTCTTTCTTTATTTTCATTTTAAAGCTAGTAACTCTTAGAGTTGCCCTTTTGAGGCAGTTTATTTTTAGAACCTGTAAGTATGCTTTATTGTTTTTCCTTATTTTTTGTCTCTTCTGACTGTGTACTTACAATTTGCCTGTCTTCAGACTCACTAAATCTTTATTTCGCTTGATTGGTTCTGCTATTAAAAGATTCTGAATGCATTCTTCAGTATGCTATCTGCATTTTCAGTCCAGAATTTTTGCTTGATTTCTTTTAGTTATTTCAATATCTTTGTTAAATTTATCTGATGGAATTCTGAATTCTTCCTCTATGTTATCTTGAATTTCCTAGAGTTTTCTCAACCCAGCTGTTTGAACTGCTTTCTCCATCTGAAAGGCCACATATCTCTGTTCCTTCATGATTGGTCCCTTTTGTCATATTTACTTCTTTTGTTGATGAAATGTTTTCCTGGGTCATTTTAATACTTGTAGACATTCATCTGTGTCTGGGCATCAAACAATTAGGTATTTATTGTTGCCTTCTCAGTTTTTGGCTTGTTTGCACCCATCCTTCTTTGGAACACTTTTCAGATATTAAAACGAACTTAGGTTTTATTATCTAAGCTGTTTCTACTTTATTGGGGACCAGTAATGCTGTGGTTCTTCCAAATTCTTAGATCTACCACTTTGATAGTCTTGATCAAGTTCTTGAAGAATTCTCTGGATTACACAGGAGAGATATTCGTTACTTTTTGCTGAACAAACAAAGTCTCTTTCTCTGTACTGAGTTCCCTGGAGTTGTTAGGGGGATGACACAAGCACCTCTGTGACTACCACTAATAGGATTGTGCTGGGTCAGACTTGAAACCAGCACAGCACTGGGTCTCACCTGAGGCCTGCTGTAATCACTCCCTGGATACTGTCCATGTTTGCTCAAACTTCTGGGACTTTACAGTTAGCAGGTGATAAAGCTAGTCAGGCCTATGTCCCTCCCTTTAGGGTGACAAATTCCACCAGGCCTTAAGATGGCCAAGAGATACTGTCCAGAAATCAGGGACTAGAGTCAAAAACCTTAGAAATCTACCTATAGATTTAAGCCAATAATTTTAGGATAATTTGTAAAGCAAAAATGCATGTTGAATACCATGAGTTACCACAGTTTAGGTAGCTTTATCCAGACAGAAGTTATGCTTTTTATTAAAATAGCTGCCTTGAGTGAAAAGTGAGTCTTTTCCACCTTAATCAAAATCAAGTATTTCTGCAAAGTGGGGTGGGAGAAGGGGTTGGCAGCAATGTGAGGCCAGCCACAAGCCTCAACCAAGAAGCAGGCCAGGGAGCCATAGTCTGACATGGTATACCTCAGGTGGTCTTGGTCAAATGGTGTTAGTGGGACCTTTACAGTTCAAGCTATGCCTATTTGACTCTGAAGTATACAAACATTGGCTGCAGCATATGTATAGGACTTCATATGATCTTCAGCAGATGCATGAGTATTTCAGACACCTTAGTAAGTAAGAACAGATTAATCAAGAATTCAAAGTAAAAGAGATTCTTTCTGGATATCTGCTGTTTAGACAAACATTATTGAATTCCGTTTTGTTGTTTCTCAGCTGTCTACTAGCAAGTACCTTAAATGCATGTGCATTTCAGAGGGCTAGTGTGTTTTGTTCTAATTTTAAGGTGTTAGTACCAAACTCATGGAGGCTACAGTGCCACACTGACTTCTCCAAATTATTTTCTGTACATGGGGTTAAGAAGGAAAGTATGATTGTGATAACCTTAAATTCATATATTGGGTCCATACTAAAACTCAGTTGGTATCTTCCCATCACATGGTCTTAAGTTGGGTCTAGATATATTATTTTCTGACCTTTAAAGTATGATTTTAGATTACAGACTCAACTTGTAACTTTACCAGAAGAAAAGTGGTAGGTTTTATAACTAAAACAACAAATGAATTACAAAGAAAATATGCCATCACAATTTGAGGTAGAAAAACAAGTTAATGAAATGATTAAAAATAAAAATGCCTGAAGGAAACTAATAACGCCCATTTCTGGAATTTTGTCTATAGGAATTAGAGTTGTTGAGGAAATCATTAAGGAGTTAGAGTGATTTGAAAAGTCTGCTTCAATTTTAAAAACAGAATAAGGGCAATAGATAATAAAAATAATTAAAAGATTTACTTAGAAGGTAGATAAAGCTCTTAGCATAACAGACCCTATTTTTGTGTAAGGAAAACAAAAGCCACAATGGCAAGAATAGAATGCTATAAGAGGAAGTGAAGATTGCTTCATATCTAGCTTCTCTGCACAGCAAGTTTCCAAAGTGGAAAGTATCTAAGTTTTAACAAGACCAAAAAGAGTGACTAGATCCCAATAAAGTTTATCAGAGGAAAAAATGAATGTTCTCAGACAACAATCAGGTATGATTCCCCAGTAGGAGACCAGAATCCAGGAGATTATTTTAAGGTTGCAGATAAAGAATCTGGGTGAATGTTATGTATGAAGAGGAATTGGGGAAAGCAATTTACAATTAAGGACAGCTACACTAAGTGATTACAGAAAATCTGGACATTTTTGATGAGAAAAAAGTAGAAAAACCTGGGTAAAATAGTATTAAAGAATTATGAGGTGAGTTTCAAGGCAGCACATTTATTTGAGGTAAACATTTAGTTAAAATGTATCTTAAGAGAAGAAGTCTTAGAAATTTAATGAATTGGGACTCAAAAGAAATGTCTATCAAAAATGAGACATGTTAAAGGGGATTGAAACAGGATAATGATAGTTCAAGTTCATACCTGGGTTAGACATTGATCTGATGGGAGAATATCTCTAGAGTACAATTATCCATCTGTAGAAGGTGAAGGTGGACATGATTTGTGTGAAGAGTAGATACTTTTGGCAGGCAAGACTTTTGTTGATTTCATGTCTTTCACTATGTGAAAGACAAAATCTACAGGAATATTTTATTAAAACAAATGTTTGTACCAGAAATCAAATAGAAAGCAAAAGGAAGGAGAACGCCCAAATTCAGTAAAGAATGCCAGTCCTACATATGTCGTAGAAGAAAATGGACCAACTTAACAAGCAAGTTAAACTGAGTCTTCCTGAAAGGCATAGAGAGATTTTAAAAAAAAAAAAGGGAAATTCAACTGAGTCATGTTCTGCCCCTGAAAGAAAAGGAAATGTAAGACATAAACATATTTATGCCTTAGAAGATTCAAAGGCAGAGGAAAGACATTGACTTAGGGAGCATATGAGAGGTTGTTAGTCAAGCTTAGAAGTGCTAACATTAAGGGCTTGGATTTTTATATCATGCATGGACAGAAAATTAAGCCTTAATCCTCCATGAGGTAAGAGCTTGGACCTAAGACCCCTGAATAAAACTGAATTTTGACGTGTTGTAGTCTAAGTGACAGGGAAACTAGAAAAGTTCTTCTCACTGCTCCTGAGATAGTACAAAATTACTTGCCTTACCTAAGACTCTTGATAGAGAAATATACTATACTCTGAGGAACTGAAACTATAAAGATGAACTACATACACTATTAAAGAGTGAATGTACTATTTCCACAAAGTAAGAGACTCATTAAAATTAAAAAAAAGAAGTACATGGAGATAAATCTCAGTCAATCATATCCCAAGGGCATGTGGTAGAAGAAGCAACACTCAATTCCCATTAATTTTCTATAGAAAAGTTATCTCTGCTGAAAATGAACTCAGAACAAGAAAACAAAAAAATGACAATATGCACAGAACAGTAATATATCTTCGGTTAAAGTCAGCAGACACAACACATTAGGAGAAGCACAGAACATGAGATAATAGGTCAATCTGAAAAAACATAAATTAAGTGCATGTTAATAAAAACTTTTAAAAAATTAATAGAAACCACATGGAAAGATGACATTACGAAAAAATAATAGTCAAATTTGAAATAAAAAACTACATAGAATGTTAAAAAAAATCAGAGTCAGTGGAAAAACAAAATAAAGAAAGCTAAGTAGAAAACTAGATAATAGAAAATGACCCAGAGTGCATCACAGAGACATGAAAATATGAAACAACATGAAAGGTGTTGAAGAGATATGGAAGACAGATTGGAAAATTATAACATACCTAATAGCTCCATGAGGAGAGAAAAACCATAATGGATGAAAGATAGGAGATTCTTTAATAGAATCAAATAGTTCTTAAAGGTATCTATTATTTTGGAGGATCTTAGAGGTGTTAATTAGCTTTAAATATTTAAGGTAAAATATGAATGTTAAAAATTTAAGATTAATCACAAAAAAATCAGCAGCTTATTAAATAGTTATAAACTAAGAGTGGAGAAAAAAGGTCCTGAACAAAGCTTGATCAATTCAAGAGAACGTGTAAAGGAGGAAAACAACAATAAAAATAATAGTGTGAAAAATAAAAATTACAAAAATAAGATTGGAAAAATAAATCAAAATATGTCATTAATGAATATGTGTGAATGGATTTATACAGATAGACAGATCATCAGGTGGATAAAGAAACAATATGCAGTTATATACTGTTTATAAATGATACACTTAAACCTTTAAAACGTGGAAATGTTAAAAATAAATGCATGGAAAAGGTGTATCAGGCATACACTAAAAAATAAATTTGATGTAACTATATTAGTATAAAATAAGATAGACTATATGGAATAATTATTAGAGATAAAGAAGATTATTACATAATGATAAATGGGCAGATTCTGGTCAAAGACATAGTAGTTCTGGACTTATATGTAGCTGATGCCATAACTTTGGAATATATACATGCAAATAAACATATAGCTTCATACATTTAAAAAATATGACAAAGCTACAAAGAAGTTGACAAAGCCATTACCATCATGAAACATTGTAACGTTCTTCTCTAACTGAACGAGCAAGTATTTAAAAAACTTTGAATTGACCAAATTTTAACCACATTTTAAAACTTTTATCTAATGAATATATATATAATCCTATATCCAACAATTAGAAAATATTATTTTCAAACACATGGAATGTCTATAAATATGGACCAAATATTAGGCCAAAAATCAAGTCTCAATGCACAACAAATATATTCCCTGACTATAATGCACTTACATTTGAAATCAAAAATAAAAATAGGACCAACTTACTGTTACTCATTTGTAAAGAAAACATTTGAAAACAATTCATGGGTCAAAGGAAATTTCATATAAAGAATAAGAAAAATATTATTTTAAAACAATAAAAATATTTCACATCTAAATTTGTGGAAACTAAAACTGTACTTAAAAAGGAATGGTTAACGTTAAGTGTATGCAACAGAAAGTAAGTTTTGAAATCAGAGAATTAGTCATGTAATTCAAGAATTCAGAAAAACAATATCAAAATAAACTGAAAGAAAAAGGATCAACGTGATAAAAGAACAAAAATTCATAATGTGATTAATAAAAATAAAAAGAGAGGAAAGCAAAATGAAAGTTTATATTTGAAAATAGTAATAAAATAGACAAATATTTTTAAATATGGGTGAAGGAAAAAAGAGAAGTCACTAAAGACCAGTGTAAAAATAATTAAGGAGCATAGCTATAAATAAATCACAGATGTTTAAAATAAGAAGATAATACTATGAAAATTTTTACCAGTTTATTTGAAAATATACATAAAATATACAAATGCTAGAATATTATATATTTTGAAACCAAATTTAGAAAAAATAGGAACTGAGTGAATCCATGAGGGAGTCAACAGAAACCCTCCGAAGAAAACCCTCAAGGCCTACCAAAGTTTAAATGAACATTTAATTCTTGTCTTCTGGACATAGTTTTAAAGCATGTAAACAAAAAGAAGGAACATTTTACAACTCATTTATGAAACTATTATAACCTACAGATAAAAGCCAAAATGAGACCAATCTAGTTTATAAAAAGAGATGCAGACATTTTAGTAAAATATTAGTAATCTAGCTCCATTAATATATTTTAAAAATATATCCTAAGTGAGTTTTAACCCAGGAATATAGAAATGTTTAACATTAAAACACATGTTATTATAATAAGTCTTTTTATTCTCTAAATATGGCATGTCAGATATATAGGGAAGACTCCTGGTGTAGAACGTTTAACATTTGTGTGAGATAAATAAAATTCATTTACAAGTGCATTAATCAGTTAAGGCTAGAAAAAAATGAGAAGATACAAATTTAGAAAGGAAAGGAAGCAGTGGAGCATACATTTGTCTTTGGAGCTTCTGATTTCTGGAAATAGAATTTGGGTTAAAATGTGCATGTTCTCACTTTACATGGGAGACAAACAATGGATATACATGAAAATACAGAGTGAAATAATAGACATTAGTGACTCCAAAACATGGGAGTGAGGGAGGGGTGTAAAGGTTAAAAATTTGTCTACTGGACACAATGCTGACTATTCAAGTGATGGGTACACTAAAAGCCCAAACTTCACCACTATGTAATGTATCCAGGTAACAAAACTGCACTCATGCCCTATAAATTTATAAATATAAAAAATAAATTTAAAAATAACTTGATTTAAAAAAAAACCACTATGCAATGTATCCATGTAACAAAACTGCACTTGTACTCTGTAAAATTATAAATGTAGAAAATAAATTTAGAAAGAACTTGATGGAAATAAATAATGTCATGCAGATTTAGAAAAACTGCATCTATTAAAATTAACATATATAGAATAAACAATACATCTGCCTATAATTTTTAAAGAAATAAAAGGAAATATTAAACATAAAGGAGTAGGCGACTTTAAAAAAATGACCATGCAGATTTGAGGAACTAGATAGGACTCCAGAAAAATACACCTGTATATATGTAGATATGAAATTAGAAATTCAATGAGCTAGTTAAATCACTGATTAGGCACCAAAAGAGTTAAAAAGCTGCAGATTAGATATGAAAATTATGAGACAATGCAGTAGATAGAAAAAAGGGATGGAAATATGAAAGAGAGATGAAGGGTCATAAATGATAGAGTGAGAAGATACGATATATATCTAATTTGAGAAACAGGTAAAGATAATGGAGAAATTGGGGAGAGCCAATATTTGAAAAATAATTGACCATTTTTTAGAATTGATAAGTAATGTGAACCTTCAGTTTCAAAGTTTCAAAAAGGCTAATGGATTCCAAGAAGGATAAATGAAAAGAAATACACAATTTGACACTTGATACTAAAACTTCAGGTTACGAAGGAAAACAATAAAGAAGCCAGGGAGGCAACAACATAACAACAACAGCAAAAAGTTTAGCCAAAAAGAAGGACAGTAAGTCAGATGACTTCTCAATAGCAGGACTGTAATCCAGAAAGCAGTGAAATAATATCTAAATCATCAAGATTCAAGACAATATACAACCGTCGACTTAGAATTTATACCTAAGCAAAGGAATCTCTAAAACATAGCAGAATAGAGGTATATTCCAACAAACATAAACTTTTAAGTTTACGAATAACTTTTTTTCACTGAAGGAACTTCTAGGAGTTTATCTTTACAAAGGAAAGTAATCCCAGAAGGAAGGCCAAGTATCAAGGAAACTGTTAAAAGAGAATAATAAACATAGGCATAAAACTAAATAAACTTTGACCATCTAAAACAATAGTAAGCAAATATTTCTTTTAGCTTTTTCTGGGGTTAACCACATCCCCAAATTTCAATGGCTTACACAAAATATTTCTCTTTTGCAAGTCTATGAGTTGCTTGAACCTATGCTCCTTATGTCCTCTTTTTCTAGAACACCAGCTGAAAGTATAGCTCGTATCTTGTACATGCTAGTCTCATAGTGGAGGGCAGGGGAGAGAAAATCAAACAATGTGATTGCATGTAAAACATCTGCTGTCAACTTGTATGTTGTCACTTCTGCTAAAATCCCATTTACCCAAGAAGTATCATGCCTGACAATGGGGCAGCAAATGATATTTATATCATCTATTCAATTTTCTCCATTTTTTAATTGTATGATATAAAAATAAAATATATATTTTTTGTTTTGTTTATTGATTTTGCTTTATCCTATGATATTGAGAATGAAGTCATAATACGTGTTCAAAATGGAGATCAGGAAGTCTGATTTACTATCTCAGTATCATTATTGTATAACTTGGTTGAGTGTTTTAATTTTTCTGTACCTGAAACCAGTTGTTTCTCTTGGAATCACTCAAGTGAGATGTTTGTCATCAAAGAAAACAAGGGGAGTATTCTCTGGTCCTCATATTAAACAAGTAGACAAACAGTACAATAGTCAAATAAAAAAGTGAAAAAAAAAAGATTAACAGACAATATAAATGTTAATTGACTAAGTGCTCAGAATATAACCAGAAATATTTACTGGATAAATAACAAGGATTACTAGTAGAATACACAGCAGGTACATAGTTTTATAATAAAGCCATGCTTGCAAAATATTTTACACTCTGTTGACATGTTAACAGAGAATTTCACACTTCATTGGAAAGTCATTAAGACAATTACCAGGTCATTAGTGTACACTTTTATTCTGAGCTTTTAAATTTTATTCTATAAAGAATTCCTTTTGACAGACAGTTTAGTTCTTAGCATGTGCTGAGTCAGGATAAAATCTGCACCATCTTTTCTATCCAATAATAGCCAGCATCCTTTAGAGACTGCTGAAGGAGTCTTTCTGGGATGTGTTCAGAAAATCCAGGAAATGTATTTAACCGTTTATGACTGGCAGATACGTTCAAGTTTCCTAAAAGGAAATCCCTACAATCTGTTACACTAGATTTCTGGCCTAGTGGGACCCCTCCGTGACTGTTAATGTATTTTGAAATATCGATTATTAATGTTATTTTTAATGTACAAAATTGTAAAGAAAAAACTTTATAATTTAATTGCCCATAGAGCTTATCTTAATATGGTGTTATTTATTTATTTATTTATTTTAATTGACACATGTTTAATATATAATTTATAATTGTACATATTTATTGGGTACAGTGTGATATTTTGATACACATACGCAATGTGCAATGTTCAAATCAGGGTAATTAGAATAACAATTACCTCAAATCTTTATCACTTTTTAAAGTGTATATCTTTCAAAATCCTCTCTTCTAGAGTTTAAAAAAAATACAGTAAATTATATTTCACCTAGCCACCCTACAATGTTATCTAAAGCTAGAATTTATTTTTCCTGTTTAATTTTGTATACATTATCCAATTGCTACCTTCTCTCCCTTCCTCTCTGCTTCCAAGCCTCTAGCAACCATAATTCTACTCTCTACCATTATGAGATCAACTTTTTAAGCTTCTATATATGAGTGAAAACATGTGTTAATTACCTTTCTGTGCCTTACTTATTTCACTTAACGTAATTTTCTCTAGGCTCATATAGGTTGCTGAGAATGACAGGATTTCATTCTATTTATGGTTGAGTAGTATTCTATTATGTATATATACCATATTTTCTTTATCTACTCACCCACTGATAGACACTTAGGTTCCATATTCTAGTTATTGTGAATATTGCTGCAATAAACATAGGTATCTCTTTGATATGTTGTTTTCTTTGCCTTTGGATAAATGCCAATAATGAGATTGCTAGATCATATGGTAGTTCTATTTTTAATTTTTTGAGGACTTTCTACTGTTTTCTATGCTGCCTGTGCTAATTTGCATTCCCACCAACAGTATATGAGTTTCCTCCTCTACATCCTTGCCAGTATTTTTTAATCTTTTTGGATGTAGACATTCTAACTGGGGTGAGATGATATCTCATTTTGGTTTTGATTTATGTTTTCCCTGAGGATTAGTGATGCTGAGAGGACTTTTTTTTTCTTATATTTATTGGCTATTTATATGATTTCTTTTGAGAAAATCTATTCAAATTATTTACCTGTTTTAATAGAATTATTTTTAAAGCAATACAAACACATGGTGAGAAAATTTTGTGTATAGATAATTTTTTAACTTTTTACAAAACTATATATAGCATTTTGAGACTGATTTTCACATTGTGCAAGATATCAAAATTATCTTGGGAATTGTTCTATATTGGTATATATATACATTTGTGTTTAATAACTGCTTATCATTTACTTTATGCTTAAATAAAATCATTATTTATTATTATAATTATGTATTAGTCTATTCTTGCACTGATATAAAGAAATACTTGAGACTGTAATTTATAAAAAAAGAGGTTTAATTGGCTCATGGTTCTGCAGGCTGTACAGGAAGCACAGCAGCTTCCGCTTCTGGGGAGGCCTCAGAAAACTTACAATCATCACAGAAGGCAAAGGGAGAGTGAGGTGTCTCATATAGTGGGAACAGGAGCAAGAGAGTGAAAGGTGGGGAAGGGCTGCACATTTTAAATAACCTGATCTCACAAAAACAGCACCAAGAAGATGGTGCTAAACTGTTCATGAGAAGTTGACCCTCATGACCCAACCACCTCCCCACAGGCCCCACCTCTAATACTGGGGAATACAATTCAACATGAGATTTGGTGGGGTATAGATCCAAACCATAACGAAGTATAAATATCATAATTTATTTAACAATTCCACTGTTGATAAATATTTAGATGGCTTATTATGAATAATACTGAAATAAATATCCTTATACATATATATTTTGATGTACTTTTATAAGTATATTCATATATTCTTCAGTTTTTGATGTGTCCTCTAGGTCCAACAGATGGCAGAAAGTTTTGTCATGTGCATAAGAAAATTACAAAGACATCTTTGAAGCAACACATAAGATGACATTCTTTACAGATAAAGAAAGATGAATACATATTCAGGCCAGAAAGCATCAAGACAGAGTTTCTGTTACACTTTTGTGTCATCTTGCAAGATTTCTTAGTGTTGTGATGCAGATGAAACTTTACCTGTGATGGCTTATCTTCTGAAATATAAAACTTGCTGAATCAAACTATAGCACTTGATAATCTGTGTGAGGAGTGAGTTTTGTACTTATAAAAAAACTATATTTTTCAAAGACTATATCCAGTGGAAACATAGTGAGAGTAAAGTATGCTCATAATGAATTTATGCCACCACTCCCTTAATGCTTGCTAAGTTTTAGAGTTTCCAAACACCAAAAATGTCTTTAAGGTGTTCCCATATACAGATGTTGAGTGAACTATGTATCTTTCTATACCTCTTTTGATTATGATCTTAATTTCCAAAGAAAAGTACTACTTGAAAAACTAGAAGAAGAGATAGGGCTGAGATTTGTTGATGACACAGTCCTAGCTAACTGTGATAGTATACTCAAAAATAGTAGCCATCATTTATTTGTTGAATATTTCAAAATTACACGATTTGAATAAGCCAAAAGGATACTATGAGTAGGTAGCCTATTTTTGGAGGGATTACCTTCTTTTAAATAAAGGATCTTGGGGTATAAAAGGTTCAGAAAAATTTAAAATACATATTATGAATTCTCTCTGCCTCCCAAGTATACCCCAAGATCCAAAGTATTGACTATTTTCCAATTTAAAAGCCCTTAGTTTAGTAATGAGAAAAGAATTCAAGGAAGACTCTACCAGAAAATGAGGTTAGAAATGAGAGACTCTTTGTAAAGTTCTTGTGATATTTTGGGGATCTGTGACTTATCTCAGTTTAGTCTGTATCTGAATAGGAATAGACCTCAGTTGGAAGAGATCATACTGGCTCTAGTAGAAAGCCCCAGAGCTCCTGATTTATGATGCTTCTATCTAGCCACTCACTGAGCTGAACATAACCTTGCTTGTTGACCCAGCACACAGCTAGCCCTGTATGACCTGGGTAGTTATAAGAACATGCTCACAATTTAGCATCTAGTTGTTCATGAAAAAACCTGCTGCTGTTAGGAAAAACTTGTTTGGCCTTGAAAACACCAAACCAAACCAAACCAAACCACACCACACCACACCACACCACACCACACCACACCACACCACACCAAACCAAACCAAACCAGGGAAGCCTGGGGATACAGCACTCCTTAAAAGCATTGTGAGTAGAGAAAATTATGTTCTTTTGTTCTTTGTGGCTGTAGTGCAATTCTTATTTTTCTTCTGATGAAGCTACAGACATATATATGAGGTCAATTCTAAGTGACCTAAGGTGACCAAAACAACTATCTATATAATCTTACTGCTTTATGTGTTATCGTTTTACATTAAGACGTAATTCTCTGGATTTTTTTCTTTTCTACCCTCAGAGTTTCCAGTTGTTCTGTCTGGGTGATAGCGATTAAGGTGTGCAGTACTATGTGGCACTAATGTATAGGTACGTTTGTCCTACAGCATATATTTCTTATGGTCCCTGGTACATAGTGCCACCGTCTTCCTTTAGCATGAATCAGACCAGTGTCTCATGCTATATTATGGAAAGAAATCTGCACTCTAGACCTTGAAGGTGTTTTATTTCATTTAAAGTCACATGAAACAAATATCCTGTGTGAACAAAAAAAAACATGACAAGAAGCTACTACTGAAAATGATTGGCTGACCATCTCTGACCCCAGACATAGAATATACTTCTATAAAGTTGTAATCTGAAATAACCTGGAAATTAGACTGAATAAGGGAAATGATACATCCTGTCAGAGTGCTATCACACACAAAAAAAACTTTTTTCCCAAGTGTTTGAAATGCTAAACCAATTACTACATATAATCAGTGCAATAATTAGTCACTAACAGGGACTTCTGTATTAGAACAGTTGATCTTTGACAGACAAACTTAGTCACACTATGCAGAACTCAAGAATAGAATCCAAATATTAATCACGTGAAATATAAAATCCCTTTTTAAAATTGTTTTAAGTGTTATGGGTACATAGTATGTGTATATATTTATGGAGTATATGAGATATTTTGATATAGGCATGCAATGTGTCATAATCACATCAGGGTAAATGGAGTATCCATCACCTCAAGGATTTATCGTTTGCATTACAATTTTTTTATAAGTAACTTGCCCATATATTTTAATTTAAAGCATATATTGATTTAATGAATTTACTTATTTGATTTTTATCATTGTGACTACGTATCTATTAGTTATACTTAAGTAATTTTTAAAATAAATTAGGTGCTTGTGCCTCAGGGTATAGGCTAGTTAACATAGTTAAACACAGCCAATCCAATAAAAACATACTGCAGTGTGTATGTATTAAAATTCTATATGGAAGCTGTTTTGTTCTCAGGAGTGAGGTAGGGAAAAAGATTGCATAGATATAGTCTTTAACAAATAAACATGTCAAAAACAATTAACAGTGACTACAACTTTCAACTATATAGTATTTTAGAGTTTATGAATCTCTTTATCTTATTTTTGTCTTTTACCCAAATGTTAACTTAAAAATAGTTTTGTCTAATCATCTCATCAAAGAATAATTTAAAATTAAAATACATCTTGTACTATGTTATGAAGATTAGTAGAATATTGCATTTTCCCAGGAGGCCTAATGTGACTGCTCCCTGGAAAATAATCAACTGCTCATTTCCTGAGGTGTAAACTTGGGACATCATAGTGTGAGTCCTAACAAAGAGAAACACTGTCTTAATCCTCTAAGGAATGCTATTTCAAATTATTTTTAGATCTAATTCCTAGATAAATATGGTTAGATTTAGACTTTCCTAGAACATATATCCATCAAACATATTTGTATCTTGGTAAACATTTAGGATGCTTCAACTAGATCTCTTGGGACTCAGGGGTCTAACTGTGGTGCAAAGCTGGCTTAGTTTTATGATTATGGTTCCAATTACTGTCTTTTGTCTTCCAGGAGCAGAGCTTACTTTTTCCCTTAAATACAATAGATTCATATTTTTAAAGATGGATTTCTGTTGGATTTTGGTTGAGAAGGAATATGTGTTCCTCATATTCAAGGAACATAGTTAATTTTTAAACAAAATCTTGATTATAAATAGTCTTAAATGTCAGCGGTCCATGTATAGGACTGTAGTCCCGTAAGATAATGGAGTTGAAGAATTTCAACTGCCTAGTTATGTTGTAGCTATCATAATACTGTAGCACAATCACTTAATTTTTAAATAACTTTAGTAGCCTAAGTATACAGTGTTCATAAAGTCTATAGTACTATACAGTGATATTGTAGCCCTTCACATTCACTCACCACTCACTCACTGACTTACCCAGAGCAACTTCCAGTCATGCAAGCTCCTGTCATCATAAGTCCTTCATACAGGTGTATCAGTTTTTATCTTTTATACCCTATCTTTATTGTACATTTTCTGTATTTAGATATGTTTGGATACACAAATACTATTGTGTTATATTTGCTTATGGTATTCAGTTCAGTCACATGCTGTACAGGTTTGTCGCCTAGGAGCAGTAGCCTATACCACATATTCTAGGTGTGTAGTAGGTTGTACCTTCTAGTTTTGTGTAAGTATACTTTATGATATTTGCACAACAATGAAATCACTTAATGATATACTTCTCAGAATGTGTCCTCATTAGTAAGCAAGGCAAGATTGTGTTATATTCCATCAATATACTAAATCAAATTATCCTTATAGCAAAGGGGATGCCATTCACAGTTATGGGGTTTTGATTAAAAGTTAATAACCATTCCTTTGTTGTAAAGATCTAGCTCAGAAACACACTCATAGCCTAATTTGTTTCCCCAGGGTCTATACATTGAGGAAGAAAGAGAGAAATTTAAAAATTTGAAAAATTGAAAACTCTAGAGGGAATACATTACCCCTTGGTTTGGCATACACTGTTATACTAATACAATTCACATGAGAAACTAATGTGGAATCTGCTAATCAAGAATCTTAAGGTAATCGAGTGCTTGTTGCTCTTGGGACTCAATTCTACATATTGAGAAAGTGCCTCTTCATATGTGGACATATCCAGAGAAATCCTGGTATGCCTTTCTAAGTAGTCTCTTGGATTGTTATGGATATCTGCAGTTAAGTTCTTTCAGCCCCACTTCTGCATTTTCTTGCTCTCTTTATTCCAATTCACAGTTAGTATCTTCTGAATGATCTTGCAGATTCTCTTTTCTTCTCCCATCATCTATGAAACTGGAATGGGGAGGACGTTAGAATGGCAGAGGAATCTTAAAGAAACTTGTCAATTCCCTCACCATTATTTTTAGGGATATTCTGTTTTAAGACTACCACATTTTAATTGTATACCCTTCTGGAGCCTTATCAAATAAGTATAAATGTTTGAATATCTATGTTAATCAATTTTCCCACAACTCAGTGAGTATTAGGAGAGCAATAGTTCAGTTATGCAAGTTCAGATATTCCAAGAATTTTAGCTTTTTGCTAATAGTTGTTTATGTAAGAGATTTTATTTATTTTCTTCTTTTATTTATTTTTTTATTGCATTTTAGGTTTTGGGGTACATGTGAAGAACATGCAAGATTTTATTTATTTTAAATTACCCACATTTAAAATTCATTTTCCTAAGTACTTAGTAAGAAAAGAAATTAAAGTGTTTTCTAGTTTTATTCATAATTTATTTTGAAAATATCTTTATTTGCTGGCAGAATTTTTTTCTCATGTATGTCCTTAGTTTTTATTGTTATAATACTACTGATCTTTAATGTTTTTTAAGAATCTATATTGGCCAGGCCCGGTGGCTCACGCCCACAATCCCAGCACTTTGGGAAGCTGAGGCAGGTGATGAGGTCAGGAGATCAAGACCATACTGGCTAACACAGTGAAATCCCGTCTCTACTAAAGATACAAAACATTAGCTAGGTGTGGTGGTATTCGCCTGTAGTCACAGCTACTGAGGAGCGCTGAGGCAGGAGAATCGCTTGAACCTGGGAGGTGGAGGTTGCAGTGAGCTGAGATCATGCCACTTCACTCCAGCCTGGGCAACAGAGTGGGACTCCATCTTAAAAAAAAAAAAAAAAAAAAAAAAAAAGAGTCTATATTACACTTTGCAAAATGCTAGCATATATAAAGACAAGTTCAAGTAGATTTTATCTTATAAATCTTGGTAATAAGTAAGTAAGTTGCTTTTGGACTTAATTGTGGTAGATAAAAGGGCCTAAATTAGGCGAGATCAGCTTTCTGATAATTTTATGCATTCATTTTATTAAACTTTCTTTTATTTTCTTTGTTTGACTAGATATCTTTCCTTTCTTGTTTTACTTTATAATACAATATACTATATTATTGCTCTTAATTTATACCTAGAGATGTACTAGCAAAATATTAATAGTATGATCTTTGGTAGCAAACAAATCTGGGTTCAAATTCTGGCTCTAAAGATTATGGAATGTATGGCTTAGTGTAATAATTTAATTTCTATAAATTTTTATTTTTACCTGTAAATAAAAAGATATTACTTCTCTCTTTCAGGGCTATTATGGGTATGTAATAGAATTATATATGTGGAATACCTGGCATGATATCCAGCATAGATAAGATATTTTTTAAAAAGCTGTTAGATATTACTGTATCATTCTTTCCATCCTGATTTGGTTTTTTTTGTTTTTGGAATTTCAACTTTATTATTGTACTATGCACAATCACATACAATAACATTAATTGTAAGTGAATAGCTTCATACAATCTTGCAATCATATGCAGTGGCATGTGCCAGTAGCCAATCTCTTTTAACGGCTGAATAGCATTTTACTGTAGAGATATACCACAATTCTTTTCTAATGTAGGCATTTATCACTAAAATATCCCTCTTAGAACTGCTTTTGCTGCATCTGGTAAGGTTTAGTATGTTGTATTTTTGTATTTGTCTCAAGATAATTTTTGATTTCCCTTTCTGATTTCTTCTCTGAAAAATTTGTTGTTTAGGGATGTGTTGTATAATTTTCACATACTTGTGAATTTTCCAAATTTTCTCTCTGTTATTCAGAAAAGATGCTTGATATAATTTCAATCTTCTTAAATATGTTAAGAATTTTTTATAACCTAACATTTAATCCTGTAGAATATTTTATTAGAATAATGTGTTTTCTGCTGCTGTTGGATGGAATGTTCTTTAAGTTCATTGGGTTCATTTCATCTGTAGTGTTATTTGTATCCACTGATTGCTTATTGATTTTTTGTGTGGATAATCTATAATTTGCTGAAAGTGGAGTACTGAAGTCCCCTTTAATATTCATTTTATATATTCAGGTGCTCCAATATTGAATGCATACATATTTGCAATTGTTATATCCTCTTGCTAAATTGATCCCTTTATCGTTATATAGTGATGTTTTGATATTTTGTCATAGATTTTGACTGAAAGTCTGTTTTGTCAGATATAAGTGTAGCCATCTCTTATCTCTGTCTTATTTTCATGGAATATCAATTTTATCCCTTCATTTTAAGACTACATGTATTCTTAAAGCTAAAGTTAGTCTTTTGTAGACAGCATCCTGTTGTATCTTGGTTTTTGAATCAAATAACATTTGAAATAATTATTAATAAGGACTTACTGTTGTCATTTTGTTAATTATTTTCCCACTATTTGGTAGCTTTCTCCTTTTCTTTTTTCTTTGTTGTTTTCCTTTGTGATTTGATCATTTTTATATTGGTATACTTTGATTTTTTCTCTGTCTTTTGCATATTTACTAGAGGTATTGCCTTTGTGGTTATCATAAGATTTACATAAAACATCTCATAGTTGTTATACACTGTTTTAAGCCATCAACAAATTTACTTAAGTCTTATACACTTTTACTTCTCCGTCTTCTCTGCATAGCACACTATTAATATCACACTTCACATCTTTTCATATTATATATTGTCTTTGTCTTTTTCTGCTGCTATTACAAAATACCACAGACTGAGTAATATACAAACAACAGAAATTTATTTCTTAACGATTCTGGAGGCTGGGAAATCTAAGATTAAGCTACTGATATTGGTGTCTGGTCAGGGCTACTGTTTTTAAGATGGCACATTGTCATGTTATCCTCAAATGGAGGAAAGTGGAAGAATAAGAGCTCTCTCTTCAACCTTGATCCCTTTTATAACAATGCTAATCCCATTTGTGAGGGGAAAAGCCCTTATGACTCTAGCACCTACCAAAGGCCATATCTCTTAATACTGTTGCATTGGGAATAATGTTTCAACAAAAATTTTGGAAAAGACACTGCCATTGAAACCAGAGGATATATCCATAAAAATTTTTTTACTCTACTTTTTTTGTTTTTGAGATGGAATTTCACTCTTCTTGCCCAGGCTGGAGGGCAATGGAGCGATCTTGGCTCACCACAACCTCCGCCTCCCGGGTTTGAACTATTCTCCTGCCTCAGCCTCCCAAGTATGTGGGGTTGCAGGCATGCACTGCCACACCTGGCTAGGTTTTCTTTGTTTGTTTGTTTGTTTGTTTTGTTTTGTTTTGTTTTGTGGTGATTCAGTCAGGCTGGTAGGGAAAATTTTAGTTATAGAGAATATACACAAACCCTTTTGGAAGGCTTAAGGATTTTTACTGTAATACTTGCCTGAAGGCAGCCCTGTCCTCTTAGCTAAATAAATTAGAGTAGAAACAAAGGAATGTGGGGAGTTTACCTAACTTGTTTACTGATGTGGTCCTATAAACTAACCCTTACGCATTCTGGATGGCTCTCTCAGGGTGAGGTTGACCAGAGATATTATCCACTAATGGGGCTGCTTCAGGCTTTGGAACCTAGCCTTTAATCTTCACCCTCTAGTGGTGTTGACTCAAAGCCTTTGCCATTTAATGTGTGCTGAATAAAGGCCGAGGAGGCCAGGATGTTGTGGCCAGTGGCTGCTATCTCTTTCCAACCTTCTCCTCAAGTGTCTGTAAGTGGCCCAGAGCCTACTCATTCACTGAATATTGTGTCTGAGTGAATTTATTGATCTGTTGTTGAGTCAGGGTCTTCAGACAGAACCCTGCAGGTGGTGACTCTGACATATACATACATATATGTATATATATGTATATATATATATGTGTATATATATACACACACACACATGTATGTATACACACACACACACACACACACACACACACACATATATATATATATATTTTTTTAGTAGAGATGGCATTTCTCCATGTTGGTCAGGCTGGTCTCGAACTTCCGACTTCAGTTGATCTGCCCAACTTGGTCTCCCAAAGTGCTGGGATCACAGGCATGAGCCACCACACCTGGCCTATTTTACTATACTTTTTAACAATTTTGTTTTATAGTTTTTGTACTAAGGTGATTTTGCACCACCATTAAGATATTGAAATATATTAAATCTGATTATATATTTACCTCATTGAGTTTTATGCTTTCATGTTTTTGTGTTGTTATTTAGTATCCTTTGATTTCAATTCAAATAGCTCCCTTTAGCATTTTTTGTAAGGCAGGTCTAAGGGTTTTTGTTTTTAATGTGAATATCTTCATTTCACCTTCATTTCTGAAGAAGCACTAGCTGTGTATAGTATTATTAGTTGAAAGTTGTTTCATGATGTGGTTTTATTAATGGTTTTATTATTCATGGTTTTATGTTTGTGTTCATTGAGCTATTGATCTCTTTAGGTTTATATTTTTTGTCAAATCCTGGAAAATATTGTCTATTTTTCTTCCAGTATTTCTTTTGCCTTCACTCTCTTTCCTCTGTTTGTGACGCTAATATGTATATTAGGCTACTTGATATTGTTCCATAGGTCACCAATGCTTTGTTCATTTTTTTCCCAGTTATTTTTGTCTTTGTGCTTTGTTTCAGACCATTGCTGTTGCTATGTCTTCATGTTCACTTACATTTTATTCTATAGTGTTTCATCTGCTTTTAATTCTATCCAGTGTACTTGTTGTTTAAAATAATGTATTTTTTATTCTATTCAATTGATATCATTTAAAAAACTTTAATATTTATCCTGAGACATTCACATTTTTTCTCCGTCTTCTTGAACACATGGATCATATTTGTATTAGCTGTTTTAATATTCTTATTGAATAATCCTATCATCATCATAATTTCAGTATTTGTTTACATTGATTGATTTTTCTCCTTGTTATAGGTCAGACGTTCTAACTTTTTTTTTTCCTGCTTTTTAACTTTTAATTGGGTGATAGATATGGTGAACTCTACATTGTTGGGTGTTGGATTTTGTTATATTTCTTTAAATAGTGGTGAACTTTGGTCTGCTATCCAAAGTCCTTGAGTTTAGTTTAATAATTTTGAGGTGTGCCTCTTATCTTTGTTAAAGCAGATAATTTCCATCTTTCATCCAAGAGCTCATTTAGCCCCCATACTAAGACTTTGCCCTTCTAAGGACTCTACTTGATGCTACGTGATTGCAGGGGGTCTTCTAATTCTGAATATTTGGAACATATATTATCCTCAGTTTCTGTGTGAGCTCTGAGACTGGTTCAGTCTAAATGCTTTATGATAATTCTTTTTCTGGCCTGAAGTGTTTTTTTCTTATACATGCACAGAGCAGTACTAAGCCAAAGACTCACAGAAACCTGTCTGGAAGTCTTCAAAGTGAACTCTCTCTCTGCAGTTTCCATTTCTCTAGTACTCTATTCCTAAAATTCTAGCTATCTTGACTTCTCTTAACTCTAATATCCTTCTAATCAACTCAGTGAGGTTGCCTTGATATACATAGCCTTGCTATATATATCACTCTGTATTAGTCCATTTTCACACTGTGGACAAAGACATACCTGAAACTTGGTAAATTACAAAGAAAAAGAGGTTTAAAGGACTTACAGTTCTATATGGTTGGGGAGATCTTGCAATCATGACAGAGAGACAGCAAGGAGGAACAAGTTATGTCTTACATGGATGGCAGCAGGCAAAGAGAGAGTTTGTGCAGCAAAACTTCCCCTTATAAAACCATCACATCTTGTGAAACTTATTCACTATTGTGAGAACAGCATGGGAAAGATTTGCCTCCATGATTAAATTACCTCCCACTGGGTTCCTCCCACAACCCATGGGAATTCAACAGAAGATTTTGATGCGGACACAGCCAAGTGATATCACACTCCCTGTGCTTCAGCCTGGAAATAGCCTTCAAATAATCATAAGGCTCACCTCATGGATTTCACTGCTCTGAGAGGTCACTTTCCTATTCTTCTTCTTGTTTAAGTTGAAAGACAATTGTTCATATATTTTTGTTTAGATTTTCTAGTTGATTAAGGCAGAAAAGTAAACCCAGTAGATCTCCAGGCACACACATACACTCACTCACACACACTTGTTTTTTTCCTGTTAGTCTTTTGAGGAAATTTTGAAAGTCTTATTTACCTTTGCATTCACAAGCATTCACAAACAGCACAATAGTCAGTATTAAATACATATTTTTGAAGGGATGAATCATTAGGTAAATATGTCTTTACTAACATATACACTATTTGCTTTAATACTGTTTTTTCCTTATTATTTTTCTACCTTAACTTACACTTCAGCAATAAAACATCTCAAATCATTACAAACCACAAAAGTGTTCAGACTGTCATTTCCACCTGCCTGAGTTATATCTGATTAACCTTTCCATTATCTGAAAGTGTTTGGAAAATGAATTTTTTAACTTCAAAGTTTTTTTTCAAATAGTACATTTAATTAAAGCAGGTACCATTTTACTAATTTATACTTTTGCATCTAATACTCTAAGCCTATACTCTAGAGGGCATTTTATTTATTTATAGATCTTACCTTAATTTCTGTAAGTTTCTACAAGTCTAATGTAAGGAATTATAGCCACAACAAGTAATTCTGGCATGATGTGATAAAGATCTGGATAAGCTGGTAGGTATTAAAATTAGAAAGAAATGAGATATCTAAGGAATCTTCCTTTCCTCTCTTCCTCCATCCCTTGCTTCCTTTCTTCCTTCTTTGACATTTTTGTGCTTCCTAATTTTTAAACTTCAAAAATACAACTAAGTATAAGACATAATCTTCACTTTGGGGAATTTCACATTCTAATGGGAGATGCATACCTATGTAAACAAGTAATTTTAGCACTGTGCGATAAATTTTTTCCATGGCATCAGTGGATATGGAATGATTATTCTCTAGATCAGTAATGGAAAAGTTCACATGAGAAATAGGATTTGGATTGAGTCTTGATGGATGACTAGGGCGTTTTTGGCTGTATCAGAATAGTAAATGGCAGGTTTCCTGTTAGCATAATAGTGGATAATTTGGTATTAATAGATTAGAATTGCATTATAGGTAATAGTGAGGTATAATGGCAGAGATGAAGGTTGGAATCTGGTTAAGTAATTTGGATTTTAGAGACAATAATAAATCTATGGTGATTTGAGAAGCTCTGAACAGAAGGATGTTAAAATCAAATTTGTGTTTTAGGAATACAGTTCTGTAGAAAATGTGGTAGGTGAATTAAGGGAACAAAAGACCCATTAAAATGTAATTTTAACTGTCCGAGTTAAGAATAAATGAAGTCCTTAAGTCAAACATAGTGTCAGTGACAGTGGAGATGGACAGTAACTAAATGTGAAACAGGAACATTTCTGAAGCAAAATTAAAAAGCGTTGTGATCTACTATATTGAAATATGCAGAAGGGAATAAGAAGGAACAATGAATTACGGTTAAAGGCATGGTGAAAGATGACTCAATCAATTATGTTAGGAAGGTGAAGAAAAATTCTATGATACTTGGGGTGTTTATGTAAACCAAATTTGTTATTTTGGAAGAAGTCTGGGTTGGAGATAGAATATGGAATCATCATAACATAAGATGTGTTGAATTGTACGTTCTTGAATAAGTTCACCCAGGGAGAGAGCAAAGAAAAATAGTAAAAATGAGCAATGGAGTTGTATAAGAAATGAGCATTCCATAGATTCGCAGAAATAAACAAGTCTAGAAGATTGAATGAAAGGAAAATATCTGAGGGGAAAGGAAAGAACCAACAGAAGTGATGTGAAATCTCAGTGAAACTAAAGGTTAGTAACATAAAAGACTTGTTATTAAAGATATATAAGGAGTTAAGAATAGGGAGAAATACAAAATAACTTAAAGTTTATTAAATTGATAGAACTGTAATAACTGTAGTGCCACCAACCATTAGAAAATATTAGATGGGAGAAAAGGTCTGGAGATAAATTTTTGGTCTGGTTTGTGATATTTTACATAAAGAGAATTAAAATGACATTCAGATGTCATGGCGGATATGAGGCAGAACAGAATTGCAGCTCCAGACAGAGCAGCGTGCAGGAGGCTTGTATTATGAATTTTAGCTCCAGATTGACTGTAAGAACAAACCAGCAATCCTGAGAGGACCCACAGACCATCTGAAGGAAGTGGACTGCTCCTGCAGGACCTGGGAGACACCCAAATACTGTGAGTGACACAACTGTAGAAGTGGGAAAGGGAGAACCTCCTTTTCCAAACGCACCCCCACCCCCACCGCTGGAGAACCTGAAGGTCTGTTTGTGGGAGAAGTTCCCAACTTTATCTGGAGTTGAGTTAACTTAGAAAGCCAAGATTAGTAAAACACAGGGGTAGAGGAAGCAGCAGAAATGCCCTGAGAGCTTGCTGAATCCCCAGTTAGCCCATTCCTGCCTGGCACCACAGGGATCTATCAGGATGGTGGCCAGAGGAGCAGGGGGTAAACCTCACAGGGAGAAGGACTTCTCTAACTGAACTTTGCAACAGTTTGAATGGGGCGAGAAGCCTCCTGGTCAGAACTCAGGGGAGGGCATGAATCCGGCTTGCAGAATTCACAGGTGGGAGAAGAACCAAAGCCCTTTTCTTTTGTAGCTGAGAGGCAGAAAGCCTCAGGCAAGTTTTCAAGCCTGACTCACCCTCCACTTAGAAAAAGACTTGAGGCTATTGTGGGGAGCATGGTGGGAGTCAGACCAGACTTTCAGTTTGTGTGGGAGCTGGGTGAGGCCTATGATGGCTGGCAACCTACACGATTCAGCAGAGGCAGCAATAATCCTTGTAGGTGCACAACTCTAGTTACCTGGGAATCTTAACCCCATTCCCCACAGAAGCTACAGCAAGACCAACTCAAGGGGAGTCTGAGCTCGGACACACCTAGCCCCACCCCCTCCTGACAGTCTTCCCTACACACTTTGGTAACAGAAGACAAAGGATGCAAATACAGGAAGCACAAAGAGCACCTGGAAAATTCATCACAGAAAGATCTTCACCTAGGCACATTGTTATCAGGTTAGACAAAGTGAGAACTAAGGAAAGAATCCTAAGAGTTGTGAGACAGAAGTACCAAGTAACCTCTAAAGGAAACCCTATCAGATTAACAGCAGACTTCTCAGCAGAAAACCTACAAGCTAGAAGGGATTGGGGCCATATCTTCAGCCTCCTCAAACAAAACAATTATTAGAAAAGATTTTTTTTTTAATCCAGCGAAACCAAGCATCATATATGAAGGAAACATAAAGCCATTTTCAAACAAATGCTGAGATAATTTGCGATTACCAAGCGACCACTACAAAAAGTTCTAAAAGCAACTCTAAATATTGAAACAAATCCTGAAAGCATATAAAAACAGAACCTCTTTAAAGGATAAATCTCACAGGACCTATAAAAGAAAAAGACAAGTTAAAAAGCAAAAACAAAAAACCAAAATGCACAGCCAACAAAGAGCATGATAAATGCAATTGTACCTCACATTTTAATACTAACATTGTATGTAAATGGCCTAAATGCTCCACTTAAAAGATACAGAATCACAGAATGAAGAACTCAATCAACTATCTGCTGCCTTCAGGAGACTCACCTAACACATAAAGACTCACATAAATTTAAAGTAAAAGGATGGGAAAAGGCATTTCCTTCAAATGAACAGCAAAAGTGAGCAGGGGTAGCTATTCTTATATCAGACAAAACAAACTTTACAGCAACAGCAGTTACAAGAGACAAGGAGGGACATTATATAATGGTGAAAGGCCTTGTTCAACAGGAAAATATTACAATCCTGACCATATATACACCTAACACTGGAGCTCCCAAATTTATAAAATAATTACTTATAGACCTAAGAAACAAAATAGACATCAACAAAATAATAGTGGGGGATGTCAATACTCCACTGACAGCACTAGACAAGTCATCAAGACAGAAAGGCAACAAAGGAACAATGGATTTAAATTATACCTTGGAACAAATGGACTTAACAGACATATATAGAACATTTCATCCAACAATTGCAGAATATACATTCTATTGAACAGTGCATGAAACATTCTTCAAGAGAGACCATATGATAGACCATAAAACAAGCCTCAATAAATTTAAGAAAAATTGAAATTATATCAAGCACTCTCTCAAATGACAGTGGAATAAAACTGGAAATCTACTCCAAAAGGAATCTTCAAAACCATGAAAATACATGGAAATTAAATAACTTGTTCCTGAATGAGAAATGGGTCAAAATGAGATTAAGATGGAAATTTAAAAAGTTTTTGAACTTAATGACAATAATAACAACCTGTCAAAAACCCTGGGATACAGCTAAGGCAGTGCTAAGAGAAAAGTTCATAGTCCAAAACACCTACATCAAAAAGTTTGAAAGAGCACAAATAGACAATCTGTCACATCTCAAGGAACTAGAGAAACAAGAACAAACCAAACCCAAATACAGCAGAAGAAAGGAAATAATTAAGACCAGAGCAGAACTAAATAAAATTGAAACAAAAAAAAAATACAAAAGATAAATGAAACAAAAAAACTGGTTATTTGAAAAGATAAATAAAATTGATAGACCATTACAAGATTAACCAAAAAAGAAAAGAGAAAATCCAAATAACCTCAATGAGAAACGAAACAGAAAATATTACAACTGACACCACTGAAATACAAAAGAGCATTCAAGGCTACTATGAAAAACTTTATGCATATAAATTAGAAAACCTAGAAGAGTTAGATAAATTTCAGGAAAAATAAAATTCTCCTAGCTAAAATCAGGAAGAATTAGCTATCCTGAACAGACCAATAACAACCAGCAAGATTGAAATGGTAATTTAAAAATTAGCAACAAAAAAAGTCCAGGACCAGACAGATTAACAGCAGAATGCTACCAGACATTCAAAGAATTGGAACCAATCCTCTTGACATTATTCTACAAGACAGGGAAAGAAGGAACCCCCCTTAACCTAGTCTGTGAAGCCAGCATCACCCTAATACCAAAACCGGGGAAGGACACAACCAACAGAAAAAACTGTAGACCAATGTGCTTGATGAACATAGATGCTAAAATCCTTAACAAACTACTATCTAACCGAATCCAACAACACAACAAAAGGATAATCCACCATGATCTAGTGGGTTTCATACCAGGGATGTAGGGATGGTTTAACGTATGCAAATAGGTAAATGTGATCCATTACATAAAGAGACTTAAAAACAAAAATCACATAATCATCTCAATAAATGCAGAAGAAGCATTTGACAAAATCCAGCATCCCTTTGTAATTGAAACCCCAAGCAAAATTGGTATGGAAGGGAAATACCTTAATGTAATAAAAGCTGTCTATGACAAACCCACAGCCAACATAATACTGAATGGGGAAAAGTTGAAAGCACTCCCTCTGAGAACAGGAACAAGACAAGGATACCCACTCTCACCACTCCTTTTCAACATAGTACTGGAAGTTTTAGCCGGAGCAATAAGACAAGAAAAAGAAAAAAAGGGCATCCAACTTGGTAAAGAGGAAGTCAAACTGTCCCTGTCTGTTGATTGTTTACCTTAAAAACCCTAAGGACTCCCCCAGAAAGCTCCTGTAACTGATAAATGAATTCAACAAAGTTTCCAAATACAAGATTAATGTGCATAAATCAGTAGCTCTTCTATACACCAACAGCAACCAGAGAATCAAATGAAGAACTCAACCCCTTTTAGACTTACTGCAAAAAACAAACAAACAAAACAAAACAAAACAAACAAACAAACAAAACCTTAGGAAGATACCTAACCAATGAGTCAAAAGACCTCTACAAGGAAAACTACAAAATACTGCTGAAAGAAATCATAGACAACACAAACAAATGGAAGCACATCCCATGCACATGGATGGTTAGAATCAATTTTGTGAAAATGACCCATGATCCCCAAAGCAATCTACAAATTCAACACAATCTCCATCAAAATACCACTATCATCCTTCACAGAGTTAGAAAACACAATTCTAAAAATCTTATGTAATCAAAAAAGAACTCACATAGCTAAAGCGAGACTAATCAAAAAGAACAAATCTGGAACAATCACACTACCTGATTTCAAACTATACTTTAAGGCCATAGTTACCAAAGCAGCATGGTACTGGTATTAAAATAGGTACATAGACTAATGGAAGAGAATAGAGAACCCAGAAATAAACCCGAATACTTACAGCCAACTGATCTTTGATAAAGCAAACAAAAATATAAAGTAGGAAAGCATATCATTCTCAAAAAATGGTTCTGGGATAATTGGCTAGCCACACGTAGGAGAAAGAAACTGGATTCTCATCTGTCACCTTATACAAAAATCAACTTAACATCGATTAAGGACTGAAACCTAAGACCTGAGACGATAAAAATTCTAGAAGATAACATGGGAAAACTTTCTAGACATTGGCTTAGGCGAGGATTTCATGACCAAAAACTCCAAAAGAAATGCTATAAAAATAAAAACAAATAGCTGGGACCTAATTAAACTAAAGAGCTTCTGCATGGCAAAAGAACTAAAAGTAGAACTATCATTTGGTCCAGCAATCCCACTACTGGGTATCTACCCAGAGGAAAGAAAGTCGTTATTTGAAAAAGATACTTGCACACTCATGTTTGTACCAGCACAATTCACAATGACAAAATTGTGGAACCAATGCAAATGCCCATCAATCAATGAGTGGATAAAGAAGCTATATATATATATATATATATATATATATATATATACACACACATATATATATAGCCATCATTTTTATTTTCCTTTTTATGGCTGACTTGTATTCTATCATATATACATATTCTATAAACATATATATGTATATATGATAGAATACAAGTCAGCCATAAAAAGGAATGAATTATCAGCATCTTCAATGACCTAGAGGAGATCAAAGACTATTATAAGTGAAGTAACTCAGGAATGGAAATCCAAACATCGTATGCTCTCACTAATATGTGGGAGCAAAGTTATGAGAATGCAAAGGCATAAGAATGATACAATGACTTTAGGGACTTGGGGGAAAGAGTGGGAGCAGGAAGAGCGATAGACAACAAATATGGTGCAGTGTATACTGCTTGGGTAATGGGTGCACCAAAATCTCACAAATCACCGCTAAAGCAAATACCACCTGTACTCCAACAACTTATGGAAAAAACAATAAAAAATAAAAAAAAATGTATGCTTAAGAGTTGATTAGCTGTTAAAATATATAAGTAATGTAAGAATTCAAAATGGCATGAATTATTTTCCAAATTTGATTTCCTTATATAATATGACATGAAATACAAAGGTTTTTAATAATTTGTTTTGAGTTCTAAGAAGTATTAAGAGATCTACTAGTCTGTTGAAATAAAACTTGTTAAACGGTATGCAATTTTTTTTAAATAAAAATAAAGTGACACTATTGTCTGGTTGAAAATGGTAGATACAGGCCTGACAGAAAGAAAGTTTTAATAGAAGGGCTCTGGGGATGGGTGCTAGTGTTAATCAGAATAAATATGTCTTTGTTACATCTGATATAAGTTTTGGCACATAGCTGGAGATGGTAATTTGGCTGCTTGTTAATAGCTTTTATTACTATGGTTTGACACTTCTGATTCAGCTCATGGGTTAATTTCTGAAGTGTAGAAATAAAAAAATGAAAATAACATGCATACGTAGGTGTGTGTTATAGATAAACTTGGATTTATGGCTGAATATATAATTATTGCTGCACATATACTCATTACTGTATTATAAATATATGCATACATAGTTGCATATATGTGTGAGTCTTCAAAATATTTGAAATAATTATTTGTAGTTATTTAAGATTTTGAAGACATTTTCTTCAAACTGGTTCATCCACTCACAGGTACTCTTGATCTTAAAGGTAATTACAAAGTCCTGTGCTGAAGACACCCACAGTTCTTCTGTTGGAACTGCAAGAATATTTGTAGGCATTTTGTCCAGTACCTGCAATGTTCATGAACCAGGCTGTAAAGTTGTATTTTATGTCTTATGTCACAAACCAACTAAACTAGGTTAGCACACCTGCCGAATCTGACAGACCCTGGCTAAGCGAGGGATGAAAGGAGTTTGCAGACATAGGTGTTTTGCCTGTGAGAGCCTGGCTAGGGTCCCCATGGCTTACAGACCTGGAAGAGGAAGTCTGGCCGTGTACCCCTGATATGCCTGAGGCACTCGTAGTTATGTTAGAACAGATTTAATGACAAAGGTCTTGAGCAACCACCATTTGTGGGTAATTAACATTGCCAACTCCCAAAGTAGACAGCAGTGGTGGGCAGGAATGATCAAAGGTTGCTTTTAGAACAACATGAGTAAATGAGCTATTTAGGCAAACTTCTCTACATTCCCTTGTTATCTGCTCTTTGCTATTAAGAGGATTAGGCTGTCTTCAGCCATAACCCTTTACTGAAGCTTTTGCAAAACCTTCCAGCCTTCCAAGAAGGTTTGCATCTTTCCTATAATTTTTTCCATCACCTTGATCGATCTCCTACACACACGGACTTCCATTTCTCTCACTTTTATTCTTACCCAAAGAACTTAGAGGTCCTAAAGCTACTTTGGGAATCAGAAATTAATATCTTTTATAGGTCTTGTTTCTCATTTATCCCTCTGCTATTCATACAAACTTTATAGAATATGAAAACAAAAGATAAGACTATTTGTGTATGTATGTGTGTGTGTGTGTCTGTGGGGGTGATGCGAAATGGGGAGGAGCATTCTTCTTCACCCCCTTCCTTTCCTATCAAGCAAATATCTATCTTAACAACACCCAGTTTGAGTTTTACCTCATCAATACTCCTGCCCTCAAAATTGCACCTTTAGAAATTTCTTGTAACATGTATTGACTGAACAATAGAGTTTAACATTTGATCATATTCTGTCTGGTGTTATGGTTTGTTCCACTTTTATTTGTCTCTTGAATAAAAATTATATCTTCTTGATTTAAAGGACCATATCATTCATTAACACTTTTATCATCAGCATAAACATATACAATTTACTGAATGACTGAAATGATATTTATGTGTTTCTTAACACATTACTGTGTTAGGATAAAATTAATTTAATTGTTTACTTTCATATCTTAGGCTATTTATCACTATAAATAATTAACTGAATTATCCATCTTTTTGTTTTTCAATGAGAAAAATGTTTCTATATGATTTTCACTAGATTAAAATTTTTTCAACCTTCCAAACCAAACACAGATATTACTGTGACGTTGACCCAAATAAGTCTTCCTTACTGGATATTTTATGCTTTCTACCTTATTTTTTATCACTGAAAGATACTTACATCTTCATAGAAGTTCAGCCTATCAAGCTATTCTCTCTTCTCAAAGTATGTTTTTATAACTTTATTTGTATGTATGAAAGTCCACAAGATGACATTTCCTTGTAATTCTGCAATTTTCTCTTGATATATTTTGCCCCAACCCTCTGAAATGCAGTCCATTCTTAAGGTAAACTTTTAACAAAATTACCATGGGATAGATCTAGGGTCAATTATATTCATCAAAGCTTTTGAAAGCACAGCTCAGTTTCTTAGAAGAGGGAATTAAGATATTTAACCATTGTCATTGGTACAATAAAATAATATGACAGTAGGAAACCTATACCAAAACTTAGTAGTAATCCCAGTGTTTCGGAATAGGAGACTGTTCTGCTTAGACTTAAGTGAAAAGGAGAAGAAACATTTGCGGTGTGCTTTTTCCTTCCTTGTTATCTAAAAGAGCTAGTTTAGGTTTCCTAAGTAAATGCAGGATGCATGCAGTGTTTTGGTACTATTATGCTAATAGTCAATGCATAGTTATGTGCAAACAATAGTATGTATGCATTTATAGAAAATTTCAACATTATATACATTCAATTGGTATAAATTGATAACAATAATACATTTTAATTTAATTTCTTATGTAAGTACTATTTTAAAACATGAGAATGGAAGTTCATGAAAATTTTTGAAGGTATTTTTTCAAGGTTTTCTCCCATCAATATTTTTCAAATCTTTATATAGTGTTTGTTTTATAAAACACAAAAATATGTTGAGTTTGTCAATATGTTGAGTTTTATAAAACACAAAAATATGTTGAGTTCAAAAAATAATGTTTAATATGTGACATTATGTGGGCAGCAGCACAGGCCAAATCCTGGGGCCAAGAGAGCCCAGGTGCCGCTTGTGGGAGGCTCAAGTCCTGATGATTCAGGTCCAGCCCGTGGACGGCATGAGGCTGGTAGCGGCACCTGGCACACCTGGCCGGAATTTCCCAACTGCAAGCTTCCTTTGCCCCGCCTCCCTGCCTGGCCTATTTAAGCTGTGAGCTCAGCAACAATAAACCAGACTTGATCAGACTCCTGTCTTGTCTCCATTCTTCGCGTCTCCTGCCCATCCATCCCCACTCCCTCCGGGCTCCTGTTGTTGTCCTGCAGGTCGGGACAGTTTGGCGCCCGAACAGGGACCCGAAGTAAGAGGGACACAGTGAGGGACGTCGTCGAAGCCGGCCGGATTGAAGGAAGAAATCCAGAGGAGGAGTCACCGCGGGAACCTGCTGCGGCCTTGCTCTCTGGTAAGTGGACGACGATATTATGGGTCAGGAAATTAGTAAGCATGAGTTGTTTGTAGAAGAACTCAGCATAGCATTAAAGGCGCAAGGAGTAAAGGTGAAAGTAAACCGGTTAATTAAATATTTTGATTATATTAAGGACGTTTGTCCCTGGTTCCCTCAAGAAGGAACCATAGATCAAAGAGGTTGGAAAAGAGTAGGGGATGCCCTAAAAGATTATTATGATGCTTTCGGGCTTCAAAAGGTCCCTGTAATTGCTTTCTCATACTGGAATCTAATAAATGAGGTCATTACCCGAAAACATGACGATCCAGTCATTGCTAATCTCATAACCCAGGGGGAAACTTCCCTGAGAAACTCATGTAGAAATTTGTCCGATAAAAGCCCCCCTTTTAAAGAAAATTCGTTAGTTTTGGAAAAACTAGAACCCAAAGAGGGCAGGGAGAAAAAGTCAGGGGAAGCTGACTTAATGTCATTTAATGGCAACTCTGGTAAAGAGGAACAGAAACCCGCGGAGAGCGGTGGGTCTGTGTACTCCTTAGAGAAATTTGCTGAACGTGTAGCCGCAGGCCTTAAACAAAAATTAGCTAACCCAAAATATCGAAAAAGGATTGTATGGCTAGCCAGTAGAGCCAATAGTTCAGAGGACGAAGGCATTGATGAGGGTCCTGATTTGGGGTCGAGGATCGGTGTGCATTTATGCCACAGAAGCCGATTCGGCCAGGTGGCTTCCCGAGAGACTTGTAAAGCAAGTAGATACCAAAAAATCCGAAAAACCAACTCCACCCAGGGACGACATTGAGCCCTGAGGGTCTTCTATCTTTTCCCTTTTTAGGAGTCAACAACATGGTATTATTTATCCTGATTGCTTTCCCTCCTTGTCTTACTGTCTATCGGTCCTGTTATACTCAGCAAACTCAGGAGCTTCTCAGGATCACAAATTGAGGCCATAAAGATGCAGCCCATTCAGGTCCATTACCACAGGCTGGAGATGGCAGACCTAGAGATGGAGCTTGATACCTTTCCTCTCAGGTCACCCGGCGAGCTGAACCGGTTAGCCAATGACGGGCAACTGAGGAGCATGAGTAAGGACACTCCGCCTAAGATAAGGAGGAAAACGTTTTTCCCCTCCCCATGATGGATAAGGAGTCAATGTTCTCTCATGTGGGGTCCTCTGACCTAAGACAGGCACGGTTCCCGCGGGCATAACTACCACTCAGCCTAATTTCTAAATAAAATAAAAAAGGGGGACCTGTGGGCAGCAGCACAGGCCAAATCCTGGGGCCAAGAGAGCCCAGGTGCCGCTTGTGGGAGGCTCAAGTCCTGATGATTCAGGTCCAGCCCGTGGATGGCACGAGGCTGGTAGCGGCACCTGGCACACCTGGCCAGAATTTCCCAACTGCAAGCTTCCTTTGCCCCGCCTCCCTGCCTGGCCTATTTAAGCTGTGAGCTCAGCAACAATAAAGGAGACTTGATCAGCCTCCTGTCTTGTCTCCATTCTTCGCGTCTCCTGCCCATCCATCCCCACTCCCTCCCTTCGGGCTCCTGTTGTTGTCCTGCAGGTCGGGACAACATTATTGAAGGCTTCTAATTTTCAAAAAATATAAGTACTTTTACAGACAAATAAAAGGAAGCACAGATATTTGATTGCTAAAGGAACTATTATTTTTCACTCCTGAATGAGGGGTACGTGTCTTTTTATGAATTACCAACAGTAGGGAATATTGGTCAAGATATTGAGTCTTTTTTCTATTTTTCATATTATTCAAAAACATATGAACATAGTGAACAAGTTCAAGTAGAATTAAAGGGCATATGACAAAGAATTTCCTTCCCATTCCGGATAACTCTTTAATTCTCCCAACAATTTCTTGGATATTTTTCCAGAAATCTCCCATACACTTATAAAATCATACTGTATTGTATTTTTCTGCAAATCATTTGTTTTCAGTTAACTATGTTAGAGATTTTCTCATGCAAGTACCTCATTTTTTTTTTACTGGTTACTTAATATTTCATTATAAATGCATGCTTCTGTGTGTGTGTGGTTATTAAACTATTTCTTTATTGATGAATATTTAGTTGGTTTTCTGAATATAAATCTTTTGCATATGTTCAGGGACATTTCGAGGATAAATTGATACAGGTAGAATTGCTGAGTCAAACAGTATATGCATGTCAAATGTTGAAAATTTTTGTTAGATTGCCACTAAAGGAGTGCTAACAGTTTGCTCAGTCACCAGTACTACATGAGTGCTTATTTCCCTGCATTCTTGCAAGAAGTGTATTAAAACTATTTTAATTATTTGCAAGTCTGATGGGAGAGAAATGAGATATATGCTTAATATATTGTATCCTCTGAAGGAAAATTTAAACCAACCCAAGGCTTACAATAACTCTCACTTTGTTAATAATATTATTAATTATTACTGTTACTGAGTCAGAGTTTCACTCTGTTGCCTAGGCTGAAGTGCAGAGGCATGATCTTGGCTCACTGCAACCTCCAACTCCCAGGTTCAAGCAATTCTGCCTCAGCCTGAGCTGGGATTACAGGTGTGCACCACCACACCCCACTAATTTTTGTATTTTTAGTAGAGACAGGGGAGTTCCCTATGTTTGCCAGGCTGGTCTCGAACTGATGACCTCAAGTGATCTGCCCATCTTGGCCTCCCAAAGCGTTGAGATTACAGGCATGAGTCACCGTGAGCCAACTCACACTTTGTTATAATAAAACTGTTGTAGATGGCCTCACCTGCCATATCTTTGCCAGAAAAATAGTTCATAAGAATTAAGTTTAGTATTCTACCAACATTACTTAAGGTCAGGTTTGACAAACACAGCTTTAGTGCCTAGCATAGTGGCTGGCAAATAGTATTTATTGTGTTTTGTTAGTACAATAAATGCTTACAGTATGTCAGCCACACTACAATAAATACTTACTATATGCCAGCCACTATGCTAGTGGTTATCATTAAGTATTTATGTATTAATAAAATTTAAATCTTATTTTAAAACATAAAATTTTAATTAATATTAAAATTTATTATTTAATCCAAATAATTGATTGTAAATATGGTTAACATAGTAGTGTATAGCAGTTAGAGAAGATGTTGGAAATACATTGTGTAGTGTACTTACAGGGAATGTTTTTTGCACCATATGAAACAAATGGTTTCTTTACACTTAAGTCAATAAAGAATAGTCCTTTTATTATAACACAAAATATTTTTTGTAGGTAAAGTTTGTTTATACCTGAGCAAACTGTTTTTGGCTTTCTGTTTCATTTAGTATATTTTTACTAAAAGTTTATTTTTGTTTTAAGTATATTAAGTGATACAAACAGTGAGGTCCCCACAGTTGCCAGTGTGCTGTTGTTATTGGTCTGCAACAAGCTAAGCATAGAATTTTAAACTAAGCTTGAGAAAATTTTATAGCTATTGGATAGAGTAATTTTAGGACTGTAGAATCTGAACATAAAAGATGTGAGCATGTCTTTCGCAAATCTTTTTCTCTTCCAATTTTCCAGTTATTTATTTTTATTGTGCTTTGCAAATTTATTGGTCCAGAACAAGTTGGGAATTTTGAAAAAAAAAAAAAAAAAAAAAAACAAAACAAAACAAACAAAAAAAAAAAACCATGCTGTTTAAATGCAGATAGTTTGAGAAGCACTGGCTTATGTGAGGATTATAAAGGACTTTAGCTGTATTCATATTTTTGAAGATTTTCTGATTAAATTTTCATTTACTATGCTTTTCCTAGAGATACATATTTCAAGGAATGATGATCCCAAGAAAAAAAAAAAAGTTCAAATCATATTTATTTATTAATGGACTCTCACTTTTGATAAGATTTAAAGTTTAATAAGTGCCTATGATGCTACTGTTTTATAGTATTATTCATTACATGTGATTTTTTTCACAATACTTTATTTCAATATTAGGTTCATATATTTAGGAAGCATATGAGATGTTTTGACCCAGGCATGCAATGTGAAATAAGTAAATCCTGGAGAATGGGGTTATTCATTCCCTCAAGCATTTATCCTTTGTGTTACAAACAATCCAATTATATTCTCTTAGTTATCTTAAAATACTATTGTTATTATTGACTACAGTCACACTGCTGTGCTATCAGAAAGTAGGTCTTATTAATTATTTACAACTATTTTTTGTACCCATTAACCATCCACTCCTTCCTGCCAACACCCTTCTACCCTTTCCAGGCTCTGGTAATCATCCTTCAACTCTCTGTGTCTATGGCTAACTTTTTTTTTTTTAGATTCCAAAATAAGTGAGAGCATACAATATTTGTCTCCTTATACCTGGCTTACTTCACTTAACAAAATGATCTCCAGTTCCATCCATGTTGTGCAAATGACAGGATCTTATTCTTTTTTATGACTGAATAGTACTCTATTGTGTATAAGTACCATGTATTCTTTATTAATTCAACTGTTGATGGACACTTAGGTGGCTTCCAAATCTTAGCTATTGTGAGAAGTGCAGGAAAAAACATGGGAGTGCAGGTATCTCTTTGATATATTGATTGCCTTTCTTTTAGTTATATACTCAGCTGTGGAAATGCTGTATCATATGGTAGCTCTATTTTTAGTTTTATGAGCAACCTTCAAACTGTTCTCCAAAGTGGTTGTGCCAATTTACATTTCCACCAACAGTGTGCGGGTGTTTCCACATTCTTGCCAACATTTGTTATTGCCTGTCTTGTGGATATAAGTCATTTTAACCAGGGTGAGAAGATATCTCACTGTAATTTTGATTTGCATTTCTCTGAGGATCAATGATGCTGAGTACCTTTTCATGTGCCCATTTTCTATTTTTATGTCTTCTTTGGAGAAATGTCTGTTCAAATCTTTTGCCCATATTTTTATCAAATCATTACAATCTTTCCTATAGATTTGTTTGAGCTCCTTATACTTGTTATTAGTCCCTTGTCACGTGAGTAGCATGCAAATATTAACTCCCATTCCATGGGTTATCTTTTCATTTTGTTGATTTTTTTTTTCTGTGCAGATTTTTTTTTTTTTAACCATGTGATTCCATTTGTCCATTTTTGCTTTCATTTCCTGTTTCTGCAGTGTTGGTCAAGAAATTTTTGCCCCCATAAATGTCCTGGAGATTTTCCCCAATGTTTTCTTGCAGTAGTTTCATAGTTTGATGTGTTAGATGTAAGTGTTTGATCCATTTTGATTTGAATTTTGTATTTGGTGAGAGAGAGTGATCTAGTTTCATTCTTCTGCATATAGGTATCCAGTTTTCCCAGCACCAGAATCAATATCATGAAAATGACCATACTGCCCCAAAGAATTTATAGATTCAATGCTATCCCCATCAAGCTACCACTGACTTTCTTCACAGAATTGGAAACAAACAAACAAACAAACAAAAAAACACCTTAAATTTCATATGGAATGAAAAGACAGCCCACATAACCAAGGCAATCCTAAGTAAAAAAAATACAAAACTGGAGGCATCACACTACCTGACTTCAAACTATACTACATGGCTATATTAATTAAAACAACATGGTACTGGTACCAAAACAGAGATATAGACCAATGGAACAGAACAGAGGCCTCAGAAATAATGCCACACATCTAGAACCATCTGATCTTTAACAAACCTAACAAAAACAAGCATTGGGGAAAGGATTCCCTATTTAATAAATGGTGTTTGGAAAACAGGTTAGTCATATGCAGAGAGCTGAAACTGGATCCTTTCCTTATACCTTATACAAAAATTAACTCCAGATGGATCAAAGATTTAAACATGAGACCTAACACTATACAAACCCTAGAGGAAAACCTAGGTAATACCATTCGGGACATAAGCATGAGCAAAGACTCATGATTAAAACACCAAAAGCAATGGCAACAAAAGCCAAAATAGACAAATGAGATCTAATTGAACTAAAGAGCTTCTGCACAGCAAAATAAACTTTCATTAGATTGAACTGGCAACCAACGGAATGGGCAAAAAAATTTGCAATCTACCCATCTGACAAAGGGTTAATATCCAGAATCTACAAAGAACTTAAACAAATGTACAAGAAAGATACATCTGTTCCACCTGGCTGTGTCCAGTACACCATCTTGCCCTCCCTTTAGTCTGTTGTTTCTTTTTATATCATACTGTACTGTCTATGTGTTGAAATGTAGTTATTATTTATGATTGACTCATCATTTATTCTTTCTACTTAGGATGAGAGTAGTTTACACGCCACAGATATTGTGTGCTTTTCTGCATATTTACTATTAACAATGATTTTTTTTTTACCTTCACGTGATGATTCATTGCTTATTAACATCCTTTTTTTTTTTTTTTTTTTCCAATTGAAGTACTCTCTTTAGCATGTCTTGTAGGACAAGTCTGGTGTTGAGATTGCCCAGCTTTTGTTTGTCTGAGGTCTTTATTTCTCCTTCATGTTTGAAGGATATTTTCACTAGATACACTATTCTAGGATAAAAGATTTTTTTCATTAGCACTTTACATATGTCATGCCACTCTCTCCTGGTCTGTAAGTCTTCCACTGAAAAATCTGCTGCAAAATCCTTTGGTGTTTCATTGTATGCTATATGTTTATGTTTCTTTCTTATTCTGTTGCTTTCAGAATCTTTTCTTTAGCCTTTATCATTGGGAGATTGATTAATAAATTCCTCAAGGTATTCTTCTGTGGGTTAAATCTGCTTTGTGTTCTATAACCTTCTTGTATTTGGATATTGATATCTTTCTCTAGGTTGTGAAAATTCTATTATCCTTTTGAATGAAGTTTCTACCTCATATCTAAGGAAAATGGTTTTTAAATTTGCCCTTTTGAGATAATTTTCTAGATCCTGTAGGTGAGCTTCATGTTTTTCCTTTCTTATGTCTCCTCTGACTGTGTATTTTTAAATGGCCTGTCTTCAAGATCACTCATTCATTCTTCTGCTTTATCCATTCTGCTATTAGAAGACTCTGATGTATTTTTCTGTATGCCAATTGTGTTTTTCAACCCCATCATTTTTGCTTTATTCTTTTGAATTATTTTGATCTCTTTGTTAAATGTATCTGATAGAATTCTGAATTCCTTCTCAGTGTTATACTGAATTTCTTTGAGTTTCTCAACACAGCTATTTTGAATTCACTGTCTAAAAATTCATGTATCTCCGTTTCTCCAGAATTGTTTTCTAGTGCCTTATTTAGTTCATTTGATGAAGTCAGGTTTTTCTGGATTGTGTTGATGCTAGTAGATGTTCTTCAGTGTTTGCACATTGAAGATATGTACTCATTTTAGACTTCATGCTTGGACTTGTTGGTAGCCATCCTTTTCGAGAAAACTTTCCAGATATTGGAAGGACTTGGGTGTTGTGATGAAAACTCTATTTGCTTTAAGGGGCACCGCAAGCCCAGTAATACTGTGGTTCTTGAAGATTTGTAGAGGTACCGACTTGATGATATTAGACAAGATTCTGGAGAATTCTCTGGATTATCAGGCAGAAACTCTTGCTCTCTTCCCTTACTTTCTGTCAAACAAATATCTTTTTCCTCTATGTTCTATGCCACCTAAATCTCTGTGTGGAGTGGCACAGCACCCCTGTGGCCACCACCACTATGATTGTGCTGGGTCAGACCTAAAGCCAGCACAGCACTGGGTCTCACCCAAGGCTTGCTATAACCACTCCCTGCCTACTATCTGTGCTTGCTCTAAGACTGTGGGCTCTACAATTATCAGGGGGCAAAAAGTCAGTCAGGTGTATTTGCTTATCTTCAGGGTGGCAAATTCCCCCAGGCTCTGGAAGAGTCCAGAGGTGCTATTCAGGAGTCAGAGACTAGAGTCAAAAAACTAGAATTTTACCTGGTGTTCTTTTGTACTATGGCTGAACAGTGGCACTCAAACCACAAGATGTACTTTTTCTTACTCTTCTCTTGTTTTTCCAAAGGCAGAGGAACCTCTCCCCATAGCCATCACTATGACAGGCTATGAGGAGTACTGCCAGACCACCACTGATGCTTTCTTAAGGACCAAAATCTCTTAAGTCAGCTGGTGGTGAATGCTGCCTGACCTGGGACTCACTCTTCAGGGCAGCTGGCTCACCTCTGGCCCAGAAATGGTTCAGAGATGTCATTTAACAGTCAATTCCTGGAATTAGAGACCATATTAGCTGACTTTGTGCTCTACCCCTCTTTCGCCATGCTGAAACCTGAAGCTAGCAAGTCTAAGAGGCTCACCCAAGGACCTTGAGATAGTATCTAGTTATCACTGCTGTTTATTCTGGGCCCACATGCTCTTCAGTTAGCAGGTGATACATGATGCCAGAACTGAGTCCTTTCCTTCAATGCAGCAGGTTCTCTTCTGGCCCAGGTTATGTTTAGAAATGTCATCTGGGAACTAGGGCCTGGAAGAGAGACCTCACAATTCTGATCACAACTCTCACAACTCTGATCCATGCCCTATTCTGCTGTGGTATCCAAGATGCAAGAAAAATAACTCCCTCTCTTATTTCTTATTTCCTCAAGCAGAAGGATGGGTCTCTTATGGAGCTGTGAGCTGAACAGATTGGGGTTAGGGGAGGGATGATGCCAGCACTCTTTTTGACTGCCTCAAGGTGGTGTCTCAGCAATTCATGTGCCTCCCTCCCACCCCCTAGCCCTTCCAGGCCACTGTCTCTGGGCCCAGTTCAGCACTAGGCCTTTCCTAAGAGTTGTAGTCCTTGTGGCCTAGCCTGTCTATCATGTTCACTTAGAGACTCAGAGCAGCTTACCACTTGATGGAAAGGTTTGTGGGAATTCAAGGTGTGACTAATGGGATCAGCAATTCCCCTTTGACTAAGGCTGGTTTAAATGCTTCCTCTGTAGGTAGGTCTCATCTGAATTTGATTTGATTTTTCTTTCTGCTCTACCTGGACAGCACTGAGTTCAGTGCCTCACAATTACTATAGTATTTGTCCCCGAGCATCGAGAGACATCCACATCATCACTGTCAGTGGATGAGGGAGTGGTCCTGAGATGGGTGGGTAAGTCGTGGCATTTGCAGTTCACAACTATGTTTTCTGTCTATTCAGTGCCTCTTTCAATGAAAGGAATTTAAAACCAGGTAATATGAGGGTTCACTTGATTTTGGTTCTTATGAAGGTTTTTTTTTGTTTGTTTGTTTGTTTTTTTCTGTGTAGATAGTGGTTAAATTGGTGTCCTTGCAGCGGGGGTGATCTCTGGAGTGTTATATTCCATCTTGTCCTGCCACCCTCCTGTCAACATTACTTTTTATTAAATGCTAAACACTGCATGTAGTGTAAAAATATTTTAAGGTAATTATGATTTTTAATTGCAGAAGAGCAATCCAAGTCAAAAATCAATCTATTGAAAAGTGACATAAATTCTGAGTAGTTGACAGTCATGTTAGCTCCGAGATATTCCAGGACAGATGAATTTGCTTTTTGTACAAACTTGTTTTTAAAGACACATGCACACGTATATTTATTGCGGCACTGTTCATAATAGCAAAGACTTGGAACCAACCCAAATGCCCATCAATGACAGACCGGATGAAGAAAATGTGGCACATATATACCATGGAATACTATGCAGCCATAAAAGAGGATGAGTTCATGTTCTTTGCAGGGGAATGGATAAAACTGGACACCGTCGTTCTCAGCAAACTAACACAGGAACAGAAAACCAAACACCACATGTTCTCACTCATAAGTGGGAGTTGAACAATGAGAACACATGGACACAGGGAGGGGAGCATCTCACACTCAGCCCTGTCCAGGGGGTGGGGGCTAAGGAAAGGATAGCATTAGGAAAAATGCCTAATGTAGATGATGGGTTGATGGGTGCAGCAAACCACCATGGCACATGTATACCTATGTAACAAACCTCTACATTCTGCACATGTATCCCAGAACTTAAAGTATAATAATAATAATTATTATTATTGAGATGTGACCTGGGAGTATTTTATTTATTATATTATTTGTTACCTAAATACTTTATTTTTGTAAATTGCATTATTGTTGTATAGGCCTTGTGAGTTTTGTGCTTCCAAAAAATAATAAATAATAAAAATAAATAAAAAACAACTTGAAGTAGTTTTGACTTTCTTTTTTGAATTTTTTATATTAAATTGCTCGAATACTTTATTGAAATTTTCTTTTAAAATTGCTACATTATAGCCTATCCATTATTTTTATGGTTGTTATTTTTAAATATCAAGTTTTCCCATGTGTCTTTTTGTTGTTGTTGTTGTTTGGCAGGAATAGGCCTTTTTTGCATATATTTATGCTTTTTTTTTCTCATTTCTTTCCATAATTGGGCACTTTGGAGCCATTGGAAAACTTGTTCTGTGTTGGAAACTTAGCATATAAATCTGTTTTTGTCATTTTAATGGTATTCACTTTAAGGTATGAATGAAAGTTTGCCACTAAGCCTGCTCTTATACTAAAAATTGTTTTCACTTAGGTAGCAGGTCTTGACCAAAGATCTGAAATTATGGTAGAGATTTAAACGTTTAATGCCTAACACTGATAAAATAGGTAGGGTTTATTATGGCCAAATGTGTATTATTACTCTACGGGAGAGCTGTGGAAACAATCTGGGGGCCTTTAATTCCAGATTAAGCACCAAACATTGGAAAATTCAATAACTCAGTTCAACCTTTAAAAAATATATCCAAATTATAATCTTAAATTATTTCATTGTTTACATAATTAAGATTTAGCAGGCATGTATTGAGTACTGATTATGTGGCACAATGGGATTTGGAAAAATTCAAATACAATTAAATTACTCTCGCCAATGTACTCACATCCTGTTCTTAGCAAAAACAACTCATGATGTGCAAAAAATTGACCACATGCCTTTATTTATAAACTAACAAATTATTATGCTAACCCCATTTCAAAGCCTCTAGTAAAAGGTTAAATATAGTTAGACATAGGAAAGTCAACTTCAGAAAAGCTAAACATTACATGTTATTGTTCTTGACCTCTATAGTTGGCAGAGTTGATTGAGAGAGAAGAGCTGACTCAGGCAATGTGAAGTCAAGTAAAGAGGTGAGGAATCTGTTTTTAACACTAGTAAATGATATATGAAAAACATCTAAGACTTAAAAAGTTGGTTCATATGGGATTTTGATCTATGGAATGACTTTTTAAAAACTGTACAAAAAAAGTAGGCTGATTGATTTTAAAAAAAACTTGCAGAGGTACCAATAATATATCAGAGAATGGTAATTAAAACAATTGAAAAAAATTGTTGCAGATAGAAATTAGATCAATATTTGTCTTAGTCAACAAAGATAAGTGTCAAAAAGTAAGTGATCTAAAATTTACTTATTCTAATTACAAAGTAGATACTCTATGTTTTAATGATGACCACTTAAAAATGACCATTTAAAATATGCTTAATTATAAATATAAAAGTACATAGAAAGTGTTAAGGAATCTATAAATTTCTATGTATATGTCAGACATTTTATATATTAAGTACTATAAATTTATAGGTTGCATACTATTGTAGAGGGAATTTACCAAGGTCAGACATAAGTTATGAGAGAAAATGAGTGGACATTTTAACTTATAATCAGCAGTACTTGTTTCTGTAGACTTGTAAGTTGAAGAGAGACCTAATTTAGTAAATAATAAAATGGTAATGATGTGATTTTTTGAAATGGCTAGATAGATGTTAGTAAGACACTATTGAGCAAAGGTTACTAGGCTTAAATCAAATCAAATCCTTAACTTTAATTTTGTATATTCTATTTTGAATGTATAGAATTACAATTCTGAACTTCACAATGATATCAAAACAGTTTTTACTCTTCATATTTTTTCACTTGTTCTCTGTAAGAAATGCTAGGCCTGATAAAGGGACAACTTCACTATTTTGAAAACCTTACATAGCAATGGTTCAAAGATGTTCATTCTATATACTGGGTTTTAGATAGCCAAGTAGCAGTAAGTTTGAATTTTTTCCTTCCTGTTTTCCTAAAATTAGATTGTCTAAATTCTACCGACAGAACCCCATCAAAAGAAATATCCTCCATCATTCTGGGCTCGTATCAAGTCAAATCAAGCTGTCTTACAAAAGGAGGAAAAAGGAGTTTACTCACTAATTCTCTGCTTTTCAGACTTCTTTATTGTATCTTGTTTTATCTTTCAAGATTGAGGAGAGATAGGAGAACATTCTTTTTTGCCTTAAGGATAAATGATGGCAGATGTGAGAAAAATGGACTATTCTCTGTGTGATATATAATAAGAAACACAGGAATAACAGCAGCTTCCACAGGACAAATGTTATAATTAAGTTCTATTACATTTAGAGCTGATCAATATGATTTCATTTGTTTTCAGTCATGCTTTATATGAACATTTGGGGATTAGAGTTTAAGGTTTAGCTAGTTTATTGGTTATATTGTAAAGCATGATCAATCTTATTACAGGCAATTATAGCTCTCTCAGTAGTTGGAATCAATACTAATAATGATACTTTACATTTGTATAATGCTTTATGGTTTACAAAGCAATTTCTTACAATGATCACCTCCAGAATCATTGCAATGGTAAAGGAAGTAGGCATTGTTACAGTCAAATAGTTTTCAAACTATTTGACTTAGGAGTCATAGCTCTTAGGAGTCATACATCTAGGATAGAACATTGGCTCTGCATGCTTTAAGTAACTTTTAGTAAATGAATTTTTTTGGAAACTGTTTCTTATATTTTATAAAATGGAAGTGATAATTAAAAATCCATTTAACACAGTTGTTATGATGAACGCATTATCTCATATATTTATAGCCGTCTGTTTTCAAAGAAGTTGGTATGTATTGTGGTGTTAGCCAAGCAAACCTTTTAAAATCTCCATCTACGGATGAAACATTGGAGGGCCCCAGAGGATATGGCTTGCCTGGTGTGCACACAGAACTTGAAATTATATTCTGACTTCGATTGCAAAACTTTACATCACACTGCCTGTGTAGAGTTTCTGTAGTTAAAATATGGTTAATTATGTGTAGAAATTATTTCATTTAATGTGGTTTATTTTTCTTACACTCTATTGGTTTGTTTCAATCAGCCACACATGAGGATTTTTCTTCTTCTTTTATTTGGGTATTATCAATTATGGCTGAATTTCCTGCAGCTCTAAATAACCAATAGAGTGCAGTAGAAGTGGTGCTATGACTTCTGAGTCTAGGTCATAAAAGGTAATGAGGCTTTTGTTTTGTTTGCTAGGAACACTTGGATTACACTCTAGAGCTGTCATGTAGGAGATCTGACTACTTTAAGATCTCATGTTTTGTAGCCTAGGCCACATGCGGATTTCACATGTAGGCACATTGGTTGAAAGTGCCTGTTGAGCTTAGGCTTATAGCTGCTTCTTCCAAGGCACTAGACATGTGAGTGGTGCCATCTTGGACCCTTTAGGCCAGTTCATCTGCCATCTGGGTACATGAATAATTTTGATTGAGGCCAACAAAAAGCAGAAAACCTGTCCAACTGCACCTTGCCAGAATTCTCGACTTACATAATTAGTGAGGTTCCGTCTTACTGTTTAATTCCCTAAATTTTGGAGTGGTAGACAGCAATAGAGAATTGAAACAGGCTCATTCTATACGCAGTTATTTCTTCATGGAATGCTTTTTCCTCCTCTGTCACTTTCAGCACTTTTATCTCTTTAACAGGAATATAAGATGAGTTCATAGTCACATTCTTATTATCTTAAAGCAAAGCAAAACAAAGAAGGAAAAGTCTTACTGAGACAATGAGAAGTGCAAGGAATGGAGACATAATTGCAGAACATAGATTATATTATAGACATTATATAACAAAAGGAGAAATGAATGTGACAAGTAAAGAGATTTGAATTATAAAATTATTTGGAAACTGAAAAAGGTGAAAGTTGGGAATGACACAATGAAATATTTTGCAGGCTCAATAAAATTGTCTTTTCTTTTTTGGAAGATTGAAAGAGAATGTTGAATGAGGCAGAAGCCTGTGACTATGATACAGTTTCTTCCATGGTTTAGTTAGACAATTTAGAACACTAATAAAAATAATAATAATAACTAATATATACCAAGGATACCTAATACACTATTTTATTCAACCATCATGCCAAGTCTGCAAGGTAGGTATATTGTTGGTATCATTTCCTACTTTAAAAACATAAAAGCTAATACTCAACAAGGTTAGGGAACATACCCAAAGTCTCAGAGTCTGATTCCAAACTTGAGGCTTTTTCAGTCAAGCCTCCATCTGTCATAGCCACTGAATAACAGAATAGCCCAGTTAAGCTTTTCCAGCTAGCTTTTTTTTTTTTTTTTTTTTTTTTTTTGGTGGTTGTTGTTTCTTTTTTTGACAGAGTTTTGCTCTTGCTGCCCAGACTGGAGTGCAGTGGCACAATCTTGGCTCACTGCAACCTCCACCTCCCAGGTTCAAGCGATTCTCCTGCCTCAGACTCCCGAGTAGCTGGGATCACAGGCATGTACCACCATGCCTGGCTAATTTTTTTAAATTTATTTTTAATAGAGATGGTGTTTCTACATGTTGGTCAGGCTGGTCTCCAACTCCCAACCTCAGGTGATTTGCCCTCCTTGGTCTCCCAAAGTGCTGGAATTACAGGCATGAGCCACCACCTTGGCCAGGTTTTATTTCTTCCTAATTTTTATTTTATCTTCCACAGTCATGTGAATGACCTCAAGGGGCAGAGAAGAGGATAAGGAGAAATGCCTAGAGAAGGTAGGTTGTGTGTGTGTGTGTGTGTGTGTGTTCCAGACATATAAAAAAATGTCTCCCCTAAGATTCTATAAGCATAATTCAGGTCTCCAGGACTCTACAAATAAAAGCTACTTAACCCTGATATACAAAAGAAAAGAGGATTGCCTTATTTTCAGGGAATTGCTTTGTGATTTACAATCTGAGGTCTATAAGTTTGCTGTGTTCATGTTTCCAATTTGTAGCCTATATATTTGAAAGCTGCTGTTGGGAATATTTGCATTTAGTCTATTCTAGTGTGTTGAATTCTCAGTTTGACATGTATATGTTTCCAAATTCAGTGTATATTTTAAAATTTCCTATCTTGCTGAGTCCAAGCCTGTAACGGTAGTTGGTTTGCAGATGAGGGTATTGGCTTGTGGAGGAGTTTGAAATAAGAGATCAATAAAATGTAGTGTGCAGCACACATTTTTTTGAAGGTCCAGTGCTGGAATCCTCAGTCATGTTTGTTTTCATATAGAAATGTGAGCTACGGGGAATAAATGAAATGCCATTTTTCTTGAAACTCAAGCAAATATTTAATGGCCACATATTTTAAATTTTATGGCAGAAGAAGCAAGAACACTTTTGTTAAGTTTATGAAAATATCTTTTCTGCTTTTAAATTACCCTTTGGTATAGTGGCTTTCAAACATTTTTCTTCAAATGCATTTTTTTCTTTTAATTTTAGTTGACACCTAATAATTATACATATTTATGGGATATAGAGTGATATTTTGATACATGTATACAATGTGAAATGATCAAATCAGGGTAATTAGCATATGCATCACCTGACACTTTCATCATTTCTTTATGTTGTGGATATTCAAAATCCTATCTTCTGGCTTTTAAAAAATATAAAATAAATTATAGTTAACCAAATTTACCCTATGGAACTCATTTCTTCATGTTTACAAAATCATGAACCATGTGATAATTAAATCTGAACTCAAGACTCAGTACATCAGCACTATATATATATATATAGCTAAAATAAAAGATTTTGGTAACGATAATTCCCTTACTGACATGTTCTGTTCTGTTCTATTCCATTCTGCTCTTTTATACTCAACTTTTTATATTTTATTCTAGTCTTATCTAGTCCAGTCTTTCTTATTTCAAGAAAATATGCTGCTATAACCTACTAAAAAAATTTAATAACCCTCATTTTTTTGGTCTCCCTCCCCATGCAATCTCAGAAGCAGTGCTTTATTGATGAGAGAGCACCTGTCACTTGACTTGTAATAGAAGATGGGCCAGAATAAGATGAGAGCAGTAGAAAGACAGCTAGAGATTTTATTTTTAAAATGTGACAAAATTAGTAAAGGTGAATGACTGTCACCATTTGTAATGCAATAATATGTGAAAATAATCATTTGTGGATTTTAGATTATTTCAGTTAGACTAGCTTCAAGGAAACATTGGGATAGATGTAATATATCTTTAATAAAAGATCAGTACTTGTGGTCACTTACCTTATTTCTTCTGATTTTAAAAGTAATACACATTCACTTACAGATAATTTGCAAAATACAAAATGTTATAAGGGAGAAAATGTAAACCACCTGTAATACCACCACATATTAGTAAGATTTAATAACACTTTAATGTATCTCCAAGTTTTTATAGTATTTTTCACTGTATACATTTTTTCTTTAAATAAATTGAGGTCACATCATATGTAATCTATTTTTAATTTAAAATCATATAATTTCCTTGATACTAGTTATTTTTTTTTTGAAAACTAATTTTAATGTAAACACTGTATTGTAATACAAATACTTGCAATAATTTATATATCTGGTTCTTTGCTGTTACACATTTAAGTTGTTTTTATTTGCTCACTTATATCTTATAAATAATGCTGTATTGAGCATTATTGCACACATATGCTAGGTGATTGCTCTGAGTTTTGAACTCATAGTAACTTGTCTGGGATGTAGAATTAATGAGTTAATAAACACAGTGATTTTTATGCCTATTTAATCATGTTGTCAAATTTCTTTCCAGAGAGCCCATACCAATTTATGTTCCACAAACAATATATCAGAATAAGTTTGACGTTACATCCTCTTTTTTTAAATTGCATTTTAGGTTTTGGGGTACATGTGAAGAACATGCAAGATTGTTGCATAGGTACACACATGGCAGTGTGGTTTTCTGCCTTCTGTGCCCTCACCTGTATCTGTCATTTCTCCCCATGCTATCTCTTCCCACCTCCTCACCCCGCCGTCCCTCCCCCATTTCCCCCCAACGGACCCCAGTGTGTAGTGCTCCCCTCCCTGTGTCCATGTGTTCTCATTGTTCAACACCTGCCTATGAATGAGAACATGTGGTGTTTGATTTTCTGCTCTTGTGTCAGTTTGCTGAGAATGATGGTTTCCAGGTTCATCCATGTCCCTACAAAGGACGTGAATTCATTGTTTTTGATGGCTGCATAATATTCCATGGTGTATATGTACCACATTTTCCCTATCCAGTCTATCATCGTTGGGCATTTGGGTTGGTTCCAGGTCTTTGCTATTGTGAACAGTGCTGCAATGAACATTCGTGTGCATGTGTCCTTATAGTAGAATGATTTATAATCCTTTGGATATATACCCAGTAATGGGATTGCTGGGTCAAATGGGATTTCTATTTTTAGATCATTGAGGAATCGCCACACTGTCTTCCACAATGGTTGAATTAATTTACATTCCCACCAACAGTGTAAAAGTGTTCCTATTTCTCCACATCCTCTCCAGCATCTGTTGTTTCCAGATTTTTTAATGATCGTCATTCTAACTGCTGTGAGATCGTATCTCAATGTGGTTTTGATTTGCATTTCTCTAATGACCAATGATGATGAGCATTTTTTCATATGTTTTTTGGCCTCCTGTATGTCTTCTTTTATAAAGTATCTGTTCATATCCTTTGCCCATTTTTGAATGGGCTTGTTTGTTTTTATCTTGTAGATCTGTTTTAGTTCTTTGTAAATTCTGGATATCAGCCCCTTGTCAGATGGGTAGACTGCAAAATTTTTTTCCCATTCTGTTGGTTGCCGATTGACTCTACTGACTGTTTCTTTTGCTGTGCAGAAGCTGTGGAGTTTGATTAGGTCCCATTTGTCTATTTTGGCTTTTGTTGCCATTGCTTTTGGTGTTTTGGTCAAGAAGTCCTTGCCTACGCCTATGTCCTGAATGGTTTTGCCTAGATTTTCTTCTAGGGTTTTTATGGTGTTAGGTCTGATGTTTAAGTCTTTAATCCATCTGGAGTTAATTTTGGTGTAAAGTGTCAGAAAGGGGTCCTGTTTCTGCTTTCTGCACATGGCTAGCCAGTTTTCCCAACACCATTTATTAAACAGAGAATCCTTTCCCCATTGCTTGTTTTTGTCAGGTTTGTCGAAGATCAGATGGTTGTGGGTATGTTGTATTTCCTCTGAGGCCTCTGTTCTGGTCCATTGGTCTATATCTCTGTTTTGGTACCAGTACCATGCTGTTTTGATTACTGTAGCCTTGTAGTATAGTTTGAAGTCCAGTAGTGTGATGCCTCCTGCTTTGTTCTTTTTGCTTAGAATTGACTTGGCTATGCAGGCTCTCTTTTGGTTCCATATGAAGTTTAAGGTGTTTTTTTCCAGTTCTGTGAAGAAGGTCATTGGTAGCTTGATGGGGATAGCATTGAATTTGTAAATTACTTTGGTCAGTATGGCCATTTTCACGATGTTAATTCTTCCTAACCATGAACATGGAATGTTTCTCCATCTGTTTGTGTCCTCTCTTATTTCATTGAGCAGTGGCTTGTAGTTCTCCTATGTTACATCCTCTTGAAGAACTAAAATATTGGTATTATATTGAGAAAACTATCAACTTAATAATTCTAACTTTTACTTTTTCTGTTTTTCAGTTTTACAATTATATTTGTAACTATATTTTTGTAATTATAAAATTGGTGAACATTACATTTAAGTTGTTCTTATATAAGTTGAAATATTTAGCATGTTTACTACATTTTCTCAGCACTTCTCAATGTATGCCAATATAATGTATGATTATAGATTTAAATTATTATTACATAATTATTTTATTTTATTCATTTATGTATCACTTTATTTCTTGTAATTAATTTTGTTTATAAGTATATAAATATATCTTTCTAAGTTTAGTTACTATGAATGACTACCACAAACCTATCCTGAATTTCTCATTTTCATTTATGGGGTACTTTTAAAACTATATATATATATATTCTTGACTCATATATTAGAAAATTTTTGAAAAAAAGTTAGTTACTGATTATTTCCTTTCATCCGTTGCACTATTATATCACTAAAAAATATACTTTCCTTAAGGAACTTAGCAAGAGGTACTTAAGAGGGCCTTCTAAGGATAACATCTCTGACTAAAAGCTAATAGGGTGGTAGACAGTGGCCAACATAGTTTCTAGTGTATATTCCCATCTTGGAGTCACTAATGTGGCAATATAGAATAAGAGTAAGCCAAGTCTTTTCTTATCTATGCCTATTTGGCCATGCCACTTTTATAAATGTTTAACATCTTAAGAAACTAAGAGCCTTTTTCTCTTAGTCCTGCTCACCTACTAAAAGCAACTCTTAGGGCTGTTTAGATTCTACACCATGCTCTGTGTTTTCACAGGAATTCAAATGGGAAGATAGAGTAATGCAAATCAGATATCACCATCGTAACTTAGAATGGCCATTTATTTGTTTGAACTATAGAGTTTAATAATGTCAAGAACTATCTTGCAGCATTAGAAGGCTTACTATGTTTGTTATGTATTTTGACTGTATGTGTTTTTGGTATATGTATTGACTGTATGTGAATATTTTATATTTACAGCATGAAACCAAATGGAGTCCTCTATTAATGCTTCATTTCCAAATAATTTTACTGTTTTAAAAAGTGATGTTAGTCAGTTTGAAATATTGAATAATTTTGTTCAATTTACCATAAATGGACTATTGCGATGCATAGTGAGAAATGTGGTGATGTGAATTTTATACAGTATTTTGCCCTGTTGGTTACATTAGCTAACATAGCCCTTCTCGTACTTGAAGATGAAAGATAAGTTGCACATTTCTCTTTAAATCAGTACTAACCCGGAAAGACAGATTTTTTTTTGCAAAAACTGTTTGAGAGATGTATTTGAACAAATGACATTATAGATTGCTACTCAACTTTTATCTTAAAGTATTTCATAAGATGAACTGGTTTACATATTTAAATCACATGTGATGAATTAATGAAGCTCAAGTGATTTTGAGCACAACATAGATGGCAAGAATAAGTAAAATCAAGTACTTTTTATTCACTATATTCACAATGTGTCATGCAATGTTGGTAGTAAGCAAATGTAAATAATGAAAAACAAAGAGCATGGCGTTGCCAATACATTATGAATTCTTACCATGTTCTTGGTGTATTGCATATCTCAATTCATTTAAGATGTAAGGAAAAACATTTTGTTGGAAAGGACATACCATATTTTTGGTCTCATCTCTATGTTCACTTACAGAATAATATACTACCCCTTTCATACACTTTTAGTTGGTAGTTTTACATTAAAAATTAACTATCAAATGAACATTTACATTCAAGTTATGGTTAAAAAGATTATTTGCCATGTAAAATTTATTTCTCATTTATTTAAAATAAGGAATGCAGTATTTTTAAGTACCAAAAACATATTCTAATATTTTGACAGCCTTGATAGTTAAAACTAGGTGTGCTGTCCTCATTGAATCACTAATAGATATAGAAACAAATACTTTATTAATTATGATAAAGTAAGTAATTTTTCTGGGCTAAATGAAATTAGAAATTAAGTTTAAAGAAAAGCAAACTATTTCTGTAAATGATATTTGGGCCAACTTCCACCAAATTTTAAAGTCTTTATTTTTTGCATCATAATGAAAATTATATTCTATAAAATACTGAAATCTGCAGTAATTTATTTTAAAAAAGCCCGGGCATCTGGTGTAAATATTTCTGGATTGTAGTCAACTACTTAATTCTGCTTTCTTCTCATACCTCACTACAATGGCAGTGAAAAAAAGACCATACAGAACATAAACCACTTAAGAAAGGAGGACAGAAAAGAAGATGGCAACAGCAAAATTTTTGAAACTGGTTTTCATATGATTTAGCAAGCCAGAGAAAGCTGAAACTTAAGCCAGGAAGTGATGGGGTAGCATGAAAGCAACTCAGGAGAAAGCCAATGTGTGACCAAAGAACCACAGAAATTCTCAAGAGTAGGAATAAGAATGTTTAGTGTGGGAGGAGGATTAGCTATCTATAGATCCCCAGATGCCCTCCCTACTCCATATATTTGAAGGATTACCTCTCCTAAACTGTTAGAAGAATGAAGGCTTGCTGTCAAGACTTGAATTGGAGAAACTCAGGACTTGAGATTTCCCAGTACAGTAGAATGTAAAGACATTGATTACAGAGAAATTAGGTAAAAATTATAAGGACACAAGTCTTCTTCTCCATTAAGACTCAAGAATTCTGGCAGATAGGCTTATTGCATCCAGGCAAGGAATTAGATTATGCTGTGGAGAAATTCAATAACATAAGAAAAGAGATATACAGATGTTGGCTCTTGGGATTACCGAAAGAAATAGTTCAATCATACAGTCACATATGAAGCCAACCATTTGTTAATTCATCAAAGCATCATCTATGCACAAAGTTTCTGATTAGTGGTTTATGCACTCAGTCTTAAATATGAGTGTAGAGCCATAGTCACTAGACATTTGAGAGAAACCTGTAGCAAGAAAGACAGAATAAAACAATACAAAAGGTAACAGAGATGTATAAAAAAAGAGAGACAATATAGGGACTATGAAAAAATACTTACTTAAAAAGCATTATTGCTATCCTCACATGTAGAGGAAAAAAGAACAGAAGGCTATGAGAAGGAAAGATTAAGATAACTCAAAGCCATTATTGAAATACACAAAATATGACACCAGAAATTAAAAATTTACAGAAGCATTTTAAAGTAGCTTTGAGACTTCTCTATAGAAATATTGGAAATTATGATATAATAACAGGCCAATGCCTTCAAAAGTTTGAGGGATTTTAAAAAATAAGTTGGATTTTATACCCAACCTATTAATCAAGTATTGGAGTAGAAGAAAAGCATGTTCAGATATGCAAGGTATCAAATTTTGGCTCCCAATTACTCTTTTCAGGAATGTACTAGAGATTGTGATCCTCCTCCAAAAATGAGAAAATTATCTAAAAAAAGTAAAACATGAGATATAAAAAAATACAACATATAAAATAAGAATGGATATTCCTAGAATTATGTTTAAGGGAGACATAAAAGATCACAGTTATGCAATAGACTTATTGAGCTTCCAGCCCAAAGTGAAGCAGGAGGATGAAAAATTCTTGAAAAACTGTCTTCAAGAAAAGTAATTAAATGTATAGATTACACAATGAGCTAAAAGAATTGAAAGTATTATATCTCTGGTGGAGAGTGTGGAGATAAATTAGATAAAAGTATGTAGAAAAACTTTGCAAATAAATGGAAGTATTAAATCTAGGGATAACAGAAAAGGAAATGCAAAATTCTGTCACTATATACCTGCTTATAATAATATAAACAATAAAAATTAAAAGAAAATTTTTAACCAAGAAAACTATTGAGAGAACAGGGAAGGAAAAAGGTGTGTGTGAGTTTGTATGTGTGTGTTCATGTGTTCATACATGCATATGTGTTGACACGTGATTAGAGGGTGTGAAGAATGTGAATCTTTGTCTTCCATTGAATAAAGTCTATATATATATATATATATATATATATATATATATATAATGAAAAGCCTAGAAATAACAGTTTGAGCATGGTATTTAGAAGTATAGCAATAGTTTTGTTTTTTCAAAGACAGCAGATTTTATATATATATATATATATATATATACACACACATCATATATATGCAAAATATATATATATAAAATAAATAAATGGAACTTAAACTAAAAAAGTTTCTGCATGACTAAAGAAATAATATGTGCATTTTGTAAATATGTGCATATGTAAAGTATATACATATATATCACATTTTCTTTATCCATTTGCATATATATATACGTATATATATTTATATATATATACGTATATATACCATAAAATATTACTTAGCTATTAAAAATAACAAAACAATATATTTTGCAGCAACTTGGATGGAACTGGAAGTCATTATTCTAAGTGAAGTAACTCTAGAATGACGACCAAATAGCATATGTTCTTACTTATAAATGGGAGCTAACTATGAGGACACAAAGACATAAGAGTAATATAATGGACTCTGGGGATGTAGCAGGTGAAGGTCGGAAGGGATGAGGGATAAAAGAATACACGTTGGGTACCACATATACTGCTTAGGTGAGAGGTACACTAAAATGTCAGCTATCACCACTAAAGAATGTATCCATGTAACTGAAAACCATCTGTACCCCACAATCACTTGAAATACAAAATCTAAAAAAAGAATTTAAATCATAAATTGCAAGGAATTTCATTGAGATTGAAGATGATATTAAAAATCAAAACAAGGACACTTCTAAAGCAATCTGGAAAATGAAGGAAGAGGTAAACATCTTAAAAAGAATTCAATCAGAGCTTCTGGAATAATAATAATAAAAAACTCACTTAACAAATTTCAAAATACAATTGAAATCTTTATCAATGTACTGGACCAAGCAGAAAAATAGTTCCAGAGCTTCAAGATTGGTTTTTCAAAAACCAATCAGACAAAATAAAGAAAAGATAAAAACCTAGTCAGACAAAAATAAAGAAAAGATAGTTTAAAATAAACAAAGTATTTGAGAAATATGGGATTATGTGAACAAATAAATTTATGCAATACTGGCATTTCTGAAAGAGATGGAGAAATATAAAGCAAACTTAACAATCATATTTGAGAGAATAATTCAAGAAAAATTTTCTATCTCACTAGAGAGGTAGACATCCAGATACTATGAATCCAGAAAACCATTGTGAGAGACTTTACAAACTGCACATCAACAAGGAATAGAGTAACTAGATTGTTTGATATGGTTTGGCTGTAACCTCACCCAAATCTCATCTTGAATATAGCTTTCATAATCCCCACATGTTTTGGGAGGAACCCAGTGGAAGGTAATTGAATCATCAGTGCAGGTTTCTCACATGTTGTTCTCATGATAGTGAATAAGTCTAATGAGATCGGATGGTTTTATAAAGGATAGTTCTCCTCACATTGTCTCTTGCCTGCCACCATGTAAGACGTGCCTTTACTCTTCCTTCACCTTCTGCCATGATTTTGAGGCCTCCATAGGATTGTGGAACTGTAAGTTCATTAAACCTCTTTTTCTTTATAAATTACCCAGTCTTGGGTATGTCTTTATTAGCAGCGTGAGAACAGATTAACACACTGTTCAAGTCAATGCTAAAGACAAAATCTTGAAGTCAACTAGATTTTGGTCAGATCACATATACAGTGAACCCCATCAGGCTACCAGCATACTTCTCAGCAGGAGCCTTACAAGCCAGGGGAGATTGGGAGCTTATTTTCAGGATTCTTAGAGAAAAGAAATTTCAATGAAGAATCTCATGTCTTGCCAAACTAAGCTTTATAAGAAAAGGAGAAATACAGTCTTTTCCAAACAAGCAAACACTAAGGGAATTTATTATCACTGAACCAATATTACAAGATACCCTTAAGGGAGTTCTACATGTGGAAATGAAAAAAAAAAAAAAAAAAAAAAAAAAAACCTGCTACTACAGCACACTTAAGTACATAGCTCACAGATGCTATAAAGCAACCACACAATAAAAAATACCAAGCAGCCAGCTAACAACTTTATGATAGAATTAAAATCTCACATATCAAATATCCTTGAACATAAATTGTCTAAACACCCCACTTATAAAACATACAGTGGCAAGTTGGATTAGAATTAAAAAAAGACCCCTCCATCTGCTGTCTTTAAGAGACCTATCTCAGTAATGACAACCATAGCCTCAAACTAAAGTGTGGGAAGCAGTCTTAAATTATGATATGGGTTTCACTGTGTGAGTTACATATGTATAAACTAAACCACAGAGAAGTATAATAATACACGCCAGAAGATGCAGTTGAAAGAATAGACAGTTGTTTTCTCTGGGAGTGGGAAGACAGGATGAAGAGAGGTGGGGTAGAGTATATTGCTTTTTATTATAAGTCTTTTATAAATATTTAATGAAAAAAATATGTACATGGATTATGCCAATAACAATTTATAAATTAATGGAGAAAAACACACATAGGAATATGCATTTGGCAACTTCTAGATGAACTGGCCTCTTTCACACCATATTGTTGTCTCAGCCCTAATTTATTCTTTTAATATATATTTTGACAATTTACAACATGCCCACCCCTGTGCTAAATGTTGTGGGATAAGCAATTTATTAAAATCTCGTTTTTATAGGCCTTGTTGATAAAGCATTATCTATGTTTCTCTATTGCTCTTCTTCACAAGCAAACATTCTGCACAGCAGAGAATCTGGAGTGTTTCATATACAACATATCATATAAATGGGTAGGCAGTGAGGCAAGGAACAAGACTTACTTTCTAAAATGCCCTAGAAAAAAATAAAATAAAATAGATTACTTGAAAGAAAAAATAATTTAAAAATTAATTTATTTTCTTGATAAGAAAAAAGAATTCCTATGGACATTCAGGAGGAATCTTAAGGAAACCCAAGAAACCAAAACAATTTTGAAGAAGATGACCGAAGTTAAAGGACTCACACTTTGCAATTTCAAAACATATAACCAAGCTAGAGTAACAAAATAGTATGTCACTAGCATAATGACACCCAGGCCAAGGCCATGGGAATCGAAGAGACAACCAACAAATCATCTCCCATGCGGGTACCAAGACCACTCAATAGAGAAAGGACAGTCTCTTCAATGAGTGGTTTTGGAAACACTGGATATCCACATATAAAATAATGCACTTGGTTTCTTATTTTACACATATAAAAATTAGCTCAAAATTAACTCAATGGATTAAAGACTTAAATGTAAGAGTTGAAACTGCAAAACTCCTAAAAGAAAACCTAGAAGACAGTTTCATAACATTGGGTTTGATAATGATTTCTTTAATGTAATACCAAAAGCACAAGCAACAAAAGCAAAAATAGACAAGTAGGACTACCTCAAACTAAAAACCTTCTGCACAAGAAAGAAAACAACAGATTGAAAAGTCAAACTACAATTCGGAGAAAATATTTGCAAATCATAAATCTGGTAAAACGTTAATATCCAGAATATAAAGAGCTCTTACAACTCAATAGCAAAAATTTTAAATATGTTTAATTTTAAAATGTGTAAAGAATTTGTATAAATATGTCTCCAAGAATAATATACAAATGTCCAATAAGCATATTAAAAGATACTTAACATCACTGGAGAAAAGCAAATCAAAACCAATGTGATATCACTTCACATCCATCAAGATGGATACTATTAGAAAATCCTAGAAAATAACAGTGATAAGGATGTGGAGTAATTGTAATCTTTATGCACTGTTGATGGAAAGGTAAAATAGTGCAACTGCTATAGAAAATTTTACGGAAGTTTCTACAACAATAAAAAATGGAGCTATCCTATGATACAGCAATCCTACTAATGAGTATATATCTAAAGAATTGAAAACAGGATATTAAAGCGAAATTTCTGTTCCCATGTTTATAACAGCACTATTCATAAGAGCAAAGATATGTAAACAACCTATTCATCCATCCATGGATTAATGGATAAACAAATTGTGATATGTACATACAATGGAATATCATTCAGCCTCTAAAAGAAAAGTAATCCTGACAGACAGACAGATACTATAATATATATGAATCTTGAGAACACTATGGTAGGTTAAATAAACCTGTCACACAAAGAAAAATACTGTGTGATTTTACTTATATGAGGTATCTAAAGTAGTCAGATTCATAGAAACAGAAGGTAAAAAGGTGGTGGCCTCTCCCTTTGATTAGAAGAAAAATGATAGTCGTTTAATGAATACGGAGTTTCAGACTTACAAAGTGAAAAAGTTCTAGAGATCTGTGTCATAGCAATGTGAATAGACTTAAGGCTGCTAAAGCTTGCATTTAATGTGGTTAAGATGATAAACTTTATATTATGTGTTCATTTTTTCTTCAACATGGCTTCAAACAGTGAGAACAATAGAGTTTTAACATGGGCTTTTAAAAAATATTATTACATAATCTGTATATGTATAGATGCATGCTTATAGCTGCCCTCTGTGGAGTATATTCACCTTTAGTTAAGAAAATGCATCTGCCCTTTCTGGAACCATTGAGTCTCAAGAAATTTTACAGCAGAGTACTCAAGCTCTTAAGAAACAATCAAATATGCATGGTTTTGTTGTTCTAGCAGATCAGTTGTGGCAATGAAATGGAAGAGTGGAATTTGAATCTTGAATTGTAAGAAAGACTATGATAAAAACTGCCAGGAAGTTCCAAGTGGGTGGAGCCCTCCGCAGCTCAGCAAAGCCCCTGTAGCCAGACTGCCTCTAAATTCCTCCTCTCTAGGCAGGTCATCTCTGAAAAAAATGGCAACAGCCTCAGTCAGGGGCTTATAGATAAAACTGTCATCTCCCTGGGATAGAGCACCTGGGGGAATGGCAGATGTGGGTGCAGCTTCAGCAGACTTAAACGTCCATGCCTGCCAGCTCTGTGAAGTGGATCTCTCAGCACAGAATTTGAGGTGTGCTAAAGGTCAGACTGCCTCCTCAAGTGGGTCCCCGACCCCTTTGTCTCCTGACTGGGAGACCCCTCTCAGCAGGGGCTGACAGACACCTCATACAGGAGAGCTCTGGCTGGTATCTGGTGGGTGCCCTTCTGGGTCAAAGCTTCCAGAGAAAGAAACAGGCAGCAATCTTTGATGTTCTGCAGCCTGCACTGGTGATATCCAGGCAAACAGGGTCTGGAGTGGACCTCCAGCAAACTCCAGCAGATCTGCAGCAGAGGAGCTGACTGTTAGAAGGAAAACAAACAGGAATAGCACAACATCAACAAAAAGAAAACCACACAAAACCTAAATCCAAAAACCACCAACACCAAAGACCGATGTTAGATAAATCTGCCAAGATGGGAAGAAACAAGCACAGAAAGCCTGAAAATTCCAAAAACCAGAATGCCTCTTCTCCTCCAAGAGATCACAATTCCTCGCCAGAAAGGGAATAAAACTGGGTGGAGAATGAGTTTGATAAATTGGCAGAAGCAGGCTTCAGAAGGTGGGTAAAAACAAACTCCTCCAAGCTACAGGAGCATGTTCTAACCCAATGTAAGGAAGCTAAGAACCTTGAAAAAAGGTTAGACAAATTGCTAACTAAAGTAACAGTTTCGAGAAGAACATAAATGACCTGATGGAGCTGAAAAACACAGCATGAAAACTTCATAAGGCATAAACAATTATCAAAAACCAAATCAATCAAGTGGAAGAAAGGATATCAGAGACTGAAGATCAACTTAATGAAATAAAGCATGAAGACAAGATTAGAGAAAAAAGAATAAAAAAAATGAACAAAGCCTCCAAGAAATATGGGATTGTGTAAAAAGACCAAACCTACATTTGCTTGGTGTTCGTGAAAGTGATGGGGAGAATGAAACCAAGTTGAAAAACACTCTTCAAGATATTATCCAGGAGAACTTCCCCAACCTAGCAAGACATACTAACATTCAAATTCAGAAAATACAGAGAACACCATGAAGAACAACCGCAAGACACATGATTCACCAAGGTTGAAATGAAGGAAAACTGTAAAGGGCAGCCAGAGAGCAAAGTCAAGTTACCCACAAAGCAAAGCCCTTCAGACTAACAGTGGATCTCTCTGCAGAAATCCTGCAAGCCAGAAGAAAGTGGGGTCCAATATTAAAGATTCTTAAAGAAAAGAATTTTCAACCTGAATTTCATATCCAGCCGAACTAAGCTTCATAAGTGAAGGAGAAGTAAAATCCTTTATAAACAATCAAATGCTGAGAGGTTTTGTCACCTTCAGGTCTGCTGTATAAGAGCTCCTGAAGGAAGCACTAAACATGAAAAGGAACAACCAGTACCAGTCACTGCAAAAATATACCAAATTATAAAGACCATTGTCACTGTGAAAAAAACTGCATCAAGTAACAGACAAAATAACCAGCTAGCATCATAAACACAGAATAAAATTCTCACATTACAATATTAACCTTAAGTGTAAATGGACTAAATGTCCCAATTAAAAGATGCAAACTGGCAAATTGAATAAAGAGTCAAGACCCATCACTGTGCTATACTCAGGAGACCCATCTCATATGTAAAAACACACATCAGCTCAAAATAAAGGGATGGAGAAATATTTGCCAAGGAAATGGAAAGCAAAAAAAGCAGAGGTTGCAAACCTAGTCTTTGATAAAACAGACTTTAAACCAACAAAGATCAAAAGAGACAAGGGCATTACGTAATGGTAAAGGGATCAATACAACAAGAAAAGCTAACTATTCAATATATATATGCACCCAATTCAGGAGCATCCAGATTCATAAAGCAAGTTCTTAGAGACCTACAAAGAGACTTAGACTCCCACACAATAATATCGGGAGACTTCAACACCCCACTGTCAATATTAGAAAGATTAGCGAGACAGAAAGTAAACAAGGATATTGAGGACTTGAACTCAGCTCAGAACTAAGCGGACCTAACAGACATCTACAGAACTTTTCACCCCAAATTAACATAATATACATTTTTCTATGCACCACATAGCACTTCTTCTAAAATTGACCACATGATTGGGAGTAATAAACTCCTCAGCAAATGCAAAAGAATGGAAATTATAACAACCAGTACCTCAGACCACACTGAAATCAAATTGGAACTCAGGATTAAGAAACTCACTCAAAACTGCACAGCTACATGGAAACTAACCTACCTGCTCCTGAATGACTATTGGGTAAATAACAAAATGAAGGCAGAAATAAATAAGTTTTTTGAAAGCAATGTGAACAAAGACATAATGTACCAGAATCTCTGGGACACATCTAAAGCAGTGTTTAGAGGAAAATTTCTAGCACTAAATTCCCACAAGAGAAAACAAGAAAATTCGAAAATCGACACCCTACCATCACAATGAAAAGAACTAGAGCAGCAAGAACAAACAAATTCAAAAGTGGAAGACAAGAAATAACTCAGATCAGAGCAGAACTGAAGGAGATAGAGAAACAAAAAGCAATTCAAAAATCAATGAATTCAGGAGATACTTTTTTAAAGAGATCAACAAAATATACCTCTAGTTAGACTAATAAAGAAAAAAAGAAAAATCAAATAGATGCAATAAAAAATTATAAAAGAAATATCACCACTGATACCACAGAAATACACACTACCATCATAGAATACTATCAATAACTCTACTCAAATAAACTGGAAAATCTAGAAGAAATGGATTCCTGGACACACAAGCCCTCCCAAGTCTAAACCAGAAAGAAGTCATATACCTGAATAGAGCAATAACACATTCTGAAATTGAGGCAGTAATTAATAGCCTACCAACTGAAAAATGTCCAGGACCAGAGGAATTCACAGTCAAATTCTACCAGAAGTACAAAGAGGAGCTGGTAGCATTTCTTCTGAAACTACTCTAAATGATAGAAAAAGAGGGACACCTCCCTAACTCATTTTATGAGGGTAGCATCATTCTGATACTAAAACCTGGCAGAGACACACACAAAACAGATAATTTCAGACCAATATCCCTGATTAACATCGATGCAAAAATTCTCAATAAAATACTGGCAAACCAAATCCAGCAGCACATCAAAAAGCTTATCCATCATGATCAAGTTGGCTTCATCCCTGGGATGCAAGACTCATTCAACATGCACAAATCAATAAACATAATCCATCACATAAACAGAACCAACAACAAAAACTACATGATTATCTCAATAGATGCAGAGAAGGCCTTCAATAAAATTCAAGACCTCTTCATGCAAAAAAACCTCTCAATAAACTAAATATTGATGGAATGTATCTCAAAATAATAAGAGCTATTTATGTCAAACCCACAACCAATATCATACTGAATAAGCTAAAACTGGAAGCATTCCCTTTGAAAACAGGCACAAGACAAGGATGCCCTCTCTTACCACCCCTATTCAACATAGTATTGGAAGTTATGGCCAGGACAATCAGACAAGAGAAAGAAATAAAGGGTATATGAATAGGAAAAGAGGTATTTAAATTGTTTCTGTTTGCAGATGACCTGATTGCATGTTTAGAAAACCCCATCTTTTCAGCCCCAAATCTCCCTTAAACTGATAAGCAACTTCAGCAAAGTCTCAGGATAGAAAATCAATGTGCAAAAATCACAAACATTTCTTTACACCAATAATAGACAAACAGAAAGCCAAATCATGAGTGAACTCCTATTCACAATAGCTACAAAGAGAATAAAATACCTAGAAATACAACTTACAAGGGATGTGAAGGACTTTTTCAAGGCGGACTACAAACAACTGCTCAAGGAAATAAGAAAGGACACAAACAAATGAGGAAACATTCCATGTTCATGGATAGGAAGAATTAATATTGTGAAAATGGCCATACTGCCCAAAGTAATTTGTAAATTCAGTGCTATCTCCATTAAGCTACCACTGACTTTCTTTACATAATTAGAATAAGCTACCTTAAATTTCATATGGAACCAAAAAAGAGCCTGCATAGCCAAGATAATCATAAGCAAAAAGAACAAAGCTGGAGGCATCATGCTACCTGACTTCAAACTATACTACAAGGCTACAGTAACTCAAAAAACATGGCACTGGCACCAAAACAGATAGATAGACCAATGGAGTAGAACAGAGGCCTCAGAAATAATACTGCACATCTACAACCATCTAATCTTTGACAAACCTGACAAAAAGAAGCAATGAAAAAAAATTCCCTATTTAATAAATGGTGTTGGGAAAACTGGCTAGCCATATGCAGAAAACTGAAACTGGACTGCTTCCTTAAACCTTTTACAAAAATTAACTCAAGACATATTAAAGCCTTAAGCATAAGACCTAAAACCCTGAAAACCCTAGACAAAAAACCTAGGCAATTCCATTCAGGACATAGACATGGGCAAAAGCTTCATGACTAAATTAACAAAAGCAATGGCAACAAAAGCCAAAACTGACAAATGGGACCTAATTAACTAAAGAGCTTCTGCATGGCAAAAGAAACTATCATCAGAGTGATCAGGCAAGCTACAGAATGGGAGAATTTTTTGGAATCTAACCATCAAACAAAGGGCTAATATCCAAAATCTACAAAGAACTTAAAGAAATTTACAAGAATAAAACAAACAACACTGTAAAAAATTGGGCAAAGAATATGAACAGATGTTTCTCAAAAGAAGATATTTATGCCCCCTACAAACACATGAAAAAAAGCTCATCATCACTGGTCATTAGAGAAATGCAAATCAAAACTATAATGTGGTACCATCTCATGCCAGTTAGAATAGTGATCATTGAAAAGTCAGGAAAGAACAGATGCTGGAGAGGATGTGGAGTAGGAACACTTTTACACTGTTGGTGGGAGTGTAAATTAGTTCAACCATTGTGGAAGACAGTGTGGTGATTCCTCAAGAATCTAGAACCAGAAATACCAATTAACCCAGCAATCTCATTATTGGGTATATACCCAAAGGATTCTAAATTATTCCACTACGAAGACACATGTACATAGGTTTATTGTGGCACTGTTCACAATAGCAAAGACTTGGAACCAACTCAAATGCCCATCAAAGACAGACTGGATAAGGAAAATGTGGCACATATACATCATGGAATACTATGCAGCCATAAAAAAGGATGTGTTCATGTCCTTTGCAGGAACATGGATGAAGCTGTAACTCATCATTCTCAGAAAACTGCCACAAGACCAGAAAACCAAATATCACATGTTCTCACTCATAAGTAAGAGTTGAACAATGAGAACACATGGACACAGGAAGGGGGACAGCACAGACCAGGGCCTGTTGAAGGATGGGGGGCTAGGGGAGGGATAGCATTAGGAGAAATGCCTAATGTAGATGATAAGTTGATGGGTGCAGTAAACCATCATGACACGTGTATACCTATGTAACAAACCTGCATGTTCTATACATGTACCCCAGAACTTTAATTTTATATATATATATATATATATATATAGAGAGAGAGAGAGAGAGAGAGAGAGAGAGAGAGAGAGACACACTAAGATCTTTTCTGAGGTTCTCAGCACAGAGTGATGAGTACAAAGCAACCCTCATGAGAATTTTGGCTGTTGATTCCATGGTCAACAAAGGCAATTTATTGAGAGACCTGGTATGAAGCCATTACCACCCTTCTGCCCTCCAAAGTTATACTATATTATATATACTCTGCTTGCAATACATATAATATTGAAATATCACATTCACATTTTTCTTTGTATCCTCTTTACTGTCTCAGGCATGGAAGGTGCCCAATAAATATTTATTTTATGCATGAATGCATAAATTGTTGGTTTTGAAAATGCTGAAACTTTTTTTTTTTTCTAAAGAGAATGCTGGATTAGAAGTCAGTCATGATATTCATCCACACTATCTATTGATCCAACCATGATGGTAATTTGATTTTGAGCAACTTACCACCCCCTCCACCCTCTGAATAAAATAGCAATTATATGTAATATATTGTTAATAAAAATAGCAACAACAATGAAAAAGTTAGAAAATGCATTTGATGCATTTTGAAACTTCATGACATTATAAAATATAGTATGGTATTATTTTTGAGAGCTCACTACATGCATGTTCTATGCCAGGTGCTGTGACGGATAAAAAGAAGCATGATCCTTTGCCATGCATTCGGAAATAAAATGCACTCATTTATCTAATTTTAAAGAACTGCAATTTTTGCTTTTAAAAAATAGGTTAGTGACAGAAAATTAGATAGATGGACACAGTTAGATATTAAATAGCATGCTGCAGTGATAGATTTGACAGACAAGTTCAAATAGATTGCTAACATAGTCTTGAACAGTCAACAAATCTTTTGATAAGTTTGTTTTGTTTTGTTTAAGCAAATAGAAAGTGCTGTGAATTGCTATTGGCTTTTATAAGATGGTAGATCAGTTTAGCTCTTAATTGGAGAGACTAGCCACACTATTCCATAAGAACTAGAAAGGGGGTACAAGAATGAAAATTGAAATCCTGAGACATACATCATACATATTGAACTTTGAATATGTGTATTGTTGTAGTTAATAGAATATGCCAGTGGCATTTTAAAATGAATTTTTTGCCATGTTGAAGTGCACCTTTAGATCACATCCTTCATCATTCAGGTTACTTAGGAAGTCAGACTTTCATAGCTTATAGTTTATGTACTATCCCTAATATACCAATGATGAGCTGGGCTCTGCATTGGCCTCCATGATCTAGAGTTTCTTTAAGCACATGAATGAGAATAACATTTTGAACTAAAAAGTTCTGGAAAGCTGCTGTAGACTAATAAGAAGGAACACAAATATTGTTTAACATGGCTAATTTCTTTGATTTTTAGAACATTTTTAGTAGGCATCGGTCCTAATAGAGCTGGTGAGTAAGAAATGGGGAAAGAAGAGCTGTCATCAGTGAAGCACCTGCAGTTAGGGGCATATTGAGTACTAGGATAATGAATAGCTTATCAAGTTGATTGGTAGGTTGAGAATTGTAAAGGTAGGCTAAAAGGGGCTCACAATGACTTGATTAACCCAGTTACAAACTAAGATATTTAAATAATGAAGGCTGGGCACAGTGGCTCAAGCCTGTATTTCCAACAAATTTGGAAGGTTGAGGTGGGCAGATCATGAGGTCAAGAGATTGAGACCATCCTGGCCAACATAGTGAAACCCCATCTCTATTAAAAACACAAAAATTAGCTGGGCATGGTGACACATGCTTGTACTTGGGAGGCTGAGGCAGGAGAATTGCTTGACCCCAGGAGGCAGAGGTTGCAGTGAGCCGAGATAGTGCCACTGCACTCCAGCCTGTGGACAGAGCAAGACTCTATCTAAAAAAAAATAAGGCCAGGCACGGTGGCTTATGCCTGTAATCCCAGCACTTTGGGAGGCCGAGGCAGGTGGATCACAAGGTCAAGAGATCGAGACCATCCTGGTCAATATGGTGAAACCCCGTCTCTACTAAAAAAATACAAAAATTAGCTGGGCATGGTGGTGTGTGCCTGTAATCCCAGCTACTCGGGAGGCTGAGGCAGGAGAATTGCTTGAACCCAGGAGGCGGAGGTTGCGGTGAGCCGAGATTGCGCCATTGCACTCCAGCCTGGGTAACAAGAGCGAAACTCCGTCTCAAAAAAATAAATAAATAAAAATAAAATAAAATAAAATAAATAAAAATGAAGTGCTGGAGACTAAGAGGAAGGCTGTGGGAGAGAAGTAATATTTCTGTAAAGGATATTAAGTCAATCTAGTTTTCTCAGTATTCAATGGGTCTAAGTTCAAATAAACTCAGAAAGACCATCAGAAATTCCCCATATGTTAACGAAATTATTGCAACTTTGTACAGAATGGCCTACAGTATACTGTGTTTTATATTATTATTTCTGCTTTTCTTCAGACAAAATAAAACAGCAACCCCTCTCTCCAGCGTTTCTCCAACATGATGTAAATAAAAGCTCTGTTTATCCACCTAGTGCATTTTCTGTAGTCATATTTTAGACAGCATTGTCTACCACATCAATTATTTTGTCCCACTGAGAACATACAATGAAGAATGTCTTTGAGAGGCTATTCTATGAACTGTCCTCTCTTTCTGATAATGATTAAGAGCTCAATTTTCACTTTGATTGCTGAGCTTAAAAGTAAACTTGGGATTCAGTATGGCAGTAATAATCCTGATTATTTTTCTTTTGTAGTCTCAGAGTAGATGTTCCTGTTATTTGAACTGCCTATTTCCTTGTTCTTCATCCACAATTCATTTTTAGAAGTTACTATATATGTTTATGTTATAAAAAGACTAAATATTTAAAAATAAATTATATTTATAAGTAAATAGTTTTTTAAAATGTCAAGTGATGTAATAATTTGGCAACGGAATAATGTGTTAGTGGGAAAAAAAAATAAAAACAGCCAATTGTGGTAGACTTGGTATTCTACAAATGTATACATGATTCACAACATCAACAAAAGCCTTGAAGTTTAAACCATACATCAAATCAGTGATTTACTATTTGTTCTTCCAGTTGTTTTTTCTTTATTTTAATATTTAAAATCATGTTATGTAATTATGTAACCACATTATAGAAATTTAGGAGATTAGAGATAAGAAACCGTGTTTCTAACTTCGTGAATTATCTGTTCATGTCTTTCAGTCTTTTATAAACTGGGGTGATACTATTTTTATATTTAAATTTGTTCTTAAAATCATATTCTAAGATAAAAAATGTAAATGAAATTCTTTTTGCATATCTTATTTGCAGCAAATATTCTTCCAAGTCATTTATTTGCCTCATTTTACTCTTTATTTCTTTGACTTTAGTTTCTTCCATATTCAAATAAGCATATCTTTTTATTCACTCAGCAGTTTATTTCCTCAAAGCACTGTTCTAGCCAATGTCATGGATCATGGAAAGAGTTAAAACCTGATGATTGAGTTAAAACCTAATGATTATTCTATCAGAGCATGTTAGAATCAGAGCTAATGTAACGGTGAATACAGAAGGTCACTTAGCCTTAGAATTCCAGAGTCATAGGATTTGAAAACCGTAAAGTTATAAGATTTCGTAATCACTGAGTCACAGTAGTGCCCTATAAACCTTCCCTAACCAACTGAAATGTAGAATCTGAGTGATACGTTTTGGATACTTGTCCTCCCAGATATTAAAATGCAACCCTCAGTGTTGGAAGTGGGGCCTGGTGGAGGTGTTTGGGTCATGGGGTGAATCCCTAATGGCTTGGTGCTGTTCTTATTATATTGAGTGAGTTCTCATGAGACCTGCTTATTTAAAAGCATGTGGGACCCTCACCCACTTGCTCCTGCTCTCACCATGTGATGTTCCTGCTCCTACTTTGCCTTATGCCTTGAATAAAAGCTCCCGAAGCTTCCCCAGAAAGTGAGCAATAACAGCCTTTTGCTTTCCATAGAGCCAGTCATAAACCATAAATTTCCTTTCTTTGTAAATTACCCAGTCTCAGATATTCCTTTACGGCAATGCAAAAATAGTCTGACACAGAAAATTGGCACTGGGAATGGAGTACTGCTGTAAAGATTTCTGAAAATGTGGAAATGACTTTGGAACTGTGTAACAGGCATGGGTTGGAAGAGTTTAGAGGGCTCAGAAAAAGACATACATATGAGGGAACATTTGAAACTTCTTAGAGACTAGTTAAATGGTTGCTATCAAATATTAGGTCATATTTATTCTTTCTATGTTTTTTGTAACCATTAACCATCCCCATCTCCTCCCAGGTTTTTCAATACCTTTTACAGCCTCCAGTGACTGTCCTTCTACTCACTTCATGAGTTTAATTGTTTTGATTTTTAGATCTCACAAATAAGTGAGAAAATGCCATGCTTGTATTTCTCTGTCTGGCTTATTTCACTTAATGTTATGGTCTCCATTTCTATCCATGTTGTTGTAAATGACTAGATTTAATCTTTTTTATAGCTGAATAGTACTCCATTGTGTATATATACCATATTTTCTTTATCCATCCATCTGTTGATAGACACTTAGGTTGTATCCGAATCTTAGCTATTGTAAATACTGCTACAACAATTTTAAGAGTGGTGATACCTCTTCGACAAACAGACTTTTTTTTTTTTCCCTTTGGGGTATATGGTAGCTCAAGTTTTAGTTTTTTGAACAACCTCCAAACTGTTCTCCATAGTGGTTGTACTAATTTGCATTTCCATCAACAGTGTACAAGGGTTCCCTTTACTCCACATTCTTGCAAGTATTTGTTTATTCTCTTTTATATATGAGCCATTTTAGTGGGTGTGAGGTTATATCTCATTGTAGTTTGGATTTGTATTTCTCTAATCAATGATATTGAGTACCTTTTAATGTGCCTGTTTGCCATTTGTATGTCTTCTTTTGAGAAAATTATATTCAGATATTTTGTCCGTTTTTGATCAAATTGTTAGTTTTATCCTACAGAGTTGTTTGAGCTCCTTATATATTCTGGTTATTAATCCCTTATCAGAGGGGTGGTTTGCAAATATTTTCTTTCATTCTGTCTGTTATATCTTCACTTATTGATTGTTTGTATGGATTTGTTACTGGGTTCTCTATTCTATTCTATTGGTCTATGCGACTGTTTTTATGCCAGTACCAGGCCATTTTGGTTACTATAGCTCTGTAGTATAATTTGAAGTCATGTAGTACGATTTATCCTGTATTGTTCTTTTATTTTTATTTTTTGCTTAGGATAGCTTTGGCTATACTGGATCTCTTGTTAGTCCATATAAATTTTAGGATAGTTGTTGTTTTTTTTTTTTTTTTAATTTCTGTGAAGAATGTCACTAGTCATATTGATAAGAATTGCATTTAATCTGTGACTTGCTTTACGCAATATGGACATTTCAATAATATAGATTCTTCCAATCCATGAACATAAAATATTTCTCTATCTTTTGATGTCTTCTTCAGTTTCTTCCATCATTGTTTATAATTTTTTTTATAGGTATCTTTTCCATCTTTGGTAAATTCTAAGGTATTTAATTATACTTGCGGTTATTGTAAATGGGATTACTTTTAAAATTTCCTTTTCATATTATTCAATATTGGCTTATAAAAATGCTACTGATTTTTGTATGTTGATTTTGTATCCTGAAACTTCTCTAAATTTGTTGATTACTTCTAATAATATTTTTGTGAAATCTTTATTTTTCTGAATATAAGATTATATGATCAGGTAACAAAGATAATTTGACTTTTTTCTTTCCAATTTCAATGCCCTTTTTTATCTTTCTCTTATCTGATTGCTGTATCTAGGACTTCCAGTACTATGTTAAACAGCAGTGACAGTGAATATCCTTGTCATGTTGTAGACATTAGAGGAAAGTCTTTTAGTTTTCTTCATTCAGTATGATAGTAGCTGTGTGTATCTTATGTATGTTTTATTATGTTAATGTGTGTTCCCTCTAGCCCCATTTTTTTGAGGATTTTTATCATAAAGACATATTGAAATTTATCAAATGCATTTCAGCATCAATTTATAAGATTATAATAATTATTATTATAGTATAAATATAATAATAATGATTTTTAATCCTTTATTCTGTTGATATGTTGTATTACATAGATAACTTTATGAATGTTGAACCATCCTTGAATCCCAGGGATAAATGCCGCCTGGTCATGATGAATTATCTTTCTAATGCATTGCTGATTTTGGTTTGCTAGTATCTTTGTTGAGGATGTTTACATCAATATTCATCAAATATATTGGCCAGTAGTTTTCATCATATGACATGTCATTTTCTGGTTTTGGTATCACAGTAATGCTGGCCTTGTAGAATAAGTTTGAAAATATTCTCCCCTCTTCAATTTTTTGAAATTGGATTTTAAGTAGGATTGGTAATAGTTCTTCTTTAAAAGTTTGGTAAAATTTGGCAGTGAATCCATTGGATATTTAGTTTTACTTTACTGGAAGATATTTTATTATGGCTTTGATCTTGTTACTTGTCATTGGTCTGTTCAGATTTTTATTTTTTTTTCCTGAATCTGTCATGGTAGGTGCAATGTATGTCAGAATTAGTCCATTTCTTCTAGATTTTGCAATTTATTAGCACATAATTTTTCATAGTAGCCACCAATGATCCCTTGAATTTCTGCAGTATCAGTGGTAATGTTTCCCTTTCATTTCAGATTTTATTTATTTGGATATTCTCTCGTTATTCCTTAGTTTGGCTAAAGGTTTGTCAGTTTTGTTTAGCTTTTCAGAAAACCAACTTTTTTTGTGATCTTCTGTATATTTTATTTCAATTTTATTTATTTCTGCTCTGATCTTCATTGTTTCCTTTCTTCTGCTTATTTTGGGTTTGGTTTGATCTCACCTTTGTTGCTTTTAAAGATTCATCATTAGATTGTTTATTTGAAGTTTCCCTTCCTTTAAATTTAAGCATTTATGGCTATAAACTTAACTCTGAGTGCTGCTTTTGCTGTATCCCATCGATTTTGTTATGTTGTGTTTCCATTATCATTTTTTTTTCAAGAAACTTTGCAATTTTCTTCTTAATTTCTTCATAGACCCACTAATTATTCAAGAGGATATTGTTTAACTTGCATGTATTTGTAAAGTTTCCAAAATTCTTCCTGTTATTAATTTTAATTTTTATTCCATTATGGTCAGAGAAGATGCTTGCTGTTATTTTAATTGATTTGAATGTTTGAAGACTCATTTTGTGACCTAACATATAGTCCATTCTTGAGAATGACCCATGTCCTGAGCAAAAGAATGTGAATTCTGCAGCTGTCAAATAAAATATTCTATAAATATCTATTAGATCCATTTGGTCTGTAGTACAGATTAAGTTTGATGTTTCTTTGTTTATTTTCTGTATGAAAGATCTTCTCAACACTGAAAGTGAGTCATTGAAGTCTCCATCTATTATTGTATCAGGACCTATCTCTTAATTTAGCTCTAATAATGTTTCCTTTTTATATCTGGGTGCTTGGTTGTTGGGTGCATGTATATTTAAAACTGTGATATCTTGCTGAATTGACCCCTTTATCATTATACATTGAACTTATTTATTGCATTTTATGGTTTTTGTTTTGAAGTCTATTTTGTCTAAGCATAGTGACTCTTGCTTTATTTTTTGAATTTTATTGCAATGCAATATCTATTTTCATCCCTTTATTTACAGTCCATGTGTGTCTTTATAGGTGAAGTGTATTTCTTAAAGGCAACAGATCAATGGGTTTCTTTTCATTCTTTCAGCTTCTCTATGTCTTTTGGTTGAAGAGTTTAGTCCATTTACATTCAATGTTATTATTGATAAACAAGGACTTTCTCTTGCCATTTTTATTTGTTCTCTGTTTTTTTGTAATCTCTATTTCTTTTTTTCTTTCTTGTCTTTGTTTAGTAAAGGTGATTTTCTCTGATAACATAATTTAGTCTTTTACTTTTTATTTTTCTCTATTAACTGTATTTTTGTTGTTGTTGCTGTTGTTAAAGGTTACCATGAGGTTTTCAAATACTTATAACATAAGATTAATGTAATCTGATAAAAACTTAGTACTTTGCATAAATAATCAAACAAATAAAAAGAAACTTTAAAAATGTGTGCTTTAACTTCATTCCACCCCAATTGTTAACTTTTTGTTCTTTGTATCTGTATCTTATCATACTGAATAAATCTTGAAAACGTGTTGCAGTGATTATTTTTTATTGGTTCATCATTTAGTCTTTTTACTTAGGATAAGTGTATTTTGCACATCACAGTTACAGTGTTATAATATTCTGTGTACTTAGTATTACCAGTAAGTTTTGTTTATTCTTGTGATTATTTATTGCTCAATAATGTTCTTCTCTTTCTGATTGAAATATTCCCTTTAGTATTTCCCATATTTTTTGTCAGCCCGATCTGGTATTGATGAAATTATTCAGCTTTTGTGTGTCTAGGGAAGTCTGCATTTCTCCTTCATGTTTTAAGGATATTTATACTACATATACTAGTCTAGGTTGTTTTTTTCCCTTTAGCACTTTAAATCTGTCATGCCACTCACTTCTTGACTGTAAGGTTTCCACTGAAAAGTCCACTGCCAAACATATTGGAGACACACAGCCAAACCATATTACTTTACCCATGCCTACTCCCAAATCTCATTTCCTTTTCAATTTCAAAACATAATCATGCCTTCCCAACAGTCCCCCAAATTCTTAACCCATTCCAGCATTAACCCAAAAGTCCAAGTCAAGTCCAAAGTCTTATCTAAGACAAAGCAAGTCTCTTCTGTCTATGAGCTTATAAAATCGAAAGCAAGTTAGTTACTTCCTAGATACAATGGGGGTACAGGCATTGGGTAAATACATGTGCTCCAAATGTGAAAAAATGGCCAAAACAAAGGAGCTACAGGCCCTATGCAAATCCAAATATAGTAGGACAGTCATTACAGTTCCAAAATAATCTCGTTTGACTCTATGTCTCACATACATGTCATGCTGATGCAAGAGGTAGCCTCCCACAGTCTTGGGAGTCTCCAGCCCTGTGGCTTTGCAGGGTACAGTCCCCCTCCTAGTTGCTTTAACAGGGTGGTGTTGAGTGTCTGTGGCTTTTCTAGGCACATCATGCAAGTTGTCAATGATTTTACCATTCTGGGATCTGAAGGATGGTGGCTCTCTTCTTGCACCATTAGGCAATGCCCCAGTGGGGAATCTGTGTGGGGGCTTCAATTCCAAATTTTTCTCCTGCACTGCCCTAGCAGAAGGCTCTGCCCCTGTGCAAACGTCTGCCTAGACTTCCAGGCATTTCCATGCATCCTCTGAAATCTAGGCAGAAATTCCCAAATATCAACTCTTGACTTCTGTGTACCCACAGGCTCAACAGCACATGGAAGCTTCCAAGGCTTGGGGCTTTCACCCTCTGAAGTAAAAGTCTGAGCTGTATATTGACCCCTTTTAGACATGGTTAGAGCTGAAGTAGCTGGGATGCAGGGCACCATTTTCCAAGGCTGCATAGAGCAGGGGGTCCAGCCCAGGAAAGCATTCCCCCTCCACATTTCCTGGCCTGTGATGGGAGGAGCTGCTGAGAAGGTCTCTGACGTGCCTTGGTGATGAATTTTACCATTGTCTTGATGAGTGACATTCAGCTCCTCATTACATATGCAAATTTATGCAGCAGGCTTGAATTTTTCCCCAGAAAATGGATTTTTCTTTTCTATCACATCACCAGGCTGCAGATTTTTCAAACCTTAATGCTCCACTTCCTTTTAAACATAAGTTTCAATTCCAAACCATATTTTTGTGAATACATAAAACTGAATGCTTTCTAACAGCACTCAAGTTACCTCATGAATTCTTACAAATTTCTTCTGCCAGATACTTTAAATCATCTCTCTCAAGTTCAAGGTTCCACAGATCTCTAGGGCAGGGACAAAATGCTCCCAGTCTCCTTGCTAAAACATAGCAAGAATCACCTTTATTCCAGTTCTCAACAAGTTCTTCATCTCCATCTGATACCATCTCAGTCTGGAATTTATTGTCCATATTACCATCAGCGTTTAGTCAAAGCCATTCAAGACATCTCTAGGAAGTTCTAAACTTTTCCACATCTTCCTGTCTTCTTAGCCCTCTAAACTGTTCCAACCTTTTCCTGTTACTCAGTTCCAAAGTTGCTTCAAAATTTTGGGTATCTTTACAGCAACACCACACTAACCAGTACTAATTTACTGTATTAGTCTGTTCTCATGCTGTTATAAAGAAATGTTCAATACTGGGAAATTTATACAGAGAAAAAGTTTAATTGACTCATAGTTATGCATGTCTGGGGAGGCCTCACTGTGGGGATTATGGGAACTACAGGCCAAAATGAGATTTGGGTGAAATCACAGCCAAACCATATTATCATAAAAGAGTAAAGTTTTAGAAGCAGGGACCCAAAGTTCCCACTTGGTTATCTATCACCCAGTGGCTGTGCAGTTACCTAAGATGCAAGACAAAATCCCTTTTACATTTCTCTCTGCTTTCCTCAATCTGAAGGAGTTTTGCCTTGTAGCTACCACAGCTGGAAATGTCCCAAGTGTCATCTGAATCCAGAGAGTCTCAGAGGTTCACCTAAGGGCCTCAATGTAATACCTGTATGTTGTTGCCATTATTCAGGAACAAAGATCTCTTCAGTCAGCAGGTGAGCAATGCTGCCAGGACTGGGTTTGTTCCTTCAGGCATCAGTTTCTTTCTGGCCTGGAGGTTTCTAGAAATTTCATCTGGGAGCTAGGGCTTGGAATGGGGACCTCACAGTTGACCAGTGCCCTATCTTGCTGTAGCTAGGCTGGGATCCTAGAAGTAAAACACAGTCTTTCCCATTCTTCCCTCTCCTCTCATGGAGCAAAATGAATGGGGGTCTTTGGGAGCTGTGATTTGTGGAGCCTGGGGTTAGGAGAGGGGTGATGCCATACTCCCTTGAATGCCCCAGCTGGTATCTCACTGTCATATGCCCCCATATCCCACTATCTCTGCATCTACTTCAGCACTAGGAATCACCTAAGAGTTAGGGTCCTTGTGGCTTATACTGCCTTTAAATTTTACTTTTAGGCACATAATGCCATAGGCCTTGGTGGCAAAGTTGGCAGACACCCAAGTTAAGATGACTGGGATCAGTATTTACTCTCAGTTGAGGGATGGTTTCAATGCTTTCTCCATGGGTGAGCATCAGCTGAATTTGGTCCAGTTTCCCTTTCTGCTCTAACAGGACAGTACTAAATTTATTGCATCACAATTGTTGTGCTCTCCCTCCCCCAGCACCTGGAGATGCTCTCTGCACCACACTGCCACTGATGTCAGATACAGGGGAGAGGTGGCATTGGTGATTCAGGACTGTTGTTTTTTATTTTTATCTCTTCACTGCCATGTCTTTTAATGGGAATAGTATCAGTACAAATTTTGTGAGATTAAAAAAGAAATGGATAAATTCTTGGACACATACAACCTCCCAAGATTTAACCAGGAAGAAATTGAATTTCTGAACATACCAATAATGAGTTCTGAAATTGAGACAGTAATAAATAGCCTACCAACCAAAAAAAGCCCAGGACCAGATGGATTCGCAACTGAATTATACCAGATGTACAAAGAAGAGCTGGTACCATTCCTACTGAAATGATTCCAAAAATTTGAGGAGGAAGGATTCCTCCCTAACTCATTCTATGAAGCCAGCATTAACCTGATACAAAAACATGGCAGAAACACAACAACAACAAAACTTCAGGATAATATAATTGATGAACGTGAATGCAGACATCCTCCACACAATACTGGCAAACTAAATCTAGCAGCACATCAAAAAGCTTATCCACCACAACCAAGTGGGCTTCATCCCCAAGATGCAAGGTTGGTTCAACATATGTAAATCAGGAAATGTGATTCATCATAGAGACAGAACTAAAGAATAAAACCACATGATTATCTCAATAGGTGCAGAAAAAGCTTTCAAAAAATTCATCATCCTTCCATGTTAAAAACTCTCAGTAAACTGGGTACTAAAGGAACGTACCTCAAAATAATAAGAACCATATGTGACAAACCCACAGCCAACATCATACTCAATGGGGAAAAGCTGGATGCATTCCCCTTGAAAACCAACACAAGACAAGAATGCCCTCTGTTACCACTTCTATTCAACGTGATGAAAGTTCTGGCTAGGGCGATCAGGCAAGAGAGAAAAAAAGACATTTAAGTAAGAGAGGAAGTCACACTCTCTTTTTCTGGATGACATGAATACTATATATATATATATATATCCCCCTATAATTTCAACCAAAAGCTTAAGCTGATAAACAACTTCAGCAAAATCTCAGGATAAAATGATCAATGTACAAAAATTGTTAGCATTTCTACATAACAACAATAGTCAAGCCAAGAACCAAATCATGAACAAACTCCCATCGCAATTTCCAGAAAAAAGAAAAAACTACCTAGGGATATGGTTAACGATGAAGGTGGAAAATCTCTACAATGAGAGCTACAAATCACTGCTTGAAGAAATCATGGATAATACAAAAAAATGGAAAAACATTTAATGCTCAGGGATAGGAAGAATCAATATTGTTAAAATGGCCATAGTGCCCAAAGCCACTTCTAGATCCATGCCATTTCCATCAAATTACTACTGCCATTCTTCACAGAACTACAGAGAACTATTTTGAAATTCATTTGGAACCAAAAAAGAGCCCAAATAGCCAAAACAATCCTAAGCAAAAAGAACAAAGTTGGAGGCATTACCCTATCTGACTTTGAATTATACTACAGTGTTACGGCAACTAAAACAGCATGGTACTGGTACAAGAACAGCACATAGACCAATGAAGCAGAATAGAGAACCCAGAAATAAGACCACACACCTGCAACTATCTGATCTTTGACAAATCTGACAAAAACAGGCAATGCAGAAATGATTTCGTATACAATAAATGTGCTGGGATAACTGGCTAGTTGTGCAGAAAATTAAAACTGGACCTCTTATATCATTTATAAAACTTAAGATGGATTAAAGACTTAAATATAAAACCCAAAACTATAAAAATGCTGGAAAATAACCTAAGCAATACCATTTAGGACATAGGAACAGACAAAGATTTTATGATGAAGTGGCCAAAGGCAATTGCAACAAAAACAAAAATTGACAAATGAGTTCTAATTAAGCTAAGGAACTTCTGCATACCTAAAGAAACTATCAACAGAATAAACAACTAACCTACAGGATGGGAAAGAATTTTTGCAAACTATGCATCTAGCAATGGTCTAATATCCAGCATCTATAAGGAATTTAAACAAATTTATAAGAATAAAACAAGGCTGGATGCAGTGGCTCATGCCTGTAATCTCAGCACTTTGGGAAGCTTATGTAGGTGGATCACAATGTCAGGAGTTCAAGACGAGCCTGACCAAAATAGTGAAATCCCATTTCTACTAAAAGTACAAAAAATTAGTCGGGCCTGGTGGTAGGCGCCTATAATCCTAGCTACTCTGGAGGCTGAGGCTGGAGAATTGCTTCAACCTGAGAGGCAGAGGTTACAGTGAGCCAAGATCACACCATTATGCTCCAGCCTGTGCCACAGTGTGGGACTCGGTCTCAAAAAAAAAAGGAAGAAAACAACCCCATTAAAAAGTGGACAAAGGACGTGAACAGACAGTTTTCAAGAGAGGACGTACATGTGGCCAATAATTTTATTAAAAACCTCAACATTACTGATCATTAGAAAAATGCTAATTAAAATCACAATGAGATACCATCACACACCAGTCAGAATGGTTATTACTAAGTCAAAAAATAACAGATACTAATGAGGATGTGGAGAAAAAAGGATGCTTATATACTATTGGTAGAAGTGTAAATTAGTTTTACCACTGTGGAAGACAGTGTAAAGATTCCTCAAAGACCTAAACACAGAAATACCTTGCAACACAGCAATCCCATTACTGGGTATATAGCCAGATAATATAAAATCATTCTATTATAAAGACACAGGCATGTGATTGTTCATTGCAGTGCTATTCCCGGTAGTAAAGACATGGAATCAACCTAAATCCCCATCAATGATGGACTTGATAAAGAAAATGTGATACATATACACCATGAAACACCTTGCAGCCATCAAAAAGAACAAGATCATGTCATTTGCAGCAACATGTATGAAACTGGAGGCCATCATCCTCAGCAAAGTAATGCAGGTATAGAAAACTAAATACCACCTATTTTCACTTACATGTGGGAGCTAAATGATGAGAACATATGGACACATAGATGAGAACACCACACACTTGGGCCTATTTGAAGGTAGAGGGAGAGGATCATGAAAAATAACTAATAGGTACTAGGCTTAATACCTGGGTATTAGTTTTTTTCAATGTTTTTTATATTTATGTGCTCTCACATTGAGTATATACAAAATTATAATTGTCTTATCTTCATGCTGAATTGACTCTTTTATCATCATGTAATATCCTTCCTTATCTTTGGGAGTTTTGACTTAAAGCCTATGCTTTTCTGATGTTACAATGGCCACTATTGCTCTCTTTTGTGCCCCATTAGCATAAAATGTCATTTTCAATTCTCTTTCAGCCTATGTGTGTCCTTACATCTGAAGTGACTCTCATGTAAACAGCATGTAGTTAGATCATGTTTTATTGTTCATCCTGCCACTCTGTCTTTTGATTGGGTAATTTAGTCAATTTTCATTTAAAGTAAGTATTGATAAGGAAAGACTTGCTACTGCCGTTTTGATAATTGTTTCCTGTTTGTATTGTAGGCCTTTTGTACCCCATTGCTCTCTTTTTGTGTTATTTTGTATTTCATTAATTCTTTGTGAACATGATTTTGTTCATTTTTTATTTTTATTTGTATACCTTCTATTTTTTTCTTTGTAATTACCACATGGCTTATGTAATACGTGTTGTAGTTATAACATTCTATTTTTATCTAATAACAACTTCAATTGCATACAAAAACTCTACACTTTGATGTCACCCCAAACATTTTATGTTATTGATATAACACATTGTAACTTTTTATATTCTGTATTAATACATTTTTATAATTTTTTTCTTGCATTGCCTTTTACCTTCAAAACCAGAATTAAGAGTGATTTACATACCACTAATATACTATTACCATATTCTGTATTTGTCTATATATTCAACTAGCCAGCTTTATATATTCATATACTTTTGTGTTGCTGATTAGTATCTTTTTATCTCAACTTAAAAGACTTTTTTAGCATTCCTTATAAAGTGGATCTGGCAATGATGAAGTCCCTCAGCTTTTCTCTGAGGAAGTTCTTATGTCTGTTTTTGTTTTTTTTTGTTTGTTTGTTTGTTTTTTTTTTTTTTGAAGGACAATTTTGTCAGGTATAGTATTCTTCATTGGCAATTTTTTTTAAGAAATTAGAATATGTTATCCCAACTCTTTCAGGCCTTCAATGTTTCTGTTGCAAAATCTGCAGATAGTCTTATGATGATTCCCTTGTCCTCTTTCACTTTAGAAAATTTTATGATAATGTTTCTCAGTATGTACTACTTTCGTTTCATTGTATTTGGAATTCTTGAGAGGTTTGTCCATTATTTTGTTCAATAAGCATTCTACTCCCTTTTTTCTCCCCTTTTCCTTCTGTTATTTTCTTAATGATACATATTTGTTCACTTGATAATAGCCCATAAGTCCCTCAGGATTCCTTCACATTTTTTTTTCCCTTTTGCTCCTTTTGCTCCTGTGACTGAGTAATTTCCAATAACTTGTCTTCACGTTTACTAATTTTCTTCAGCTTGGTCAAGTCTGCTGCTGATCCCTTCTAGTGAATTTGTCAGTTCATTCATTACATTCTTGAGCTCAAAAATTTCTGTTTGGATCTTTTAAATATTTTTATCTCTGTTGAAATTTTCATTTTGTTTATGCATCATTTTACTGAACTTATTCAACATCTTTGTAAAGCTTATTTAATTGTTCATCAGGTAATTCATACACGTCTATTTTTTAGTGCTAGTGTTGGAGATTTATTTTGTTTCTTTAGGTTAGATCATTTCTCCGTGTTTCATCAGGTTTCTCAGAATTTTATGCTGGTATTAATGCGTTTGAAAAACATCCTTCTTTCAGTCTTTATAGACTCTCTTCTTCCTATGGGAAAAGGCCTTTACCAATCAGCCTGGCTAGAGATTCTGGGGTGCCTTTCAAAATTTTTCTGTGGATATGTATTATCTGAGATCATGTATGTAGATTCCTAGTAAGAGGGATTTGCTGATTTCTTTTCTTTCAAGTGCTTATTGCCTCTTTTTCCCTGTGGTGTCTGCTGTATGTCCACTTCTCTAAAGCTGTACCACAAGACCTGGCTCTTTTTCTCAGCTGCCCTTAGACATCTAGGGTATACTGCATCCTATCAGTGCCTGGAGGTGAGTTAGACAGAAACCATTTCCTCACATTGCCCCCTAAAAACCTGATACATTGGCTACATAGACCACTCTTTTCTTTCCTGCTGAGGGAGGGGCCCCCAATCTGTATCGGCTTCTGTCTATTTGTCTTATGGGTCTTCTGAAATAGTATTCCAAACTGCTATTTTTATGTTGTTCTTAGTGGACCCCCAGTCATCTAGAATAATTAGGTCCCATCAGCACTTACAGACAGGCAAGACACCATTGAGTCCCCCAGGCAGTCCCCACCCTCCAGAAAGTAAGAATATTAAGCATATGGTGCAGTCTTTTCTTTCCCTCCCAAGGGAGAGGCCAGGAACTTGCTTTCTCTCACTTGCATGATGCTGTTGACGGGGGAGCTAATATGAGAGGGTACCACAAAATTTATCTCTGGATTTGTAATTATTGTCTCTATACAAGGAAAGGGAGGCTCGGGTTTTCTATTTTACCATCCTGCTGAATAATTTGTAGCCATTTTAATTAGCCTTAAAAACTGATAATGATGTGTTAATGTGTGACTGTGAAATGACGTCTTCATTAATTTTTAAAATGTAGTTTTATATTTTTCAGTTTTTGTTTTACATATTTTGATGCTATGTTTTTTGGAAGAGTAAGATTCATTGTAGAATTGAACTTTTAGCAATATAAAATAACCACAAAACTAAATGTCTTATTTAGTTTCATTTTATTTTTTAATTTGTAAACTATTAATATTTTAAGTATTTTTCATTTTGTCATTGCCTGGTGTATATTTTTCTATTTGTTAATTTATAATCTTTCTAGATTTTTTTCTTTATTTTCAGTTTTGTCTTATAAAGATCATAGAGTCATAACTTTTTTTCTATTTCAGAGCATTTACATTTCAATAAAGGTTTATCCTTCTTATATTTATTTTCGCAACTAATATACTGGATTATTTCAAAATAAAAATAAATCCTTTTATACTATACCTTTTTACATTAGTTTTTGAATTTTTATTTATGTCTCAGCTGTAAGTTGTTTGTTTTTGAGATAATTCTCATACATTCTCTGAAATATACCATAGCGAAAGTGATTTGTGTTGCTTTTTTATGTTTGGCGTGGTATAGTGTTGTTATTGACTTATATTCCTAAGATTTTGTAAAAAGCATGTTTTTACAGAGCTATACATGGACATAGGGAACCACAGAGTTGCTTCAAAGGAGTCAGTCAATTCCTCAAAATTATATATAGGAGTATATAATGAGAACATATGTTTATGAATAATTATTATATTAACTCCCGAAACGTGACCACAGTTTCCAAAATATTAAGAATTACTGTTCAAGGTATTGTACCAATGTCTTCTTGCTTCTTGTGTAAGGAATGTTCTTTACATTACTGATTTGATTTTATCCTGTGTCTATTCATATTGCATTCATTTGTTACCTATAATACAAATTTTAAAATTTCTATTATAATTTGCATTTCCCTATATTATTTTACTGTTTTACTCAAGTTTCTTTGCCTTTCTACCTTCATGTTGGTCTATGCTCTTCTTAAATCTCTCTAAGAAACTCGGTTTTATAGTCTACCACCGAGGATAATAAGTATATATATTCTAAAACATTCATGCACTTATTAACACAAAAATATTTTGAGATCTATGCTTTCATCTGAGTTATTATGGTAATGTTTTCTTTCTCTCTTCCTTCCAGACCTTTTCCGAAGCTCCATATCAGTTTTTAAAAATTCACGCTTGGTTCAGTAGATATGACTCTAAGCATGATGTCTATTAGAAGATAGGATAAATGCAGTTTCTCTAACTTCCTTTACAGTCTATTTAAGGGCTGGCATCTTTCTTGTTTCAAAGCTAGACAAGAAATTCAATTCACTCAGGCCATAGATCAATTTTCAATGTATTTTATTTGGATCATCTTAAAATAAATTTGGATAATATCTACTTACAGGTCTCCACTGTTCTTACTAAACTTGAGAATTAGAGGTCATTTTAAATTGAACAGTGTGCAAATCTTCATCCACAATACGCAGTCTCCCAGTGTTCTTCCAATCTTCATCCTTATTTACTATATTCTCCTTAGAATTGCGTTCCAGTATGCACTTGCCTCAGTCCATTTCTCCTGTACTTCCCCAAGTAACATTCTGGTATATGTGGGTTCTGAATGAAAGTAGAAATTAATTGGGGTATGGTACAAGTGAGCACCAGCTCTGAGTAGCTTAAAATATAGTTTCCATACAAGTGGAAAATGACCACCTGCATTCCTGATCAGTTTAGTAGTTTTGCCCCAGAGTTAGGTTAAATATTGAATGTGGGTATTTTTCCCCCATCACTCTCTGGCCCTGAGGACTCGACTGAATGATTGCATTTTCTCTCTCTCTCTCTCTCTCTCTCTCTCTCTCTATCTCTATCTCTCTGTCTGTCTCTGTCTCTCTCTCATTCTCTCTCTCTCTCTCTCTCTCTCTGTATGTGTGTGTGTCTTTGTGTGTGTGTGTGTGTGTGTGTGTGTGTGATCTCCAGTGGTCTGTTTCAGGTGGTTGAGAGTAAGGTATTGGTTATTTTTTAGCTCATTCCCATTAATGCCAAGTTACTGAAAAGTATGTCCAGACTGTGGCTAAGACTCTTGTATTTCTCCTTATCATTTCATTTTCTTCCATCTGTATTAATAAAGTTCTAATTGTGTAACTAGGCATAACTATCTTATTGCAATGCAAACGTCAAACTCCTTTCCCAAAATATCTCTGATTATCATTCCATTTATGTTATTAAATTTTTTATGGAAGTTCTTTTTTTAAATTATACTTTAAATTCTAGGTACATGTGCAGGATTTGCAGGTTTGTTACATAGGTATACACATGCCATGGTGGTCTGCTGCATCCATCTAATTTTTATTTGTCATTTTGCTTTGAATGTATCTATGTTAAGCCTCAAGTGTTTATGTTGGAGATCAATTTAGCCATTAATGTTGTACTGCAGTTTGTAAAATCTCTTAATTTTTATTTATTTATTTATTTTTATTTTTTATTTATTTATTTTTATTTTTATTGCATTTTAGGTTTTGGGGTACATGTGAAGAACATGCAAGATTGTTGCATAGGTACACACATGGCAGTGTGGTTTTCTGCCTTCCATCCCCTCACCTGTATCTGTCATTTCTCCCCATGCTTTCTTCCCACCTCCCCACCCCCCGTCCCTCCCCCATTCCCCCCAACGGACCCCAGTGTGTAGTGCTCCCCTCCCTGTGTCCATGTGTTCTCATTGTTCAACACCCACCTATGAGTGAGAACATGCGGTGTTTGATTTTCTGCTCTTGTGTCAGTTTGCTGAGAATGATGGTTTCCAGGTTCATCCATGTCCCTACAAAGGACGTGAACTCATTGTTTTTGATGGCTGCGTAATATTCCATGGTGTATATGTACCACATTTTCCCTATCCAGTCTATCATCGTTGGGCATTTGAGTTGGTTCCAGTTCTTTGCTATTTTATATTCTTAAATATAGCCATTAATTTCTTGAGATATTTCAGATTATTTATGTTTCCATGTGAAATAACATGTTACACTTAGTTCTCCATTTTCCTGGAATTCCCACAACCTTATTTTGGAAGACCTTCAGAATGGCTTATTTTGTTTATACATCATTAGCTGATTTATTGGTCCATGAAGACTACTCCAACCCACTCCAAAAAATAAAAACAGAAATAAAACCTACAAAGCAACCATAAAATAGTAACGACAAAACACCAAATGGGGTGATATTTAAAATGTGATAATAGCAACTTAGAGAGCATCTGCCTCTTCTCAAATAATAGACCTTATTTGATCATCATGGGCAATGTATAAAGTAGGTACTATTATTGAGTGCTTTACAGGCAAAGGGAGTTGTAACATTAAGTATCCTTCCTCAGTTTAGGCAGCAAGTGAATGACAGAGCTAGGATTCAAACACAGGTTGTGTGTCTCTTGAATCTACACATTCTAACCGCTACACTACACAGAGTATCATTACATTTTATTTCTTTTCACTTTTCTGAGACGTGCAGTCTCAAGTTTACAAAATAGTTACATAGAATAGTATTTTATATAATTTTCCCATTGATATTTCATACAAATAGATAGTGAAGTGATATATATATATATATATATATATATATTTGCTGCTTTGTGGTGACATGGGGCAGGGCTGACATTGTCTGGTATTTAAATAAAAATGTAGTTCATTTTTGGAGTCCTATGGTGTTTATATGAAATACACTAATTAAAATGATATCAGACATTGGGCTAGGCATTGAAGATATATTAGTTTACCAAAACTGTTTATTCCCTGATCTTATGAAGCTTTTAGTCTCGTAAAGTAGATATTGAACAAATTGTTTTAAGTATTTCATAAAGTGAGTTCAAGGGCATAAAGTTGTAAGTACTGGGTCTAAACTTTAATTATTGGGTCTAAAGAAACCATATGAAAAGGAAGATTACTTATCTGAGGGCTCAGGACGATTTTCATCATGAAATGATGTCAATCATGAAAAGTGAGCAGGAGTTAATCAGGAGAATGTTGTGGAAATTCCAAGTAAAGAGAACAGAATGTTCACAGTTCATGTGGCTGGAAAAAGCATGATATATTCAAAAGACCATACAAAGATCACTGTGGCTGAAGTGGAGAAAGCAAGATAGAGAGAGAGGACTAAAATAAAATTCTAAAGATAGGAATTCTAATGTTTTGAGCCTTGTATGCAATGTTAAAAAAAATTGACTTTATCCAGAGGGTAATGAGAAACATAGTAAGGCTATAGGGAGAGAAGTGGATAAATGACATGTTAACATTTATCTTTTGGAAAAATGGTCCTATGAGATATTACAACTGTCACTAGTGAGAAGGAAGAAAGAGAAGTACCACTGGAACTGTTTGGGTCCTAGATATAGAACAAAAGTTGTACAAACATGCTTCAATTTTAGAGAACACAGACTAAAATTTTTATGTCAGACAAAAATATGCTAGTAAAATTGTAATTCTGCACATGGGTTTCAGGTAACATGCCAGTATCATGTGTAAATAATAAGCTACTGATATCCTTCTAGGAATATAAGTAAACAGTTATCATGTTATTGTCCATAGTGAAGATCTAACTGTAGCATTTCCAAGTGAATAGTGAGGAGAAAACATGCTGCAACTTTAATCACTTACACATCATTTATTTGGATGCAGTGGAGTTTAAAGTCAAAATTAAAATGTTGGTTACTAGGAGTTGACTGCATCCAGAACACATGTAGACCTTGTTAGCCTTCCACGTTTTTATTCTTGCACTCACTAAGCCAGAAGTTTCGCGGCCTAAAGTCAGTTTTCTGTATCAGTAATCCAGTCACATCTTGAGCAGTGAAACCTTAAATCTTTAAATGCTGCCTTCTCCAGGTTCTCAAGGGACTTCATTACTTAGAATGATGCAATCATTCAGTCAAGCCCTTAGGGCCTGAGAGTGATGGGGAAAAAATACCCAACTAATCCACTGAGTCCTTCAGCTGCCACTCTTAGACTGGCACCATGTAATGTTCCAGGTAGAGTAACTGCCCTACTACCACAGAAACCTTGTCACATTGTTAACTCAGCTGACATGAGTGCTAAAGGAAGTGGCTGTGCTTAATGTCTGGCAGCAGAAACTTTCAGATTCCCTCCTGAGAGTTCTCAACAGTAGTAATAATTATAATGAAATGAACAACTATACATGTAAGTTCCTTCTGAGAAAAACTATAGATTTATGTAAAGTTATTCCTAGATTTTTAACCATGTATGAGATAGAAATGTCTGACTATAGTGATTTCTTATAGACATGATGGCAACTTTCAGCTAAGCAGTTAAGACTCTATATGTCCCCAATGGCTTTTCTACATACAGTAAATTAAAATGTACATTAAAAGTCAATCTTAGTTAGTCAGCATCAGCAATGAGGAATTGGCTGTATTAAAAACTTGATATCTTTCAGAGTTTAGACTATGTTGAGTGTAAGTCTCATTAAAATATGCATGCCAATAACCTGATTGGGTACAGGCAGATACATATATTGAACACTAAATACAGGAGGTCTGAAGTTGCCTGAGCAGTGCTTATATTTTTTAAAAAATTATATTTGTATTTATAGTACTTAGCATAGACTCAGACAAATAGACATTCAACAAAGTTTTGATCGGAGAGTACAGGAATAATTGAACAAATAAATAAATAAATAAAGAATCGCTTAAATTTCCTGAAATGGTTTTCTACATTTTCAAATGTCATTTTAAGACAAAATATAAGGAAAGATGTTGCAAGTTTAGTCCAGCTGAGCTGGGTGTAATAGATGTGTTTTTACTTTTTTTCTGTTTGGTATCTTCTAACTTAAGAGATAATGGATGCAGCATAAATTGATATGGAGGCTAACAATCTGTTTGGGCTGAGAAAGAACAGGGAAACAGGACCTCAGTAATATTTTTATGCCTTTTGACATTATGTGACCACAGCAATATTTGAATCAATTCTAATTTTAAATACATCAACTGGAGCATGTTTTTGGGAATTAGAAAGCAGCACTAGTTCTCTCCCCTCCAATAAATCTACTTAGCGATGTGGGATGATCTCAGTATCACTTCTATGAACTTGTTTTTATTATAAATGAGGCTTTCCAAACTCACTTTTAGACAGGGATTCCCTTTTGGTTTAGACGAAAAGTATAAGCAGTCACCTCTAAAACCTTTAAAGTTATTTGATCTAGTAAAACTATCTGATATCAACAAGGATAACAGAAAAAGCTTAAAAGATTTGCAGATTATTATGGAACACATTCTTAAAGTGTGACTTCTAAAGCACAAATTATTAATATATGGATCGCTATGCCTCTTACGATATTTTATACACATGGAATGCATTAATAAATATTTGTTATTTAAAATGTTGGTGTTTTCTGTTCATCATACGGTAGGATAATACTTATGAAAGACATAGAGTTTTGGGCTTTCAAAGGTAATTGAATTGTGGCTACCTCAAAGTGAGTAAGGTCTAAAGCATCCATGCATTTGCTATCTATAGAATAGATAGGCTCTCTTCTCACTCGTAATTTTGTCAGTTGACCTGTGGATTAACCTTGTAGAGTCCACAAATAATATATCTTGGTGACTATTAACCACATAGGACGTGAAGATGATCACAAATCTAGTCAGAGACCTCATTGAGGAAACAGGTTACACTATTTGAGATTTTATGTATTCAATCAGGTGCAAAGTATAGGCCGTGGATTGGGATCTACAACCCTCATTTCTCACAGAATATTTTTAATTCAAGGACTTATTAATTGAGGGACCATGATCAGTATCTGAGGCCCTTTGATCTGAGACTGGAGCCAGAGCAGTTGGGATGTGGTAAGCAGTGTCTCAAGTCTGCACAGGAGAGTGGGGCCCTGCACCCGGTCCATGAAACCATATTTCCCTCCTAGGCCTCTGGTCCTGTAATGAGAGGGGCTGTCTCAACAGACCCTAAAATGTCTTGAGGTCTTTCCCATTGCCTTGAATATTAGTACTTGGCTAACTTTTAGTTATGCAAATACATCTAGCAAGTGGTTACGGGAAAGCTTGCTTTAATTCCTCTCCCAAAATGTCTTTCTCTTATTCTGCCACATGGCCAGGCTGCAAATTTTCCAAACTTTTATACTCTGCTTCCCTTGTATAAGTTCAAAGTTTAAGTCATTTCTTTGCTCCTGCATCTGAGCATAGATTGTTAGAAACAGACAAGCCACATCTTGAACACTTTGCTGCTTAGAAATTTCCTCTGCCAGGTACCCTAAATTATTACTATGGAGTTCAAAATTCCACAGTTCCCTAGGGCATGAATAGAATGCAGCTATAACATGTGTGAGCTTTGCTCCAATTCCCAATAAGTTCCTCATTTCTATCTGAGAGCTTGGCAGCCTGGACTTCATGGTCCATATCACTATTAGCATTTTGGTCACTACCATTGAACCAGCCTCTAAGAAGTTCTGAACTTAAATTCGTCTTCCTGTGTTCTTCTGAGCCCACCAACCTCTGCTCATTACCGAGTTCCAAAGTTGCCTTCATACCATCAGGTATCTTTATTGAAATTCGCTACTCCTCAGTATCAATTCTATATTACGTTGTTCTTGCACTGCTATAAAGGTATATTAGTCTATTTTCACACTTCTGATAAAGACATATCCAAGACTGAGAAGAAAAAGAGGTTTAATTGGACTTACAGTTCCACATGGCTGTGGAGCCCTCAGAATCATGGTGGAAGGCAAAAGGCACTTCTTACATGGTGGTGGCAAGAGAAAAGTGAGGAAAAAGCAAAAGCAGAAACCCCTGATAAACCCATTAGTTCTTGTGAGAATTAATTCACTATCACAAGAATAGCACAGGAAAGACTGGCTCCCATGATTCAATTAATTCCTCCTCGGTCCCTCACACAACAAGTGGGAATTTTGGGAGATACAATTCAAGTTAAGATATGGGTGGGGGCACAGCCAATCCATATCAAAAGGAAAACTTGGTAATGGTTAATGTACAAATAAAAGAGGATAAATTGGCTCATGGTTCTGTAGGCTTTATAGGAAAAATGGTATTGGCATTGGCTTGGCTTCTGAAGAGGTGTCAGAAAGCTTACATTTATGGTGAAAGACAAGTGGGAAGCAAGCATATCACATGGCCAGAGCAGAAGCAAGAGAGTGAAGAGGAAGGTGCTACACACTTTGAAATAACCAGATGTTGTGTAAACTCAGAGCAAGAGCTCACTTATCATCAAGAGGATGGCCCAAGCCATTTATGAGGGATCCACCCCCAATGATCAAAATACCTCTTACTAGGCTCCGTCTCCAACTCTGGGGATTACATTTCAAAATGAGATGTGGACAGGGACAAATATTCAAACTATATGACCCAGATGAATTTTAAAATTATTTTTTTGTAGGGATGAAGTCTTACTATTTTCCCCCAGGCTTGTCTTGACCTCCATATCTGTGAAGCTCAAGTAATCCTCCCACCTTGGTGTCCCAATGTGCTGGCATTACAGGCATGAGCCACTACACCTAGCAGCCCTATATATTAAGTGATGCTACAGGATGTTGTTTTCAATGTTTGTATGTCTGGTACATGCTGAAGGTAGATAATGGTGAGAAGAATCTTCTGTGCATGGATATGTATTTGTCTGTAGGTGTATGGAAAGCAACCCATTACATAAAACTCTTTTGAACCTGAAAAATATTATAAACATTTGAAAATACAGAAATCCAAAGGAGAAAACTTTTACATGCACACACAGATTTTTGTTGTCAGCGTAGCATGCATAAAATCTATCTATTTAGAAATAGTTGTTTTTAAAAGATCCTTTAGTAATATGAATTCTGGACAGCTGCTTTATAGCAATGATGGTGCTAAATTAAAATGACAGTCTGAACACCCATTCACAAGACCCAGACCAAAATAGCATTGCAATACAGAAACAGGAATGACTAAATGTTAAGAAAGACAAATTTTCACATTTTGAGAAGAAAAAATTCATTATTTAGGAGCTGTTTCTCTTTCCAGACTATGCCTCCTGAATCTCTTTTCTGAGGAGCATCCACAGACTCTGTGAAAGGAATATTGGAGCTTATTTTTGGTAGAGTGATAAAAAAAATTCAAAGCAATGTAAGGAATGTAAGTAAAAGCTGGATTGGAACACATATTGAAATCTATGAACCTAAGTATAAGATACCCATAGGTATCAGCTGAATGAAGGCAAAAGGAGAAAGACAGATATAATATAAAAATGGTTGGATACTACAAGTCACCGGGCCAGATGAAGAAAACACATAGTACATACCTAATGATGATGACAAAACTTGCAGCAAGACATATTAGAGCAGTAAGGAGGTACATAAATTGTCTGTATCTAATGGAAGCTGTCTTCACTAAAATTAGAATATTGCAACATAGGCTGGAGTTTTCAAAAATGAAAATCTGAATTCTTCTGTTTTCATTAGTCTACCCAGAGGTGAGCATGATCACACACCTACCCAGGAATATTTAGATGTTGAGGTGAACAAAACAACACATTCTATTATGAATTCGAATAAAAAAAATTTAGTAGTGACAAGCAGAAGTAGAAGGGCTTAATCAGAGATACAATGAGAATGCAAGAAAAGGGAGTGGACTGCAGGTGCCTTCTGACTTTGATTGTTATTAGGGAGTGAAGCTGGTGTGGGAGATTCCTAATGCTCAGACAGAGATTGTGCTATCTAATATTCCTCCTGTCATGCAGAGGCTGAGTGAATCTTCTTTTCTAGGTTTTACTACTATGGAGTTCAAACTTCCGCAGATCCCTAGGGCATGAACAGAATGCAGCTATAACATATGTGAGCTTTGCTCCAATTCCCAGTAAGTTCCTCATTTCCATCTGAGAGCTTGGCAGCCTGGACTTCATGGTCCATATCACTATTGGCATTTTGGTCACTACAATTGAACCAGTCTCTAAGAAGTTCTGAACTTAAATTCATCTTCCTGTGTTCTTCTGAGCCCACCAACCTTTGCTCATTACCCAGTTCCAAAGACAGAGGAGTGGGGATCTAAAAGTTCTCACTGGCCAAATATGAAATATAGAACAAGTTTTTGGTCCACTTCTTAATAAGGTTATTTGATTTTTGCCTATCGAATTGTTTAAATTCCTTATGGACCCTGGGTATTAGATCCTTATTAGATGCATAATTTGTGAATATTTTCTCCAGTTCTCTAGGTTTTCTGTTTACTGTTGATAGTTTCTTTTACTGTGCAGAAACTCTTTAATTTGATCCCATTTGTCAATTTTTTTCATTGCAATTGCTTTTGATGACTTATTATAAATTATTTACCAATATTGATGTTCAGAATGATGCTTATAATTTTTACCTTGGATTATTATAGTTTGAGGTCTTACATTTAAATCTTTATCCCATCTTGAGTTAGCTTTTGTATATGGTACAAAGTAGGGGTCCTGTTTCTTTCTTCTGCATATGGCTAGCCAGTTATTTCAGGGAGCTAGCCATTTATTTATAGGGAGTTCTTTCCTTATTGCTTATTTGTGTCAACTTTCTCAAGTATCAGATAGCTGTAGACATGAGGCTTTATTTTTGAATTTTCTGTTCTGTTCCATTGGTCTACATTTTCATTTTTTTAAATCAATATCATGTTGTTTGGGTTATTGTAGCCTTATAATATAGTTTGAAGTCAAGTAATGTGATGCCTTGAGCTTCCTTCTTTATGTTTAGGACGGCTTTGACTACTAGGGCACTTTCCTGATTCCATATGAATTTTAGGAGAGTTTTTTCTAGTTCTATAGAAAGTGACACTGGTAGTTTGGTAGAAATAGTGTAGAAACTGTAGATTGCTTGGGGCAGTAGGGTCTTTTAATTTTTTTTTTTTTTTTTTTTTTGAGATGGAGTTTCACTCTTGTTACCCAGGCTGGAGTGCAATGGCGCGATCTCGGCTCACCGCAACCTCCGCCTCCTGGGTTCAAGCAATTCTCCTGCCTCAGCCTCCTGAGTAGCTGGGATTACAGGCACGTGCCACCATGCCCAGCTAATTTTTTGTATTTTTTGTAGAGACGGGGTTTCACCATGTTGACTAGGATGGTCTCGATCTCCTGACCTCGTGATCCACCCGCCTCAGCCTCCCAAAGTGCTGGGATTACAGGCTTGAGCCACCGCGCCCGGCCAGGGTCTTTTAATTTAGTTTAACATTGCTTCTTCCAATTCATAAGCATGGAATGTTTTGTATTTTTGTTTAGGTCGTATATTATTTATTTCAGCAGAGTTTTGTAGTTCTTCTTGTAGAGATTTTTCACTTTTCTAACAAAAAAAGATAAGAAGCCATCAAACGTGCAAAAAAAGTGCTCCACATCACTAATCATCAGAAAAATGTAAATCAAAATCACAATGAGATACCATCTCACACCAGTCAGAATGTCTATTATTAAAAAGTCAAAAAAACAACGGATGCTGGCCAGGCTACAGAGAAAAGGGAATACTTATATACTGTTGGTGGGAATGTAAATTAGCTCAGAAACTGTTTACAGCAGTTTGGAGTTTTCTCAAAGAATGTAATACAGCCCTACCATTTGACACAGCAATCTCATTGCTGGGTATACATCCAAAAGAAAACACATCATTCAATTAAAAAGACACTAGCACTCATATGTTCATTGCACCGCTATTCACAATTGCAAAGATTTAGAATTAACTTAAGTGCTAAACAATGGTGTATTGGATAAAGAAAATGTGGCACATACACACCATGGAATACCACACAGTAATAAAAAGAAATGAAACCATATCCCTTGCAGCAAGATGGGTGGACCTAAAGGCCATTATCCTAAGCAAATTAACACAAGAACAGAAAACCAAAGAACTCATATTCTCACTCATAAATGACAGTTAAACATTAAGAATTCATGAACATAAAGACAGTGATAATAGATACTAGGAACTATTAGAGGCAGAAGGAAGGGAAGAGGAAAATGATTGAAAAAGTAACTATTGGGTACTATACTCACTACCTGAGTGATGGAATCACTGATAGGCCAAATTTCATCATCACACAATGTACTCATGTGGCACACCTGCACCTATACTCCTGAATCTAAAATAAAAGTTGAAATTAATAAAAACTAGAAAAATAAAAGTAATTATAAAAAATTTTAAAACAATAAATCTCAAATTTTCTTCAAACCATTTTGAGTATAACCTAAACATTAAAGCAGACAAATATGTGTACAAATTAATGCATTTTAACATTGCTTTAATGAGGTAAATTTCCATGTAATAAATGCATCACTTTTGAAAAATGTGTACATCCAAGTAATTACTCTGTTCAAAATAAAAAAAAAACATATTAATCACATGAGAAAGCTCCCTCTTGTTCTTTCCAATTAATTATTTTCACCTAAGCAACTGCTATTTTAATTTCTATCACTATATATGGTTTTGCTTGTTCCTGAACTTAATAAGAATATGAGAAAACATAGTCTTTTGTGTCCAGATACTTTTGCTTAACATAATGCTTTTAAGATTAACCTGATATTGTTCCATATATGAAGAGTTTGCTACTTTTTAACTGGTGAATAGTATTCCTTGTATGAATATACTATTTTTTAAATTTTCTTACTTATGGACATTTGTGTTGTTTCTAGTTTTTTGCTATTATAGATAAAGCCACTATAAAAGTATATTCTAATTAATAATAAGCAAGCTTTTTTGTGACATCTTCAAAATATATGTTTATAAATGATTTGAGAGCAATTGATCTTTTTGCCCTTTGATTTTTAGATAAAACTCAGGGGTCTTGGATTGGTTAGCCTGGAGATTTTCAAAATGACAGTAGCCAGAATAAGAAAACTTGAAATTATGCTATTTAGGGTTAAATAAATTGCATATTTATTGTAGGAAGATAAGACATAGTGGTTGCATGATACCTCTTTTCAAATGTTTAGTGGGGTATTCTTTGGAAGAGGGTGTAAATTTATTCTGTTACCCTAGAGAATAGTCTTTGACCAATGAGTTGGAAGGCAAATTTAGACTTTCAAGAAAGATCAGTACTAATAATTAAAATTGAGATAAAATTGGCTGCCTATGACAGTAAAGTGTTCTTCATCTGAAACATATTCAAGCTGAGGCTAGCTGACCACTTGTTAGAAATGTTTTAGAATCAAATCTTTGTTTGAATGGATAGTTGAGCAAAGTGAAGTCTAGGGTCTCTACTAAGATAATTCTCTAATTCTGTGTGTGTATTATTCTCTTTTTCCTGATAAGTCCCCTCATGGATCCAATGACACTGCAGTGAATAATTTAATGATATCAGTGGACAAATAGAGCCATATAGTACAATCCCTTATTTCTTCTACTACTGAGGAAGTTTCCACCGTCAGCTGTATACTCAAATCAACTAGATTTCTGTTTTGTGTTATGAGCCAGGGATGGAGGAGGAGCAGAAAAGGTATCAAACTAAGCTGTAGTGCTCATTTATACCCCATTGTAAATGAATTATTAGAATAGTTTTTACATGAGAACTAATTTTAATGAAAGAAATTGGCAAGCACAGGAAAAAAGTTAAGTGCCCAAAGTTAGGAGAAAAGAAGACAAAAAAGAAAAAGCCAGCAATTTCAGAAGCAAACTATATTTACCCATTTGTCAGAATGTCTGTGGATAAGCAACCGTTATATGTTTGATTCCTCATCAGAAGGCTTAATCTTCTATAATTTCCAGTGTCTTAACCATTTTTACTCTGGTATTTGACATTTCCCTTTGTTTTTCACTCCATTCACTATTAATACATCTTGTGCATCACTGACAATTAAGCTTCTGAGATCCAGCTCTGATTTGGTACAATTCTGCCATAACGAATCCCTCAAAGGCTCCTCATTATCTATTGAACTGAATTAAAAACTCATAGTTTGGTGTACAAGACTATTTATGGTTTTGATTCCATTGCTTATCCTAATGTTGTATCTCATGACTTATCTTCACATCTATGTCCCTTATTCCAGTTGAGCTACAGGTTGCTTGCTCTGTACTCCATGTACTTTACTAACTCTATACATTTGTTCCTGCTGTTCTACCCATTTCTGTCTCTGTGTACAAAATTTGCACCCGTATTTTATAAAAACTACCCAAAATATTACTTTAACACCTCTGTTTTTGAGGTAACAATATTTGATCCTCTATGTGATCAGTTAGGATACTATTTTTGCATCTCTTTTATATTAGTTATGTTTTTTTCTTTGTGATCTTACCTTTCAGTATTAAGTTGAACTTTATGAAATCATTAACATTTCACCATTTTGGCTCACATAAACAGCATTTATGTACTTCAATCTAAGTAATATGTGATTTATCTCTCCTAATAGACTGTACGCTTCTTGAATTTCCCAAAGTGCCTACCAAATGCCCCCTATAATCTTCTTCAGCATAATACTGTTTGTTGAAATGAATGACTAAATTATGTTCAAATTGAGTCTCAATATTTAAGAATTCTTTGGTTGAGTCATTTATGTGGGAGTTTTTATTCTTAAGATTTGTAACTAAAGAGGCTCCCATAAAAAGGCTCTGGATAAACCTCAGTTGAATCAGAAAAGACAATTCTATGCATCACTTAGTACAGTTATATAATCATTAAAGGTAAATTCAACTTTGGGATTTTATGATTTTAGTTGCAAAATGCTCTTGGTGCATAATTTGCTGTCTCATGAGTATATTTCAATTGGATTTTATATCCCATACAGCATTCTTATTCTTTCAGGATTTGTAATATAGAGCTTTCTCCTAGGGGCAAGATTCACCTCAATTCTAAGCACAAAGTAGCAATTTCCTTATATTTATTCCATTTATATGTGCTATAGTGATCAGCATCCATTTCCTGATGCACCCTTCCATCTTAGTTGTATTCATTTTTCAAGGACTTATGCCAGTGTGTCTATCCACAAAAATTGCAAAATTTTTAAAACTATTCTCTGTACTTCTAATGCCTAACACGGCACCTGGCACATTATAGGCCCTCAGTTAATGAATGTTTGCTAAAAGGAGGAAGAAAGTAAGTTAGAGAAAGAAAAAGGAAGGAAAGAAGGCAAAGAGGGAGGAATGAAGGAGGAAAGGAAGTGAGGAAGGCAGAGAGAGAGGGAGGGAGGAAAGGAAGGGAGGAAGGCAGAGAGAGAGGGAGGGAGGAAAGGAAGGGAGGGAACATGCAACTCCTGAAAGAAAGTTGTCATCTATTAAGCCCTACCTCTTCTTGCCAGTCTGCAGTTTTGTTTTGGTTCCTTGGTTCAGGTAGGAATTTAAAAAAAAAAACTAATATAAAATATAAAAATTTCCACTAGGAATTAGAAGCAGAACAGAGTAATTTACATTGGCTTTCTGGGTGTCAGGATTCAAAGTATCAAAGATGGTAATAGTATTGTTCCTGTGATAAACAGATATCTAAGAAAATCACCTTTTAGTATATAGGACCAAAGCAGAGATGCTACTGAGAAACATTACATAAATGAAAGCAGAAGAGACCTTGGCATGTGAGCTAAGCAACAGAAGATTGACGATGTGTTTATCTACAGGAAGAAAAAAAAAAATTTAACTAGAAAATCAAGTAAGCAGATGCTACTCCTCAAGCTCCAAACCTCTAGGGCCATGATTATTTCAGATTTTTCCCCTCCTCCACCTTAAGCATATCAAACAGTCCCAAGAATACAGGAAATAATAAATGGCTTCCAAAGTTATTAGCAATGTATTCAGAACACAGGGGCCTGCAAAGCATAGGAAAGTCAGGCAGAAGATTCTTTTTTCAACCTAAAAATCTCTCAGAAAGTACTTCCCAGTGGACATTATCAAAATGCTGGCTCTGGAAGGCAATTCTCCAGGTAACACACCTTTTATCTGGTTATTCAGTCAATAATTGGTTCCTTGGTCTGGAGGCTAATAACACATGATTGTGGCCAGGTGTGGTGTTTCATGCCTGTAATCCCAGACATTTGGGAGGCCACGGTGGGCAGATTACTTGAGGTCAGGTGTTCGAGACCAGCTTGTGAAAATCCATCTCTATAAAATAGTGAAAACCCATCTCTATAAAAATTAAAAAAAAAAAATAACTGAGGGTGGTGGCATGCACCTTTAGTCCCAGCTACTTTGTAGAGCTGGTGTTGGGATGATTGCTTGAGCCTGGGAGGTAAAGTTTGCAGTAAACTGAGTTTGCACGACTGCACTCCAGCCTGGGTAACAGAATGTGACTCTGTGTCAAAAACAAACAAAAAAATACAAATACACATGATTAAGAAGAAGAACAATTTCCCTTTGGAGAAAAAAATAAATTTGTGTCAATTAATCTTTTTTACTTCAGGTTAACAAGAACTTCCTCTAAAAGGGCATACCCCAGTCACTGGGTAGCAATTCCAACGATGTAGATTAGACACACAGGCTCAGGCTTTTTAAGTCAGCACCTCCAGTTTTCTTGAAATGGAACCCTGCAAGCAGAAAAGATACACAGCATGTGTAGAGGAATATGAAACTCTCCTACTGAGATTTTATGGTTTAGTGACATTACTTATCTTGCATTATAAGATTAGAAAAGATCTTATAGGATGCAAAACAAGAGTCTTCTACTTTCCTCTTTATGAAATTACAAATTGCTATTTTTAAAGTGTCTCCACTACCAGTAGGTAATATTATTTTCATTTTTTGCCAGCCTGGGTAAGATAGACATGTTACATCTAACAATAAAGAAACTCATACACAATATGGAGGCAACGGAGCTTAGTACTTTATACCAATAGTTGCAATCTTTCCTTTTTATTAAGTAGACCCCAACCTCAAAGATCAGTCCTAATTCTTCAGCTTTTCTCATCTACACTGTGTTGGAATCTGTGCTGTATCTTATCAAGGTAAGTTGATGTCACACTGGCGTTCAGGCATTAGTGTATCCCAGAAATAGGAATGTAAACCAGAACTGGAGAGGCATAACGGAGTGGAGGACCAGAAAGAGATGTTGACAGTATTGGAACACAAGAAAAGTAAAATAATAGAGTTTGGGATGAGGTTATTCAGTATTAGTCAGAGAGGCAAAAGCAAGAAAAACATACAAGCCAGATATTATATTCAAAAAATAAGGTTAAAACACTAAGTAATCTAAGGAACATGCCCAAAGCACCAAAAATAGAAATTAACATAAAAAGTAAGTTTTATTATAGTCTATAACAACGACCAGTTACCTATGGTGAATAGGGCTTTAAAGGCTTAACTGTGCATTGACTTTCACACGTGAAAGACATTTGATTCGTTCCACAAATACATAAGTCCATTGTGTTATACATTTACCCTCTTGGCATTCAACTTATATCCAGGCCTTCATAGATTCATTGGTCTATGTATACTTTCAGTTTCTAAGATGAAGAATAAATATGGCTGAAAACCAGAGATAGTTACTCTCTCCCCTTCCTCAAATCAAGACTACCTAGGAAATTATAGAGTCTATCTACCATATTCCAGGAGTGACATAAAATAACTTATTAAGAGCAGGACTATACCAGAAAAGTAACAGAAATTTGTCCTTCATCCACATCAACTTTCAGAAGGTTCATAATAGACTAGGCTCCATCTCATGATTTGAAGTAAGAAAGGAAACATAATTTTTTGAGTTCCCATCATGTGCTAGGCACTGTGCCAACGTTATTTGAATGCATTATCTCATTCAATTTTCACAAACAGCCAGCCAAACTCTGTATTAATATGAATTAAATGTATTGTTTCATAATTGTTTTCATAGTGCTCATAGTCTCTAAATCACTTTATGATGGGCAGTATTTACAAATCTTTAAAAAACGACATTTAGATTAGACTTTAAAATATGAAATGATGCCTGCAAACACAACCTTGTGGCATTCCTTTAATGTTCTCATAAAAGTTGTTAAGCCTAACAGAAGTTTGGGATAATTATTGTAGTAGGTTATTTTCAATAATGTTAGACGATTTTACAAATTCAGTTACTGCCAGTAAATGTTTGTAGTTTATTTATTTATTTATTTATTTATTTTTTGCATTGCAGTCATTTACTTGGAGCAAAACAGTTTTATCATGATATACTGTAGATAGAGACCAGAACTTTAGAGAGATGTATAGATTTGTCTGTAGGTATATAAACACACATACTAACAAACACTTAAGCATAATATTCCCCTTCCAGAACAAACCAATGATGACATTTTTGCCCAATCCTGCCCACTCCAAAATACACACTAAAGAAAAACACCAGATGTGCAATCAAGTCAAATCTCCAACTCAGTTTAGATTCTGAAAAGTACTTGATATAATGCAATTTCTCATGCTTTGTATATTTCAATTTTTGATACATATTACCTAAGCATTAATGGATACTTGTAATATGTTCTGAAGTATTAGAATAAAAGGCATGAGCCATTTCTACTCTTTATTCCTTTTGTTTTGTCATAATTGTTTATCTAATTATGTCGAATTAGGTGCCGAAGGTAATGGTTTGTGGAAAGTATTGAAGTATTAAAGTTCCAGATAAATGTTTAATTGTTATTTTATTCTTAAATTGATTGAATGTCAAGGTTGCCTTTGGGGTATATTTTGCTTTTTATGTTTATCCTGAAACCCACATGACTCTGTAAATTGAAGGAAGAATATAGTCCTTGGGGAGTTGACGTAGGATCTTCATCTTAGTGCTTATACTATCAAATTTTCCATTAGTCTCAGAATTTATCCCATGATTGGTGATTGGTTTAGTTTTCAGAATCTCTGTCTAGTATTCTGTTAGCAAAGATCTCTGCAGCACTTTAGCCAATGAGTGTCTCAGGGTGATGTCCTTTGAAACACTGCTTTCTCCTAGGAAGGGAGGAAATGCCACATAACGGCTGAGAGTGCAAACTGTGAACAAGCTTGGACGTAATTCTAGACCATTTACCAGCTATATGACCCTGGGAAAATTAAGCTATTTGTGATTCAGTTTCCTTTTCTGTATAATACAATGAGAAATAGTAAATGTCTCATAGATGTGACTGTTAAATGAAAGAATCCATACGAACTATTTGGCACAATGCCTGGCACTCATTGTATATGGAAGTAAGTGAGATCACTCACCCAAGGAAAAGTGTGTATATTATTTCTTTACGAATATGTCTTTCTTTAATAGATGCAGTTTTGTGGGGGGCAAGAGATCTTTGAGGGCACGGATTCAGTCTGGGGCAAGAGAATAGGCTGACTAGAAGTGATTCTGTTAAAGTCCCATTTTAATGCCGTTATCAAAGGTATTGTATCCTCTTAGATTTGTTACCATGTAAATAGGTTTGGGTGGAATGGGTAGAATTAATTTGCCTTCATTTCTACCCCTTTGGTTCTTCTTATGGCATTATGCATTCTATGGGTGTTCAGTAAATGTTATGATGATAGAAAAATGAAAATTTGAAGAAGAATACTTGGGTGTACTACAAGAAATAACTCACAATACATGGCCAATAATTGATTCCCAGAGGTTATGACTTTGAATCCATCATAAATGTATTATATTAAAATAACTTTTCCCTGAAGGAGAAAATGTTGCTTTGCTCTGAGGGGGAGCACATGTTTCAACCTCTGCATGACTGTAAGCACTAGTTAAAAAATAAAAGTTATGTGATCTCTATTGGTGAACTGGATTGAGACTCACAGAGTTGTTACCACTGTCTGATAATTTGTAGTTTTTTGAAGAAGATGCATTGAACACTGAAAACAAGTTTACAATTTTTTTTTTAACCACAGATGTCTTTTGATCTTTATTCCCTCTGTTGGAATATATCCCACAAGGACTATTAGTTGCAAAAGAAAAAGTATTTGCTAATAACAACAGATTAAAAGCAAAAATAAAAATTACAGCTGCTTTCTTTAAAAAGGGCCTCCTATAGCTCATTTTTAGATTTGCAAAGTGAAAGTTTCCAGAAAATGAAAGAATAACTGACAGCTCTGTATTTGAACATTGTCAACTCTAGGGATACTTATGCATATATTACATTTTTTAAAACTTTGAATACCTTGTGTGCTTTGCATCATGAGAACTGCTTCAGCTGTAATCCCTCATAATTTTGCACTTGCTATGCTATTTACGTTGAGAGAAAAATATGAGTGATACCTGTATCTTCAAATTGGCTCATATTTCTATTGTTTTCATCAACTTAATGTTGAAATTCTACCACATATTCAGTATTACCACAAGTTAAGAATATTTCAGCTTGATGTCTCATCCTGGGAAAATAACCTGTCATTGTTCAGTAACCCTGCTGACCATAAGATATCTTTCAATTAAATAAATAGAGTGTCTCTTCCATTGACTTAGTCTAAAGGTCAGCGTTTGACAGTATATCCACTGTTTTATTAATCTAATAAATATTTATCACCAGGCATGTTTAAATAATATTGTCCAGGAAATGAGCAACTCTAATTCAAGTCAGAATGTGCTACTGCTATAAAAGAAGTACAAATGAAACGCTATTAGAGTGAAGAAAGAGTGGTGATCACTTTAAGAAAGGCTTCAGTGAGAGTAGATTTAGAACTTCCTCGCAAATTTCTATAGAATAAAATATATTATTGTTGGATTAAATAATTATTTTAGTTTAAATTAATTAAAAGTAACATTCTCTGGGAGATGGAATAGACAGGTAGTCAAAGATGAAATCATGGAAATGTTTGACAGAGAAATGCGAACTTCATTAAATTAGCAACGAAGAACTATTGAATATATCTGAGTATAAGAATGTCATAATAAGGCCTGTACTTTGTAGTATTTCTTGGGAAACAATGAATTTTAATAAGGAGAAATTAGAGATGAGGGATTCTTGGAATGAAATGTAGACCAAGATTGTGGCAATGGAAATGAAAATATGAGAAGAAGATAATTAATATTTAGAGGAATATGAGGGGTAGAAGAGATTGAATTTAACAAAAAAAGCCCCTATTTCTCTTATAACTGATCAAAACTTATCTCCCCTTCTGCTAGTATCTTGGACTATCTGGTAAACCCTCTTTTTTAACACTGCAGTACAATATCCAATGTTATGCTGTGAATGTAGAGAATATGAAGTTTCTAAACTGTTGGATGTTAATTCGAAAAAAGCAACAAATGACTACTATCTGGGAAAGCCAAGCTTTCTTTGTGATAGTCTGATGATCTTGCTTAATGATGTATTTTTTCTCTTGCAGCTTGTTGGCTTTAAAAATGGTTTATTATTTATTTTATTTCTATGTAACAAATGAGTAGAAACATTTTAGATGCTATAGCCTTTATTACTTTGAAGAGAACCCTTAGCAAAAGAGGTTATATAAAAGAGCCAACCAACAAGAAATAGTAGAAAATGCCATTTTTTCCCCTCAGTAAAGGCCAAAATGACAGAAATATAATCAAATGGCATGACTTCAAATTATGTGCCTCCTAAATAAAATTGCCTAACAATGCATTCTATAAACTGAGGGAGTCCTTTCCCCAAGGACACGTGTACACGAATGTTCATTGCAGCACTGTTTACAATAGCAAAGACCTGGAACCAACCCAAATGCCCATCGATGATAGACTGGACAAGGAAAATGTGGCACATCTACACTGTGGAATACTATGCAGCCATAAGAAATGATGAGTTCATGTCCTTTGTAGGGACTTGGATGAATCTGGAAACCATCATTCTCAGCAAACTGACCCAAGAACAGAAAGCCAAGCACCGTATGTCCTCATTCATAGGTGGGTGTTGAACAACGAGAACACGTGGAGTCAGGGAGAGGAGCATCACACACAGGGGACAGTTGGAGACTTAGGGGAGAGACAATGGGGGGTGGGAAGGGTGGGGAGGGATAACATGGGGAGAAATGCCAGATATAGTATGCATCTAAAGTAAAATGAATAATTAAAAAAGAAACATAAATCAAAATCACAATAAGACACTATCTTATACCAGTCAGAATGGCAATTATTAAAATGTCAAAAAGCAACAGATGCTAACCAGGCTGTGAATAAAAGGGATTGCCTATACACCATTGGGGGACATGTAAATTAATATATCTGCTGTCTAAAGCAGTTTGGCAATTCTCCAACAACACAAGACAGAACTACCATTAGACCCAGCAATCCTATTACTAGGTGTACATCTAAAAGAAAACAAAAAGTTCTACCAAAAAGAAACATGCACTCGTCTGTTCATCACAGTGCGTCACAATAGAAAAGAAACAGAATCAACCTAGGTTCTGATCACTGGTGGGCTAGATAGAAAATATGGTACATATACACCATGGACTACTACATAGCCATAGAAAAGAGTGAAATTATTATGTCCTTTGCAGCAACATGGATGGAGCTAGAGGTCATTATCGTAAACAAATTAACATCAAAACAGAAAAGCAAGTACTGCATGTTCTCACTTATGAATGGGAACTAAACATCTGGTACTCAGGGACATAAAGATGACAGCAATAGATACTGGGGACTCCTAGAGGGCAGAAGGAGGAATCGGGCAAGGATCAAGAAACTAACTTTTGGGTACTATGCTCAATACCTGAGTGACATGATCTTTCATATCCTAAACCTCAGAATCATGCAATGTACCCAGGTAACAAACATGCATATGTAACTCCTAAATCTAAAATAAAATTTGAAAAAAAATGTTTTTCATTTATCCTCACCCTGCAGTTAAGAAACACTAATCTGGAATAATACTAATGAATTATAATAATAATTATATTATGAATATCAGCAATAGGTACAAAAGAGCTAATATTTATTGTGTATTTCCAGCTATTGGGGCAGTCAGTGTCTTTAGCTTGCTTGTCCCATTTAACAACAACTTTAAGAGGCAGGTTCTGTTATCATTTCTATTTATCAATGAGGAAACTGCAGGTTTGAAAAGCTAAGGAACTGAATTAAAGTTATTAAGTAGAGAAGCTAGAATTAAAGAGTAGATCAGTTTGATTTGAAAATCGAAGCTTCTGATAAGTCTACCATCTTCAAATAAGAAGGATAATAGTGTGTTTTGTTATGTGTATGCGTCTTATAATACATGTTTATGAAGAAAAATTAGGTAGAGGTAAAAGAATAAGGGGAAGCAGAATTGAAGCTAGTACTTTTTATGTACCAGTCACCTGTTGCTTTATCTTTATTTTATCTCATTTTATCTTTACAACACAAGAGAGAAGTATTTTATACACTTTTTTAAAGAAAATTAGGATTCAGAGAAGTAAAGTAACTTGCCGAAGGCCACAGAGCCCATGGGTAATTAAGCCAGGGCACACACTCTTGTGTGTCTGAATAAAATAGAAAACAGTGGTCATTACTATTCTTCATACATGTTTTATCTCTCATTTGTCTACCTTGAGAAATTGCTCAGGTTATCAAGAAAGCCAGCCTTGTTAGTGCATAAATGTGCATAGTATTTTGAACCAAAAATGGAATTTATTTATTTTTACTTTTCATTAAATTTCAGGGTTCTCTGGGGTGGATAGAGTGTCAAATATGACAACAATTTTGCTTTATTATGAAATAAAAAATACAAGTAATACAGAGATACAGAGTTTAGTGTATTCTTTTAGTTATAATATACTTTTAAACTTTTATTTTAAGTTGAGGGTTGCATGGGTAGGTTTGTTACATAAGAAAACTTGTATCATGGAGGTTTGTTGTACAGATTACTTCATCACCTAGGTATTAAGCATAGTACCCATTAGTTATTTTTCCTGATCCTCTCCTTCCTCTCACTCTCCACCCTCCAATAGGCCCTTGTGGATGTTGTTCCCCTCTATGTGTCAACGTGTTCTCATAATTTTGCTTCTATTTATAAGTGAGAACATGCAGTATTTGGTTTTCTGTACCTCTGTTAGTTTGCTATGGGTAATGACCTCAGGCTCCATCCATGTCCTTGCAAAGAACATGATCTCATTATTTTTATTGCTGCTTAGTGTTCCATGGTGTATATGTACCACAGTTTCTTCATTAGGTCTATCATTGATGGACATTTATGTGGATTTCATGTCTTTACTATTGTGAATGGTCTTGTAATAAACATACACAGGCATATCTCTTTATAATAGAATAATTTATATTCCTTTAAGCATATACACAGTAATAGGATTACTGGGTCACATGGTATTTCTGTCTTTAGGAGTTTGAGGAATCACTACACTGTTTTCCACAATGGTTGAACTAATTTATACGTCCACCAACAGAGTATAAGCATTCCCTTTTCTCCACAACCTTGCCAATATCTGTTATTTTTTGACTTTTTAATAATAGCTATTCTGACTGGTGTGAAATAATATCTCATTGTAGTTTTGATCTGCATTTCTGTAATAATCAGTGATGTTGAGCTTTTCTTCGTATGATTGTTGGCTGAATATATGTCTTCTTTTGAAATGTGTCTCTTCACATAATTTGCCCACTTTTTAAAAAATAGTATTATTTTCTTTTTTCTTGTAAATTTGTTAAAGTTCCCTATAGATTCTGGATATTAGACTGTTGTCAGATACGTAGTTTGCAAAACTTTTCTCCCATCCTTTAGGTTGTTTGTTTTCTCCGTTGATAGTTTCTTTTGGTGTGCACAAGCTCTTTAGTTTAATGAGTTCCCATTTGTCAATTTTTGCTTTTGTTGCAGTTGCTTTTGGTGTCTGTAATGAAATCCTTGCCTGTGTCTATGCCCTAAATGGTACTGCCTGGGTGGTCTTTCAGGGAGTTTTAGTTTGGGGTTTTACATTTCAGTCTTTAATCTATCGAGTTAATTTTTATATATGGTGTAAGGAAGGGGTTCAGTTTTAACCTTCTGCATGTGACATTACCCAGTTATTCCAGCACTATTTATTAAATAGGGAATTGTTTCCTCATTGCTTATTTTTATCAGGTTTGTCAAAGATCAGATGGTTGTAGGTCTGTGGTCTTATTTCTGGGTTCTCTATTCTATTCCATTGCTCTATGTGTCTGTTTTTGTACCCATATCAAGTTGTTTTATTACTGAAGCCTTGTATTATGGTTTGAAGTCTGGTAGTGTGATGCTCCAGCATTGTCCTATTTGCATAGGATTGCCTTGGCTATTTGAGCTCTTTCTTGGTTCCATGTAAATTTTAAAACAGTTTTCTCTAGTTCTGGGAAGAATGTCAATAGTAGTTTAAAAGGAAAAGCAGCAAATCTGTAAATTGTTTTGGGCAGTATGGCCATTTTCTTGATATTGATTCTTCCTATCTGTGAGCGTGGAATGTTTCTCCATTCATTTGAATCATCTCTGGTTTCTTTGAGCAGTGATTTGTAGTTCTCCTTGAAGATCTCTTTCACCTTTCAGTTAGATGTCTTCCTATATTTTATTATTTTTGTGGTGATTGTGAATTGAAGTACACTCCTGATTTGGTTCTTCAGTTAACTGTTTTTGGTGTATAGGAATACTAGAGATATTTGCACATTGATTTTGTATCCTGAGACTTTGCCGATGTTGTTTCTAAGCTTAAGAAGCTTTTTGAATGAGACTATGAGGCTTTTTATATATAGAATAATGTCATCTGCAGACAGGGATAGTTTGAATTCTTTTCTTGATATTTGGATGCCTTTTATTTTTTTCTGTTACTTGGTTGCTCTGGCAATAACTCTCAACACTATGGTGAGAGAGGGCATCATTTTTTTGTGCAGGTTTGCAAGGGAAATGCTTCTAGCTTTTGCCCATTTGGTGTGATATTGGCTGTGGGTCTGTCACATATGTCTATTATTGTTTTGAGGTATATTCATTCAATACCTAGTTTGTTGATAGTTTTTTAACATAAAGGAATGTTGAATTTTATCAAAAGCCTTTTCTGCACCTACTTAGAAATTTTTTTTATATATATTTAGTTCTATTTAAGTGATGAGTCCCATTTATTGATTTGCATATTTTGAACCAACCTTGCATCCCAGGGATAAAGCCTATTTGATCTAGTTGCATAAGCTTTTTATTTTTTTTTATTTTTTTGAGATGGAGTTTCACTCTTGTTGCTCAGGCTTGAGTGCCATGGCATGATCTTGGCTCACTGCAGCCTTTGCCTCCCTGGTTCAAAGTATTCTCCTGCCTCAGCCTCCTGAGTAGCTGGGATTACAGGTGCCTGCCACCACGCTCAGCTAATTTTTTTTTTTGTATTTTTAGTAGAAACAGGGTTCACCAGGATGAGAAGGCTGGTCTTAAACTCCTAACCTCAGGTGATCTGCCTACTTTGGCCTCTCAAGGTGCTGAGATAACAGGCATGAGCCCCTGAGCCCAGCCTGCATAAACTTTTTTATATGTTGCTGGATTCAGTTTGCCAGTATTTTGTTGAGGATTTTTGCATCAGTTTATCAAAAGTATTGTCCTGAAGTTTTCTTTTTTTTGTTGTATCTCTATCAGGTTTTGGTATCAGGATGATGCTGGCCACAGAGAATGAGTTAAGGAGGAATCCATCCTTTTCAAATTTTGGAATTGTTTCAATAGGAGTGGTACAAGCTATTCTTTGTACATTTGATAGCATTAGGCTATTAATCTGGGTGGTCATGGGCTTTATTGTTTGGTAGGCTATTTATGACTGCCTCAATTTCAGAGCTCATTATTGATCTGTTCTGGGATTTAATTTATTCCTGGTTCAGCCTTGGGAGTGTGTGTGTGTGTGTGTGTGTGTGTGTGTGTGCAGTAATTTATTCATCTCTTGTATGTTTTCTACTTTTTGTGCATAGAGGTGCTTGTAATATTCCCTGATGGTTGTTTGTATTTCTGTGGGCTCAGTGGTAATATACCCTTTATTGTTTCTGATTATGTTTATTTGAATCATTTCTCTCTTTTCTTTTTCATTAGTCTAGTTAGCTGCTTATCTATTTTATTAGTTTCTTCAGGAAAAAAAAACAGCTCTTAGATTTATTGATGTTTTGAATGATCTTTCATGTCTCTATCTCCTTCAGTTCAGCTCTGATTTTCATTTCTTATCTTCTGGTAGCTTTGGTCCTCTATTTCTTTTACTTGCAATGTTAGCTTGTTAACTTGAGATCGTTCTTTCTTTCTGATGTGACCATTTAGTGCTGTAAATTTTCCAATTAATACTGCCTTAGCTGTGTCCTCTTGTTTTGTCTGCTCTCAAGAGTTTCAAAGAATTTCTTGCCTTCTGTTTTAAATTCATTTTTTACCTAAAAGTCATTCATGAACAGATTATGCAATTTCCATGTAATAACATGGTTTCGAATGAATTTCTTAGTCATGATTTCTTTTTTAAATTTTTATTCTTTTTTATTATAAGTTTTAATTTTTCCATGTTATTGGGGTACATGTGGTATTTGGTTACATGAGTAAGTTCTTTAGTGGTTATTTGTGAGATTTTGGTGCACCCATCACCTGAGCAGTATACAGTGCATCCTATTTGTAGTCGTCTTTTATTCTTCGCCCCTTCCCACCCTTCCCCCAAGTCCCCAAAGTCCATTTTATTATTCATATGCGTCTGCGTTCACATAGCTTAGCTCCCACATATGTGAGAACATATGATGTTTGATTTTTTGATTTTCCATTCCTGAGTTACTTCATTTAGAATAATAATCTCCAATATCATCCAGGTCACTGTGATGGAATACTGAACAGTATTCCATCATATATGTGTGTGTGTGTGTGTGTGTGTGTGTGTGTGTGTGTAGTAGTAGTAGTAGTAGTAGTAGTAACTTCTTTATCCACTCATCGATTGATGGGTTGGTTCCATAATTTTGCAATTGTGAATTGTGATGCTATAAACATACATGTGTGAGTATCTTTTTGGTATAATGACTTCTTTTCTGCTGTGTATATACCCAGTAGTGGGATTGCTGGATCAAATAGTAGTTCTACTTTCAGCTGTTTAAGGAATCTCCACATTATTTTTCATAGTAGCTATACTAGTTTACATTCCCACCAGCAGTGTAGAAGTGTTCCCTGATCACCACATCTACACCAACATCAACTGTTTTTTAAATTTTTGATTATGGCCATTCTTGCAGGATTAAGTTGATATTGCATTGTCTCTTTGATTTGCATTTCCCTGATCCTTACTGGTGCTGAGTATTTTTTCATATACTTGTTGGCGATCTAAAATTCAACACAATCCCCATCAAAATACCACCATCATTCTTCACATAAATAGAAAAAACAATGTTAAAATTCATACAGAAACAAAAAAAGAGCCCACATAGCCAAAGCAAGACTAAGCAAAAGGAAAAAATCTGGAGGCATCACACTACCTGATTTCAAACTATGCTATAAGACCATAGTCACCGAAACAGCATGGTAATGGTATAAAAATAGGAACATAGACCAATGGAACAGAATAGAGAACCCAGCAATAAACCCAAATACTTACAGTCAACTGATCTTTGACAAAGCAAATAAAAGTGTAAAGTGGGGAAGTGTTCCCCTTTTCAACAAATGGTGCTGGGATAATTGGGTAGCCACATGTAGAGGAAAGAAACTGGATCCTCATGTCTCACCTTATACAAAGATCAACTCAAGATGAATTAAGGACTTAAATCTAAGACCTGAAACTATGAAAATGCTAGAAGATAACATTGGAAAAACCCTTCTAGTTGGTTTAGGCAAGGATTTAATGACCAAGAACCCAAAAGCAAATGCAATAAAAACAAAGATAAATAGCTGGGACCTAATTGAACTAAAGAGCTTTCGCATGGCAAAAGGAACAGTCAGTAAAGTAAACAGACAACCCACAGAGTGGGAGAAAATCTTCACAATCTATACATCTGACAAAGGACTAATATCCAGAATCTACAACAAATTCAAACAAATCAGCAAGAAAAAACAATCCATCAAAAAGAGGGCTAAAGATATGAATAGACAATTCTGAAAAGAAGATATTACAAATGGCCAAAAAACATGAAAAAATGCTTAGTCTTTGTTTCTAATTTGATTGTGCTGTGGACCATGAGACTGTTTGTTATAACTTCAGTAATTTTGCATTTGCTGAAGAGTGTTTTACTTTTGATAATTTGACCTATTTTAGAGTATGTTGCATTTGATTATGAAAAGAATGTATGTTCTGTTGTTTTTGGGCGGAAAGTTCTTTAGATATCTGTCAGGTCCATTTGGTCCAGTGCTGAGTTCAGGTCCTAAATATCTTTGTTAATTTTTTGTCTCCATGGTCTGTCTCATATTGTCAGTGAAGAGTTAAAATTTCCCACCCCTATAGCATGGAAGTCTGTCCCTTTTAAGGTCTTTAAGAACTTGCTTTATAAAGCTGAGTGCTCCAGCGTTAGGTGTATATATATTGAGGATAGTTAGAATTTCTTTTTGAATTGAATGCTTTAAAATTATGTAATACCTTTTTTTTTTCTTTTTTTAATCTTTGTTGGTTTAAAGTCTGTTTTTTGAGAAACTAGGGTTGCAACCCCTTCTCTTTTCAGTTTTTCATTTGGTTGGTAGACTTTTTCTCTGTTCCTTTATTTTGAGGCCATTTGAGTCACTTCCTGTGAGATGAGTCTTTTGAAGACAGCATACCAATGAGTCCTGGTTCTTTATTGAGCTTGCCACTGTGTGTTTTAATTGGGACATTTAGACCATTTACATTTAAGGTTAGTATTAGTATGTCTGGATTCGATCTTATTATCATGATGTTAGCTGGTTATTTTGCAGACTTGTTTATGTCATTGCATTATAATGTCACTGATCTGTATACTTTAGTGTGTTTTTGTAGTGGCTGGTAATGGTCCTTTCCATATTTAGCACTTTCTTTAGGAGCTCTTGTAAGGTAAGTCTGGTGGTCATAAATTCTCTCAGAATTTGCCTATCTAGAAAGAGTTTTACTTCCCCTTTGCTTATGACACTGTTTGGCCAGATATAAAATTCTGTGTTGGAATTTCTTTTCCTTAATAATGTTGAATATTGGTGCTAACCTCTTCTGGAGTGTAAGGTTTTAGCTGAGAGATCTACTGTTGTTAGTCTGATAGTCTTCCATTTTCAGGTGACCTGGCCTTTCTCTCCAGCTGCCTTTAAATTTTTTTCTTTCACTTTGACATTGGCAAATCTGATGATTTTGTGTCTTGGGGATAATCTTCTCATGGAATATCTTATTGGGGTTCATTGCATTTTCTGATTTTGAATGTTGACCTCTCTAGCTAGGTTGGGAATTTCTAATGGGTGATATCCTGAAATATATTTTCCAGGTTGGTTCCATTCTTTCCATCTCTTTCGGGTATACTAATCAATCACAGATTCAGTGTCTTTACATAATTTCATAATTCTCTGAGGGTTTGTTCATACCTTTTCATTTTTTTTCTGTATTCTTGTCTGGCTGTCTTGTTTCAGGAAGCCAATATTCATGTACTCCAACAACTCAGTGAACTTTGTTCCAATTCATATTCTGACTTCTACTTCTGTCCTTTCAACCATCTCGGCATAAGCCCAGTTCTGAACCCTTCTTGGAGAGGTGATACAGTCATTTGGGAAAAGAAGGTACTCTGGCTTTTTGAGTTTTCAATGTTCTTGGGCTGATTCTTTCTTATCATTGTGGGCTTATCTATCCTCAATCTTTGAGCTTGCTGATCTTTGTTTTTTTGTTTTTGGTTTTTTGTTTTTTGTTTTTTTTTCTTTCATTCTATTTGATGACCTTGAGAGTTTGATTGTGGTATAAGGTGGATTCAATCAACTTAATTTCTGGAAGATATTAGGGGGGCAACGTTCATCCCCTAACTCCTGGACTGTGTGCTCTAACACTGGGGGATTTGTAGTGGGCCCCAACTTTGTTCTCTGGCTCCTCCAGTTTTGGAGTCTACTGCTCTGGGGGAAACTAAGTGTGCCAGCCACAGCAGACTGCCAGCAGATGCAGGGGTCCCTGCCTCCCTGCCGTCATTAATCACAGTGACAGAGACAAGGCCATTGGCAGAAAAAGGGGCAAGAGGGAGGCTCCTGCTAGAGACTGTGTGCACTGCTGAACTGGAGGTGGTGTTGGCTTGAAGTAGGGTGCTGTCCAACATAGGTCTTGGTGCCTTCTCTATGCCTTTAGGCAGGAGTAATTGTTCCGGGTGTGGGAAGATTTCCTGTTCTCTGTGCAGCATTAGTGCAAGGGCAGGGTGCGGTCAGGGGTAGGTTTTGCTGGCTCTGTGTCTACCGAGGCTCCATCTGCAATGTTGATCACTGGGGGTTGGAGGGGAATACTGCACTCCTGCGTGCTGGTGGGGCAAATAAAATAAATCTCGTTCATGCAGACACATGCCAACAAAATAATGTTGGGGGTTGCTGTAGGCTTGGGGAAGCTGCAGTATGGAGAGCGAATATGCAGGCTGGTATGTAGCCATAAGGGCTGCCTCACTGGAGCTCTCCACCAGTCAGGCATGATCCTCTGGTGCAGAAGCTATGAGGTTGACCCCCAGGCACTCGAGACTGACCTGTAAGCAGACATGGCCAGGCTGGGGCCTTGGGAGAGGCCAGCAGACCAAGGAGTGCTCAGGTTGGACCAGCTCCATCTGATATGCAAGACCACCCTGGGCACATCATGTTCAACTGTTCTGCTAGAGCTGAAGTCTGTTATGAAAACAAGTTGAACCTAGAGGGATGGCCATTCTCAACTACAGATGCTCCTTCACCAAACCTTCTTGGCTCTGTATCAACTGGCTTGTTGCCTCTGCCACTATGCTCCTCATCTGGGGACTCCACCTGAGAGAGATGTGGGTCAGTAATTGCTCAGAGCAATCAGCCCAGAATGGAGGGTCTCTGCTGTGGGCCCAAGCCAGGGGTTTTCTTCCTGGTGATGAGCAGTTGGGGGTGTTTGAGACTCATGGCAGATGGACTGGCCTCCTCTCCTTGGAGCAACTGCAGCTTCTTGGAGGTGTGGATAAGACACTTAGGGTCTGAGTCTTTGCTTATTTGTTAGTCCGAGGGCAGTAAGGATAGTTCCACTGCAGAGACAGTGGCACAGAGGCTTTCAGTTGCCCCTGGAGGCTCTGTTCAGGAGGTTGCCAAGTTGCTATTGGCTTTATAGCTCTGGTGGGGGATGCCTAGAGGCCCAGGCCTGGAGGACCTACCTGGTGAGGAGATATGAGAGTGGGCCCTCATGTAAGAGTCTGGCCACTTTTCCATAGGGCTGTTGCTGTGGTATACTGGGGATCCATTTCATTCTCTAATCACCTGGGGTTTTCCAGTACCTGGAGGTATCACCAGTGAAGACTGCAAAATGCCAAAGATGGCAGCCTGCTGCTCCCTTTGGGAGCTCTGTCCCAGGGAGGCACAAGGTGTTGCTAGCCTGAACACACCTATAAGAGGTGGCAGAGGACCCCAGTTGGGAAGTCTTGCCCAGTCAGGAGGAATAAAATGTAGGACCGGCTTAAAAACTTAGTCTGGCTGCATTTTTGTAGAGTAGCTGTGCTGTGCTTGGGGTCCACTTCAGATCCTGAGTCAGTCCAAAGCCCAAAGGCTGAAACAGCAATGATGGTGGCCCAACCCTCTTCCTAGTAGCTCCATCGCAAGAAGCTATCTTTGAATCTCAGAGTGAAGATGCTATCTTTGAGCTAACTTTGAATCTCAGAGTGAAGATGAGTTGATTCCTTTTGACATGAACATCCAGTGTATCCAAAGTGAGTACATGACTAAGATCATGAGTAGTGATCACGATCTCTTGGCAGTGATGTTTTATGATACTTAGAAAGACAAAAATTCAGTGAATTTTAAAAATATTTACATCTTATGGGAGTTAGATAATCCAGGTGCAAACCACATTCCAAAGCTTGACCAGTTTAAGGGGCAGCAGGGACAAAACATTTCCAAGACCTGATGGACCACAGATCTCACTACTCACTCAGTGAAGTTCTGTGGGTCTGTGCCAATCTCTTTAGTCATGTCCAGTTCAAGATGAATCATAAGAAAATCATGCTGTTCACCAATGAAGACAACCCCCATGGCAATGACAGTGTTAAAGCCAGCTGCTCTTTTGCTGGGGCAAGCCTTGAGCGTGAGTCAGTGGCAGTACACCTGGGCCCTGGGTCCATGGTGTGGTCTAAAGCCTAATCTGAAGGGGTGGCCTGGAGTGAATCTGTGGAGGCTGGCTTGGCACAAGGGTCTTCTGGAATGAGCCTGGATCCTGGATCCACTGGAGCCTGGGACCACTAGGACTAGCCAAGGGCCTGGGGCCTGCCTGGTGCTTGGGAAGGAATAGGGACTGGGTTTGTAGGGGCTTGTCTGGATCCTGGCATCATTGGTGGTGATCTAATGCCCAGAGCCATGAGCACTGGCCTGGATCCTGAAGTTGTGGAGATTGGCCAGGGCCCTAGTTACGTGTGATCTGTCCTGGAAGCTGAGTGTACGAGTGCTGGCCTAGAACCTGAACCCACAGGGAGAGTCTTAGAGCCTGAATCTATGGAGACAACCCTAGAGACTTGGTGTGGATGTGGTGGCCTGGAGGTTAGATCTGCAAGGGCTGACCTGGATCCTGGGGATGCTGGGATCAAGCAGGAACCTGAGTCCACAGATGTGGTTTTGGAGCTTGTGTCTTCGGAGGCTGGCCCAGCACTGCAACTTATTGGAATAAGCTTGCAACTTGGGTCAGCTGAAGCATGGGTACCCAGGAGATGGCATGAAGAGTGGGGCTGCAGGGACTGGCCTGGCTCTGGGCAAGACTAGAACCGCTTTCTGGAGGTGTTGGCCTGATGTCTGAGGTCAGAGGTGCTTACCTGGTGCTGGGATGGGTCTGAAGCTCAAGGTAGCATATGCCAACCTGGCTCTGGGCTGGTCTAAAGGGTCTAGCCTGGTACTTGGTGGGCCTAGAGCCTGTATGCAAAGGAACTGACCTATAGGCTAAATCCACAGGTTCCAGCCTGATATCTAGGGCTGTGGGAGCCTTCCGTTATGCTGGAATAGAAATAAACTCTGAGATCACAGTGGCTGGCTGAGTGCTGGGGCTGGTCTGAAGCCTGGGGCTGCTAGGGTTGGCCTGGTAGTGGAGCAAGTCTAGAAGTTTAGCTCATGGATGCTGGTCTAGAGTCTGGGCCGTGAAGTCCCGGCACTGGGTTTTACTGTGCTGAGTCTTGTGTTAGAGTCTGAGGCAAAGTTCAATGCTCATTTTCTTCTTTCAAGAGGAGTGTGTCTCTAGCCATGATGTGCTGCCTGGGGTTGGGGAAAGGGTTGTAATGATAATGCAAACTGTTGTTCCTATTATCTTAAATATATTATTTTTATTTCTTTGCTGTTCCCAGCTTCTGCCATCTCTCATCTGGTGTTCTTAGCTCTTCAGAAGTTATTTTTGCATATATATGACTGTTTACATTGATGTTTTTGTGGGGAAAGAAATGATCGAATGTCCTTTTCGACCATGTTGCTGGCATCTGCTTCCAGGTCCACCTCTAAACTTTAGAATTAACAAATACAATCTTCCTTTTTTCTCCAAGTCAAGGAATGAATCATAAAAGACTATTTACACCATCTCTCTTGTACATGCTCTCATTCTTTGCTCCACTTAACTCCCTGGCTAAAGTGGAAGATATTATAATTCCATCTTTTTGCTTGATGTGTGCTCTATTTTCACATCTGACGTTGGTTGATATAATTGGAGAAGATAGCTGTTTGATGATTTAAACTGTTGATGCTTTGATTGAACCATTCTTAAGTAAGGAAAAAGAAAGAGAAAAAAACAGACACAGGCCACTCTTGAAGAATATAATCATTACAACGGTTTGCAAATTTGGGAATTTTAGTTTTGTGGTTCAATTCATAAGTTTGGCCATCTTGCCTTCAAGAATGAGAGCTAACATCTCTTGACCACCCACAAGTTAATGCTGAGAATCTTCTCATGTAATTCCTGAATAACTTTTAAATCTGTTAAGTTTTGAAATGTATAATTAAAACTTATTATTGTCCTTTGCTTTGTCTACCAGCTGTCAGATAACAGGGAGAAAGAAAACAACATATTTTTTTCTTTAACCGGTGAAAGTATTTGCTAGATTCAAAGACAATTTTTTTTTAATATATTAAGAAAATTTTCATAGCTCTTTAAATAAAGGTATGATTGATTTACAATTTTAAACATTTAAGATGAGAAAAAAGATTTCAATGTCATCTTCTAAAAATTGCTTTTTATGAATTAGAAAAACTTGAAATTGGAGTAAAAATCTGTGAGATAGTTCTCATCCCTTTGCCATCAGGCCTAATATGTACCTATGTTAGCATATAATTATTACCACTGTATGTCCATTTTACTTCTCCACATCGTGAAACTTCTTTGGGAATTTGATTGTGAGAAATTAGATGTTTTGAAATGATTCAATTTCACTTATTGATATTTTATTTTTAATTTTCTCCCAACAAAATGACAGATTCAGTTTCCATTTAGAAAAATGACTGTCTTATAAACATTATACATTTAAATGTTGCTTAATTAACAAACATTTATTTAATATCAGATAATTTTAACAGTTTTCTACTGGAGATAACATGGGAAGGAAGACTCATTTCTGTCTGTTTTTTTCCCAACATTTCTATTAAGAATAAACTCTTTTTCCAGGAGGCTGAGGCAGGAGAATCATTTGAACCCGGGTTGGGGAGGTTGCAGTGAGCTGAGATCATGCCACTGCACTCCAGCCTGTGGGATAGAGCAAGATTCCATCTCAATTAAAAATAAATAAATAAATAAATAAATAAATAACGTTTTATATGTAAATACTATGGCTTTTGAATTTTGTCTAGGAAATAATAACTTTTAAAAATGTATTTTTTCAGAGACAGGGAGCTGCAGCACAAATCTCCTTACATGCCACTTTAGATTATCTTGCTCTCACTTGCCTCCAAGGCCTATGGCTACTTGTTTTTTCCTAGCCACCACTTCAGTGATCAGATCAGAGTGAGAACTATCCAACTTCATTCAAGCACAACTGAATACTTTATCTTATGCTCACATCACTTGCCAAGAAACTCCTGCTCCAGGGAATTCTCATTGTAGGTGAAGTGTGAGGTGCCACAAAACCCAATCGGTGGCTATGTGCACAAACTGTAACTTAAAGAAATGAATTACCCCTTAGAGTAAAATTTGGTCAATGAGAGACAAAAGTCAATGGACAAATTCTTCCTTCCTTCTCTGCTACATAGTTTGTGATGCAATAGTTTTTATAGTATTTCAGAAGCTAGAATCAAAAGTTTAAGCAATCTATTGGACTTTGATATAGTTTGGCTGTAGCCCCACCCAAATCTCATCTTTAATTCCCATGTATTGTGGGAGGGATATATAGGAGGTAGTTGAATCTTGGGGGCAGATCTTTCCCATGCCACTCTCATGGTAGTGGAAAAGTCTCATGAAGTCTGATGGTTTTTAAAAAAGGAGTTTCCATGTACAACCTCTTTTCTCTTGTTTGCTGCCATGTGAGATGTGCCTTTCACCTTCTGCCATGATTGTGAGGCCTCTCCAGCCACGTGAAATTGTAAGTGCAATAAATCTCTTTCTTTTGTAAATTTCCCAGTCTTGGGCATATCTTTATCAGCAGCATGAAAATGAACTAATACAGTAAATTGGTATGAGGAGTAGGGTGTTACTGAAAAGATACCCCAAAATATGGAATTGACTTTGGGACTAGGTGACAGGCAGATGTTGGGACAGTTTGGAGGGCTCAGAATAAAATAGGAAAATGTGAGAAAGCTTGTAACTTACTAGAGACTTGTTAAGGGCTTTGACCAAAAGCCTAATAATGATATGGATAATAATATTCAGGCTGACGTGGTCTCAGATGGAGATGAGAAACTTGTTGGGATCTGGAAAAAAGGTGACTCTTGTTATGTTTTACCAAAGAGACTGGCAAAATTTAACCTCTGCCCTAGAGATTTGTAGAACTTTGTGCTTGAGAGAGATGATTTAGTGTATCTGATGGAAGAAATTTCTAAGCAGTAAATCATTCAAGAGGTGACTTAGGTGCTGTTAAAGGCATTCAGTTTCAAAAGGGAAACAGAGCATAAAAGTTTGGAAAATTTGTAACCTGACAATGCAATAGAAAAGAAAATTCCATTTTCTGAGGAGAAATTCAAGCCAGCTGTGGAAATTTGCATAAGCAACAAGAAGCTGAATGTTAATCACTAAGACAATGGGGAAAATGTCTCCAGGGCATGTCAGAGGTCTTCATGACAACCCCTTCCATCACAGTCCCAGAAGCCTAGGAGAAAAAAAGTAGTTTCTTGGGCCAGGCCCAGGATCCACATCCTGTGTGTAGCCCAGGGACTTGGTGGCCTGTATCCCAGCTGCTCCAGCCATGGCTGAAAGGGACCAATGTAGAGCTTGGCCCATGGCTTCAGATAGTGCAAGCCTCAAGCCTTGGCAGCCTCCATGTGGTGTTGAGCCTTTGAGTGCACAGAAGTTAAAAATTGAAGTTTAGGAACCTCCACCTAGATTTCAGAAGATGTATGAAAACATCTGGATGCCCAGGCAGAAGTTTGCTGTTGGGGTGCGAGGGTGAAGTGTGCTCATAGAGAACGTCTGCTAGGGCAGTGCAGAAGGGAAATGTGATATCAGTGACCCCACATAGAGTTCCTACTGGGGCACCACCTAGTGGAGCTATGAGAAGAGGCCACCGTTCTCCAGACCTCAGAATGATAGATCCACCAAAACTTATACTGTGCACCTGGAAATGCTGCAGACACTCAATGCCAGCTCATGAAAGCAGCTGGGAGGGAGGCTACACCCTCCAATGCCACAGGAGCAGAGCTGCCCAAAACCATGGGAATCCACCTCTTGCATCAGAGTGACCTGGATGTGAGACCTGGAGTCAAAGGAGATCATTTTGGAGCTGTAAGATTCGACTGCCCCACTGGATTTTGGACTTTCATGGGGCCTGTGACCCCTTTGTTTTGGCCAATTTCTCCCATTTAAAATGGCTGAATTTACCCAATGCCCATACCACACTGTATTTAGGAAGTAACTAACTTGCTTTTCATTTTAGAGGTTCATAGGTGGAAGGGAATTGCTTTGTGTCAGATGAAACTTTGGACTGTAAACTTTTGAGTTAATGCTGAAATGAGTTAAAAATTTGGGAGACAGTTGGGAAGACATGATTGTTTTGAAATGTGAGGACGTGAGATTGAGGAGATTAGGAGCAAAATGATATGGTTTGGCTATGTCCCCAACCAAATCTCATGTTTAATTTCTATGTGCCATGGGAAAACCTGGTGGGAGGTAGCTGAATCATGGAGGCAGGCCTTTCCCATGCTGTTCTCATGATAGTGAGTGAGTCTCATGGGATCTGATGGTTTTAAAAAAGAGAGTTTCCCTGCAGAAGCTCTCCTCTCATGTCTGCCACCATGTGAGACATGCCTTTAACCGCCTGCCATGAGTATGAGGCCTCCCCAGCCATGTGGAACTGTAAGTCCAATATACTTATTTCTTTGGTAAACTGCCCAGTCTCAGATATGTCTTTATCAGCAGCATGAAAATGGACTAATAAAGGCTTGATGCCCACCAATGCCATCTATTAGTGCATGCTCTAATATTTACTCTTCTTATTACCCTACCTTTTCCCCTTGTCTTGCTATCCTGAAGTTATACTTTCTAATACTGTTGGTAGCATAGAGCTCGTGCCTCAGACATTACTTTCTGAGAACCCAGGCTAAGAAAGAGTATTGAAACAAAAACAATCAGACCTAATTTTTCTAAAAGTGCAGCAATCTTACACAGACTTCTAATTTTCCTGTAAATTAGATGAACATCTGTGGTGGTAATCAAGGATGTTCATAAATATTCCAGACCTTATCATTCTCAGAACATGGTAGGATTGTACTTTTCAGTCCCCTTGAAATTAAGCATGGCCATGTGACTGATTGCAGCTAATAAAATGTGAGCAGATCCAGCATGTGTCTTTTCAAGGCAAACACTTTAATAGCCAGTACCTAATCTTCATGTCTCCTTCCTTCTGTTACTGTTGAAATAGAGTCTCTGTCAGTGTGGGTTCCTCAATGACTCGAAAAAGCAGAGCCTCCTTCTGACCTGTGTTGTACACGTAACATGAGCAACAAATAAAACCGTTATTGTCTTAGGCGACAGAGCTTTAAGTTTTATTATTCCCCTCACTGTTCTTGTTTACTGATATAGTATCTTCCTTTTCCAAACTGGAGGAGACCATATATCAGATATAGAAATCTGAAACCTTATTTTCTATGGCTCTGTCTCTTTATAAACTCTGCTATTGTGATACGTGGTGAATTCTTTTCACCAGCTTGGCAAATCACTAGAGTAAGCTACTCAAACCATTTCCATAGATGTCTCAAACAAAAAATGCTGGAATATTGCTGGCATGAATGAATATTTTCTCAATCACTCCGAAATAGGTTTCTAAATTACTTTGTATTCCTTGACAGATCATTGACATTAAAACCTCCATTAAAAGTAAAACCCAAAATTAGATTGTTTGGGGGCATGTCTTGATTTTCAATAGGAAGAAAAGTTACATGATAAAATCACATGTAATAAAAAACAATTTCTTCAGGAGATGTAACTGTCAGATAGGTCTCATGAGTGCATCCAGAGGAGTGAAAGTCATTTATGCTAATAATGAAATTAATAAAAAGCTGCCTTCAGTGGGAGAATTGGTCCCACTTAAAGTCTTATAGAAGGCTCAAATAATCTGAAATACGATTTAATATCTTAATTTAGCAAAACACTTGACTTACCCCATATTCCCTGGTGCTGGTATTTACTTTTGACCCACATATAATTAATCAGATTAAGACTCATTCTTTTTTGGCTTCCTCTGTCCTTTTTTGTCACCATTTAGCCTCCAAGTAGTTCAAAAGTACTCTATCATTTTCTTTTTTCTTTCTTTCTTCTTCTTCTTCTTTTTTTTTTTTTTCAAGATGGAGTCTTGCTCTGTCACCAGGCACCAGGCTGGAGTGCAGTGGCATGATCTCGGCTCACTACAACCTCTGCCTCCTAGGTTCAAACAATTCTCCTGCCTCAGCCTTCCGGGTAGCTGAGACAACAGGTGCATGCCACCACACCCAGCTTTTTTTTTTTTTTTTGTACTTTTAGTAGAGATGGGGTTTCACCATGTTGGCCAGGATGGTCTCGATCTCTTGAGCTCATGATCCGCCTACCTTGGCCTTCCAAAGTGCTGGGATTACAGGCTTGAGCCACTGCGCCCGGCCCCTACCATTTTCTTAAAAGAAAGTAATAACAAACACTTTCATAGCACTTACTATGTTCCTGGCAATATTCTAACTATCCATTAATACTCACAATAACACTGTGAATTAGATATTAATATTATCTCCATCCCCATTTTATAGTCATAGAAACTGAGGCTCAGAAATTTTGAGTCTCTGGTATAAAGTAGTCACATAGTTACTATTTTAGCCCATTTAGTATTGCTTTCAAGGATTATCTGAGGCTGAGTAATTTATAAAGAAAATAGCTTTATTTGGCCCATGGTTGTGTAGGCTGTACAAAAAGCATGTTGCCAGCATATGCTTGGCTTCTATTGAGGGACTCAGGCTGCTTTTACTCATGGCAGAAGTCAAAGTGGGGTCAACTGTGCAGAGATCACACGGTGAGAGAGGAAGCAAGAGAAAAAAAGTGAAAGTTTCAGGCTATTTTTAACAACCAGCTCTCATGGAAACTAATAGAGCAAGAACTAACTCATTACTTGGAGGACAATATCAAGCCATTCACGAGGAATCCACCCACATGACCCAAACAGCTCCCATTAGGCTCCATCTCCATGAATGGATTAAATTTCAACATGAGGTATCGAGGGTTTGGGGTGGACAAACATCCAAACTATAGCATTGTTTAAGGGAATAAGCCAGATTTGAAACTCAGACATGTTCTGTAACCGTACGTGTAGTCCTCTAAGGGTTTTAATGGAAAAACCAGAAGTGCACAGCATGTTATCAAAGTGAGAAATCAATTTATTCCTTGGAATGCGAACTAAATACCTTAATGGCCACGCAAATACTGTGCCTGTGGAAAGTCTGGTACAGGTAGTAGGGAGTAGTGAGACTTGTGTGCTAGACTAGATATCTATCTCCCTAAGTTTAGTCAAAAGAAATGTAATTTTCTTTTTTTTTTCTTTTTTTTTTTTTTTTTTTTGAGACGGAGTTTCGCTCTTGTTACCCAGGCTGGAGTGCAATGGCGCGATCTCGGCTCACCGCAACCTCCGCCTCCTGGGTTCAGGCAATTCTCCTGCCTCAGCCTCCTAAGTAGCTGGGATTACAGGCACGCGCCACCATGCCCAGCTAATTTTTTGTGTTTTTAGTAGAGATGGGGTTTCACCATGTTGACCAGGATGGTCTCGATCTCTTGACCTCGTGATCCACCCGCCTCGGCCTCCCAAAGTGCTGGGATTACAGGCTTGAGCCACCGCGCCCGGCTCAGAAATGTAATTTTCAACCTCAGGTTTGTCTTCCAAATTTCATCTAATGAATGTCCACATTGTTGTCTTCAAGTGTACTAGTCTACTTAAAAAAGAGAGAATTGAAGGCCACAATTCTGTCATCTTCTGGTTCTGTTTTTTTAGGGTGACCTATTGATTGAAGCTAGAGTTAGAATCTACCAGTAGTAGTTTACCACAGAATGAATTTTAACCCTATCTGGTCAATGTGTGAGTGTGTGTGTGTGTTTGTGTATGCACATGCATGTGCTATTCTACAGATCTGAAGCAAGTCCTTTTTCCTTTGTATCTGTATATGTGTGTTTCTGATTGTTCTTGTTTCTAATGAAACTTAACAATTGGAGTCACAGTAATTGCATTTTTGTAGTTGAATGGAATTTTAATTAATGATTCTTAGTCACTCACAGGTGGCTGCTAGAACATTGATTAGCATTTCTTGTCTTTCCCTTTTGTCTCTCTGTAAAGTTTTCACCAATTCATTTGGGAAAGGAGACCATACATTATTCATTCTTAAGTGTACTAATTTGATCAACCTTTTTAGATAATCTGGGGTCAACTGAAATTTGACTTATGGGGCAACTGCCTATAGAAAGTCACACAAAGGTATCTGCATTGCAGTTTTCTCCTTTGCTATGTCAATGGGTCATAACCCCATTGGAAAAGGTCAATCTCTAGAATTGAAGAGGATGTTAAGTACCTGTGCCAATTTATTCCAAAATATAGTGCCAGTTGATGTAACTTAGGAACTGGACAGGCTTATTTTTCATAGGTCAAAACACATCATCACTTAGTAGTAGCTTTTGGTTACTACTGATGTGGCTTGGACTTAAGCAGATGACTCAGTTGAATGACTCTCTCTCCTATCATCTATTTGTATTTCTTTTGCCTTCTATAGAAAAGTAACTCAGCACACTTCTGTTCAATTTTATGTCATATTTATTTACAAACATACTCCTTATATAATAATCTCCTAAGTAAGAGTTGCTGAACACTTTTTATATTGCATATTGACTAAGAGGAGTCTTTTGTTTTGTTTGCTTTGCTCAAGTCATTCAACAGTTTACCACAGCCTGAAAAGCACAATTAAGATTGGTTTTTACTTTCATTTTTGTTTTCAGACAGGGTCTCACTCTGTCACCCAGGCTGGAATGCAGTGGTGCAATCATATCTTACTGTAACCTTGAACTCGTGGGCTAAAGCAATCTTCCTACCTCAACCTCCCAAGTAGCTAGGACTACAGTAGCGCATCACTATGCCTGGCTATCTCATGTGATTGATCCTCCCCCTCAGCCTCTCAAAGTGCTGAAAGTACAGGTGGGAGCTACTGTGCCCAGCCTGGAGTTGGTTTTAATTGTGACACCCTATGTTTCATAGCAAAAGCTAATCCTGTAACAAATAGATTAGAAAACATTAAAAAAATATTTCTATGAATGCTTTCTGTTTGGAGCACCTCAAGGCATGAATGTAAATCTTGTAGAATAACAGCAATTTCTGCCAAAATAGTACATCAGTTCTTGACATGTCTTCCCTCACAGTGGGGTGGTGTGTTATGGACTGTCAAATAAAATTATCCAGAACAATGTAATCATTGGCAGTTGGATTATGTGATGCTTTCTGGAGCAAATTTTATTTTTTCTTACCATTTGAACCCTAATTTATAGATCCCAGGGAGAGCCAATTCTGTAATCTATCAATCATCTATGGAGACAAACAAGAAACTTCTACTTTCAGATTACTTTTTACTATAATTCAATCGTACCTTAGGTAATTTTCAACTGATTATTTAATTTTAGTTAAAAAATACTGAGTTCAATACACCTATTCATAGATTTTTTTTTCTGTTATCTCAAGGACAATTAAGAAGTATTAGCAAGAATAGGAAATCATGAAAATCACTTGCACAGATGAAGTAACTGTGATAAACAAAACTCTTAGACACTCTTCAGCATCACTTGGTAACTAAGTACCACCATGAAAGTTAATATTCAGTTCTCAGTTCCTAGCACTATCCCCTGTCTACTTACTCTCTGTTACAACTACTGTATTTCATCAATATTTTGGATAATTGGACAATAAAACATTTTCTTAATGATTACAGTTAGTTTTCTAATGGCCATAGCTTCCTTTTTAAAGGACTAAAGCAATAATTAGAATAAGAATCAATTGTTCAAGAAGATTTGCATATATATTAAAGAACTGTTTGAGTGTAAGTGACTTTAAGAACAAACATTGACTCACCAATGTAACCAAGAGATGAAAAAATGAAGATGATTAAGAGAATATAACCTGAAATATGAATGTGTTTGTAAAAGTAGACAAACAGAAAAATATTAAAGGAATGGAATTATTTAATCAGAGATTCAAAAGTTATGAGATATGGTTTATGAAGTTTGCAAGAACAAAATGTGTCATTATTAAACATTATGACCGTACGATGAGCTTTGTTTTCCTGAATACTGAAGGACAGGAAAATTCAGAATTACGAGAGAAAATTACTAGATAATATTAATAAGAATTTGCTGACATCCTATAGTGGGGTATGCAGAGTTCTAAGATAGCTCCCCCAATTTTTTTCTGCTGGTGTTTGTGAACTGTGTAATTTCCTCCCATTCAGTGTAGGTGAAACCTGTGAATTTGATAACACAGAATTTTCTTTCTTATGTTACATTGCATGGCAAAAGGGATTTTGCATAAGTAGTTAAGGTCTCAATTTAATTGACGTTATGATAGAAAAAACGATTCAAATGAGCTTCACTTCATCATATGAGCCCTTTAAATCTGGGCTAAGTCAGACTGAGGAAGTCAGAGAGTTTAAGCATGAAAAATATTTGGTGCATGGTTGATGGCTTGAAAAAAGAGGGGGCCGTGTGGCAAGGAATGTGGGTAAACTCTAGGAGATGAGACTGGCCCCTGATTGATCACCAATAAGGAAACAAAGATCTTAATCCTACATACACAAGGAACAAAACTGCCAATAAGAAGAATGAGGTTGGAAGAAGAGTTTTCCTCACAGCCTCCAAATAAGAACTCAGCCTGGCCAACACCTTGATTTCAGCCTGTGGTATCCTGAGCAGAGTACCTGACCATATCCTGCTGGATTTCTGATGTCCGGAAACTGTGAAATAATAAATTTGTGCTGGTTTAAGTTGGTAATTTTGTAATAATTTATTATGCAGAAACAGAAAATGAATACATAGAGTATGTAGTGGTAAAATCACTTAGAATACATATAAAAAAGCACACAATCTAATCTACTAGGAGTGAAAAAAAGACAAACATCTACCAAATTGGTTGAAATAAAATGGCTACAAATATTTTACTATGGGAAATCATAACATTTCCCTTTGGTGACATTTATGAGGTGGATGAATAGACATCCATCTGTTTGCATCAGTTGGGGCAAAGCTTGTCTGAGATTTAGAGCTGGAATGAGGACCTTTTAACAATATTACTCTAAAAATTAATTTGCAGAATTTATATTGACCACGAATACATTTTTAAATCTCGAGGATTGTATTTTTCTTTTTGAGTAAAATTTTCCTCTGCTGGTTTTTCTCCATTTGACATTTAGATTCATTCCTCACTCATCTCTGTCACACTCTGTGCCTTGGGAAGCTGACCCCAAATAACTGTCCTCTCAGATTCCTTGCTCTCCTGTTTCTATGGGCTTCTGTCAATGGAGGTCAACAAGGGATCTGAAAATGGAGGTATAGTGAAGCCGAGGAAGGGAGGGAGAAGGGAAGAAATGCCTCTACTTTCCTTTCCTTTCACTTTCCAAGTCCTTGTAATTAAAACTATTTCCCTCTGACCTAAAATTGCTGCTAATGTCCTACCATTATGAGAGTCGGAATGCCCCAGTTTTTGTTGTTTGTTACTGTAAACCTGCCCACATCTTTATAAGTAATTCCTGAATTAAAGTATGTTTATTTAAACCATCTGAATGAATTATGTCACCTTCCAGGATCCTGAATGGAACACCAGCCAGGACAGTTATCAGCTGAGTAATTTTTGTCTTTTCAAAAATTGTACTTGGCTGTTCTTTGAAGGCTGATAAGTTCAAATACATCAAGATGCTGGGTTTTGGTTTTTGGTGATCTATCATCAGGTGGCAGGAGAAAAGATGGTTGGACACTGATATTTCTAGATTTGAATTAGCAAAACTACTCTTCAAAAAGGCTGCTTAATTATTTTTGAACACTATAAGCTGGGAATGCTTATTCGTGACTTTGATTTTTTTTTTTCTTTGCTGTGTAGAAAGTTTTACTAGCCATATCATTCCTGACTTTTCTTTTCCTCTTACTCATTCCTCTGTTGGACACATTTAATTGGCAAATTTGAAACAAATAAATTGAGCAAGGTTTATTCAGCTTCTGCTGTTCCTTAGGTAGTTGGCCTTCCTGCAAAGTGGATGCATTCTTGTCTGCTCCTATGTGGGGACACTTCTCACAGTCCTCTTCTGATAAGATTGGGTGGGAGAGTCAGTCATTCTGAAGTTAAATACAAGGAAGCTGTTTAACTTTTAAACTAAGCTAGATTCTTTAAAATAACTTTTACAGGAAATTAAGGTGCTAAAGAAGTAAGTTAGTTATTTGGACTACTCATGAACCCCAATAGTTCCTTTGCCTGATCACTGGCACCAGATAGAGCTTCCTAGACCAAATGGTCTTTTATATTTTTATTTTTTTTCCTCTAAGTCCCTTTCAAAATGATCAGATATGTCTATTGGATGAGCTATATGTGTATATAATAGCAAGAGTAGACTTCCTACATGCTTTTAAAACAATGATTTTTCCATAAAATAGATCTTTTATAAATAACAAAGATGTTATATTTAGTTAATAAATCTAAAGCAATGACCCATTAAATCAAGAAGTAAAGAAATATAAATATAATTAAGTAGCTTTCATTCTAAATTATAAAAAGCACATTTTATACAAATCTCAACTATGTTTTTAAATGACAATAAGCAGCAATTTCACAACAGGAAGTTAGAGGTCAGGCAGATAGGAGAGAAAATGGGGAAAAAGTATTGAGGAAGGGAATCCTTCTTCATCATAATTTTCACAGCTACTTCCATGGTAATTGCTTTAACTTATTTAGGACTTAATTTTGGAGAAACCCGTGTGGCAGGTATGTTATCTTTATTTTTACATTTTAAATACTGGGAATCATTTTCTTGCTTACTTCCAAAAATCCTAGGTTTTATAATAATCAGATTTTATGGAGTCGTCACTTGCTTTTTGCAGGCTTGTGGCATTTTCCTGCCCTTTTATGTTCTGATTTTTGACACTCAACACTTTTGACCTAGTTAGTTATAACTTTCTATGGTGCCTAATTTTCTACAATGTTCCCTTTAAACTTTTGACCCTGTTTGTGGATGTTAGTGCTTATATTAAGTACAGAATTTGATAATCACAGTGTGGCATTCAGATATTCTTGTTACCACTCATCCCATCAGTCTATTGCTTGGGGCTTTTTTCCTCTAATGTGGATCATCGTTGGAAATCTGTGCCATGTATCTCATTTTGAACTGCAGAACTGAGAATGTATCATTATATACTGAAATTCTTGGACTCTTTTCCTGAAACCTATTCCATTTCATCTCACAACTGCATTTAATTTACAGTAATGTAATTACATACATCATTCTTATGGGGATTTGAAATGTTCACTTCAAGGGTCTGGAAGCAGTAGGGATATTTTCACCAAGGATTTTTTTAAAAAACAGCTAAAGCTATCAGCATCTAAACATTGTATACCAACTTAGGACATAGATTCCATGCTTAAGTAAGTGTAATACTTCATAGGAAGAAAAAACAAAAACTGAACTTTTGTGATACTTCCTGTAGCAGAGGGTTTGCATGGCTTACTACAATTTTTATTATGCAGCACTGCCTACATCCTTAGAGATTTGTAGCATTTGGAAGTGCTTTTATCTGACTTCCTGTCTAATAATCTAAAGCACATCTGACAATTGCAGAGAGCTTTGCATCCCAAAGGGCTTTACAAATGACACATGTGGTGGAATTACTTACCTCAACACTGAAAGGCATCTTGCTCTGGTGAATGAGTCTAGGGAATCTTTCATGACCACAACTAGCCAGATCTTTGAGTTCATGACTCATTCTAGAGGCAAAGACAATGCATGCTTTATTTGCAACAGTTTGACTCTGTACTGTGCATGAAAGAAAAAGTGTATGTACTCAAACTGGATAAAAGCACTTACAAGATATTTTTTGGAAATAGATCAGCTTTCTCTTTGTATAGGAGGTTTGTGCAGACCTTAGGATGGATTTGGCTATGATATCATGCACCTTCTCTGATGCAGTTGCTTCACTAGACCATATTTCCATACAACCATTTCCTTCTTCTGAAATACAGTCCTATTTTTAGAATCCAGTGACATGCCAGTCACCATAAATCCTGTCCCAGATTTATTACTAACTATCTTTAAAATTTTGGCCACTATGTCCAGTCTAGTCCTTTGTATTTTAAATCAGTTGTAAGTAGGAAAATCTTAAAATTAGGAGAGAAATTAGTAGTGGTTATAGTTATTATTTATTGGGCACTTACTTTGTTAGTTAAAATAACACAAACTGCTACAATAAATAAATTTAAGAGTTCTAGTTGCTTCACACAATAGAATGTGTTGCTCTTGTAAAGTTCAATAGGTGAAGGAATTAGATAATTCTTCATCTAGTAATTAAAAATCCCAGGTTGTTGGAGGCTCTTCAACTTTCTCCTAGTTTACTTAGCAGCTACAGAAAGAATGAAGGATTTCGCAAGTGGTTTTTATAGACCAGATCTGGAATTGGCATATATTATATCGACCTTCATTACAATAGCCACGACTTCATAAAATTATCATCCTTAACTGTAATTTGAGCCTGAGAAATATAGACTAGGTGTGTGCCTAGGAGGATAGCAAAATGGATTTGGTAAACAGAGTTCTCATCTCTGCCATACTTAGTATGTACCAGGTATGTGCTAAATACTAATTTTACTTACCTTATGTTTATTTCCACAGAAGCTCTGCAGGAATGCTTTTCTTATACTTATTTAATAGGTACCAGAAAATTGTGACTCAAACTGGTGATATAACTGCTCCAGAGTAATTTAGCTTATAAGAAGCAGATCTTGAATTTATACCAAGGTTGATGCCAAAGTTTATGTAAATAATCAGGTTCAAGTTACCTGCAAATAGATAAGAACATATGCTTGAATCTATTATCTTCTTCAACACTACTTCCCCAGGATGGAAGCTTTGTAACTTTCTTTGATAACCTATACCAGTGGCTCATCATTTTATGATTAAAATGTTCTTCCTTGTGTGTTATATAAAGCACATTTGGTACTACTTATTTTAGAATATGTGGAAAAACTTAAAGAAGAAAATATAAACCTCTCACAATACTACTACCCAGCAACAATCTGTTAATATACAGTGGTATTTCTGGTTATTTAAATACATTTTGTTGTACAGGATTAAATCCTACTATACATATTGCATTTCAACATACTTATTTTATAAACTAAAGAGCTTACCATTTCATAGGATACTCTTCCAAAATGTCACCTTTTCCTAATAATGACTGCAAAACATTCCACTCTTAGGCTGTGCCATAATTAATTCTACCAATTAATTCTGCACATTTCAGTTTTGTACAGTTTTTTGAAATTTTTTAAGATGCTGATATAAAGATATTAAATGATGTCATGTTTATGTTGCCTCATGTTAAAGATGAGGGTGACATCTGGTCCATTTTTGGTCTTGTATAACTTATCCAAGATCAGCACATTATTTGTGTATGGATCTCAAGTATGCCGAGACATGAGATAGTTTCAATAAAAATCTTTTGGGTGCCTTAGAGAAAACGAGGCTATTAATCAAGTTTCTTTTAGTACAAAGAGGCATAGAGAGCTGAGTTCGTTGTGAGAATTTCTATGAAAAATACAGAATGAAAGATGCCTTTTATAAGAAAAAAACAATTTAAAGTCATGTACCTTTATAAAGTGGATCAATATGACTAACTTACCATGGGTAGAAGAAGCTAATTGATTTTGCTGCCACCTGTGAGCACAGGTAAGCGGCAGGCCACATACTGCTTACTGGCTGCCTTGACAGGTTATGTGTTTGTTTAGCATTAGCAAACTCGAGAAAAATTAGCCTCACATTGTTTTATTACGCCTAATGACTTACTTCAACAAACAATTCAGCCCTGTGGAACAGACTGGATGACTAATGTTGTCTGTCAGCAGAGATTCTGGCAGAATGTTCTTCTCAACATCAAGGCAAACAGTTGCTGAGCTGTCCATGGAATGCATGACAACACAGAATGCTTGTCACTATGGGGTTTACAACATTTGAGTTGGAGATAGACCATACTCCCAACACATTTAAAATGTGATCAAACCTACACACAAACACACACACATGCACATGCTTGCACACACACACACACAAGCATGCACACATGCGCGCGCGCACACACACACACACACACACACACACACACTCTATTTGAACATAGATTACTTCCTTACAAGTATAATCTCTGAGGTAATGGAAATATTTTATAATCCAGTAAAGTATCAGAATATTCCCACATACTGTTGTCAGGGAGGATATGTAAATTGGAACAAACTTTTTGGGAGGCAATTGGGAAGTATTTATTAACATTTAAAAGATACTATACAATAACCCAGAAGTTTTACCTTAAGATTCTATTCCTAGACAAAAACTATAGCAAAACAGATAAGTAAAAATACTTATATACAAAGAAAGCTACTGGAACATTGTTTGTAATAGCAAAACAAAATAAAACAAAAAATAAACAAAAACTAATAATAACTTAAATGTCCCTTAATAGAGGAATGATACAGATATTCAGTGGAATACCATGTAGCCCTTGTAACAGAGTGAAATAGAGCTATATGTGCTGATCTGGATCATTGTATGTAGATCTGGTTGTCTATGTCTTACTGTTGAATGGGAAATGGAAATTATACTATGATCCCACTTGTTTTGTAAATAAAACATACATTCTTACATATTTATAGCTAAACATGTTTATGTTTATATTAATGCAAACATAAATATGTTTTATGCCTATAAAATCATAGAGAAAAAATAGGAAGGACAAAAACCAAAATGGTAGCAAGACTTCCTTTGGGGAGTAGGAAAGGAAGAATTTGAGCTGTAGGGGTCTGGGTTTTACTACACATACACATACAAACTTAGTATATACATGCATATAATACCTACCTACATACATACATGATCCACAAGCCAGAGTATTTGATCAGTTTTTATCAGTCCTTCTGGGTTAATAGGAACTAATTATTTTTCTCAAATAGTAGAAAAAATTCTGACAGTTGTACTTTACAACTAAAATGGATTAGATATGAGCTCTATAAGGCACTAAATATTAGAGATAGCCTATTTGAATCACTAACTGGAATTTACTTTTGAGTAATAATAGCTATAGAGAATCACAGATTCAAACATTTTGCTCCAATATTTAGTTGCTATGAACGAAGCACATCACTACTGCAGGAAACATCAAAAATTCCATGTGCAATATATATACAATTTTTACTTATCAATGAAAAATGAAAACACAAAAGTACAAAACAAAATATCACATACAGAAGAACTTTCTGGGACCAAATGATTATGTCCTGAGTGCCCCATCCTACATACTACAAAAGTTTAATACATTTGTCCTGCTTTGTTGACACATTATGGAGAAAAGTTGGCTTACTTTCATTGTTAGTGTAGACGGTTATGAAGTAATAGAGACTTGACTTACAAATAAGTACAAGTAAACATATGGTAATGTGTTTATTGGAGAATCTCAATATGCATCTTTGAGTCCTTATAAGAGGGGTATTTGGGAAAGAGTTTCCCTAGGGAGATGCCATCTTTCATTTAGATGTACAAAGTGATTAGATATAATTGAGCTACTATTAATAATACTACTGACAGTTAACTTGATTAAGGGCATTTTATGCACTGAAAACACTAAAGTAACTTGTCACAGCTGTATGAAATAGTTGCTATAATTATCAATAACTCATAGATGTGAAAATAGAGCTTAGAGAAGTTAGGCAACTTGTTCAAAAATCATTTGGTAAATTAGCAGTTAAGTAGGATTTCAAACCCAGGTCTGTTGAACTCCAAATCCCACGCTTTTAATTACTGAGTTCCTTACATTGCTTCAATAGTAGGTAGATTATTTGATGGATATTATGGATTAAATATTTCACAACTTGACAGAGGGATCTAAGAGCAATTTATAGTATTGTTTTTATATATTTTGATTAACACTTTGGGAACATAAGTGATTAATACTCTAGAAATTGCTTCCTTTATGTTTGTATAGTTATTTCTTTTTTTCATTTTAGGTTTTGGGGTACATGTGAAGAATGTGCAAGATTGTTGCATAGGTACACATATGGCAGTGTGATTTGCTGCCTTCCTTCCCATCACCTATATCTGGCATTTCTCCCCATGCTATCTCTCCCCAGCTCCCCACCCCCAGCTGTCCCTCCCCTATTTCCCCCCAACAGACCCCAGTGTGTGATACTCCCCTCCCTGTGTCCATGTGATCTAATTGTTCAACACCCACCTATGAGTGAGAACATGTGGTGTCTGATTTTCGGTTCTTGTCTCAGTTTGCTGAGAATGATGGTTTCCAGGTTCATCCATGTCCCTACAAAGGACACGAACTCATCATTTATGATGGCTGCATAATATTCCGTGGTGTATATGTGCCACATTTTCCCCTCTGTCCAGTCTATCATTGATGGACATTTGGGTTTGTTCCAGGTCTTTGCTATTGTATATTGTGCTGCAATGAACATTCATGTGCATGTGTACTTATAGTAGAATGATTTAGAATCCTTCGGATATATACCCAGTAATGAGATTGCTGGGTCAAATGGAATTTCTATTTCTAGGTCCTTGAGGAATCGCCACACTGTCTTCCACAGTGGTTGAACTAATTTACACTCCCACCAACAGTGTAAAAGTGTTCCTATTTCTCCACATCCACTCCAGCATCTGTTGTCTCCAGATTTTTTAATGATCATCATTCTAACTGGCGTGTGATGGTATCTCAGTGTAGTTTTGATTTGCATTTCTCTAATGACCAGTGATGATGAGCATTTTTTCATATGTTTGTTGGCCTCATGTATGTCTTCCTTTGTAAAGTGTCTGTTCATATCTTTTGCCCACTTTTGAATGGGCTTGTTTGGTTTTTTTCTGGTAAATCTGTTTTAGTTCTTTGTAGATTCTGGATATTATCCCTTTGTCGGATGGGTAGATGGTGAAAATTTTTTCCCATTCTGTTGGTTGCCAATTCACTCTAATGACTGTTTCTTTTGCCATGAGGAAGCTGTGGAGTTTGATTAGGTCCCATTTGCCTATTTTGGCTTTTGTTGCCAATGCTTTTGGTGTTTTGGTCATGAAGTCCTTGCCTATGCCTATGTCCTGAATGGTTTTGCCTAGATTTTCTTCTAAGGTTTTTATGGTGTTAGGTTTTATGTTTAAGTCTTTAATCCATCTGGAGTTAATTTTAGTGTAAGGTGTCAGGAAGGGGTCCAGTTTCTGCTTTTTGCACATGGCTATCCATTTTCCCCAATACTATTTATTAAATAGGGAATCCTTTCCCCATTGCTTGTTTTTGTCAAGTTTGTCGAAGATCAGATGGCTGTAGATATCTTGTGTTGCCTCCGAGGCCTCTGTTTTGCTCCATTGCTCTATATCTCTGTTTTGGTACTGGTACCATGCTCTTTCGATTACTGTAGCCTTGCAGTGTAGTTTGAAGTCTGGTAGTGTGATGCCTCCCACTTTGTTATTTTTGCTTAGAATTGACTTGGGTATGCAGGCTCTCTTTTGGTTCCATATGAAGTTTAAAGTGGTTTTTTCCAGTTCTGTGAAGAAGATCATTGGTAGCTTGATGGGGATAGCATTGAATCTGTAAATTACTTTGGGCAGTATGGCCATTTTCACAATATTGATTTTCCCTAACCATGAACATGGAATGTTTCTCCATCTGTTTGTGCCTTCTCTTATTTTGTTGAGTAGTGGTTTGTAGTTCTCCTTGAAGAGGTTTTTTACATTCCTTGTTAGTTGTATTCCTAGATATTTTATTCTCTTTGAAGCAATTGTGAATGGCAGTTCGTTCTTGATTTGGCTCTCCCTTAAGTCTGTTATTCGTGTGTAGGATTGATTGTGATTTTTGCACATTGATTTTGTATTCTGAGACTTTGCTGAAGTTGCTTATCAGTTTCAGGAGATTTTGGGCTCAGACGATTGGTCTTCTAGATATACAATCATGTCGTCTGCAAACAGAGATAATTTGACTTCCTCCTTTCCTATTTGAATACCCTTTATTTCTTTTTCTTGCCTGATTGCTCTGGCTAGAACTTCCATTACTATATTGAATAGGAGTGGTGAGAGAGGGCATCCTTGTCTAGTGCCAGATTTCAAAGGGAATGCTGCCGGATTTTGCCCATTCAGTATGATATTGGCTGTTAGTTTGTCATAAATAGCTTTTGTTATTTTGAGATATGTTCCATCAATACCTAGTTTGTTGAGGGTTTTTAGCATAAAGGGCTGTTGAATTTTGGCAAAGGCCTCCTCTGCATCAGTTGAGATAATCATGTGGTTTTTGTCTTTGGTTCTGTTTATGTAGTGAATTATGTTTATAGACTTGTGTATGTTGAACCCGTCTTGCATCCCTGGGATGAATCCCACTTGATCATGGTGGATAAACTTTTTGATGTGCTGTTGCAATAGGCTTGCCAGTATTTTATTGGAGATTTTTGCATCTCTGTTCCTCATGGATATTGGCCTGAAGTTTTCTTTTCTTGTTGAGTCTCTGCCAGGTTTTGGTATCAGGATGATGTTGGTCTCCTAAAATGATTTGGGAAGGATTCCCTCTCTTTGGATTATTTGGAATAGTTTCAGAAGGAATGATACCAGCTCCTCTTTGTATGTCTGGTAGAATTCTGCCGTGAAGCCATCTGGACCTGGGCTTTTTTTGGCTGGTAGGCTCTTAATTGCTGTCTCAACTTCAGACCTTGTTATTGGTCTATTCAGGGTTTCGACTTCTTCCTGGTTTAGGCTTGGGAGGGTGCAAGTGTTCAGGAATTTAGGCATTTCTTCCAGGTTTACTAGTTTATGTGCATAGAGTTGTTTGTAATAAACTCTGATGATGGTTTGAATTTCTGTGGAATCTGTCGTGATATCCCCTTTGTCAATTTTTATTGCATGTATTTGATTCTTCTCTCTCTCTTTTTTTATAATTAATCTGGCTAGTGGTCTGTCTATTTTGTTGAACTTTCTGAAAAACCAACTCCTAGATTTATTGATTTTTGAAGGGTTTTCTGTGTCTCTATCTCCTTCAGTTCTGCTCTGATCTTAGTTATTTCTTCTGCTAGGTTTTGAGTTTATTTGATCTTGCTCCTCTAGCTCTTTCAATTTTGATGCTAGGGTGTCAGTTTTAGACCTCTCCTTGCTTCTCACGTGGGCATTTATTGCTATATATTTTCCTCTAGAGACTGCCTTAAATGTGTCCAAGAGATTCTGGTATGTTGTGTCTTCATTCTCGTTGGTTTCAAAGAACATCTTTATTTCTGCCTTCATTTCATTGTTTATCCAGCCAACATTCAAGAGCCAGTTGTTCAGTTTCCATGAAGCTGTGTGGTTCTGAGTTAGTTTCTGAATTCTGAGTTCTAACTTGATTGCACTGTGGTCTGGGAGACTGTTTGTTATGATTTCCGTTGTTTTGCATTTGCTGAGGAGTTATTTACTTCCAATTAATGTGGTTAATTTTAGAGTAGGTGTGATGTGGTACTTAAAAGAATGTATATTCTATGCATTTGGGGTGTAGGGTTCTGTAAATGTCTATTAGGTTTGCTTGTTCGAGGTCTGAGTTCAAGTCCTAGATATCCGTTAATTTTCTGTTGATTGATCTGTCTAATATTGACAATGGGTTGTTAAAGTCTCCCACTATTATTGTGTGGGAGTCTAAGTCTCTTTGTCAGTCATTAAGAACTTGCCTTATATATCTGGGTGCTCCTGTATTGGGTGTCTATATATTTAGGATCATTAGCTTTTCTTGTTGCCTTGATCCTTTTACCATTATGTAATGTCCTTCTTTGTCTCTTTCTATCTTTGTAGGGTTAAAGTCTATTTTATCAGAGATGAGAATAGCAACTCCTTCTTTTTTTGCTCTCCATTTGCTTGGTAAATCTTCCTCCATCCCTTTATTTTGAGCCTTTGTGTATCCTTCCATGTGAAATGGGTTTCGTGGATACAGCATACTGATGAGTTTTGGCTTTTCATCCAATTTGCCAGTCTGTGTCTTTTGATTGGGGAATTTAGCACATTTATATTTAAGGTTAATATTACTATGTGTGAATTTGATACTGCCATTTTGATGGTAGCTGGCTGTTTTTCCCATTAGTTGATGCAGTTTCTTCATTGTGTTGATGCTCTTTACCATTTGGTTTATTTTTGTAGTGGCTGGTACTGGTTGTTCCTTTCTATGTTTAGTGCCTCTTTCAGGAGCTCTTGTAAAGCAGGCCTGGTGGTGATGAAATCTCTGAGTACTTGCTTGTTTGCAAAGGATTTTATTTTTTCTTCACTTATGAAGCTTAGTTTGACTGGATATGAAATTCTGGGTTGAAAGTTCTTTTCTTTAAGGATTTTGAATATTGGCCCCCACTCTCTTCTGGCTTGTGGTGTTTCTGCTGAGAGATCTGCTGTGAGTCTGATGGGCTTCCCTTTGTGGGTAACCCGACCTTTCTGTCTGGCTGCCCTTAGCATTTTCTCTTTCATTTCAACCCTGGTGACTCTAATGAATATGGGCCTTGGGGTTGCTCTTCTTGAGGAATATCTTTGTGGGATTCTCTGTATTTCCTGAACTTGAATATTGGCCTGCCTTGCTAGATTGGGGAAGTTTTCCTGGATGATATCCTGAAGAGTATTTTCCAGCTTGGATTCATTCTTTCTGTCACATTCAGGTACACCTATCAAATGTAGATTAGGTCTTTTCACATAGTCCCATATTTCTTGGAGACTTTGTTCATTCATTTTTACCCTTTTTTTCCTCTAATCTTGCCTTCTCATTTTATTTTATTGAGTTGATCTTTGACCTCTGATATCCTTTCTTCTGCTTGGTCAATTCGGCTGTTGAAACTTGTTTATGCTTCACAAAGTTCTTGTGTTGTGTTTTTCAGCTCCATCAATTCACTTATATTCCTCTCTAAGTTGTCTATTCTCATTAGCATTTTGTCAAATCTTTTTTCAACCTTCTTAGTTTCTTTGCATTGGGTTAGAACATGTTCTTTTAGCTCACAGAAGTTTCTTATTACCCACCTTCTGAAGCCTGATTCTGTCAATTCATCAGATTCATTCTCCATCCAGCCTTGTTCCCTTGCTGGTGAGGAGTTATGATCCCTTGTAGGAGGAGAGGAGTTCTGGTTTCAGGTGTTTTCATCCTTTTTGCACTGGTTTCTTCCCATCTTTGTGGATTAATCCACCTGTCGTCTTTGTAGTTGTTGACTTTCACATTGGGTCTCTGAGTGGATGTCCAGTTTGTTGACGATGAAGTTATTTCTTTCTGTTTCTTAGTTTTCCTTCTAACAGTCTGGCCCCTCTGCTGTAGGACTGCTGAGGTCCACTCCAGGCCCTGCTTGCCTGGAGATCACCTGCAGTTGCTGCAGAACAGTAAGGGTTGCTGACAGTTTCTTCTTATGCTATCTTTGTCCCAGAAGGATACCCACCAAATGTCAGTCTGAGCTCTCCTTTATGAGATGACTCTTTGGATATATAGGGGTCAGGAGACAGACTGTCCTTTTTAGGAGCTCAAATGCTGAGCTGTGAGCTCTGTTGTTCATTTAGAGCTGCTGGGCAGGTGCATTTAAGTCTGCTGCAGCAGAACTCATAAATCCCTTTTTTACCCCAGGTGCTCTGTCCCGGTGAGTTAGGGCTTTATTTATGAGTTTCCATTTTGCTGCTGCCTTTTTTTCAGGGCTGCTTTGCCCAGTGAGGAGGCAGCCTAGTCACTGTCTGCCTGCAGAGTCTTTGCTGAGCTGCTGTGGGCTCTGCCCAGCTGCCATGTGAACTTCCCTGAAGTCCTGTTTATATGGGTGTAGTTAGAATGGCCCCAGCAATGCCAGCTCACCATTGTAATGGTGAACTCCCTCTGTAATGGTGGGTTGCCTCAGCAATGGCAGGCTGCCTCAGCAATGGTGGGCTGCCTCAGCAATGGTGGATTACCTCCGTAGTGGTGGAGTGCCTCGGTAATGGCAGACACCCCTTCCCCACAGAGCTGGACTGTCCCAAGTTCAGCTGTGAAAATCTCAACCCGGAGCATTTCCAATTGCTGGTTTTTTGTGAGGGTGGGACCAGCCGAGCCTGATCACCTGGTTCCCTGCCTCAGAGCCTTTTTTTTAGTTGAACGGTCGACTCTCTCCCAGGTGTTCCAGTTGCCTGTTGAAAAGGTGCCGGGATCTGTGTGATTTCCCATGCAGCAACCCACTGTGCCAGCTGCGGCACTGAGATTTGTGGTGCTTTTTTGCCCAGGAATCTCCTGGTCTGGCTCCCTGTTTCAGTCCCCTTTTTAATCAAATGAATGGGCAACTCTGCCTTCCCAGAGCTCCAATTGCCAGCTAAAATGGTGCCCAGACCTGTGTGTTTTGTACAGAGAACTGCCGCCTTGGGGTGCCAGCAAAACAGTTCGCCAGCCAAAACAGCCATGCTGGCCAAACCAGCCCCACTGGTGACCCATGAGACTCCTCCACCTGGGAATCTCCTGGTCTGTGGGCAATAAAAATCCATCTGGAAATGTGGCATCCACTCACCCTCTGTGCTTTCACTGGGAGCTGCAATCCTGAGCTGCTCCTAATTGGCCATCTTGGATTCCTCCAGTTATCATTTCTATTCTAAAGAGATGTTCCAGGAGGATTTACATAAGTGTTTTGGCTCTCATTAACTTAACTTTTAGTTAGCTATATTTAGAAACCACTTAAAAGCCAATAAATGGGTAGCTGAAATATCAATCAAGTTTGGAAATAAAAATCTTGGAAATAATTCCAGGACTGCCATTTACTCAGTTGGACAAGTCACTTAACTTCATTGAGCCTAAGTTTACCTGTCACAGTTAATGTGGTTGATCTGGCTGGTGACAGTCATCCCTCTCCTTTTTTGCCAGTTTCCACCCCTTGATATACTTAGCACCTTCATTTTCTCACCACATTCCCATTCCATCCCTCTATACCTTGCCTTGTGCCTTGGAAGTCTGATCTTTATGACTACATTAAAGGACTTGTCTGGCTCCTGGCTTCATTTTAGATTAGGAGAATGGGGAAGACTAGAAGAAGTTCTATCAGATGAAGGGAAGACAGTGAGGTTAGGTTAGGTATTCTTCATCCTCCTTTTCTGTGGGGTCACCATGGACTAGCTGCATCTCATCAAGAAACCACATAGCCACTCAGTCTCAATGTTGTTGTTATCAGCCACTCCTGTGGCTCATTTAGACCTAAAAGTGGCTCTCTTTATCTCTTACTAGTCCCAAGATTTTGCCTTGTCCTTTCTTGTGGTATTCCCCATACACTGCTCGTATCTTTGGAAATACTCCCTCTTCAGACTCTCCTCAGATTATCCAGTTTGTGTGATCTGACTGGCTTTATGCCCAGATTCCGACTGATGCACATGTACGTCTCTCAGTAAATTGTGTGCTCAGTTAAAGAAGATGATTTTTCCAGAGTAAAGTTAATCATTTTTAGATTAAGTGTATATGAGATAAAGATTTATTTTTTATTGATTCATAATATTTATAAATATTTGTGGGATACATATGATATTTTGATACATGTGTAGATTGTGATGATTGAATCCTGGTATTTAAGACAGCTATCACCTCAAACATTTATCATTTCTTTGTGTTGGGAACATTTCAAATTTTCTGGCTATTTTGAAATATATAATATATTGTTGCTGGTTATAGTCACCCTTCTTTGCTAGTGAACAGGAGAACTTACTCCTTCTGTGTAAATGCATGTTTATATCCATTAACCAACCTCTCTTTATCCCTCACTTCCCAGTCTCTACTAGCAATCATGCTTTTGATAGTATCTCTAAGCAAATGTTTAGGGCCCAAATTATTGCTTTACATGGAGCTTCTCCTCTTTTTATTTTATCCCTTTCATTCCCTGGAAAAACCCTATTCTTCCAATATAATAGAAGAAGTTTATTGCCTAACTGAAGACAATGTGGCAAAATGGCTCAGTGAAAGCTTGGGCCTTCACATTTTGTCATGAAGAACTGTAATCTCTCTTAATCAAAAGTGTATTATTCATCTATTGGGTGACTAGACAAGCAAGGCTGATCTCTGGTCATGGACTGTCTATCATGTTACACATTGGTGTAAAGACTTGACTCAACTTTTTTCTGTAAAGTAATTTTGTAATTGATTACTATGTTTTATGTACCTGTGAGAAACAACCTGGTAGAAAAAAAATAGGCAAATTTTACATGCATAGTTTGTCAGAGCTTCATTTCTAGAAATGCTAAAGATAATCCCTTCCCTGTCAATTCATAAAGTTTTAGGAAGCTTAATATATATCATGATAAGAACATGCTACACAAACTATTGTACTACCCAGGTGTTTGTGATGCTGCTGCTGTAGCTGCTACTGATGATGCTAAAATAAACTTTCCCATTGTGCTTATCTTTCAGATTTTAAGTTTTGAGTGGGAGACAACAGCCACTAATAATAGGCTATGTACTTTGCTATCATTTTAAATACATCATGTATTTCTTACTAAATGAAACATAGCACAACAGCAAGTTTAATTCTTTTTGTAAGACCGTAAGTATTGTAAAACTCATTATAACCCAATCCAGGAAATAGATAAATTGTGTTCTATACTAATTACAGGATAGATTATCTGCTTATTGGGCATACTTACTAAAAAGAAGAAATATATTTCATTTAGTTCTGATTTTCTGATTTTTCTCCAGATTTTAAAAAACCTCTTTCCCTGGGCATGGAGAAATGAAAATTTGTCCTGGGACACAGTTATTAGAAAAAGATTCCAAGTAAACTGTCATTTGAGAGTTGGCCTCCAAGGCTGGAACAGCAAAGATGGTGAAAGGACCCTTTCCCTCAGGTTGACATAATACTGGAGATGGTCATAGTTACTGGGATGATCCAGATGTTTCTGCAGCAGGGATTTCCTATTGTCATTATTTTTCTTTATTCAATATACCTTCTACCTGTCATTGATATCATGGAAACAGGCCAGTACATGAGTATTTCTGAGACAAGAGAAACTGTGAAATATCTGACAATTAAAGCAGCAGCACATGTAACTGAGTTTGTAATGTGATTTGTTCAAAGAAAGTTAAACTATAGGGGCTTTCAATGGACTTTATATTGTTGAAGTGCTGTTTTGTATACTTGCAAATTTTTGTGTAAATGAAGATGGGTAGTATAAGATAGCCACAAGTTGAAGTTAACATTTCCAAGATCTAGTGATATAGGGAAGAAGAGGAGAAAATGTGTGAAAGATAAGAAAATGTGCTGGGCGTGCAAGTGGCAGAAACATTCTCAAGGATTTCTGCCAAGGAGTCAGGGGAGACAAAGCTATGAAATAGTAAGATTGCATTTCTTTCGAATCTGCATATTCTGCAGCCCTTAAGCCATTACCTGCAGCTGAGGAGTTCCAATAAAAGTGATTTAAAAACTCATTCTGGCTGCCTCCAGATGCCAGCCCCCTGGGGTTGCCACTACGCATTATTTAATACGAACTTGATGGTTTCAATCCCCTTCCTGATGTCTGATTCAGCTCTTCTATAGGCAGCCCCTTCTGTCTGTTAACTGACAAGGTGTTGCTAATGATTGGAAAATTTAAAATATATTTCCTATTAGTTTTTATTATCTGTTTCTTTCACATTTTCCCTGATTTATTTTGGATATATATTTATTTTCCTGAAATTAGGATAAAATCTGGCTTCTTTGGATTCAATTTTAGCTTGCCACCTGACAGAATAACCTGTCAAAAGGATTAAAAATGACCTTGATACCATAGATCTCTTGCTTTGGAAGAAGGAAAGCTGTTTTGCATAGTTTCTGAATTAGAATTTATGCCAGTAACAGAAGATTAGTCCTGGAAGGAGGTGTGATATTTTTTCTTCTTTAAATTTTAAAATAGACCATTCACATGCATACAACTACAAATAATGCTATCTGGTATTATTTACCAATCCATTATCACTGGAAGATAATTAACTGTGAACAGTAAGGGGGAGTAACTTGTCAAGTTGTGTTGTAATTATTGGTTTACATGTCTGCCCCTCTCACTTTGAGTTCTAGGAGGTCAGGGATGCTTCCTGTTTACTTTTGTAACCCCACACTGCCTGGTCTATCAAAGGTGCTCATTCGATATATGCTGGACAAATAAATGAGGGTTCTGGTAAAATATTCTTTTTTGTAAGTTTGGTTTTATATCACACAGAGTTTTACATCCGTGTTTGACCATGTCTCTTCAGACTTTGCATCAAATTGGTCCTGATCTTCGTATCATATCTTGGCTGATGTTACTCTGATACCTACAAAGATGTTTCTGTCTCGGGTTCATAATCACTCATATTTCAGTCTTTGAAATGAATCACAAACAAATATTAACCAGAATTTTAAAATCTATGTTTTTTTTTTCTGTTGGACACTGCCCAGATCTGTATAACAAGGAAAGCCAGGTGCACAGCTTCCTTCCAATATGAGTTTGTTCTGCCAATGCCCTTTTTAAAATGCCTATGCATCTGTGATGGGAGTTGAATCTATAAAGCTTCACAATTTTAGGCATAAAACCTGTGTTTTTTCATTAAGTAGTGCCCCAAAACTTTGTTATTTAAAAGCCCCTTTCTCTATGAATGTGCCCTGCCTCCTATGTTCCTACATTTTTCATAAATACATCATGTATGGTTTTCACTTGCTGCTTTTCTGCTGATTTTCTGTTTCATTCATCCTTATATGTGGGCTGCAGTAGCATTGTTTTTAAATATACTGGTTTTGAGAAATCAATGAATATACTTCCTTATGACTTTTGAAAAAGTCACCTTTGATATTGTAAGGGCTAAGAATAAATAAAACTAAATTAAACATCATACTGTCTGCAGGATATTCTTGAGCAATATATAATGCAGCATTTAAAAAAATACAGAGTAAACACTCTTTTTCCTAAAATGTTATTTTTCTTATCAAACTGACGAAGCTACCCTGTATTTACCTTCATCGCCTTCTCTTCTTTCCTTTAGACTTCTTTGATAAGGAGATGCTTGTGAGTCTAAAAGAAAGAAAATATTTACGTATCTAGTTTTCTAACAGGAATATTGTAGGACCCCTGTTTTCTAAACCTACTTCCTATGAGTCAACTTGAATACCTATTAGTGTATGCAGAATGATTACTGTCTATAATACTTAGAAAGTAGGGCTACATTTTTCTGAGAAATTGTGCCTTGATAGGTTCCATATACCTTTTTAATTAATATTTTTTATTTTAGAAAGAGGGATGGAGACAAATAGTAAAGAAATAAACAAATTAGCTCTGTATGTAAGTTTGTCTTTGTCCAAGTTGAAATATTTTTGATGGTTTGCTTTTCAGTGGCTCTGATCACAACAAAAGCAAAGGGTGGTATAGTGAAGCCAGTTCTAAGCCCTTGGATTTCTTTTCTTTCTTCAGTATTCCTCTTTGTGAGTTTGGCATTTCATCTATGCTAATCAGATCCATCATGCATTGACAGGTGGTGAGTGGGTACTATAATTCCAAACTACTTAGCATAATTTTAATATTTAGTGCAATTCCTTAGATACTGTTTGGTATTATTTTAATAAATGAATTACCAAAAGTGATCCAATCACTTTGTAGTTCTTACCATTCTTTATTTAAAAAAAATAATAATCTTGGTTGTCCATGCTGGTCTCAGGAGATGTATTATTTACAATCAAGCATACTATTAACAAATCATGTAATATAAAAATTAGAAATTGTTTTACTTTTCAAATCCAGTGAGGAAGGACATACTACAAATAATGTTGTATGTTTCTAGACACTTCGTAGTAGATACCAAAATCTATTCTAAATGCTGAATTAATATTCTATGTGCTATACTACCTGCTTATATTCTAAAGTTTCATATATGTCTATGAATATCTTAATTCTTAGCTATAATTTTGATTCCTATGAACATTTAACACAGCAGCAGAAAGGGGTGTAAGTAAAACAAGATTGTTTCCTCCACTTAAGATGGACTATGGTAAAGATGAAAAGGTGATTGTGTGGTTGAGTGTCAGTAATGGACTTTGAAAGCCCTTATGAACATATAAATAATGCCAACATTTTGAGATACAGGCTAGTGAATTGTCATTTGTGTTCAATTGATATGAAAGGAACAATTGAAAACACATGAAAAGGAGATTTGGAACATATATATATATATATATATATATATATATATATATGTATTACATAATATATATTTGAAGTGCTAAATATTGGCTTGTTTTCCAAGTGTATGTTTAAGTGTAAAATCTCATTGATGTATATGCCAACACAAGAAGAATGCTTTTTGATTAACAAGGAGTTCTAGGAAACCATTGCAAAAAGCAGTTGTACAAAGTGGTGTATCTTCAATTATTTAATTATACACGGGAATTTATGAGATAACCCAATCTTTTATATATAGGCCACCAGGAGAAAGGATTCTGGGTCACCTGAATGGGCATAATGGAAATTTTCTGTGTGTTTTTGGTTCTTCATCATCCAACTCTTCACTGTGTAATGTATTAATTGGACACAGTACCCACCTTTCATACAAAAATCAAAGAATGGAGGCCCCTTGCCTTGCCTTCTGGCAGCCAGATTATGGGTTAAGCCAGGCTCAGCTAATTGGATGCTATCATCCCTGACTATGAATCTAAATTGCATAACAGAAGGATGGAATAATGATTAGAATTACTTTGACGTAGTTGTTATCATGTCTAGCAGTAATAATAATAGTGCGTAGAGGAGGTAGAGGCCTAAAAATATTGGTGGCTCTGTTCTGGCCAGATTGTTCTGGCTAAAAGATTATTAGTTTTGGTTTGTTTGTTTACTTGCTTTTTGCTTCTTATCCCTCCAAAGCTCATTTGATTCCTTCCACTTCCTTCCAACTGGTTTTCTCAGCCAATGCAAATAGTACCCATTATAACCTTTCTATGAATCCTTTTTTATTTCCTAGGATAGCTGGAGTTCACTACTATTACTAGCAGACAAGAGTAATGACAGATACCATGTATTGCTTTCCAATGTCCCTGCACTAGCAGATGTTTAACATGCTGCAGATCATATCTTCTGGAGATTGCAGGAACCCATTGTGACTAATTTAATATCTATGAGGAAATTGGTACATTTGGCATAACAAAAAAGATATGTAAAATTTACCAAAATGGTATCTTTGTTTACATTTTGGAGAACAGTTCCTTTTAAAAATAAAATAAAATAAAATAAAGTGCGTAGAAAAGTTATTTGGAAATAATAGATGCAAGTTGATCTAGAGGGCAGGATCTTAAGAAATAGGTAGTCCTGGGTGATAATCTTGGCTCTGCTGTTTGTTACCTGTGCCCTGAGTGAGTTACTTAAGTTTCTTCAACTGTAGAAAGATCATAAGAAGTGTTGTTTGAATTATAAAAATATTATATTATAAACTACTTTGCCACAAGCACAGACCCTGACATACAATTGCCATTTATTTAATTAATAATTATTATCATGGTCAAACATTTATTGAGTTTTTAGCATGAGACAGGAACAGTAGTGCTCTATATGTTTTATAAGTGAAAATAATCTTCAAATCAAAATCATGAAGTATTGTTTTTATCTTCATTTTATAGATGAGGCATAAAGTGAAGCACAGTGGGGTCACAAAACTTGCTCAAGGTCACATAGCAATAATTTCATCATTTCTATTTTCCTGCTTAAATTTGTGTCTCTTTCCTCTTCCAATTATTCTTCTTATTTGGTACTTCCAGTTTTGAGTATTCTATTTTTTTTCTTCCTTTGTGAATTTCAGAGTCATTGACCAACAACTCAAAAATAATTATGTAGTAATTTGTGAGTAGAGCCTGGGACATGATATCTCACTTTCAGTGTCTTTCTCAAGGACATAAACAAGGATATTCATATATACTCTCCTCATTGTGGCAATGGCCCTACAGATCTGAAATATAATTTTCATTTTTTTGGATTTTCAAAATCTCTTTTGATGAATCATTTGTATGCTGTTTGCAAAATATAGTACCCTCAGGTTAAGAGAGTGAAAAAGGACTCTTTTGGAAAAGCTGTATCATTATGATCTCAATGAAATCAAGCTGATATACTCCAGTCTCATTCATGAGTAAGCATGAAGACAGAAAGGCCTATCATCTCTGGTTTCATATTAAAGTTTGTCAGGATGAAGCATCCCAAAGGTTATTTCTCCAGATTAGATTTAAAGTACGTGGCCATGGGCACTGCTAATACACCTGAATAAACATCTCTGTGGCAAAAGTAGGCCAACAGTGCTGCCTGCCATCAGCATCTAATTCACTCTCATTTCATAAGATGATAAAAAATTAAAAGCTGTTCTAAAAGCAGAGGGATTTGGAGCTGGCTCTATACCAGGCCCTGTAGCTATGCTCATGAATCAGTGTTGCTTCTCCTCTTGGTTGCTAGCCCATTCCGGAATCCATGCCACCTGTTGTTGCTGCTAGTTTCTATTTAAGCTTCTCTTTGTAAATGGTGTGAGCAGCTCTGATTGACAAGCTTTTAGGTTTTTTTTTTTTTTAATTTTTTAAATAATGCTGTTAGATGAGGATCAAATGAAGAGCAGCTCTTCATTTCCAGTGATGTATTGAAATCTCACTGGGACACAAAATCTGATAGAAGGAGGCTGATCATAACTCTACACCCAAATGTAGGCTAGAACTTGCGTTAGGTAAGAATGATCTGCAAGGAACACCTTGTCCTAAACCCTTCAGTCATTTTTTTCAGACCTCTTTGGGAAATGCTTTCAAATATTTTTGATAAGTGCACGATAATTTAATAACAGAATTATATATAAATTGATTATATTATTTAGTTTCTAATCTATTTATCAATCTCATATTTTCACTACTTACTGTGAGTTATACTGAGTGCATGGAGATTCTGTTCAATATTTGTTTTTAAATGACAAGTCATAAATAAGAGACTCTATGTGGGATATTCACGTGTACAAATCAACTCCTTTAATTTTAACTTTAATTGGTCATCTTATGAAAAATGTGCAATTAAAACTGCAGCTTTTGCTTAGACATGAGAGTTTGTGGAGGTTACTTTTGTAGCTGAAATATATAACTCTTTAGAGGAACACAAGCTAAAAATTCACTGTCAGCCAAAAGGGATACATATTAAATTCAGTAGATTTCTTGAAGTATACTCTGTTGTTTTCCTTTACCAGGGGCCATTGAGGATGAGCTGATGATGGCTATAAATCATTAAGTTAATGTGTTCCTGAGTCAGGTATTCATTTAGTATACATGCAACATTTTATTAACTCTTCTCTCCATGTATACATAGAAAATATAATCCCCACTATAAGGAACAATGACATGTTTTCTGGAGAAAGGCATTGTTTAAAGCTCCATGTAAGTTCCATGTAATAATTGTGTGTAAGTAAGAGTAAGAGAATAGAGGCCACTGTTTTTTTCCTCTATAATGCTTTTGGAAAAGGAATAAACAGCCTATTAATCTTCAAATATCTGTATGTCTCATCTTCATAGACTTTTTTTTTCAACATAATTTACTCCCTTTTATAGGTATTTGAATATGTCCTGCTTTAGATACATCTCCAGCTTGTGCAGCTGAATTCTACCAGATGTTAGGTTGTTAACTACAATCTAATTATTTTAGAGAACTTCTTTTGATGGCTTATGCTTTAGGGAGACGGGACACAAAGGGCAGATGAGCATATAGAACTCCCTAGTCTTATATATCATCCAGGTATTAATGTTATTTATCTACAAACACAACATAAAATGCATAATCACACACACACACACATACACACACACATGCACACACACACGCACGCACATAAGCCATAGATAAAATTCCTTATTGAATACTTGGATTAAGAGCTACTTCAGTGCAAAAACACTACTTTTGAAAACCCCTAAATCCATCCTTCCACCCTCTACCAATAGTACTGGAAGTTTTCTGGTGTTTCCTCTGTTTTAAATATTCTTAATCCCGTCACCTACATGTCAGAGAAAGGAATGAGAGAATATTGAGTTTCTGGCACAACATGAACTTGTTAATAGGACCATATAGTGTCACACTGTAAATTCAAAACCACTGTACATGGGGCACTTAAATCTCAATAATGAGAACTTACATTATTAAATACAATGTCTTTCACCCTAAGAGCTTTTGTTGTGGCTTGTTGTGATGGATTGAGCAGCATATCAGCAATATTTCTGAAGTCTAGTACCAACAGACTCAAAATAAAGACATAACAAGAACAGAACAGAGACAATACAACATTGAAACCTCAAACCACTAAACGTATTTTCTTTAAATTGCAATGGGGCTGTCTAAGAACACACATAGAGGAGTTATTTCTGTTTTTTTAAATTTTAATCAGTTAACATCCAAGCCACTGTATTTAGTACACATTCTGAAACATTTATTGCTAAGCACTAGCCACTGGGATCATTTGGACCCTTGGTCTCTGTCTCCTCAGAAATAATCCTACAAGGGAAAAGCAATTCAAAACCAGTGAACATATACTATGAAGGACTACCACCAAATTTTACAAGACAACATTTCTGGAGCCTCAGTTTCCCTTTTCTGGAAATGAAGAGATTAGGAGATTGGATGACAGCATCTCTGTATCTCTTCTATCTTTAACATTCTGTGATCCCTTGAGGGCCAGAGAGTCATCTTCAAGTTCTGCATCTTCTTTGCTTTATATTAGACATGAATAATGATGAAATATATGAATTTCTTGTTTTCTCCTGTTCTCAAAAACAGTTATTGGCAAATCTGGCAGGGGATAACTTTGCATTGTAAGCTGCCTTTCATGAAATTTGATTTGTTTTGAAATGATGCTGTGCATCTTATATCATCTGGATGGCAGCTCCCTGGCGCCTCTCCCTCATCCTACACTGTAAAAAATTCCTATGTTGGCCAAATGTCAACTTGGAAAAGCACCTCATTATCCTGGTGATGATGATGCTGATAAAGATAAGGGGATATAAGAAAAAGCTTCCACAGTTGCTATCTTTGCACTTCATACAACTTGGGCTAGAGGTCAGAAAGGGAGCAGTAGGTATTGGCAGCAGAAAGGGAAGTAAGAAACTGTATTCCTTGAAATTGGCAGAAATGAAGCAGAGAGTGAACTCATTACTAGGTTCTGATAAATGTATTTTCAGATATATAGAGTTTCATCTTTTATGGGGAGAGAGTTTATTCTGCATCATTGTCAGAAGTTTTAGCCTACATAATATGTTATTACCAACCTTTAAAAATGGTTCTAAAATTCAATCTTAATAATACGGCTTACAAAACATGAGATGATCTGTCCCCTGTCTTCTTCTCCAGGCTCATTTTGCACAACTGTTATTTTCTTGCCTCTGAGAGCCCTACTTCTTGCAGCCTATGATGCTGCCAGTCTGAACATTTTTTACTTCCTCCCACTGCACCACGATCAGCATTGCCTTCAGGCCATTGCACATTCCTGAATCACTCCATAACTTTTTGATACAGCTGATTCTGGTGGTTGCTTTTGTTCTCATTGTAGATGTCAACTTTTCTCCAAAGGTCTTCCTAACTGTTCCATTAAACACAGGTATCATTATGAGGTAGATACACCTTGTTTACATTCCAATATCAGCCAGTCTTTCTGCTATAGCAATTGTACTCTACATATTAGGTTAAGCCATATGAACATCTAGTCTTGTGACTTTAAATAATTTTCATGTACCAATGACTCTCAAATTCATATTACTTGTCCTGACCTCTCCCTTAAATTCCAGTTTTATATTATCTAATTGCCTATTCAACATCTTGTTTTGGGAATTTTTAATAGCTCAAAACTAACATATCCAAAATTGAATTTAGGATATTTTTTCATTTCCTTCTAACCTACTTTCCTCTCTTTTATCCTTATATCCACAAATGATAAGTCAGTTTCTTCCATTTTCTCAGGACAAAACCTTGAGATCATCCTTGCTTTGTTTATCTTAGACTTACAATCAATTTATCAATAAAAAAACTTTTGGCTCTGCTTTCAATTATATCCAGACAGTGATTACTTCCCCCCCCCGCCACCTCATTGTTACTTCATGACTCCAACCACCATCTTCTCTTCCTTGGACTATTGCAACCTTTGAATTCATTTCCCTGCTTCTACCCTTTGCTCACTTCAGAAAATTCTCAGTGCAGCACCCAGAGTGACAAGGTTGAAACTGAATACAGATTATGTCACTGCTATGTTTCTCCAATTAATATTGAGAGTGAAACTCAATACCCTAAAAATGGCCAATAAGGCTCTTTTTCTTTTTTTTAATTTTTATTATATATATATATATATATATATATATATATATATATATATATAATTGCAGTTGCAGTTTAGGTTCTGGAGTACATGTGCAGAATATGCAGGATTGCTGCATAGGTACATACATGGCAATGTGGTTTGCTGCCTCCATCCCCCCATCACCTATATCTTGCATTTCTCCCCATGTTAACCCTCCCCAACCTCCCTACCCCCTGCTGTCCCTCCCGCTTTTCTCCCCAACAGACCCCAGTGTGTGATGCTCCCCTCCATGTGTCCATGTGTTCTCATTGTTCAACACCCACGTATGAGTGAGAACATGAGTGTTTGATTTTTCTGTCCTTGTGTCAGTTTGCTGAGGATGATCGTTTCCAGATTCATCCATGTCCCTATGAAGGACACGAACACATCATTTTATATGGCTGCATAGTATTCCATGGTGCATATGTGCCACATTTTCCTTGTCCAGTCTATCACCGATGGACATTTGGGTTGGTTCCAGGTCTTTGCTATTGTAAACAGTGCTGCAATGAACACATGTGTGCATGTGTCTTTATAATAGAATCATTTATAATCCTTTGGATATATGCCCAGTAATGGGATTGCTGGGTCAAATGGAATTTCTATTGCTAGGTCCTTGAGGAATCTCCACAGTCTTCCACAGTGGTTGAACTAATTTACACTCCTACCAACAGTGTAAAAATGTTCCTATTTTTCCACATCCTCTCCAAACATCTGTTGTTTCCTGACTTTTTAATGATTACCATTCTAAGTAGCTTGAGACGGTATCTCATTGTGGTTTTGACTTGCATTTCCCTAATGACCAGTGATGATGATTACTTTTTCATATGCTTGTTGGCCGCATAAATGTCTTCTTTTGAGAAGTGTCTGTTCATGCCCTTCACCCACTTTTGAATGGGTTTGTTTGATTTTTCCTTGTAAATCTGTTTTAGTTCTTTGTAGATTCTGAATATTAGCCCTTTGTCAGATAGGTAGATTGCAATTTTTTTTCCCATTCTGTTAGTTGCCAGTTAACTCTAATCATTGTTTCTTTTGCTGTACAGAAGCTCTGGAGTTTAATTAGATCCCATTTGTCTATTTTTGCTTTTGTTGCCAGTGCTTTTGGTGTTTTAATCATGAAGTCCTTGCCTATGCCTATGTCCTGAATGGTTTTGCCGAGGTTTTCTTCTAGGGTTTTTATGATGTTAGGTCTTATGTCTGTATCTTTAATCCATCTGGAGTTAATTTTAGTATAAGGTGTCAGAAAGGGGTCCAGTTTCTGCGTTATGCACATGGCTAGCTAGTTTTCCCAACACAATTTATTAAACAGGGAATCCTTTCCGCATTGCTTGTTTTTGTTGGGTTTGTCAAAGATCAGATGGTTGTAGATGTGTGGCATTGCCTCCGAGGCCTCTGTTCTGTTCCATTTGTCTATATCTCTGTTTTGGTACCAGTACCATGCTGTTTTGATTACTGTAGCCCTGTAGTATAGTTTGAAATCAGGAAATGTGATGCCTCCAGCTTTGTTCTTTTTGCTTAGGATTGTCTTGGCTATGCAGGCTCTCTTTTGGTTCCTTATGAAGTTTAGGGGATTTTTTTCCAGTTCTGTGAAGATGGTCATAGGTAGCTTGATGGGTATAGCATTGAATCTATAAATTACTTTGGGCATTATGGCCATTTTCACAATATTGATTATTCCTAAGCATGAGCATGGGATGTTTTTCTGTTTATGTCCTCTCTTATTTCTTTGAGCAATGGTTTGTAGTTCTCCTTGAAGATGTCCTTTACATCCTTTGTTTATTGTATCCTTAGGTATTTTATTCTCTTTGTAGCAATTGTGAATGGCAGTTCATTCTTGATTTGGCTCTCTTTAAGTCTGTTATTTGTCTATAAGAATGGTTGTGATTTCTGCACATTGATTTTATATCCTGAGACTTTGCTGAAGTTGCTTATCAGTTTGAGAATATTATGGGCTGAGACGATGGGGTCTTATAGATATACAATCATGTCATCTGCAAATAGAGACAATTTGACTTCCTCCTTTCCTAATTGAATACCCTTTGTTTCTTTTTCTTGCCTGCTTGCTCTGGATAGAACTTCCAATACTATATTGAATAGGAGTGGTGAGAGAGGGCACAAACTATGCCAAACCACCCAAAAAGAGGGAATCCTTCCCAAGTCGTTTTATGAGATCAACATCATCCTGATACCAAATCCTGGCAGAGACTCAACAAAAAAAGATAATTTCAGGCCAATATCCATGATGAACATAGACGCAAAAATCTTCAATAAAATACTGGCAAACCAATTGCAACAGCACATCAAAAAGCTTATCCATCACGATCAAATAGGCTTCATCTCGGGGATGCAAGGTTGGTTCAACATTTACAAGTCTACAAATCTAATCCACCACATAAACAGAACCAAATACAAAAACCCTATGATTATCTCAATAGATACAGAGAAAGCCTTCAACAAAATTTAATAGCCCTTTATGCTAAAAAATCTCAATAAACTACGTATAGATGGAACATATCTCAAAATAATAAAAGCTATTTATGACAAACCACAGCCAATATCATACTGAATGAGCAAAAACTGGAAGCATTCCCTTTGAAATATGTCCTCTTTTTCTCTTATTTTGTATACTAATAAATGTTCCCTTTTCACTGCCACTTCAGAAACACTGACTAAAATGCTGGTTTACATGTTGTTCGTTAGATATGCCAGGCACTTTTTCCCTTTAGGGCTTTTTCACTTGCTGTTTCACCTGCCCTAAATAGTCTACCTCCAATAGCTGTATGGCTCATATATTAACCTACTTTAAGTGTCTGTGCTAAGTATTTCTTCTGAGAGCAAGAAATATATCTTTTCTAATCACAGTTATATTTTCAGGTGCAAGGACATAGCAGTGTTTATTTTTTTTTGAATGTCTGAATAAGCAGTCTTAATATTTCCTAGGATCTGTTTCAGATTGTTATGGTTATTATTGGTGGCTTGCAATTAGGTGAATACCTGTTCTCCCTGCAGTGGAAGTAGACATGTTCCTAACAAACTAGGTTAAAATTCTAAAACAGTTTACTTCTACACAAACATTGACATATGTAGTGGTTAGATTCGAAAGAGCCATTTGTATTTAATTTCATATAACTTCAGGTACAAAAGGAGATGAATAAGTTTTTATTTTAAGATTACCTGAAAATTTCGTATGTTCACCGTGATCAAATATTGTTTCTAGTGAGAATTCATTTCTAAAACTTAACAAGCACAATGTTTTGAAATATAACCCATTCTTTTTTAAAAAATTTATTTATTATAGGTTCAGTTCTGGGGTACATGTGCATATCATGCATGTTTGTTACATAGGTATTATACACGTGCCATGGTGGTAGTTTGCTGCATCCATCATCCTGTCATCTATATTATGTACTTTTCCTAATGTTATCCCTCCCAATTCTTAAGGTGGTGACTGATTAAAGGAGAAAAATTGGAATTTCAGGTACTAGCATTACCCAACTTCTAATCCTTGAGGGAAAATGTATTTGCATGCCTCCAGAAAAGATAGCACATATATTTTGGATGGTGCACTTCTTTTTTCTAGCCATCCTTTGATATATCTTGCATTTCTAAAATATTAAATGTTAAGCAAAATGTCTCTAAATGAAATTGCATTTTTTTTTTTAGGAACAATGTATCTCATACAAAAGAAGAAGAAAAATTTAGAAAATAGAATTTGGCCTCATGACTAGAAGCAAATAAAAAAGTATTCTTAAAAGTCATATATTTAGTGTAAAGCCAATATGGTTATGCATCACTTAATGACAGAAAACTGTTCTGAGAAATGCATCCTTAGTTAATTTTGTCATGGTTCAAACATCATAGAGTGTACTTACATAAACCTACATGGTTTATGTAGGCAATTGTAACACAATGGTAGGTATTTGTGTATCTAAACCTAGAAAAGGTACACTAAAAATACAGGATAAAAGACAAAGGACAGTACACCTATATAGGATACTTACTATGGATGAAACTTGCAGGATGGCAAGTTGCCCCGCCTGAGTCAGAATAAGTGATAAGTGAATGTAAAGGGCTAGGACATTATTGTACACCACTAGGAACTTTATAATCACTGTACAATTAGGCTGAGCTAAATATATAAAAATCTTTTACATTCTACAATAATAAATTAATTTTAGTGTCCTGTAACTTTGTTACTTGATAAACTTTTAAATTCTTTTAAATTTTCAACTCTAATAATAACACTTAGCTTAAAGTACAAACATATTGTTGAGCTGTACACAATATGTTTTCTTGATATTCTTATTCTGTATGCTCTTTTCTTATTTTTTCTTTTTTAACTTTTTAAATTTCTTAAATTAAAAATGAAATCACAAACACACATATTAGCCTAGGCTTACAGAGGATCAGGATCATCAAAATGTCACTAAGGCAATGGAAGTTTTTCAGCTTCATTATAATCTTATGGGACCATTGTCATATATGTGGTCTATTCTTGACTAAATGATTGTTACACGACATGTGACTGTAGTTCTAAAATGATATTTAAAACAAATAACAATATGGATCTGATGGAAAAAAGGGAAGAATTTTTTAATACTTTTATGTTTAACAGTAATTTTAGATTTATGGGAGGGAAATTTACAGCTTTATTAAATTCATTCCATTGAAAATTGCCCAATTTTTATTAATTCACTGACTAAATTAACTACAGCAATGAAACCAGAGCTCTTTTAGGTGTTTGAATTATGTTTCCAGGATTTTGTGTGTTCTGACTTTGTGTAATGAACAAGTTGGTATGGGATGAAGGGAAGGGGAGATAAAACAAAAATGAAAAGCCTATTTTAAAATACTGTTTGAGGATCCAGCAGGCTATGAATAAATGGGGAATGTATTCTTGTACACATAGACAAGAGGAATGGTGGGGTACATATATTGAGGCCTCAGTCACATCCTCGCCAGCATCTCTTAAGTTGTGGCCTTGTATTGAGGCCTCAGGATACTCTGCTGATAACTTTATTTTTCCCCTTCAATTAAATGTATATATATTTTTAAATCACACAAGTAAAACTTGAATATATTTCTTGGAAAATTTCTAGCAGCATAGGTGTATTTAGAGTAGAACCTGAAAGATCTCCTTTACTAACACTTTTCTCAGTCTTGCTCCTATTGTCCCATCACTGGAAGTGACCACTATTAATGATTTAAAGCAAGTATGCTTCTCTTTCTCTATGCCTTTGAATAAAGATATATATTGCTATATATACATATGTGTATATATATATGCGTATGTATGTGTTTCTCTGTGACTTCCCCTCTTGAAAATATGCCTAAACATATTACAATTATGAATATTTATTAATATGTGTTTCATGTATAATAATATTACAGCAAATTTAAAGTTATTGAAATAATTTACTTAAATCTTTTTTTAAACTTGCCTTTTAAGTTCAGGGGTACATGTTCAGGATGTACAGGTTAGCCACCAAAGTAAATGTGTGTCATGGGGGTTTGTTGTACAGATTATTTCATTACTCTGGTATTAAACCTAGTATCCATTAGTTATTTTTCCTGATACTCTCCCTCCTCCCATTCTCCACCCTCTGATAGGCCCAAGTCTCTGTTGTTCCCCCTTATGTGTACATGTGTTCTCATAATGTACCTCCCACTTTTAAATGAGAACACGTGGTATTTGGTTTTCTGTTCCCACATTAGTTTGCTAAGAATAGTGTCCTCCAGTTCCACTTATGTTGCTGCAAAGGACATGATCTAATTCATTTTTATGCCTGCATAGTATTCCATGGTGTATATGTATTAAATTTTCTTTACCCAGTCTATCATTGATGGGAATTTAGGTTGATTCAATCTATTTGCTTTGGGGAATAGTGCTGGAATGAACATACAGAGGCGTGTGTCTTTATAACAGAGTGATTTACATTCTTTGTGTATATGCCCTGTATGGGATTGCTTGGTTGGATAGTATTTCTTTCTTTAGATCTTTGAAAAATCACCATACTGTCTTCCACAATGGTTGAACTAACTTCCACAACCACCAACAGGGTACAAGCGTTCCTTTTTCTATACATCCTCACCAGCATCTCTTATGTTTTACTTTGAAATAATAGCTATTCTGACTGGTGTGAGTTAGTATCTCACTGTGGTTTTGATTTGCATTTCTCTAATGATCAGTGGTGTTGAACTTTACTCCATATGATTGTCAGCTGCATGTATGTTTTCCTTTGAAATGTGTCTGTTCATGTCCTTTGCTCACCTTTTAATGGGGCTGTTTTACTTATAAATTTAAGTTTCTTAGACATGCTGTACATTAGACTTTTGTCAGATGCACAGTTTGCAAAAATTTTCTTCCATACTCTGGGTTGTCTTTTTACTCTGTTGATAGTTTCTTTTGCTGTGCAGAAGCTCTTCAGTTTAATAAGATTCCATTTGTCAATTTTGGCTTTTGTTGCAATTGCTTTTGGTGTCTTCATTATGAAATATTTGCTCATGCCTAGGTCCTGAATGGTATTGCATACGTTGTCTTCTAGGGTTGTTATAGTGTTGGGTTTATTTTTAAGTCTTTAATCCACCTTGAGCTAATTTTTGTATATGGTGTAAGGAAGGGGTCCAGTTTCAATCTTCTGCTTATGGCTAGCCAGTTTTCCCAGCACCATTTATTAGATAGGGAATCCTTTCCCTATTGCTTGTGTTTGTCATGTTTGTTGAAGATCAGATAGTTCTAGGATTGTGGTCTTATTTCTTGGTTCTTTACTCTGTTCTATTGGTCTATGTATCTGTTCTTGTACCAGTACCATGCTGTTTTTGTTACTGAGGCCCTGTACTATAGTATCAAGTCAGGTAGCATGATGCCTCCAGCTTTGTTCTTTTTGCTGAAGATTGCCTTGGCTATTTAGGTACTTTTCTGGTTTTGCTTGAATTTTAAAATAGTTTTTTTTTTCTAGTTCAGCAAAGATTGTCATTCCTAGTTTAACAGAAATATCATTGAATCCTTAAATTGTTTTAGGCAGTGTGGCCATTTCCATGATATTGATTCTTCCTGTCTATGAGAGCATGAAAATTTTTTTCATTTGTTTATATCATCTCTAATTTCTTTGAGTAGCAGTTTGTATTTCTCATTGTAGAGATCTCTTACCTCCCTTGTTAGCTGTATACTTAGGTATTTTATTCTTTTTCTGGCAAGTGTGAATGGGATCTCCTTCATGATTAGGCTCTTGGCTTGACTGTTGTTGTTGTATAGTAATGCTAGTAATTTTTGCATATTGATTTTGTATCCTGAGACTTTGCTTAAGTTGCTTGTCAGCTTAAGAAGTTTTTGGGCTGATACAATGGGGTTTTCTAGATATTGGATTATGTCATCTCCAAAAAAGGCTAGTTTGACTTCCTCTCTTTGTATTTCAATGTACTTTATTTCTTTCTCTTGCCTGATTGCCCTTGCCAGAATTTTCAGTCTTATGTTGAATAGGACTGGTAAAAGAGGATATCTTTGTCTTGTGTCAGTTTTCCAGAGGAATGCTTCCACCTTTTGCCCATTTAGTACAACGTTAGCTGTGGATTTGTCACATACAGCTTTTATGTTTCTTAAATACCTAGTTTATTGAGAGTTTTTTTTAACATGGAAGGATGTTGAATTTTATTGAAGGCATTTTCTGCATCTATTGAGATAATCACATTGTTTTTGTCATTGGTTCTGTTTATTTGATGAATCACATTTTTTTTTTTATTGTGTATGTTGAGCCAACTTTGCATCTTGAGGATGAAGCCTACTTGATCCTGGTGGCTAAGCTTGTTGATGTACTGCTGGATTTGGTTTGCCAATATTTTGTTGAGGATTTGCATCAATGTTCATCATGGATATTGGCTTGAGGTTTTCTTTTCTTTTTGTAGCTCTGCCAGGCTTTGGTATCAGGATGATACTAGCTTCATAAAATGAGTTAGGGAGGAATCCCATCTTTTCATTTTTTTTTGGAATAGTTTCAGTAGGAATGGTAACAGCTCTCTTTTGTATATATAGTAGAAGTCAACTGTGAATCTTTCTGGTCCTGGGCCTTGTTTTTGTTTTGTAGGCAATACATTACTACCTCAATTTCAATGCTTGTTATGTGTTTGTTCAGCTATTCAATTTCTCCCTGGCTTAGCCTTGAGGGGTGGTGTATGTGTCCAGGAATTCATTCATTTCTTCTAGAATTTCAACTTTATGTTCACAGAGGTGTCCCTAATATTCTCAAATGATAATTTGTATTTCTGTGGGGTCAATTGTAATAACCCCTTTTTCATTTCTGATTGTGCTTATTTGAATTTTCTCTCTTTTCTTATTTATTAGTCTAGCTTGCTATAGAAAGACACTATTAGTTTTTTTTTTCCCCCAAAAAATAGCTCCTGGATTTGTTGACTTGTTGAGTGGTTTTTCAGGTCTCTGTCTTTTTCAGTTCAGCTCTGATTTGGGTTATTTATGGTCTTCTGTTAGTTTTAGGGTTTGTTTGTTCTTGGTTCTCTAGTTCTTTTAGTTGTCATGTTGTTAACTTGAGATCTTTTTAGCTTTTTCATGGGGGCATTTAGTGCTATAAATTTTCCTCTTAACACTGCCTTAGCTGTGTACCAGAGATTCTGGTACATTGTGTCTTTGTTCTCATTAGTTTCAAAGAACTTCTTGATTGCTGTCTTCATTTCATTATTTACCCAAAAGTCATTCAGGAGGAGGTTATTCAATGTCCATGTAATTGTGTGGTAGTTCAGAGTGGTGGCAAAAAACATTAAGGGAAAAATATTAGAGAAAGTTATAGAAAATAGTCACCGACCTTCTTGGAAGGCCAGAAGATTTTTTAAAAACCTCAGGATAGAATTATGGTTGAAGGCAGCCTAATCCTCTTTGAGTTAATAGCAAGAGTAAAGAACAAAGGAATGTAAGGGAGTTTATCTGAACAACTTATTTATTCATGTGGTCCTAAAACTAACCTTTAATCATTAATGAACCAGATGGCTTTCTCTGGGGGATGGAAACCAGATTTATCACCTGCAAATGTTGTGTGCTTTAGGCCTTTGTATCTGGCCTTTAATCTTTACCCTCTATTTGTGTTTACTCAAAGCCTTTGTCATTTAGTGTGTGCTGAATAAAGACTGGGAAGTCCATGGAATGGGGGCCAGCGACTGTTAACTCCTGTGGCTGAATGGCTCAGACATGCCAGCCTACTCTTTCACTGAAAATCTGTGTTTGAGTGAATTTATTCATCTGTCATTGGTCAGGGTCTGCCTGTCAGACCCTGAAATAATTGTATGGTTTTGAGTGAATTTCTTTGTTTTGATTTCTACTTTGATTTTGCCATGGTCTATGAGACTGTTTGTTATGATTTCAGTTCTTTTGCATTTTCTGAGGAGTGTTTTACTTCTGATTATGTGATCAGTTTTAGAGTAAGTACCATGTGGCGATGAGAAGAATGTATATTGTGCTGTTCTGGGGTAGAGAGTTCTGTAGATATCTATCAGGTCCATTTGATCCAAAGGTGAGTTAAAGTCCTGAATATCTTTGTTAATTTATTGTCTTAATGACCTGTCTAATATTGTCAATGGGGTCTTAAAGTCTCCCTCTATTATTGTGTGGGAGTCTAAGTCTCTTTGAACATCTCCAAGAACTTGCTTTATGAATCTGAGTGCTCCCATGTTGGCTGTATATATATCTAGAGTAGTTAGCACTTGCTGTTGAATTGATTTCTGAATGTTTTCTTTTTCTTTTAACACTCTAGCCACTGTTGCATATGGCTACTGCAGTTTGTGAGGGCTCTGCTTCAGTTCCTAGTCACCTCAGATTTTCCATTGCCTGGAAATATCATCAGTGAAGGCTGTCAAACAGCTAAGATATCAGCTGACCCCTTTCTCTGGGAGCTTTATCCCAGGGGAATATAGATTTTTTGCCAGACCCAATGCAACTGTAGAACACAGCTGGTGATCCCAGTTGGGATGTCTCTTTCAGTCAGGAGGAACTGGATCAGAGACCTGCTTTAAAAAGTAGTCTGGCTACACTTTCAAAGAACAGCTGTGCTGTGCTGTTGGACCGTGATACAACTGTATGGTTCTGAGTCAATTTCTTTCTCTTGATTTCTACTTTGATTTTGCCATGTTCCATGAGACTTTTTGTTATGATTTCAGTTCTTTTGCATTTGCTGAGGAGTGTTTTACTTCTGATTATGTGATCAATTTTAGAGTAAGTACCATGTGGTGATGAGAAGAATGTACATTGTGCTGTTCTAGGGTAGAGAATTCTGTAGATATCTATCAGGTCCATTTGATCCAAAGGTGAGTTTCAGTCCTGAAATGTCTTTGTTAATTTACTGTCTCAATGACCTGTATAATATTGCCAGTAGGGTGTGTGTTGTGCTGGGATACCGCTTCTGACCTCGGTCCACTTGGGCTCTCCAAAGCCTGGAGGCTGGAACAGCTAAGTTGCCGGCCCACCCATCCATCTAGTTCTGTCCCAGGAAGTTCTGAAACCTCTGTCACCCAGAGAACATTGGTAGGAGTGACTGGAGACCCCAGTTAGGATGTCTTGCCCAGTGAGGAGGAATGAATGGAGATCTGCTTAAAGAAGCAACCTGGTCATGTTTTAGTAAAGCAGCTGTACTGTGCTGGGGGATCCCTTCTGCCTGCCTCCCAACAGTTTTGACTCTGCTAAGCCCACAGGCTGGAATGACTGAGTCATCCAAACAACAAAAATTGCAGCCTGCCCCTTCCCTGGGGAACTCAGTCTCATCCCAAGTGAGTGCAATAGTGCTACTGGTGGCTAGCTGGAATCCCAAGCCAATGGGTCTTGTTCTGGGAGGTTCCGTGGAAATGGGGCTCACAGATAAATGCTACTCAGCTCCCTGTCTTTAGCCCCCTTCCTAGGTGTATGTACAGAGGTCCAACCTCCTACTTTGCCTGAGTTGCAGTCACCTTTTCCAGGGATCCCAGACCTGGAATATGTAAAGTTCCTGGGTTTCTATGCCTGCCTGAGAGGCTGCTCTGCTGAAACTTCATGTAGCACTGTGTATCAGACACAATGCCTTGGTGGAGTGGGTTCACCAGGAGATCTCCTGACCCAAGGGTTGCAAAGATCTGTGGGAGAAGCATCTATTTGAATCTTTCAATCAGGAAATATTGATCACTCACAATTATAGTAGGTTTATGTGTGGGGAGATAAAAGATAATTGAAATAGAAGATTTCGTGAAAGTGAAACTTAACTTGGACCTTGAAGGATCATCAACCATAATAAAGTTAGGGTTAAGACTCATTTCATTTTAATGGAGGGTAGCAGCATAAAATAAGTACAGGAATAAGCATGATGAATACAAAGAAAAGACAGAGTTGAGCAGAAAAGAAAGTGGTAATGTTGGCCAGATAAGTTGGAGCCTCATTGTTGAGAGCATTGATAATAAGGTAAAGCTATCTGGTCATGATGTAGAAGTCAATGTGGGGCATATTTATGCTTGTAGGTATATTAGGGAATTCATCCTAATAGCACTAATTAAAATCGGCTGCAGGCCGGAGAGCCTTGATTCTAGAAAATAGTGAAGTGGCAGTGGCAATAATTCAGATATAGATTTAGGTATATTGTGGACTATCATACTGGGAATGAAGAGAGAGAAATGCAATTATTTAATGACAAGTTTGATAGTGAGATGAAAAAAATGTCTCAAAGATGATCCCTGAATTTTAAATTTCAAAATGGAGGTCATTTTAGAAATTAAAAAACAGAAAGGCAGTCTAGCAACGGGCAAGAATGGGAAACACAGAAATGGATTTTGACTAGTTTATGATAAGGAATGACTAAAATGTTTAGCCTAAGCAAAAAAAAAAAATGCATAGTTTACTCTGCTAAATTACAAATAATTGTTTTCATCATCTGCTTTACTGTCTCCTAGACACTCAGACTCAATCAGCAAGAGTTCCACAGTTAATGACAAGACAATGTTTGGAATTATAAAGTTCTGAGTCATGTGAGGGTATTGAAATCCCACTATAGCCCCACAGGTACTTGCTAGACTTGTTAAAGCCTTTGAGATGCTGGAGGCCTCTAAAGTTGTACTTCAAGATGTTTTTTTCTTGTTTATTTTATTTTTAGATAGGCCTAGGGACACTTTTTGTTCCTGGCATATCGGGAAACAGCAGAGATTACAAGTAGCTCTTCAGTTAGACTGCTTAATACCTAGGTGAAGGGGGAAAAGGGTTCCATAGAGGGGTCTCCATTATGTTGTGAAATCTGAAAAAAGTCCTTCAGACTCAGCCTCTGGAGGTACTCCATCCTGGAATGGATGAGATGAGTAAAGAGGAAAAATTGTTGGTTGGTTTTATTCTTTTCTCCTCAAATCAAAAAGAAAAGTTTCATCAGCCACGGGGCATACACATTAGATGGGGATCTTTAGTAAGAATCCAAAGGTATGTCAGACATGGCTGTTTTCAAATTCCAATGTTACATCTTCTGTAAAATAAGGCAATTTGTCACTGAATTGAGGTGAAGTGCCTCTGACCTTTTGAGCAGACAAGCACAATCTTTTTCCCCCAACTCTCATTTTCAAAATACTGGGATCTATATATAGAATAATAATTTGAAAAAATAACATTCAGGATTTTTAAGCAAAGTAGAGAGCCAATCTCAACAGTATCAGAAATAACTGAACCAAACACACAACCAAGCCATTGCATTGTTCTAATTTTAGTGTTATTAACAGGGTATGAACTTTGAACTGCAGGTGGCTGAGTGATGTTGCTAGGCAACTTTGTTTTTTATATATGAGATTGGTCTTTTGGGGCTAATTCTGCATTTTGCTTAAATCCTTTATATTGAGCAAGTAGAAGGTTGGGCCTGCCAAATCCAATATTGATAGGTAGGTGAGACAGTTACAGGTGTAGTCATTGTTTGGTATTCTTTTTAAGAATCCACATAGGTATACAACTACATTGTTACAGCTAAAAAATGACAACATGAAATATAGCAGCCATTTTTCTCTCAAGAAGAGGAGTTTATAAATTTACTTGGTCCAAAGTATCTCCTGCTTCAGCAATACATCAAACTGTGCAGTCCCATCAGTCTGAATCAATTAGAAATTACTCACAAAGTAAATTACATTGAATAGTTTTGATTTGTTACCACAGTTTGTTACCATTCTCTTCAATCTTAAACGACTAAAAGCAAAAAGTAATAATGTGACAGTGATAGTAAAATGTAACTTTTATTGAGATTGATGATAACCTATTTGCTACAATATTTGCTTTTAATAATTTAATATTTCAAGCACTGCAGAGAGAGTCATAAATACTTGATTATGAAGCTCCTACGATTTATATAACTTTGGTTTGAACTGGTTCTTGATGTTTTGAATATACCTATATCATTTTTAAAAATAATCCTGCAGTCAGTGTGGCTTTCACTCTTAAATTAGTTCCTTAATTGAATCCCTCCAATTGAGTAGCCCATTCCTTATGCATTGCATGCACTAAGCATTTGCTGAAGTAAATTGAGGAATGACAGCTCCTTTTTGCAAAATCTAATTGAATAATTGGGGGATGGACATTAGTTTTCATCTTCACAGAAGTTTTTGGAAAGTTTCCTTTCACTAGCAGCATTAATGTACAGTTGTGATTATTTGGCACTGTTTGGAGTTATTGAAATGAGAGCTGTAAAAGGAAATGAAAAAGATTCCCATATTTAGTGAATTACATAATGAATATCACTAAGTTGACCATTTTGGACGTAATTACATTTCTTAAACATCAGAATGTTTATAAAGAACAGAAAGGGATCTAAAACTAAATATAATTTTCATACTTAGGTACAGAATATTGGGATTTTTTAAGAAAAAAACACAAAACAATGGCTCTATATTTTGAATCATGTTGTTATTACAGTGGTAAGAGGCATTAGTTGCATCTATAACTGATTGTGAAAATGTCAATGTAAAAATCTTAAGAGTTTACAAACTCTGTTGTCCAAATGAGGGAAGTAAATAAGCAAATAAGCAAGCTTACTGGCCATTTTTGCCTCATTAGGGTCTTGAAGGAATTCTTCTGGAGCTAGAGTACTTTGCTTGCTTCAGGATGAAAGCCTGGAAAATGAAAATCTTCCTGTGACATACTGTAGGACACAGATTTAACTGCAAATCGATTGGAGTGAATTCTAATTTCCAATTGGCAGTTTCTTTCTGAGCACACAATATAAGGTTAACTTACTAGCCATAAGTATTCACCCTCACTGTCACTGTTTTTTCAACTTTTTTAATATTAATATTTTATTTTCACCAGTATCCCTTGCCATTTTTTTCCTATATTTTTATTATTATACTTCAAGTTCTGGGATACATGTGCAGAACGTGAAGGTTTGTTACATAGGTATACAAGTGCCATGGTTGATTGCTGCACCCATCAACCCATCACCTACATTATGTATTTCTCCTAATGCTATCCCTACCCTAGCACCCACTCCTAAACAGGCCCTGGTGTGTGATATTCCCCTCCCTATGTCCATGTGTTCTCATTGTTCAACTCCCACTTATGAGTGAGAACATGAGGTGTTTGGTTTTCTGGCTTTCACTTTTACCCATAGGTTAGTAGACTCTACTATTACCACTTTGTGGCTTGCCTTATATTGTAAAATTTAAACATTCAAGATATTATATTCAGAATTGTTAACAAAATGTAGTTGTGTCCAGTTAGCCCTGGGTATATCTTGACAGGGTTTAATATACTTACATTAATGTAAAATTCTAAAGCCAGCTGAGTATTTCTGTAACATGTAATTTCTTCCAGTATAAGAGTAATATGTTTTAGAGTTCACAGAACACAGAGAAATATCAGCAGTGTGGTGGTCGATAATGTTTGTTAGAATTTTCAAAAGAAATTAAAGCAGATTTCACATGCCATATTGATTTCCATTGTCATATATTAAAGTTAATTTGTTAAACAGAGAAGAGTGATTATTAGCCCCAAAATAGATTGACTTAAGTAACTCCATGCCAAGCTTATAGCATTTTCTTTTGTGATAGGCTTGCCATACTTAAATTTAGTCTTGATTTTAGTAGTACATTGGAAATTTTTTATAACCTAGTGGAAAGGATTGAGTTACATGGGCTGGTTAATGCTGGGATTACTCCACCCAAAAATAACTAATGGATTGTTACTAATCTAAAGACCACATTTTAGAAACATTCCTCAGAGTTTTGTATCTGATCTCATCAGGTTGAACTTTTCAAATATGAAGACCATAATGCAAACATGTAAATTACTCTTACGTAGACAATCTTAGTGTGATGAATACAGGAATTTAGCATTTGGATGTCATATTTTAAGAAAGGATTGAGCTCAGAGGAAGATGAGTAACCTGCTTCTAAAAATGACATGTTGTCTAAGGAACTTAATGGAATTAAGAAAGTTTTGCCTAGAGAAGAGAAATTTTGAAAAAAGTATGATATCTCTTTTCCACACTTAAGTCACTTCTATTTTATGGTAGATTTAGATTTACTCCACATTGCTAAAAAGAAATAAAAAACGGGGAGAATAGATAAATCGATTGAAATTCTAAAATTGTAGGGAGTTAGATTTCAGTTGAGGGGATTCTGACATTGGGTTTGTAGGTATTTAGTCTGGATCAATTCTGAAATGACTTTGTCTCTCCAATTGTACTAAGTTAGATCACACTTATTTTAAAATGTGCACCACCATTTCTGACTCTTACATTAGTCTTAATTGAAGGAAATGAATAATCTAGCATAATGTAACATCAATATAAGTGATTTTGCACATGTGATGTGTTTTTGACAAAGGCATATATTCTAGGTATATGCCAATTTTGAGTTGTGGCAATTATAAAAAGAAAAGAATAGTAAACAAACAAAAAAAAACAGGCAAGAAAATTAATGAGGTAAAAGTCTTCAAGGCAGGTAAGTAGGTAAAAAATACAGTTCTAAAACAGCATATGACTAATGAATCATGAGTGACTTAAGGGGATGAAATTGGTATAAGTCAATGAAAAATGTGCCAGAATTAATTTGAAATTCCTTGCTTCTGTCTAGCAAGCTAGGGGATTCCATTTGACTCTGTTGAATATCTTATTTTGCTTTAAGGATATTCTTATGACTAAAGCACACTGCAGAGTGCAGCACACACCTTAGAAGTCATGAACCCACCTATGTTTTTCTAATTAGCACTGTCTTTCAGTTGGAGTTTAGCCTGTTTTCCACTTTGAGTCTGTAAAAGGAAAAGGTGGCCCAAATTCCAAATGGAGAATTAGCAAAGGACTTTAATAGAAAGGTCAGAATTGGATCATATTTTATTTCAAAAATGTTTATTAACTACAACTCATGAATTTAACTATACATTTCATACAACCTAAATGTATTAATTTTTTCTCTTCTTATTATCCTTGTGGTTCTTAGCCTGTGATAATTCTCCAATATGGTGTCGCTAGTGAACAACTTAATAAGGTTTCAATGTGAGATGGTTATACAATAGTGTGAATTACTATCATTGTTAAAAAAAGTAATTATATTTCTCCAAGTGTTACCTTATATTAAAGTTACAAAAGGAAAGATTTAGAATTCAGGCCAGGTGTGGTGGCTCAAACCTGTAATGTCAGCACTTTGGGATTCTGAGGCAGGTGAATTACTTAAGGTCAGGAATTTGAGACCAGCCTGTCCAACGTAAAGAAACCCCACTTCTACTAAAAAACACAAAAATTAGCCAGGTGTGGTGGTGAATGCCTGTATGCCCAGCTTCTCAGGAGGTTAAAACAGGAGAATCACTTGAACATGGGAGGCAGAGGTTGCAGTGAGCCAAGATTACGTCACTGAACTCTAGCCTGGGGGACAGAGTGTGACTGTCTCAAAGAAAAATGCATACGCTGAAAGAAAAATTGTGATTTGAAATTTGGAATCAACTAAGTTAACAAAAAAAGAATGATTCATGTACTTTAATTATTCTGTTTCCACTGGATCAGTGTTTCATTTGTTCTGAATCATCCTCTGTGATTACAAAGTATTGGTATGAAGGACATTAAACATGTAGTCACTTTATCGGAACCTAGAATATACTTGAGGACATATAATATCCAAGTAAAATTTTATAAAAGGACACTATATATGTAAATAAGGCACTGCCTGAATTTCTAAATGTTAATTGCAATATTCAGTTTATTGCATGTAAGTGTTTTATAGGCAAATTAATCAGAACTACTTGGTTCAATCAGAAAATTGGTGGGCCTGTGCTATTTTGGTTATTCATGCTATGATGGTTAAAAGCTGAGCTCTTGATTTGGACTGTCATGGCTTGAATCTGTATGAAAACATTACGGTTCCTCAATCCTGATCTGCAAAATGGACATAATAGTATATTTAACTTATAAATTTTCAGGAGAGTTAAATTAGTTAACATTTAAAAGCATTTAGCAGTGGCTGGTGCAAAATAAGTACTCAATAAATAATCATTGTTATCATGAATGAACATATCTGACTGCTCTTAGTGGAGAGTTCCATCTCCACAGACCACACAGCCACACAATCTCTGTTGACAACTTAGTAAAATTCAGATTCTAGAAGTCAACGTTTAAATTTTTCTACACCTGGGGTTTCCTGCTCGCTTTAGATTTAGTTTTAAAAGTAGTGTACATAGTAAAGACTGAAAAGGCCTTCTGTATTAAATGAAAATTTACCCATTCCTTAAAATGATTGAATTAATAAAAATGCAAAATTCTATAAGGATCTAGACTGAAGAGTATTTGTCCCTCCCACCTTGCTCCCTCTCTCTATAAATAGGTGACTTAAAAATGTTTTTGCTTATCCTTCCATTTAAAAAATTTAAACAAATAGATGTTGAGAGACAATTTTCTGTGGTCCTTTCACATTTCTGCACATCTTTTGAACAGTCACTGACTGCTTGTGTTTTGTACTATCTTTTTAAAGATGTTTATATAAGCTAACAGTCTTGGTAGATAGAGATAATGTCTTCCTTTGGAATGTAAGGCAGACATGCTTACTGTCCATTATATAATATTCAAATTTGTCTAAGCTCAGGGATTTTTTCTTGTAATGCAACCCACTGCATATGCAAGCCTCACCTGATCCTCTTTATATCAGCTTTAAGGAATAGGGGCTTGTAGAACTGGCTCAAATGCTGATACTTTGACTCTGCTATTGCTGTGAATAAAAAATGCCTTCATCTCTGACCCAAGAATGAATACTCCCACACCTCCCTCACCCCACACAGCATACTTTCTAAAGAGACATACAAATCATGTTGGATTCAAATAGTCCTAGGCTCCATTACTTATTTACATATGGAGCTTGGGGTAAAAAAATGCACATGAAGGTTTTTCCTATTACATAAATTTTATTTCTAGATATATGAAATAAGTGTATTCTACTCCTGGCTCTCAGTTATTTCCTATTGCTCAAGGCAATTGCTACAGAACTATACCCGGTAATTGGGCTCATCAAAATTGGCTTGGATTCATTCTTTCAGATCCTTGATTACTACTGATAAATTCAGTCTTGCTAATTGGTTAATGGCTGCCAAATTGTTAGAGTGTTATATTTTCCTGGCAACAAACCTCATTTTGCTAGAGGGCTTTAACACATAGTCAGAATGATTACTTCTGAACTACAATTTCCACATCTGTAAAAACATAAAAATAAATTGTGACCTTTTATATTATAGCATTGCTAAAGATTAACCAAAGTATTTATAAGACCAAAAACTATAAATTTCTATGCAAATAGAAGGGTAATTCATTCATTTACTCACTCACCCCATTGACAAGTATGTATTGTGTTCCTAAAATGTTCCAGCTGTCATTTCAGAGCATTGGAATATACTAATGAACAAAGATCTCTGCTCTTGTGGAGGATCTGGTCTGTTATAGGTAGACAGACAAACCATATATAGAATAAATAAATCATGTAGTTCATTATAAGGTATAAGTGTTACAGAAAAAAGTAGACTGGAGTTAAAGGAATTGGGACTTCGGTGGGGGAGTTCACAATTTTAAATGCAGCGATAAAGGTAGAGTAGGCTTCATTGAAAAGGTGATATGTGAACAAAGACTTGAAGAACTTAAGGTAGTGAGCCAAGTGAATATTTGAGAGAGGAATGTGCTAGGCAGAGAAAATAGAGTATAGGCTTTAAGAAGAGAGTTTATGGCAATTTAAAAAAGCAAGAAGGCCAGTGTGATTAGAATATAATTAGTGAGGAGGAGAGCACTAGACAATATCAAAGAGGTAATGTGAGCGGTTAAGAATAATGGAGATTTGAAAAGGTAGGGCATGGCAGGTCATTTTGATCATTTTCTATTTTACTCTGTGTGAAATGTGTCTCAAAGTTCTTGAGCAGAGAAGTGACCTGATCTGACTCTGTTGAAAGTGTACCACAGAGGGCAAAGAAGAACAACAGCAGAGAAATTAGTTAGGAAGGTAATGCAGTCCTCCAAATAAGAAATGATGGTAGCATGAATAAAAATAGTAAAAAGTGGTCAGAATTGGGATATAATTTTTAAAGGTAGTACCATCAGGTCTTCCTGGATAATGGGATGTGAAGTGTGAGAGAAAAAGAGGAGCAAACAATAAGCCTATAAAGTTTTTGGCATAACAACAAGATGGAGATGCCATCAGCTGAGTGGTGGGAGATTGGGGATAGAGAAAATGAAGGAGTGAAGAAGATCGGGAGTTCAGTTTTGAAGATGGACTCTCTATTAGACACCCAAGTAAAGACGTTGAATAGGCAGTTGTATACATGAGTCTTGAGTTTGCAGGAGATGTCTGGACTGGAGATATAAATGTAGGCATTATTGGCATATACATGTTATTTATATCTGTAAGAGTGGATGGGATCACCAAGTTGAAGTGAGCCCTGAGAAATTTCTACATGAAGCAGTTGGGAAAAAGAGGAAGAAACAGCAAAGAAGATTGGGGAGGAATAAACGAGTAGCTAGAAGGTAAATCCTGAGAATGTGGTATCTTGAATACTAAGTGAAGAAAATGTATCAAGGTGAAGAGTGCAATTGACAGTATCAAATAGTGCCAAGAGACAGTCAGATGAGCCTTGAGAATTGAAGTTTTTCACTAGAGTAGTTTCAATGGAATAGTGAGAGGTTAAGTCTGTGGTATGGTTTAGATCTGTGTTGTCATCAAATCTTATGTTGAATTGTAATTCTCAGTGCTGTAGGTGGGGCCTGGTGGGAGGTGATTAGATCATGGGGTGTATTGCTCATTAACAGCTTAGTACCATCCCCTTGGTGATGAGGGAGTTCACACAAGATATGGTTTAAAATGTGTGATATCTCCCCAACCTCCACTCTCTTTTGTTCCAGTTCTTGCCATGTGGGATGCTAGCTCCGTTGTTGCCTTCTATCATGATTGTAAGCTTCCTGAAGCCCTCAGTGGAAGCTGAGAGTTGTGGGCACCATGATTCCTGTACAACCTGCAGAACCGTAAGCCAATTAAACCTCTTATCTTTGTAAATTACTCACCCTCAGGTATTTCTCTATAGCAATGCAAGAATGGCCTAATATGGTCTTGTCGGAATGTGCTGAAGAGAGAACAGGAAGAGAGGAATTCAATAACAAATGTAGAAAACTCTTTCAGGGAATTTTGTTACTAAGGGGAGCAGAGAAGTGAGACTATAACTGGTAATGAATTCAGGGTCAAGAGATAATTTTAAAATATATATTTTCAAGAAGGGAGAAACAAAAACATAAGAGAATAATAAAAGCATGCTGATGGGAATTATCCATTAAAGAGAGAAACTTAGACTACATTGAACAGAGATGATTAATTTTTGATACAGAGTTTCTGAGTAGGCAAGAGGAACACAAGTGGAGGCACTGAATGTAAATATAAATGTGGATACTTCATCCAAGGTACCATTTGGGGCAGCAGAATATTAATAATTCAGATATAAGATCTGACCTTTGAAATTTCAAGTCCTCTGGAAAGCTATGTGGGAAATATTTTGGAGCAAGGGGCCTTGCAGCAACTCTCCAGTCTTGCCGTGTTCAAAAAGTAGAGCAGTTCTTCCATTAATGAGTTGGGTAACATTGGATTTTGGTGTATGACTTGCTGAACCTCAGTTTCATCTAGAAAATGAGGGATAAATCTCTAAGATACTTTTCATCTCTAATAGTTTGTGTTGGTATAGTGATACTGGTTTTGTTTAAATGGCTGAAAAACACTTTTATCCTCCCTGAAATCTTTATTCATATGTTGACGTGGTGTATTGCCTCAGGCAAGTGACCTCTAAATCAACCATAGTTAACTATTTGAAGAAGGCCGTCATTATAAACAGGCAGAAGCAGAGAGGCAGGCAGACAGGCACACGTGTACACACACATACATACACACAAACATTCCTAAAGGTCTCTATTACATAAAGAAAAGGAGAGAAAGATAGTAATAACTATTTTCCCTTCACTACTTCAGAGCAATATGGGATAGATATTTGAGAAAGAACTTACAGATGCATGAAATGCATTTAGAGATATTTCATTGCATTTTAAGAAAAACTTGGAAACTGTTAACTGTATGGAAAATTTTCAGGCCATCTGGTCCTTTGTCTCTGCACACAATTTTTTTTCTTAATTCAGAATTCCATCTTTTTTGTAGTATTTCATGGTCATTTTTCTTTTCCTCATGAAATTGGCCTACCTATATCCATGCTTAATTGCTGTCCTAAGAAATGTATTCTAAACACTATCATCTTTCACATGAAGTAGTTCAGCTTTTCTTTGTTTACTACAAGATTTATAATATTATATATAATCCCTAGGAACAATGAATACCCTCAACTCTCTTCACAGCGTAACTCCAAGCTACTGTTATAATCATTTCCATAATTTCAGAGTCTTCACTAAGGATTTTGACAGATCCTCTTTTCCGTTGTTAAACAAATTTATTGGTCCACATTTTCACCCTAAATCTATGGGAGAATTGTTAGGATGTGATCTTTCCTGTTTTCTTTTAACCTTTCCTTTGAACTCAAGCTTAATATATCAACATCAAGGGCTATCACATTTCCAAGACTAGAATTGGTTTGCTTCCCACATAATACTGAAGACAAGGAAAAAAGAAAGAAAATCTCAGTTAACTGCAGGCAGAGAAGAAAGAAATGCCAGGTACACTTGAAAGGCTTTTCAGATCTACTGCTAGGTCCTTCTCAAAGTAAACACTGCTGACCTTGAGGTTTCTCACTGTTACTCTTTTCTCAGAGAATTCATTAAGTGGTGCCATTAAAACCTGACCACTGTGCTTATCATTGTTGTTACTGTGATGGTAATAGTATCCAGTGTCCTGCTGTCCAAAGCAAAGGGCAGTTGACAGAGCCCCTGAAGTTTGAGAAACGTTTTATATCATTCTAGTGGTCTGACAAAAAAGAAAGCAGGAGAACTGACAATGGTTGAAAGAAATTTTACATGTATTTAGTTATGGAAGGAGGTGTAAAGTCATGTTTATTCCCTGATCTTTGGAAACAAGAAGTGATATGACCAGTTTCTAAAACAAAAAGTTTGTGTCTTAAACCTGAACAAAGGATACATGATCATTCTAATTCTGGAATTCTATTATAAGAAAGAATAGTCATATCTACTTACTTATGGTCTGGCTAATTTCTAAAATAATAAACTGTTAGCCAAAAGTCATTTTTTCCTAACCAAGGAATTAATTTGTGTGTTCAGAAATACTTATCAAATAGTGTTAAATTCAAATGAGTAAGATAAATCTGCAGAACTGAGAAAATTTTGTAGTATTTTGGTTGATGAAGAAAGCAATTTCTACAGCACAAAATAATATAATCCTACTTGTAAAAAAGAATATAGATGTGTATATGTGCATGCATATATTTTTTCTGTGGATAAAAATAGAGAAAAACTTTAAAGAAACAGGATTGCTCATATTGGCTATATCCTGGAATAGAATTGAGATTAGGAAAGGGGATGACTCATTTTTAAAATATATTTCCAGACAAAAATTTCAAAACAAAATGGTTGAGATGGCAGTTGGTCATTATTTTGCCATTTTCTGTATTTTATACATTTTCTACAATATACATGTTATATCTTTGTTATAAAGGTTACAAAAGAAAGAAAGTGAAGGATAAAAAAAACGAATAGATGTAGCAATACCGTGAGGAAATTTACTGTAGAAAAACACTGGTTGTGTGGGGGAAGTGTAAACCCAAGCCTCCAAAGCAGGGATTGGGAGCTGGAAGCCTCAATATTTTGATAGACTCAGGGTAAATTCAGAGACAAAGTCATCTTTTCTCAGGAGAAATTAACAAACCCCTTTTCATAATTTTTGCTTTTCTGTATCCTGCACAGGATACATGTGCAGAACATGCAGGGTTGTTACATAAGTATACGTGTGCCACAGTGGTTTGCTGTAGCCATTGACCCCCATCCTCTAAGGTCCCTCCCCTCGCCCCCTACACCCCAACAGACCCTGGCATGTGCTCTCATTGTTCAACTCCCACTTACGAGTTAGAACATGCAGTGTTTGGTTTTCTGTTCCTGTGTTAGTTTGCTGAGAATAATGGCTTCTAGCTTCATCCATGTCCCTGCAAAGGACATGATCTCATTCTTTTTGTGGCTGCATAGTATTCCATGGTGTATGTGTACCGCATTATATTTATCCAGTCTATCATTATGGGTATTTGGGTTGGTTCCATGTCTTTGTTATTGTAAATAGTGCTGCAGTAAACATACTTGTGCATGTGTCTTTATAGTACATTGATTTACATTCCTTTGGGTGCATACCCAGTAATGGGATTGCTGGGCGAAATGGTATTTCTGGTTCTAGATCCTTGAGAAATCACCATACTGCCTTCCACAATGGTTCAAGCATTCCTTCATATGAACAATACACAAGCAGAGAGCCAAATCATGAATGAACTCCCATTCACAATTGCTACAAAGAGAAAGAAATATCTAGGAATACAGCTAACAAGGGATGTGAAGGACCTCTTCAAGGAAAACTACAAACCACTGCTTAAGGAAATAAAACACAAACAAATACAAAAACTTTCCATCCTCATTGATAGAAAGAATCAATATCATGAAAATGGTCATACTGCCCAAAGTGTACTATTGCCATAAAACTGCCATTGACATTCTTCACATAATTAGAAAAAAACTACCTTAAATTTCATATATAATCAAAGAAGACCCCATAAAGCAAAGGCAGTCCTAGACAAAATATCAAAGCTAGCAGCATCATGCTACCTGACTTCAAACTACACTCCAAGGCTACAATCACCAAAACAGAATGTTACTGGTACCAAAACAGACATATAGACCAATGGAACAGAACAGAGACCTCAGAAATATAACCATCTGATCTTCAGCAAACCTGACAAAAACAATCGATGGGGAAAGGATCTGCTATTCAATAAATGGTGCTGGGGAAACTGGCTAGCCATATGCAGAAAACTGAAACTGAACCCTTAACTTTATATAAAAATTTACTCAAGATGGACTAAAGACTTAAATGTAAAACCTAAAACCATAAAAACCCAAGAAGAAAGGCTAGGCAATATTCAGGACATATGAATGGGCAAAGACTTCATGACGAAAACACCAAAAGCAATTGCAACAAAAGCCAAAATTGATAAATGGGATCTAATTAAACTAATGAGGTTCTGCACAGCAAAAGAAACTATCATCAGAGTGAACAGACAAGAGAATGGGAGGAAATTTTTGTAATCCACTCATCTGACAAAAGTCTAATATCCAGAATTTACAAGGAACTTAAACAAATTTACAAGAAAAAAAAAATCCCATCAAAAAGTGGGCAAAGAATATGAACAGACAATTCTCAAAAGAAGACATTTATATGGCCAACAAACGTGAAAAAAAGCTCAGCATCACTGATCATCAGAAAAGTCCAAATCAAAACCACAACGAGATACCATCTCACACCTGTCAGAATGGCAATTATTAAAAAGTCAAAAAACAATAGATGCTGGCAAGGATGTGGAGAAATAGGAATGCTTTTACCCTGTTGGTGGGAACGCAGACAAACTTTTATTCAATCATTTTTTACATCAATAAGATGTAAAAGCTGATGACAATTACATTAAAGTATATCTGTGAAAGTTTTCTGAAAGAAACAAGAATACTTCCACATTCAGTACGCTTTATCTTACTGATTTGGTTTCACATAGATCCAGATCTCAAACCTGTCCCCTTGGATAGACTACAGGTGTCCAGGATACAGAAATTATATGCAAACTGTTGTTTTATATGGTAAGAAGGTAACCAATTTTCGTCCTATTCTCAAGTAGATCCCTAAAGTCATATTTTTAACCTTGTGGAATACTGGCCATCTACAACTGCATCTGGTATATTTACAGAGTTTCTTCAACAAATAAGAATCTCAAGATGGGACCTGGGAATAAAAAGCACTGGTTCAGAGGCATAAAGAGCTGCATTGTTTTTAGGCTCCCCTTTGAATGTTTAGTTGTTTTACTTAGGTTTTAAATTAGAATTGGAAAGGAAATAATTCAAATATTAGAACCCTAATGAACTCTATTTTATCATGAGTCAAATACTTCTCAGGAAGCTTTTGGCACAGATACTAATCCTCCATTATACTTAATCACAGTTGATTGATAAAATGAGTGGGAATCTGGGTCCTCTTGGGGATAAACTCATAAAACTACCCCTGAGAAATGAATTTAGTAGCTACAGAATCTAAACAGCTTAGGGATTCCAAATGTTATATACTAGGAAAATTTGATGTGTGACTAATCTTACTTTTTCAGTAGTCTAGAAATGCTTACATGGGAGCATGCTCTTGCATTTCACCCATCTGTAATGTTATTTTAACCTAAAATTTTGAGACCTTCCCAGATACCTGGACAAGGCTGAGTACTAAATTGTCACTGCACTCCTTTAGTATCCCTTTTGCAATTAGAGGCATGCCTGATATTTTGCAAATGAAATGAAAATAATATATTAAGAACCTATGTATTTCCATTGCACTACTTATTCTGATATTTTTAAGAGAAAACATGTTTACTGACATGCATATCTCATATATACATGGGAGACATCCAGTGATGAGTAGTGTGTGATTTTTTTTTAACTTTTATTTTAGGTTTTAGTGCACATGTGCAGGTTTGTTATGTAGATAAGCTCATGTCACAAGAGTTTGTTGTACAGATTATTTTATCACCCAGCTGTTAAGCCTAGTACTTAATAGTTATTTTTCCTGGTCCTCTCCCTCCTCCCATTCCCTATGCACAAGTAGACCCCAGTGTCTGTTGTCCTGGTCTCTATGTTCATGAGTTCTCAATATTTAACTCCCCATTATAAGTGAGAACATGTGCTATTCGGTTTTCTGTTTCTGCATTAGTTTGCTAAGCATAATGGGATCCAGCTCTATCTATGTTCCTGCAAAAGACATAATCTCATCTTTTTATGGCTACATAGTAGTCCATGGTATATATGTACCACATTTTCTTTATCTAACCTGTCATTGGTGGCATTTAAGTTGATTTCATGTCTTTGCTATTGTGAATAATGTTGCAACGAAAATTTGCATACATGTGTGTTCATAGTAGAATGATTTATATTCCTCTGGGTATATGCCCAGTAATGGTATTGCTATGTTAAATGGTAATTTTCTCTTTAGTGCTTCGAGGAATTGCCATACTGCTTTCCACGATGATTGGACTAATCTACACTCCTGCCAACAGTGTATAAGGGTTCCCTTTTCTCTACAACCTCACCAGTACCTTTTATTTTTTGACTTTTTAATGATGAATTATAACTTAAATGTAAAACCCAAGATGATAAAATGCTGGAAAACAACCTAGGCAATACCATCCTGGACATAGAAACAGGCAAAGATTTCATGAAAAAGAAACCAAAACAATCGCAACAAAAGCAGAAATTTACTAATGAGATCTAATTAACTTAAGAGCTTCTGTACAGCAAAATAAACGATCAACAGAAGAAAAAGACAACATACAGAATGGGATATAATATTTGCAAACTAATTATTTTCATATTAAGGGTGCCTGCTCTTGAAGATACTTGATTGTATTGTCAGAATGGGGATGCATACGAAAAAGGAACAAGGATCTCAAGTTATAGAAAGTGATTCTGGTTTTGCAGTACTTTACAGCACTGAAATATGTATCTTAGAATGGTATGGTTTGAATGCTATAGGGATAGCATAGTATGATTTTAATGGTTGAGGTAGGTCACTATTTTCAAATCTAACCAATTGCCTCAAGCAAAACTTACTCTTTAGTAGATGTCATATTCAACCTTCTCTTGCAACCCCTTAAGGAATTTCTGAACAGTCTGAGTCTTTTTTTTTTTTTTTTTTTTTTTTTTTTTGAGACAGAGTCTTGCTCCATCCTCAGGCACCAGGCTGGAGGACAGTGGCACAATCTCGGCTCACTGCAACCTACACTTCCCAGGTTCAAGCAATTCTCCTGCCTCAGCCTCTTGAGTAGCTGGGACTACAGGCGTGCGCCACCATGCCCAGCTAATTTTTGTATTTTTAGTAGGGACGGGCGTTTCACCATGTTGGCCAGGATGGTCTCGATCTCTTGACCTCGTGATCCGCCTGCCTCGGCCTCCCAAAGTGCTGGGATTACAGGCATGAGCCACCATGCCCGGCCCAGTCTGAGTCTTAATGCAGCAAAGCTCAATGTCTTACAACAAGATGCTTAACTCATAGCAATGTTGAATCTTACCTTAATTTTTTTGTATGCCTAAGTGTTAAAGTGTAAGATGAGGAAGACATTATACTTGGACACAATAGCGCCATTAATATCTCTGATGAATGTATTGTTTCCTTAGTGTTCTATAGTGGTTAGAAGATGTATATACTGGTCCACCTTCTTAAACAGTTGATATTTTTGAGGAACTTTTCAAGTTCATTTGCCATTTTATTAAACATACTTCCGTTTAGTTTTCTATTGCTTCAATTGGAACTGTAACTATTTGGATAAAGCTGTTTCTTTTTTATTTTATTTTATTTTACTTTAAGTTCTTGGATACACGTGCATTACATGCAGGTTTGTTACATACATGAATGTGCGATGGTAGTTTCCTGCACCTTTCAAAGCGTCATCTAGGTTTTAAGCCCCGCATGTATTAGATATTTGTCCTAGTGCTCTCCCTCCCCTTGACTGCACCCTCCAACAGGCCCCAGTGTTTGATGTTCCCCTCCCTGCGTCCATGTGTTCTCATTGTTCAACTTCCACTTATGAGTGAGAACATGTGGTGTTAGGTTTTCTGATCCTGTTAGTTGGCTGAGAATGATGGTTTCTGTAAGGGTTATTGCCGAGTTTAAAACGAGGAAACTGAGACCAGCAAAAGAAGATTAAATGCCAATTTATTTAACTCCCGAGCGAGAGTCCATGGTCCCAGGGGAAGGGGCCAGGGAAGTCGCACCAACTTCCTGGGGCGTGGGGTTTTTATGGCTAGGAGGAACGAGCAATAGCTGGGTGCTCTGACTGACTCCAGGGGAGCGGGATTGGCTATTTGTTGGCGGGTTTTCTGGAGAGCTGGCCAGGAGCCTGGCATCAGCTGGAACCTTCCAGGGGAGCCATGAGGCAGAGCTAGGTGCTGAGTGCAGAGCCTGGTGCCCAGTGCAGAGGTGGGTGTGTCCAACCTACCAGCGAGGCGACTGGCCTTACAGTTTCCAGCTACATCCATGTCCCTGCAAAGGACATGAACTCATTCTATTTTTATGGCTGCATAGTATTCCATGGTAGATATTTGCCAAATTTTGTTTATCCAGTCTATCACTACTGGGCATTTGGGTTGATTCCAAGTCTTTGCTATTGTAAATAGTGCTACAATAAACATACATCGTTATAGCAGGAACGATTTATAATTTGGGGGGTATATAGTCAGTAATGGGATTGTTGAGTCAAATAGTATTTCTGGTTCTAGATCACTGAAGATTCACCAAACTGTCTTCCACAATGGTTGAACTAATTTACACTCCCACCAACAGTGTAAAAGCATTCCTATTTTTACACAGCCTAACAAGCATCTGTCATTTCCTGACTTTTTAACAATCACCATTCTAACTGGTGTGAGACGGTATCTAACTGTGGTTTTGATTTGCATTTCTCTAATGACCAGTGATGATGAGCTTTTTTTTTGTTTGTTGGTTGCATAAATGCCTTATTTTGAGAAGTATATGTTCATAACTTTCACACACTTTTGATGGGGTTGTTTGTCTTTTTCTTGCAAATTTGTTGAAGTTCCTTGTAGATTCTGAATAATAGACTTTCATCTGATAGATAGATTACAAAAAGGTTCTCCCATTCTGTAGGTTGCTTGCTCACTCTGATGATAGTTTCTTTTGCTGTGTGGAAACTCTTAAATTTAATTAGATCCCATTTTTCAATTTTGACTTTTGTTGCTATTGCTTTTGGTGTTTTAGTGAAGAAGTCTTTGCCCATGCCTGTGTCCTGAATGGTATTTTGGTATTGCCTAGGTTTCCTTTCTTTTCTTTTTCTCTTTTTCTCTTTCTTTCTTTCCTTTCTTTCTTTTTCTTTCTTTTCTTTCTTTCTTCTTCCTTTCTCTTTCTTTTCTTTCTTTCTTTTTTTCTTTTTCTCTTGTCTTTTCCTTCTTTCCTTCTCTTTCTTTCCTTCCTTCTTTCTTCCTTCCCTCCCTCCCTCCTTCCTTCCTTTCTTTCTTTCTTTTCTTTCTTTCTTTCTTTCTTCTTTCTTTCTTCCTTTCTTCCTTTCTTCCTTCCTTTCTTTCTTTCTTTCTTTCTTTTCTTTCTTTCTTTCTTTCTTTCTTTCTTTCTTTCTTTCTTTCTTTCTTCTTTCTTTCTTCCTTTCTTCCTTTCTTTCTTCTTTTTTTCTTGGAGTACATGTGCAGAACATAGAGGTTTATTACATAAGTATACATGTGCCATGGTGGCTTTCTCATCCTGTCATCTACATTAGATATTTCTCCTAAAGCTATCCCTTCCCTAGCCCTCCACCACCTGACAGGCCCTGGTGTGTGATGCTCCCCTCCCTCTGTCCATGTGTTCTCATTCCTCAACTCCAGCTTATGAATGAGAACATTTGGTGTTTGGTTTTCTGTTCCTGTATTAGTTTGCTGAGGATGATGGTTTCCAGCTTCATTGATGTCCCTGCAAAAGACATGAACTCATTCTTTTTTATGGCTGCATAGTATTCCATGGTGTATATACATCACATTTTCTTCATCTAGTCTAACACTGATGGGCATTTGGGTTGGCTCCAGGTCTTTGCTATTGTACACAGTGCTGCAATAAACATACATGTTCTTGTGTCTTTATAGTAGAATAATTTATTATTCTTTGGGTGTATACCCAGTAATAGGATTGCTGGGTCAAATGGTATTTCTGGTTCTATATCCTTGTGGAATTGCCACACTGTCTTCCACAAGGGTTGAATAATTTGCACTCCCACTGACAGTGTAAAAGTGTTCCTATTTTTCTACATCCTCTCCAGCATCTGTCGTTTTCTGACTTTTTAATGATCACCATTCTAACTAGCGTGAGTTGGTATCTCATTGTGGTTTTGATTTACATTTCTCTGATGACTAGTGATGATGAGCTTTTTTTCATGTTTGTTGACTGCATAAAAATCTTCTTTTGAGAAATGTCTTTTCATATCTTTCACCCACTTTTTAATGAGGTTGTTCATTTTATTTGTTGTAAATTTGTTTAAGTTTTTATAGATTCTGGATATTAGCCCTTTGTCAGATGGCTAGACTGCAAAACTTTTCTCCCTGTCTATAGGTTGCCTGTTCACTCTGATTATATTTTCTTTTGCTGTGCAAAAGCTCTTTAGTTTAACTAGATCACTTTTGTTTATTTTGGCTTTTGTTGCCATTGCTTTTGGTATTTTAGTCAAGAAGTCTTTGTCCTTACCTGTGTCCTGAATGGTATTGCCTAGGATTTCTTCTAGGGTTTTTATGGTTTTAGGTCTTAGTTTAAGTTTTTAATCCATCTTGGGTTAATTTTTGTATCAGGTGTAAAGAAGGGGTCCAGTTTCACTTTTCTGCATATGGCTAGCCAGTTTTCCCAACATCATTTATTAAATAGAGAATCCTTTTCCCATTGCTTGTTTTGGTCAGGTTTGTCAAAGATCAGATGGTAGTAGATGTGTGGTGTTATTTATAAGGCCTATGTTGTGTTCCATTGGTCTATATATTTGTTTTGGTACCAGTATCATGCTGTTTTGGTTACTGTAGCCTTGTAGTATAGTTTGAAGTCAGGTAATGTGATGCCTCCAGCTTTGTTCTTTTTGCTTAGGATTGCCTTGGCTATGCAGGCTCTTTTTTCATTCCATATGAAGTTTAAAGTAGTTTGTTCTAATTCTGTGAATAAAGTCAATGGAAGTTTGATGGCAATAGCATTGAATCTATAAATTACTTTGGGCAATATGGTCATTTTCACAATATTGATTCTTCCTATCCTTGAGCATGGGATGTTTTTTCATTTGCTTGTATCATCTTTTATTTTCTTGAGCAGTGGTTTGTAGTTCCTGAAAACGTCCTTCACATCTTGTAAGTTGTATTCCTAGGTACTTTGTTCTCCTTGCAGCAATTGTGAATGGAAGTTCACTAATGATTTGGCTCTCTGTTTGTCTATCGCTGGTGCATAGGAATGCATGTGATTTTTGTGCATTGATTTTGTATCCTGAGACATTGCTGAAGTTGCTATCAGCTTAAGGATATTTGGGCTTAGACAAGGATATATTGAGCTGTTCTGTCCTCTTGGTCTGTATATCTCTGCTCATAGATAGGAAGAATCAATGTCATGAAAATGGCCACACTGCCCAAAGTAATTTATAGATTCAATGCTATTCCTATCAAAATACCACTGAGTTTCTTCATAGAATTAGAAAAAAAACTACTTTAAATTTCATATGGAACCAAAAAACAGCCTGTATTTTCCTAAGCAAAAAGAACAAAACTAGAGGCATCATGCTACCTGACTTCAAGCTATACTACAAGCCTACAGTAACAAAAACAGCATGGTACTGGTACCAAAATGGATCGAGCTATTTCTATCTATCTTTCTTCCTTTTAGATAAACAGATTCATTTTCTAGGAATAAGAATCTGTTACCAGGTGGTGTGAAATGAGAGATGCATGTACTCCAGCTGGAGGTTATGGGGAATGAGGAGGCTCTAATAGATGCTACAGAGCTTTTCAGTCTAGTCTTGTGAGTTCATTTCATTTCAAATGTCCCACTTTTTGGGATCTTTAAGCTGCTGTGTCAAACATAAAAACAACCATTCCTACTTTCTACTTTGTGAGTGAGTTTGAATATTAGCATACGTTTTTGCAAATTTGCTCCCATATTCCTTTGGTTGATATTTTAAGATATTTTAATTATAAAACTGTGAGGAAAGAATACAGCTAAGTATCATCCAAAGTAAAACAATGTACCAAGATTCAGGGAGACAAATTTATATCAGAAGTTATCTAGTATAAGAGATGAATACATGAACTTTTCCTCTTTACCCTTCCCAATTTTGTTAGTTATAATAACATGATAACCTCAAAGCGGATGAACTTGCATTCTATTCATAACCACATTTAGGATATGCTAAATATATGTAATAAATACATACTGTGTTGTATAAAATTTAACATATTCCTTTATATGTATCACATTCAAGTACTATTGCATCTTCAAATATTATTGTGTATTGTGACCTTTTTGGGGAGCAGAGAAACAAATCTGTAATTTTACAATGAAAGTAAATAGAGAAATGGGATTTAATATACATAAATTCATTTATAAGCAACTTTTAATGTTTTACTCTTAATAAAAATACTAATCTTATTTATTAAGCACAGTACCTGATCTAGATAGACAATAACTCTACATTTCTGCAAAAAAATTTGTCTAATATTTTGACTGTATATTTCTAATGGGAGAGTCAGAATATGAACAACACTGTTTTACAGTGCTCATAATTTACTACTACATTTTTTCTATAAACATGGCTAAGAAAAACTCTGTTAAAGTACATGAACCCTAGTAAATTCAATTACTGACTGAAAAAATGGACATGTGAGTGCTCACACTCAGTGGGCTTAAAATTGGCTGGTCCAAATTCAAAATGTAATTTTAGCTGAGGCATCACTTCATTGAGCTGCAATGCCATCTTCTAATAATACTCATTAATGTTGAAATAGACCTTTTAAACTACAAAGTGCTTTGTAAATATAAACTCATTTTTTCTATCACCATGAAACCAAAATTGAGTTAATACTTGTATTCCCATTTTACGGAGAGAGAGGGAAACAGAGTGTATATTCATGTCCATACAGAGTAGTTAAATAATTTTGAAGTGAGTCAAAAGTCATTAATAGCTTTGAAAAGACTAATAAACAAGGTTAAATAGTACTTGGATTCACAATAGCTTCATTTGGTGGTCCATTTAAATTCCTACGATATTGAGACACTGGGGAGCTTTGTAAGTCAGGTTTTTGGGGACATTAATTTTTTCTAGGGATATTATAGGAGACAGAGATATAGGAACAGAGCTTAAGCCAAGGCACAGGTAGACTCATTTGGACTCCATTGCATCCACATGGATGAATGCCACATGGTAATAATGCTATCTCATGCTTGCATTGTGTGGAGTGTGGAGCATATGCATATTAAACATATTATATTATTACACATTATGCTTTTATACACATTACATTATTTTATCCCCACAATGGATAAGTACTTGAATGCCACCTAAATATGGTTACAAAACTCATCAAAGAAGCACCATTTATATATACAAAATAATTTGGAAAGAAGCAAAGATTGTTAAATTTAGTGATGTTTGAAATAATCTGTCAGTTGCTGAATTGTAAGCAGTTTTATAACACAATAAAATCATAATGAATTAACATGATTTATGAATGTAGATATAACCTGAGAAACATTATTCTGCACATAGTTGACATCTCTCTTCCTGTAGAAGAACAACAAGGGCCTAAATCTAGAATGTACATGGTACTACTTAATACTGATATTTCCTGGTGGAGAATGAATTTCCAGTTGTATAGATTTTGTTCTTTATGCTTGGTAGTCTATATTTTTTGCAAGATATTAACTCTCTATATTAATTTAGTCAGATTAATCAAAACCATAATAGCATCTTAAAGCAGGTATATTTTCCCAACTAATCCTTAATAAAAGAACTGCAGTCTATAATAGGGTTTAGCAACTGCATGACACACACCCAAGGGAGGGTAGGTGTGAAAGAGAGAACTTGGAAGAGCATTGAAAGAGAAAGTTAACAGATAATATATTTTGTTATCACAATGCCAGGCAATAATTGAACAGCTCTTTTAGTTTGTTTTTGTATTATATTTTTGTACAGAGTAGCAGCTCAGAGCCTTTTAAAATTTGATTAAACATGAGTGTCTACTATTGAGGAGAAAGGAGCTTCTTGTCTTCAAGTCTGAAATCCTTCTTTATTTTTTGATACTTATTTTTAATTTATTTTATTTTAAAAAATTTATTATAGTATAAGTTCTGGGGTATTGAAATCCTTCTTTAAAAATGTACAAAACAGCAATTCTTTTACATGGTTATGCTGAGGCCAGGGTTTAGTCATGTCCAACCATCTGAATTTCATGGGTATGAAAAACTGAATTGGAAAATATGTTGATAAGACTGCTTAGCATTTGTTTCTAGGCAAGAAAAAAAAATCTCTCTGTATATCTTTGTCTTCTTTCAACACACACACACACACACACATGCACACACACACACACCACACCACACCCATATGTGCCTAGGTGAATTATTTTTATAGAAGGAGATGTTCCTTTGTCAGAGTAATCAGCATGTGTCAGGCCAACAATGTAAATCTTGCTGTAGCACTTCCTTTCAGGCCAGACTATATCCAGAATTTAAATCCTGCAAGGGTACTTGCCTTTCATACTCTTCAAAGAATTTGCTTTACATTCCTCTTGAAAACTAGAACAAAACAAGGATGCTCTCTCTTACCACTCCTATTCAACGAAGTACCAGAAGTCCTGGCCAGAACAATCAGGCAAGAGAAAGATATAGAAGGCATCCAAATAGGAGAAAAGGAAGTCAAACCATCCCTGTTTGCAGATGACACAACTCCATAGTACAAAACCCAATAGTCTCTGCCAAAAGGCTCCTTGAACTGAAAAACAACTTCAGCAAAGTTTCAGGATACAAAGTCAATATACAAAAAATCAGCAGCATTCCCATTTACCAACAACATACAACTGAGAACCAAATCAGGAAGGCAATCCCATTTACAATAACCACAATAAGAATAAAATACCTAGGAATACAGCTAACTAGGAAGGTCAAAGACCTGTACCATGAGAAGTACAAAACGCTGCTCAAAGAAATCAGAAATTACACAAACAAATGGAAAAACATTTCATGTTCATAGATAGGAAGAATGAATATGAAAACGCTCATACTGCCCAAAGCAATTTACAGATTAGTCAAAACCATAATGGCATCTTAAAGCAAGTAGATTTTCCCAACTAATCCTCAATGCTATTTTCATTAAACTACAAATGACATTCTTCACAGAACTAGAATAAACTATTATAAAATTCATATAATCAAAACAGAGTCTGAATAGGCAAGGCAATTCTAAGCATAAAGAACAAAACTGGGGGCATAACATTACCCAACTTCAAACTATACTGCAGGGCTACAATAACCAAAACAGTATGATACTGGCATAAAAAGAAGACACATAGACCAATGGAATGGAATAGAAAGCCCAGAAATAATGCTGCGTACCTACAGCAATCTGATCTTCAACAAAGTTGCCAAAAGCAAGCAATAAGGAAAGGACTTCCCATTCAATACACAGTGCTGGGATAACTGGATAACCATATGCAGAATATTGAAACTGGGCCCATACCTTAAACCACATATAAAAATTAACCCAAGATGGAATAAAGACTTAAATATAAAACTAAAAAAAAAAAAAATAGAACCTGTAAGGCATTTCTTCAGTGCCGTATGTAGGCAATACCATTCTGGACATAGGACCTGGCAAAGTTTTTGTGATTATGTAATTGCAATAAAAAACAAAACTGAGAAATGTGATCTACTTAGATTAGAGAGATTCTGTACAACAAAAGAAACTATGATCAGAGTAAACAGACAACCTATAGAATGGAAGACAACATTTGCAAAGTGTGCATCCAACAAAGATCTAATATTGAGAATCTATAAGGAACATAAAATTCCCAAGCAAAAGAAAAAAAAGCAATCACATTAAAAAGTGGACAAAGGATATGAACTGACATGTTTCAAATGAAGACATCATGTGGCCAAAAAGCATATGAAAAAATGGACCAAAAAGAGCCTGAATAGGCAAGGCAATAATAACCACTAGTCATCAAGGAAATGCAAATCAAAACTACAGTGAGATACCATCTCACCTCACTCAGAATTATTATTACTAAATAATCAAAAAATAACAGATGCTATTGAGGTTGCAGAGAAAGGGGAACACTTATATGCTGCTGGTGGGAGTATAAATTAGTTCACTCATTGTGGAAAGCAGTATGGCAATACCTCTAAGAGCTAAAGACAGAACTACCGTTCAGCCCAGCAATATAATTACTAGATATATAGCAGACGAATATAAATGATTCTACCATAAAGACACATGTATGTGAATTTTCAGTGAAGCATTATTCACAATATCAAAGACATGGAATTCACCTAAATGCCTATCAATGACAGATTATATGAAGAAAATATGGTACATATACAACATGGAACATTATACAGTCATAAAAATGAATGAGATTGTGTCCTTTGCAGCAACATGTATGGAGCTGGTGGCCATTATCCTAAGAAAATTAATGCAGCTACAGAAAACCAAATACCATATATTCTCACTTATAAATGGGAGCAAAACAATGAGTACACATGGACACAAATGAGGGAATAACAGACACAGGGGCCTACTTGAGAGTGGAGGGTTGGAGGAAGGAAAGAATATAAACAACCTATCTATCAGGTATTATGCATATTACTTGGATGATGAAATAATCTGTACACCAAACCCCTATGATAGTTTACCTGTATAATAAACCCGTACATGTACTCCTGAACTTAAAAGTAGAAAAACAAAGAGTGTGATTTACATCACTGTGATCAGACTTAGATATAAGAATAGTTCAAATAGAAGGAAGATACACCAACTGGATTAGGAATTGCTGGCTGGTAGATATGAAGACCTCTTATCCTATTATAACATTCACTGGAACCAGGGTATTTCTTCAGTGCCCTACAAAGGCACCGGTGTTTGGTGGAAGTTTTGGACAGTGATAAAGCCATTGATATGTCACTGACTATCTTTATGCTCTGAACATGACCCCACCTTTTCTTTCGGTAGAAATAATTGAAATAAAATCAAATATTTACGTAGATTTTACTTCAGTCCAGATGCTTTTTAAAGCATACTGTATACATTTTCTTATAGAATGTTTAGAAGAAGTAAATCTTTGAGATATGTGCATTTATTTATCTACATTTCAGAGATAAGAAAACTGTGATGTAACTCAGTTAAGTAGCTATATTACCATTATTATTGTTCCCATATTACAATGTGGATTCTCAGTGTTATATTTTACCTTAGACATTTTCAAGCCTATGTGGGGCACTGCTTCTAGCCATTCTGTATGAGATAAACAAAAGAAGGAAAAGAGGGAAGGAGCAAGGGAAAGACAGATGGAGGTGGGGGGTTGTTGAGGGTTTGCTTCCATGTACTCCAGGCTTCTCAGGGAAGCTTCCAATAATGAATATAACTTAGCTGCTTGTGACTTAATCAAGTGGGAGGAAAGAGTCAAAATAGGCAACAAGGGAGAGAAGCAAAGAGAAATGATTCTTCCAACCTTGTAGACTCAAAAACATTGCAAAATAATAAATTGCACGACCAAGTTGCCATAGTTTTGTGCATTTACAGGCCCATAATAATGGCCACTAGTATTTCTCTAATGACCAATGATGATGAGCATTTTTTCATAAGTTTGTTGACTGCATACATGTCTTCTTTTGAAAAGTGTCTGTTCATATCTTTCACCTACTTTTTGATGCGATGGTTTGTTTTTTCTTAATTTGTTTTAGTTCTTTGTAGATTCTGGATATCAGCCCTTTGTCAGACGGGTAGATTGCAAATTCTTTTCCCATTCTGTTGGTTGCTGGTTCACTCTAATGATTGTTTCTTTTGCTGTGCAGAAGCTCTTAAGTTTAATTAGATCCCATTTGTCTATTTTGGCTTTTGTTGTCATTGCTTTTGGTGTTTTAGTCATGAAGTCTTTGCCTATGCCTATGTCCTGAATGGTACTGCCTAGGTTTTCTTCTAGGGTTTTTATGGTGTTAGGTCTTACATTTAAATCTTTAATCCATCTGGAGTTAATTTTTGTATAAGGTGTAAGGAAGGGGTCCAGTTTCAGCTTTCTGCGTATGCCTAGCCAGTTTTCCCAACACCATTTATTAAATAGAGAATTCTTTCTCCATTGCTTATATTTGTCAGGTTTGTCAAAGATCAGATGGCTGTATATGTGTGGCATTGCTTCCAAGGCCTCTGTTCTGTTCCATTGGTCTATATCTCTGTTTTGGTACCAGTACCATGCTGTTTTGATTAGATCATTTAAAAATCTGGAGACAACAGATGATGGACATAATGTGGAGAAATAGGAACACTTTTACACTGTTGGTGGTAGTGTAAATTAGTTCAAACATTGTGGAAGACAGCATGGTGATTCTGCAAGGATCTAGAAATAGAAATACCATTTGACCCAGCAATCCCATTACTGGGTTATACCCAAAGGATTAGAAATTATCCTATTATAAAGACACATGCACATGTAAGTTCATTGTGGCACTGTTTACCATAGCAAAGACTTGTAATCAACCCAAATGCCCATCAATGATAGACTGGATAAAGAAAATGTGCCACATATACACCATGGAATACTATGCAGCTGTAAAAAGGATGAGTTCATGTCCTTTGCAGGGACATGAATGAAACTAGAAACCATCATCCTCAGCAAACTGACGAACAGAAAACCAGACACCTCATGTTCTTACTCATAAGTGGGTGTTGAACAATGAGAACACATGAATACAGGGAGGGGAATGTCACACACTTGGGCTTGTTGGGAGGGGAGGGAGCTAGGGGAGGGATAGTAGGGGGTGGGGGCATTGAGGAGAAATAACATTAAGAGAAATATCTAATGTAGGTGATTGAGGGATGGATGCATGTGTATACCTATGTAACCATCCTGCATGATCTGCACATGTACCCCAGAACTTAAAATATAATTTAAAAAAGAATGAGTTCATAAAAAAATGGCCACTAGCATATCCTCGTGGCCTTGTCACTTATCCCACTTAGAATTCAAGAACCTAGTATACATCATATAGAGAGACCCCACCATCGTAGATGGACAGTGGTTCAATTCAGAGATTTTCTTGACATGAACAATTCAAGATCATAGCTACTTGATTACTTGCCTTCAGATAATGTCAGTAAATCTAGCAATACAGTTCCTCCAACAGTAGCATTCCAGTCTCTAGTTGGCACTGTTATTAGAGTCAAATGAAATTCATCCCTTTCCTATCTACCCATTTCCCAAACTCAGTTTTCAGATACATAATTTTAAATTGGATTCACAAGTCAGTTATTGAGCCCTTACTGCATGCATAGTACTCTGGTAAGTGCTAACTTCAGTGATTTAACTCAGTAACATGGGCATGTTGGAATCTACTGTTCTAGTTTTTGGTCCCCAGCCAAAGCTGAGCAGAAAAGTTGTCTATATTGAAAAAAAGAACTGCTATTCAAATTGAGTCATATTGGTAAGTTTCCAAGGCCTTTGGGTCTAAGCTTTTGTTATTCTGTGTTTCATTTGCTCAAGTTGGTTGTGACTGGTGAAAGCAAGTTGCTCCAGTCCAAACACCATTTTGGGGAATTAAAGGTGTTATTTTCACTGTTTATTATCAAATTCCAATAGGATCCTGTAGACAAGTGCTGCAGTGATCTCATTAGTTGGCATCTTCTTTGTACAGAGTCCCAGAGTGTTCTGTATTTTCATTATAAGATGTTCACATGTAGCATTGTACAGTCCAACATATGCCATGACTTGGAGAACAGAAATGAGTTAAAGGCCTTTTTGAAGTTCCTTCTTTCAGTGACCTGAAAATCTTGATCAGTTAGCATTTGAATGTTGGTATTAAAAAGTCTAAATCTAATTTGCCGGTATTGTTTGTGACTTTGACTTCTCCTGGAGTGGAGGTAGAGGCAAGGCTATGATATAACAACAACACAAATACTAAACTAAAACAAAATAAATAAAAACAATTTATTTAAATATAGTATTATTTAAAAATAAGAAATTATTGGATTTTCAAAGTTATGCCAGCAGTTTTAACTACCAATTACCTAAATATTTGTCTTCAACAAAACAATAAAAAATAAATACACACACACATACACACACACACACACGCACACACACACACACGCATGCACTGTATTTCAAAAGTGACATGCATGTATAGTTTTGAGATGGTTATTTCCATTCTTTGAGAAGTGATACACTGAGTATAATGAAAACTGTCAGTGTATTGCTTCTGCTTTATTCAAGGTGAAAATATCACTGTAATCACTTTCATAAAAATGTGATCATTTCTGTTTTCCTGTTCATTTAATATGACTGGGAAATATCATTTGCACTAAATTTTGCATAATGAACATGGAAGCATTATAGAAAACTAAGTATGACTCAAGTTTCTGGTAAGCCATAATTTCTTTGGAACTACCTACTATGTAAATATTAATGACAAAGAACTTTGGGGTTAGTGTTATTAATAAAAGAGTATTTGTCAGTTTTCTAATGAGGATTTACTAAATATAATTAACAAAGAAGAGACAATGACATTTTCTATAGATGGCAGCTCTAACAAATACATTTGTAAATATCATCTTGGCCATCATTGGGTACAATTTAATAGCAAAGTTAATAACTGTCAATCATGGAAAATTGGTAATTAGAAATTCTACTCTTACTGAATACAGTTTATTGTCATGTCAGATATTTTTTGGTTGACAATTTTAGGGATGCATCCCAGCTAGGCCCAAACTAATCACATGCCAACTATACAGGGATCAGATATGAGAGTGTCAGTAGCCACCATTTAAGAACAGAAATTAAATACAATTAATGCCCTGTGACAAAACATCATGAATTCAATTTGTCTCTCACAGACATTGACTATTATTTACAGAAATAATATATAAGTAATAAATAAATAAGATAAAATGTAGCAACTTGGTATGAGAATTTGAAGTTAGGAACGAATGGGAATACAGCAACGGGGATATTTGGGACTATATGTATATATATATTTCCTGGGCTATACTTTAGAATCATTGGACTTCACACCAAGCCATTTAATCTGACTTTTGGTGGAAAAGTACAGAAGAGGTTAGGGTAAGGCATTAGTATTTTTTTAACCTCTTCTGTGTATATTTTAAAGGTGAGCCAGTGTTGAGAAACTCCATCATAGAGCTGTGCTTATCAAACTTTAATGTGCATATGAATCACCTGGACATCTTGTTAAAATGCAAATCCTGAATGAGTAAGTCTAAGTTAGGTCCAGAGATTCTGTAATTTCTAACAAAGGCTCAGGTGGTGATGATGATGTTAGTCTATAGACCACATTTTGAGTTTCAAAACTTAGAGGATATTATCCACCAATGGTTGGGTAAGTGAAGCAGCAGGTGAAGAAGGGATATTTCATGTTTGTAAGTGAAAGAGGAAGGATGCTGAAAGAATGCAAGGATGCTCTTTTAGTTTAATCTTGATGTGACTTGAAGATAGGAGAAGGCCTTTATGACTTTGTTATAATTCTAGTTTTAGCTCAAAATGCTATTGCATGAAAAGGTGATATTAAATTCCAGAGCAGTTGTTTCAAACTGCTGTTTATTAGAAAGTCCTCTTTAGTTGGAGCTCTGCAGGATTCCTTTCTGAAAAAAAAAAAAAAAATTCAGCACTTTATTATCCCCTTAATAGCAAACAATCACCACTAGAACACGTGAACAGGTTTTCTTAATGGCCAGAAACACAGCGATTTTAAAGTCGCTGATGACTAATTTATTAATGGTTTCTTAAACTTGCTATAAAACTGAAGGAAAAAATACATGCTCTGCAGAAAGAAAAATAAAACTCATTTTTTAACAAGGTATCCAAATTTAATACAAAACATACCTCTAAAACCTGACAGTCCCTGGAGTTCCTCCCTTGCATGGTGACTTTAGGTAAATTTCTTATACTACTCTCTGAGAATAACAAAAAGGAGAGAAAAGATATTTGTGGTGTTAGGTCATCAAGATGCAAAATTATTAATATTTTATAGAAATTCGTTGTAACCTTTGTCTCTGGGGACACAACTAAAACGTGCATTATTGGCTAGGCATGTTTGATACCATCTCTACTGTATATATTTATATTTTGGGAAAAATTATTTGGCCATCAGTCAGTGCTGTTTTGAGCTATGTGCCTATGTGGCTTAGAAATATAGTCCACTGCTTAAACAAAGTACCATGGTTTCATGTATACCATATGGCTGATACCTAAACATGTTCTGAGATTCTACTTGCTGTTTCAGGAGCTGTCAATGTGCATTAGATCAGTCTGACCAAAGAAAAGAAGAAAGGTCTCTGAGAGTAAAATTTGCTTATTCACTATTTCGCCTGATCATAAACCTTTTTTCCAGCAAGTGAACAGTCGGCAGTTACTATTGTGATCTGTTATGTTATATTATTTGTAGCCCTCCTCTGAATATCTATTATATGTAAATGAGACAATGTTTGTGAATTGCCTAGATCAGTACTGGGCACAAAGTAGGTCAAAAGTGTTAGACTCTATTCTTTCCCCATTAAGATCAAAGCCTAGTTTCCATTAGTGTGATTTTTGGAAAATTACTTATTTTAGCTGAAGTTTCTTAACTGTAAAATAAGCATATACATATTATACTTTATAGATTTTAAAATAAAATGTAAAGAACAATTTAGGTTTATTTGCAGTTTAGTACCTAAATCATAGCAGAAATGTAATGAATTGTGACAATCAATATCATAATTTCAAATTAGTGAAACTAGAATTTGTAAAATTGAATTCTATTTTGATTTATATGTTAAAAATTATGATCACAGTATATGTAATTTTTCAAGTGATTTATGTACAAGTAGCAGTCACTTTCAGAAAATACATACACCTGTGGTATCTTCAGATTAAGATTCCAGCAGTTATTTGCAGTGTAATGCTTTTTGCAGTTCTGCTTCTTTAATTTTTATTTCTTTTGATCCCTTAGCCAGAAAGCAGCAGAAGTGGAAAGACCATTAGAGCATAAAACAATTAGAATAGAGTGGTCCTTCTTTCAAGCAATTAATTTTGTATGCATATATTGGTGTACCTTTAATACCTTCTTTTGCTCAGACTGTTTACAGTTGACCCATTTCTGTTCATGTTAGGGCAGCTAACCTCTGCCATTCAATACATGCATTTACCTCCAGCCCAAGGGAGATATATAACCATGAATATTATTTTAATACTAAAATTCACTAAGCTTCAGATTAATGATACTGATAATATTACCTACCATTTCAGTTTCAGGAGAAAGTATAGTATAGTGCTTAAAAAGATAGTCTCTGAAGTCAAATTGCCCAAGTAAAGAATTCCAGATCTTAATTTGCTACCTTTGTGACCAAAGACAAGTAATCTAATCTGTAATTGTCACTGTTCCTTCAAATATAAAATAATATAATAATAATCATTACCATATAGTATGTTATGAAGATTAAATGAATTGTTATGTGTATAATGCAATACATTCCAGTTATCATGATGATGAAAATGACGATAATCAAACAATTGAAGTGGCTCAAGAGAAGCCAAAGGTTTTCTTTACCACATTTAGCTTTTATAGTTCTATAGAAGGCAATCAAGACTTCTTCTGCTCTATAAACCACTTTGGCTTGAGGTTTGGTAGTGTTATATTACGGCAATTCTTTGTCCTTCTGCTTCCCTAAAAGGCATTCGCCTTTTTAATTCAGAGCTTTATTTCCTTGACAATTAGTGTATTCCAGGCTAGTATACTCTTTGTAAGAAAACATTGGAACACATTTCACTACTTTGTCGCCAATGGGAATTGCTCTCTTGTTCATGAAAACATGGCCTTTCTTGGCCTTTTCTCTTTTCCTAGCACTCATGGGAATATATAAAATACAAAAATTCTGCTACCACAGAGTTAACTTTAAAAACATATAATTAGTACATTTTTAAAAATCCATTGAGCTAGGATTTTCATGCAGAAAGTAATGTTTCGCAAGCTTAATAAACGATTTTAGAGATACCCCTCAATTACCTGTGGGGCAGAAGGTAAGCATCTTCTTCAGTTGTCTGACTCAGAGACGAAGTTATAGAACATCCTTCTTACTCTGACAGGCAAGTTTTATCAGTATAATGCAGTTATTGGAAGTCCTTAGAAAAGTCTAGAAGTTTGAATAGTGTTTGGAGGAAGTTATTGGAAGTTATTGGAAGTCCTTAGAAAAGTCTAGAAGTTTGAATAGTGTTTGGGGGCAGAGACACCTTAGTTTGAGTACTGTTTCTGTAACTTAGCTTGATGACCTTAGGGTAGTCACCTACTTGGCGACTCACCAAGTTTCCTGGGAAGAAAAGAATATACTTTATGTAATGCTATTTAATAAGAGAATTGCTACATAAGTACTCACTAAATGGTTATTACTGTTTGTATTATCATCTTCATATGCGTGTCTTCTTGGATTGCTTCTCTATTTCACACACTCTTCAGCAAAGCAAACATACAGAAAGATTCATTACTATTTATTGTCATTTATTTCCTCTCGCTTTCTGTTTTTTCCTCTGATATGGCCAGAGTTACCCCTAACCCCATAATATGATATATTCTAGTATTGCAGTTTAGTTACAAATAAATGGAAAGAAAAGCCTGACACAGTGACTGGCATGGAAATGTAGTCACCATTGCAAAACAGTATCTTACTGATTGTTGTTAACTATTATCGTTGTCAGTTATTATTCAATGATCAACTTTATTTTATTTTGCAAAAAAAAAATCTACAAATAGCTTACAACACCCTCTCGAATGATTCTTGTTTTCACATGAAATACAGCTAGATATAGATAGATAGATTCATGATTGGATTCAGACTATGAGATTCCTCTCATTTTAGACTTTAAGCTGAAATAAACTGGGATTCTGACATGTAGAAGACCTAGAGTGTTAGTTACCCTAGGACAATAGATTATGTATTATTTCCCTTATCTGCTTTTTGGCAAAGACGACACCCACTCTTCAGTGTAGGAACACAAAACCCTACTGTTATTAGGTGAGGACAGAGCAAATTATGCTCCTCGGGATACTCAGAACAAATTTTTTTTAAAAAAATTTTTTCACAGCAGAATTTTTTTTATTAGCAATATCTACTACATACACAAATCACAGCTGAAATTGTATTTAAAATGTCAAATACATCCACAGCATCTCTCTATGTTCCCCCTCAAATCCCTCCCCCTTGCTGTTCCTTAATTTGCTGATGACCAGCAGTCAGAAGACTCCCAGTCAAAATGGTGTGCTGAGAACCAGGATCAGAAGTACCTCCTCAGGAAAAAATGGACAAATGATTGAAGCAGCAATAGCAGCAGTAGCTGTAACCCCCAAACTGAAATGCCAAGACAGGTGGCCCCATTTTCAGCCTTTCAGTGTTTAGCAAAAAGTTGCTGCAGGCACCTTTCTTTCACTAACATTGGTCCTCTTGTTAAGATTCTGGAGCCATCAGCCTGCAATCTGTCATGGCTGTACAGCTTTTGACCTCCACAGATGAATCAGTGCTGCCTCCAGCAATCTCAAGTTTTCCTTGATATATTCCAGTTGTACCATTAGGACAGGGAAACACTAAAGCAGGTCCCCAAAGCCATGAAGCTTGAGCAATGGAGGGTTGTTAACACACTAGAAGCTGATGTCTCTTGTAGCTTCCAAAACTAATATACACTGATTTTAGAACAGATTTTTTAAAAATTGTACTTTAGGTTCTGGGGTACGTGGGCAGATCATACAGGATTGTTGCATAGGTACATACATGGCAATGTGGTTTGCTTCCTCCATCCCCCCATCACCGATACCTGGCACTTCTCCCCATATTATCCCTCCCCAACCTCCCCACCTCCTGCTGTCCCTCCCCAGCGCCCCACAACAGACCCCAGTGTGTGATGCTCCCCTCCCTGTATCCATGTGTTCTCATTGTTCAGCACCCACCTATGAGTGAGAACATGCAGTGTAGAAAAGATTTTTAAAAATACCTTTAGTTCATTCACTTTTATGCTTAAAATGTAGGCAACTGAATGTCAGCTGAGTAAACATGAACAGTACCTAATATTACTCTCTTAAGAGTTTGAAGAGAACATCCTCCTTACCATTTGTATGGTATGTCTTAATCAGGAATAAATGATGTAAATATTTATCAGCAAGACCATTAATATAATATTAAAGATTTAAGTTTGCCATGCTTTTGTATTGATTTAATTTTGCTTTGGGTTTATTCAATTAATAGCATAAGGGAGTGAATGAGATTACATATCTGTATGGCTCACATGTGCTTATGCTCAGGCTCTTCTACCAGGTAAAATCTTGCCTGCTGCCAAACTGGCAAAGATCCTTTAAAGACTGATGTAAGGCTTATGTTTATAGACTTGCCTATGTAGAACCAGCCTTGCACCTCCGGGATAAAGCCTACTTGGTCATGATGGATAAGCTTTTTGATGTTCTGTTGCAATCAGTTTGCCAGTATTTTATTGAAGATTTTTGCATCTATGTTCATCATGGATATTGACCTGAAGTTTTCTTTCTTTCTTGAGTCTCTGCCAGGTTTTAGTATCAGGATGATGTTGGTCTCATAAAATGATTTGGGAAGGATTCCCTCTTTTTGGATTGTTTGGAATAGTTTTCAGAAAGAGTGGTACCAGCTCCTGTTTGTATGTCTGGTAGAATTCAGCTGTGAACCCATCTGGACCTGGGCATTTTTTGGTTGGTCGGCTATTAATTGCTACCTCAACTTCAGACCTTGTTATTGGTCTATTCAGGGTTTCAACTTCTTCCTAGTTTAGGCTTGGGAGGGTGCAAGTGTCCAGGAATTTATCCATTTATCTGTGGAATTTATCCATAAACAGGTTTACTGATTTATGTGCATAGAGTTGTTTGTAGTAATCTCTGATGGTAGTTTGTATTTCTGTGGAGTTGGTGGTGATAGCCCCTTTATCATTTTTTTTTTGCATCTATTTGATTCTTTTCTCTTTTCTTTTTTATTAATCTGGCTAGTAGTCTGTCTATTTTGTTGATCTTTCCCAAAAACCAGCTCCTGGATTTATTGATTTTTTGAAGGGTTTTTTTGTGTCTCTATTGCCTTCAGTTGTGCTCTAATCTTAGTTATTTCTTGTCTTCTGCTAGCTTTTGAGTATTTTTTATCTTGCTCCTCTAGCTCTTTCAATTTTGATGATAAGCTTTCGATTTTAGATCTTTTTTTTGCTTCTCATGTAGGCATTTATTACTATAAGTTTCCCTTAGACACTGCTTTAAATATGTCCCAGAAATTCTGGTATGTTGTATCTTCATTCTCACTGGTTTCAAAGAACATCTTTATTTCTACCTTCATTTCATTGTTTATTGAGTCAACATTCAAGAGCCAGTTGTTCAGTTTCCATGAGGTTGTGTGGTTTTGAGTTAGTTTCTTAATCCTGAGTTCTAATTTTATTGCCCTGTGGTCTGAGAGACTGTTTGTTATGATTTCCATTCTTTTGCATTAGCTGAGGAGTGATTTACTTCCAATTATATGGTCAATTTTAGAGTAGGTGTGATGTGGTGCTGACAAAAATGTATATTCTGTGGATTTGGGATGGAGAGTTCTGTAGATGGTTATTAGGTTTGCTTGGTCCAGATCTGAGTTCAAGTCCTGGATATCCTTGTTAATTTTCTGTCTCATTGATCTGTCTAATATTGACAGTGGAGTGTTAAAGTCTCCCAATATTATTGTGTGGAAGTCTAAGTCTCCTTGTAGGTTGTTAAGAACTTGCTTTATGTATCTGGGTGCTCCTGTATTGGGTGCGTATACATTTAGGATCATTAGCTCTTCTTGTTGCGTTGATCCTTTTACCATTATGTAATGTGCTTCTTTGTCTCTTTTGATCTTTGTTTGTTTAAAGTCTATTTTATCAGAGACTAGGATTGCAACTCCTGCTTTTTTTGCTCTCCATTTGCTTGGTAAATCTTCCTTCATCCCTTTATTTTGAGCCTATGTGTATCCCAGAACCTAAAGTGCAATAAAATATATATTTAAAAAAAAGACTGATGTAAGGCCTGTGTCTTTGTCCTTAGCTTAGACAGTAGCTACCTGCACCTACAGGACCTGGTCCCTCCTGCTGGCTATGAACACTAGCCTGAAAACCGCTGCCTAACTCCACACAACAGGATGTACAAAAAGTGACAGAAAGCGAATAGCCACAATTCTAGTTTCAGAGCTTATCTCAGGTCTTCTGCTCTTGCAGGTTCTTTAGACAATGATTCCTAATGTGTCATGCTGTAACCAACTTTCCTGTTTTCCATCCCTTGTTTTTATGGACTTCTAGTACTATTCACAAGACAATAGTGACCCTGCATCAAGGAAAGTGGGCTACATCTCAAGATGTCATAGAGTTTCATTGTGTGATTTACAATCAGCCATATAATAGGCCTCACTTCCAGAGTGAAGGTCTAACCCTTTGTGGAAATCCGCATATGGTTCCTCTCCTCTTCTTGAAAGTCCATATGTGGCCCTCTCCACTCTCCTAGCCAGTAGTTGTTCAGAGGAATAAATAATCCATATTTTCTTTAGAAAAGCCTTCATACTTAGGAAATCTGGGGACACCTCTATTAATTTGGGTGACCTCTGATATTTTGACCACTGAGGAAAAAATGTGGTTTTAAGACTGATCCTGGGAAACTTAGCAACAGGTCTTTGTCTTTGCATCTTTCAAGCCAACTTTAACAAGTGGAGCCTCAAAGAAATTCTTATAGATCTCCTCGTCTCTCTGAAAGCAGTGAGAAGCAAGGAATAGAAAGGAATGTAAAGTGGTTAGACATTAAACAGATACGATACCACATTTATAATTCACCTCCATAGTCATTTATTTCCTAGAGTCATTTTCTTAACTCATCTGTCCTGTTGTACTGTACAACTTGCAAACCTATACTTGTTATTGAACTTGCTGCCTCAGACAATGTCCCTGGACTCAACCTTTTATCTGATTAGATGTACATATGTTATTTAGTGTACTGGCCTTTCTGAAGTTCTGTTCCTTTAGAGTAAGATCTATTCTGCTGCTGTTCACACAATTTATGTCTGTGTTTCAGTAATAGAAATACTTGGTTATTGACTATTTAGTAAAAATTATTGAAGAAAAATGGAATGATATTATGCCTTACACTTTCCCAAGACTTAAATATTTTACTATTTTTGTTGCTAGTAATAAGTAACAATCACTTAAAAATTCTTGAATTCAGAATGGAAATTATATTCATGGCAGTTTTTAACCTAGTGAGCTCTGTTGAGTGCGTGAAGTGTCAATGTGGTGACTTGATTTTAAATTTAACTTTAGTGGAGTAAATGAGAATTTCCAAGGATACAAAATGACTATGGTGTATTTTAATATTGAAGATGTAATCTAAATAATTATGAAACAGTCTTTTCTGGGGTATGAACCATGCTTTGTTTACCTTTTTATCTTCTATGGTACATACAAGGCATGCAGTAGATGTTAGTTGAAGAACCAGTGAACAAAAAATAGAAAAAAGGAATGACTTTTCCATTTAGCAAACTTATTGTGAGATATTTCATAAGATAGCTAAATGCACACAGACCAAGATAATGCTACTCAAAGTGAATATTAGACTTTCAAAATGTAGTTCACATTCTATTTTCAAGTAAGCATGTTTTCTAATAGGAAATAAATTTCAAAATTATAATGGAAGTCAATAAGCAAATATAATTTAATGTACACATTTACTTTCTAAGACTGTGTTTTCCACAACTATGTTTAATGCATCAAATTAGGCCAGTATCCTAAGTCAAGATAATATAGCTGATGATGTCACCTTGTAAAAAACTTACTGACTATTCATGGGAGAGATTCTTCTATCTTAAATAATACCAACTGGAAAAATCAATAGCTGTATGACACACCTAAAACAGTTATATGTATGACTTTGGTCCTATGACTTAATGTTCGAGGAGGACTTTAAATAAATTTGCTCTATATTTTATTATTAATTTTATTATTAATTGAAACTCTCTCTCCAATGCAAATATTGCATAAAAACATAAACTACAACTTATGCAAGTGTGTACAACGACTTTTGGATCCAGATTCAGGAGGGTTTTTTTTTTCTTTCTTTTTTGGTCCAAGGTTAAGGAAAGAGTTGGATTTTGTGCCCATCTTCCTCATATGTAGAAATAGGGCTTCATCCTAATTAGCTTATCATTTCTTCTCCTAGAAATCTGCTCAGTGGTTTCTGTAGCAATCAGGATAGGTGAAGAGGATATGTTGGAAACAAACAATCCCAATTTTTTGGTGGCGTAAAGTATCAAAGTTTATTTCTCACTTTCCCAGGCTACTGGAGCCTCTGCAATCCTGAACATTGTCAGTCACTGTAGCAAAGAAAAGGAAAGAAGTCCGTAAGTCTCACACTGGCTCTTAAAGCTTCCATCTGAAAATGCCACAGGTCACTATTTCACTCATCAAAATAAGTCACAAGGCCACATCTAATTCCAAGAAGACAGGAAGTATAATTCTATCATTTGTCCAGTAGGAAAACCAGAAATTATTAATGAAAAGTACTAATGACTGATGATATTCCCTTGTCCTAACCCACCTATGTTAGTCGGGGAATATATGATTTCTCTTAAATTATCTGTATTTAATTAAAATGACTTATTTTTAGAGTGCAGGCCACTCTCAAAGGTCAGCATTAAGTCATAGTTTATATTGCTATCTGATTTCTACTAGTTTTTACTGTCAGGGTGACTTATCAAGTAACTTCTGTTAAATTTTTAAGTATTCATTCCCACCTCTTCCCACTCTCATTTTGCAATAAGCCATCTGCTTAGTATGTGATAAAATCAAGGGCTCAGTTTTCAAAATTAGGTGCTTAATTAGATTGGCTAACCCACTGGGTAGGGACTGCTTTGAACTGCCTCAAATTCTATAGAATATCTCAAGAAATAGCTTGCAGTGCTGTTGTTATTCACCAAATCTTTAATTTGATGACTAAGCTATGGAGTTGACTGTCTATGTGCCTCAGTGCCTATTTGAAGATTCCAAGTAGGCTATGGGTATCTGAAGGATATTGGGGTAGGGTTTGGCTATCATCAATAAAATACTCACACTTCAAATGTTGCACACTAGTGTTGATATGTGTAAATGTATTTAATGCCATTGTATCAGAGCATCATCTTCAATAGACTTTTGTCAACTTTGAATCTCCCTGGTGACAAACCATCTCCCTGGTAACAAACCATTGGCACATGTTTATTGGAACAGCTCTGTTGTAAATAAATTCAATCAGCAAATTAAAACTGTTATAAGCCTTGATGCCACCAAATGTAAGCTGTAGACTCTCCCTCATTGCAACCCCAGCCCTAAGCAAAATTGTGATGAAAATAAGAACAATAATGTGACCCTTGCTTCTTTCAATGTCAGTTTGTAAATTAGATGATCAATATTCTGCATTATTAAATTTCTGAAAATATATAAAGGATCATCCTTCCTAACTTCTGTAACGACTGTATTTCTTTAAGGCCATATGGAAGATATTTGTTTCAAGAGTTTAAGATGTGGCAGTTGGTTGTTGGCCCATCTGTATAAACATGGTAAACAAGTATAAGTATGACTTAATGTTAGAATAGTTCTCCATTAGTGAAATCTCATAAATTGCTCTGCCAAGCCCAGCCTTTTATACATTTTCCGTACTTTGTCAAGTGTAAACTTTGTTATCTTTTGGTAAATTTGATTTCTCATATAGACTATATGCTTAGTTGTAGAAAGTAGCCAATTTTAAAACGTACTAAGATATTTTCTAATCTATCAGCTAAAATGAGACACTGGTGTTTTCAGTATTGTGGTTAGATTCCCATCATTCCTTCTTTGATCTTGAGGTATAATTATAATGAGCATAGTGAGCATATGTGTGTGTGTGTGTGTGTGTGTGTGTGTGTGTGTGTGTGTGTGCATTTTTCTAATTTCTATTATATTAAGAGGAAGAACGATCCTTCAGAGACACTTAGCTAAAGAAAAGTTGAACTGAGATAATCCAAGCACTACAGAACTGCCATTCTCTTCAGATACAGGGTCAATATTATTGGCCTCAGTTAATAATAATTTTGATGTATATTATAGTAACTATTGCCTGAAGGTGTTGTCATAGACATGAATATCAATGTAATTTCCAGAGGAGTTTACAGTGAAAGAAAAAACTGTAAAAGTATAAAGTATATTTATATAAAGTATATCTTGCATGATCTTGAAAAGGAAAAAAAATATAAATATCCCATATCCAAATTGTCATACGTGTTTCAAAAGTCATGTAAAAGCACATTCTACTATGATTTATTGAGTGATTGATATGTTGATTATACTATTAATAAATTCTTGGTGGGCATTATCTCACTTAATTCTTATAGCAATCCTGTGAAATGCACACCAATATTATTTTCACTTTTTATACAAAGAAACAAGCTCAGATAAATATATTAACTTATCCAAGATTATGCAGCCAGTAAGTGATATAAGTGAGATCCAACTCAGGTCCGTTTCATACCAATGTTGTGTTACAGAATTATAAAATAAGGTAAACCCTAATTTCTGGTTGAAAGTAGTAACTCCTCAAATAGAACAGCACCTGACACATAGTAGGGGCTTAAAAACTGTTTATTAAATGAATTAATAATAGTGAGTTTAATTTTACTAAGTGTGGTAGGTGGAAATCTAAAATGTCACCCACAATTTACCGCTAACATGCTCCCTGACCATATACACATCCTGTACAGTACCTGGGATGTAAATATTATGAATCTTACTTCTGTAGTTAGATTATGTTATATGACACAGTCAACCCTAAGATAAGAAAATTATCTGGGAGGCCCTGACATGATCACAAAAACCCTTTAAAGCAGCGTTTTCTCTAGCTAGTTATAGAAGATGTCAGAGGTTTGAAACGTGAAAATACCTTAACATGTCATTGCTAGCTTGAATATGGAGAGGGAAATAATGCAAAAAAAAAAATGTAAATACACTTTAGTAGATGAGAGTGGCACTAAGCTGACAGCCAGTAAAAAAATGGGGAACTCAGTCTAAAACCACAAGGAAGTGAATACTGTGAATTACACTTATGAGCTTGGAATGAAAATTTTCCCCAGTGCTTCCAGATAAAAACTCAGCCCAATTACCTTGATTTTAGCCTTGTGAAATTCTACTTGGAGAACACAATCATAGTTTAGCCTTGTGAAATTCTACCTATAGAACACAATCATAGTTTGCTAGACTTCTAAAGAATTATGAGCTTATAAATCAGTGGTATTTTAAGCTACTATTTTGTGGTAATTTGTTACACAATGATAGAAAATTAATACACCAGTTAAGTAACTGTGGAGCATATGGTCCTTATTTTGAAAAATATTTTAAGGATTGACAGTTGGCTTTTTATATAAAGTTGTTGAACCAGTATTTTAAAATTTTATGCAGAGCAAGTAACACTGTCTATGGAAAGTTTTCATTGTTAGTCTTTATATATTTGTGAAAATAGCCCAATAATTCTAAGATCAACAACAAATTTAAAAAATCACATGTACTTTTTTTCCTCTTTAACTCATCAAATTTCATACTATACTGGCTGTAAAAGAGGGACCAGAGAGAGTATACCAGTTAGTGACCCACGAGGAGGTGTGCTATACTCCAGAACAACTGCTTGAGTTTTCTAATTTATAAAAGTAGAAATCTGGAGAACAGACATGGGAATGGATACTAACGGTGTCAGATAATGATAGAAGGAGCATAAAGTTGTATCAGGCTGAATTTATTGATATGGATCACTAAGCAGGTATTCTGTATTTAATGCTATTAATAATTCTGGTCTAGCATATTTTAGATAGATCTTTTCAAAAGTTTCAATCAGACATCCAGCTATAACACTATTGTGATGGTTAATATTGTGTGTCAACTTAATGGATTGAAGGATGCAAAGTATCATTCCTGGGTGTGTCTGTAAGGGTGCTGCCAAAGGAGATTAGCATTTGAGTCAGTAGGGTAGGAGAGACAGACCCATTCTCAATCTGGGTGAGCATTATCTAATCAGCTGCCAGTGCAGCTAGAATAAAGCAGGCAGAATAAGTTGGAAAGAGCAGACTTAATGCTGAGTCTTCTTGTCTTCATCTTTATCCTGTGCTGGATGCTTCCAGCTCTCGAACAATAGATTCCAGGTTCTTAAGCTTTTGGACTCTTGCGCCCATACCCGCAGTTTGCCAGGGGCTCTCAGCCTTCAGCCACAGACTGAAGGCTGCAACATTGGGTTCCCTACTTTTGAGGTTTTGGGATTTAGACTGACTTCTTTGCTCCTTAGCTTGCAGATGGCCTATCGTGGGACTTCACTTTGTGACTGTGTGAATCAATTCTCCTTAATGAACTACCTTCATATATACATATGGATCTCACTTATATCACTAACTGGCTGCATAATCTTGGATAAGTTAATATATTTGTCTGAGCTTGTTTCTTTGTATAAAAAGTGAGAATAATATTGGTATGTATTTCACAGGATTGCTATAAGAATCTTATTACTTCTGTTCCTTTAGAGAACTCTGACTAATACAACTATTAACTGAATCTTTGGTAGCAATTACTGCAATGTGTGATATATAGCCTAAGAACTTTCTAGAAACATAGTTACATTATATGTAAGAGTATAATCTGAATTCTATCATGTGTTAAGAGTTATGGGATCTATATGATATCATATTTAAGAATTTGAGCTCTTTGCTGTCATTTAAAATATTATATTTACCTGTGGTAAAGGGACAGGGTGCGTATCTCTGTAATACTAGAAGGCAACAAATGTATTACAAGCAGTGGGGAATTTGGTAAAACTGATGCAGCTTTTGGCTTATACTTCAATATGATTTGGTGTGAAACTCAGTTTGCAGAAATGTCATTCCAAGTGATAGTGTCAGAGGTTGAGTGAATACAGCTATGTTTTTATCCTAATGGGAATGTCCCATACTGAAAGCTAGGAACAAAATCTTTTTACTTGTAAACTGAGCAAATTTGATCTGGAAATCACTGAAAGAGAATAAATATGGAGCCCCAAGACTCCATACAGAGTCATTTTAATAGTTATTTTTCTGCCTATAAATATACTTTCAGTGAAAAAGCTGGCAGCTTTTTCACTGAAAGCTGAATGGTATGGTATTGGTATGGTATATGGTATATGGTATATGGTATATGGTATATGGTATATGGTATATGGTATTGAACACCACACCTGCAGTTTGGTTGAAAGAATAGACACAAACCTGTCAACTCCCAGTGGTTGCAGTTTGGTTGAAAGACTAGGTACAAACCTGTCAACTCATAGCAGCTTTCTCCATAAGCACCAGTATCACTTAAAGCCTGGGATGGACTCTTTTTATGGTAGAACTACTTTATTCAAAGGTCCTGACTCCAAAGAAGAAGTAAATGCAACTGAGATAATAGAATAACATTGACTGGTTGCACAATCTCTATAATGTTAGGGAAGCATGAAAATGTTTATTTTCAATATTCTTTAGTCTTAACCAAAGAGCTTATTATTATCTTTTCCTCTGGGAAATTTAGTATTTTTAAAAATCATTGTGTGCTCTATTAGTCAGGATTTTCTACATTTAAGCCAAACCAGAAGTTAATACAGTGGGATCATATGATTTATATTTTGCAGCCTATAGGTCATCACGTGATTTCAGCCAAATAAATTATTTAGAAAACATTTTAGGGCTCTCTGAGAATTTGCAGTTTCTGCATCTCCTTTACTGACCTATATCTTCTGACCTGCATTACTCAAAGTTTCAAAATAAGAAGTAGCCTTAATTTTCTGTAAGAACATTTTTTCTACTTATACATTCATCTGAAAGGACTAGACCATAACTATGTTGTAAAGAATTTTCAGGCAAAGGTTATGCAGTTTCTTTGAAGAAAGGTTCTGTTTCATTGTAATCATGAATCTAGAGAAAGGAAACACATGTATGTACAGAGAAACATCAAATAATAGAATCTAGTGTGCTTTTTGCTTATTAGTTCAATTATTTTCTTAGATAATTGTGTCCTTAAGTTAATTATATTATTCTAAGTATTATATCAATGGTCATAACAATTCAATTACAAAGACTCAACAGGGGTATTTGAGAGTAGTCCTTTGTTAGATTTAGGAAGGGTAATTGAATAAAGAAAAGGCTGACTACGGTCTTATGCCCAATTCGTTGTTTAAAGTGAGAAGAGTATTTGGCCTGGCCTTTGCTCCACTGTTGTTAAGCTTGTTTCTCCTTTCACCTGAATTCATTAAATATCACCGTAAAACAGGGCTTAAAAACTTTAGCCTGTGGGCCAAATCAGACTCACTACCTGTTTTTTGAACATTAAAAAAAAAAAGTAATAGCAGTCTTTCAGAACACAGTGCAATCAAATTAGAACTCAGGATTAAGAAATTCACTCAAAACCACACAACTACATGGAAATTGAATGACCTGCACTTGAATGACTCCTGTGTACATAAAGAAATTAAGGTAGAGATCAAGTTCTTTTAAGCCAATGAGAACAAAGAGACAACATACCAGAATCTCTGGCTCACAGCTAGAGCAGTGTTAAGAGGGAAATTTATAGCACTAAATAACCACATCAGAAAACTGGAAAGTTATCAAACTGATACACTAACATTAATATTAGAAGAGCTAGAGAAGAAAGGAAAAACAAATCTAAAAGCTCACAGAAGACAAAAATGTAACTAAGATCAGAGCAGAACTGAAGGAGATATAGGCACAAAAAACCCTTTCAAAAATCAATGAATCCAGCAGGTAGGTTTTCAAAAAAATTAACAAAATAGGTGGACTTTTAGTTAGATTAATAAAGAAGAAAAGAGAGAAGAATTAAATAGAAACAATAAAAAACAATAAAGGGGACATTACCACTGACCCAACAGAAATACAAACTAACATCAGGGAATACTATAAGCACCTTATGCAGATAAACTAGAAAATCTAGAAAAAATGCATAAATTCCTGGACACAAACACCATCCCATTACTAATTAAAAAAAAAAAAAAAAAAAGTCAAATCCCTGAATAGATCAAAAAGTTCTGAAATTGAGGCAGTAATTAATAGCCACACATTTAAAAAAAGCCCAGGGCCGGACAGATTCACTGCTGAATTCTACCAGAGGTACAAAAAGGAGTTGGTACCATTCCTTCTGAAACTATTCCAAACAATTGAAAATGAGGGTCTGTCTCTTCCCTAATTCATTTTATGAGGGCAGCATCATCCTGATACTAAAACCTGGCAGAGACGCAACAAAAGAAGGAAACTTCAGGCCAGGGATATTGATCAGCAGGGATATTGATCCCTGATGAACATCAGTGTGAAAATCTTTAATAGCCGGGCGCGGTGGCTCAAGCCTGTAATCCCAGCACTTTGGGAGGCCGAGGCGGGTGGATCACGAGGTCGAGGGATCGAGACCATCCTGGTCATCATGGTGAAACCCCGTCTCTACTAAAAATACAAAAAATTAGCTGGGCATGGTGGCACGTGCCTGTAATCCCAGCTACTCAGGAGGCTCAGGCAGGAGAATTGCTTGAACCCAGGAGGCGGAGGTTGCGGTGAGCCGAGATCGCGCCATTGCACTTCAGCCTGGGTAACAAGAGCGAAACTCCGTCTCAAAAAAAAAAAAAAAATCTTTAATAAAACACAGGCAAACTGGATCCAGCAGCACATCAAAAACCTTACCCACCACAATCTTGTTGATTTCATCCCTGGGATGCATGGCTGGTTCAACATATGCAAATCAATAAACGTAATCCATCACAAAAACAGAACCTATAACAAAAACCACACGATTATCTCAAAGGATGCAGAAAAGACCTTCCATAAAATTCAACATCCCTTCATGTTGAAAATTCTCAATAAACTAGGTATTGATGGAAAATATCTCAAAATAATAAGAGCTATTTATGACAAACCCAGAGCCAGTATCATACTGAATGGGCAAAAGCAGGATCCACACCCTTAGAAAAATGGCACAAGAATGCCCTCTCTCAACACCCCTATTCAACATAGTATTGCAAATTCTGGTCAGGGCAATTAGGAGAGAGAAAGAAATAAAGGGTATTCAAATAGAAAGAAAGGAAGTGAAATTATCTCTGTTTGCAGATGACATGATTCTATATTTTGAAAACCCCAGTGTCTCAGCTCAAAAAGCTTTAAGCTGATAAGTAACTTCAGCAAAATCTCAGGATACAAAAATCAATGTGCAAAAATGACAAGCATTCCTATACACCAACAATAGACAAGCAAAGAGCCAAATCATGAATGGACTTCCATTCACAATTGCTACAAAGAGAATAAAATACATAGAAATACAGCTTACAAGGGTTGTGAAGGACCTCTTCAAGGAGAACTACAAACCACTGCTCAAGGAAATAGCAGAGAACACAAACAAATGGAAAAACATTCATTCCATCCTCATGGATAGAAAGAATCAGGATTTTGAAAATGACCATATTGCCCAAAGTAATTTATAGATTCAATGCTATTCCCATCAAAGTACCATTAACATTTTTTCACAGATTTAGAAAACCAACTTTAAATTTCATATGGGATGAAAAAAGAGCCTGCATAGCAAAGACAATCCTAAGGAAAAATAACCAAGCTGGAGGGATCACACTACCTGACTTCAAACTGTACTACAAGGCTACATTAACCAAGAAAACATGGCACTAGTACCAAAACAGACATATAGACCAATGGAGCAGAACTGATATCTCAGAAGAAATACTACCACACATCTACAACCATCTGATCTTCAACAAACCTGACAAAAACAAGCAATGGGGAAAGGATTCTCTAATTAATAAACGGTGCTGGGAAAACTGGTGCTGGGAAAACTGATTAGCCACAGGCAGAAAACTGAAACTGAAACCCTTCCTTACACCTGATACCAAAATTAACTCAAGATGGATAAAACACTTAAATGTAAAATCCAAAATCATAAAAATCCTAGAAGAAAAACTGGGCAATAACGTTTAGGACATAGTTATGAGCAAAGACTTCATGACTAAAACACCAAAAGCAATGGCAACAAAAGTCAAAATTCACAAATTGGATCTAATTAAACTAAATAGCTTCTGCACAGCAAAAGAAATTAGCATCAGAGTGAACAGTGAAGAGAATGAGAGGTGCAATCTATCCATCTGACAAAGGTCTAATATCCAGAATCTACAAGGAACTTAAACAAATTTCCAAGAAATAAACAAACAACCCCATCAAAAAATGGGCAAAGGATATGAGCAGACATTTCTCAAAAGAAGATATTTATGCATTCAAGAAACATATGAAAAAAAACTTGTCATCAGTGATCATTAGGGAATTGCAAATCAAAACCACAATGAGATACCATCTCACACAAGTCAAAGTGGTGATTATCATAAAGTAAAGAAACAATAGATGCTGGTGAGGTTGTGGAGAAATAGGAATGTTTTTACACTGTTGGTGGGAATGTAAATTAGTTCAACCATTGTGGAAGACAGTGTGAGGATTTCACAAAGATCTAGAACCAGAAATATCATTTGACGTAGCAATCCTGTTACTGGGTATATACTCAATGGAATATAAACTATTCTACTATAAATACACATACACATGTATATTAGTTGCAGCAGTATTTACAATAGCAAAAACATTGGACCAGCCCAAATACTCATCAATGATAGACTGGATAGAGAAAATGTGGCACATATACAATATTGAGTAGTATGCAGCCTTGAAAAGGATTAAGATCATGTCCTTCACAGGGACATGGATGAAGCTGAAAGTCATAATTCTCAGCAAACTAACTCTGCCAATTAAACAGTAACTTTCCATTCCCCCTTCTTGGCTCTTGGCAACACCATTCTGTTTTCTGGCTCTATGATTTTGACAACTTTGGGAACTTTATATAAGTAGAATCATACAATATTTGTTCTTTTTTTGTCTGGTTTATTTCACTATGCATAATGTCTTCGAGATTCATGCATGTTTTAGCAAGTGTCCAAATTTCCTTCCTTGTTAAGGTTCAATAATATTCCATTGTATGGATAGGCCATAATTTTCTTATCAAATCATCCATTTATAGGCATTTGGGTTGATTCCATTTCTTTACTATTATGAATAATACTGCTATTAACATAAGTGTGCCAGTATTTATTCAAGTCACTGCTTTTATTTCTTTTGTTTGTATAGACAGAAGTGAAGTTGCTGTTACCTTTGTTAACTTAATGTTTAATTACTTGAGGAACTGTTTTCCACAGTAGCTACACCATTTTACACCCCCACAAGCATTTCATGAGTTTCAATTTCTCCTCATCTTAGACAACACTTACTATTTTCTGTGGTTTTGATAATAGACATTCTAATAGATGCAAAGTGCTATCTCATTGTAGTTTTAATTTGTGTTTCTCAAATAAGTAGTGATGTGGAGTATCTTTCCATATGCTTATTGATCATCTTTATATCTTATTTAGAGAAATGTCTATTAACGTAATTTGTGCATTTTTGAATTGGGTTGCTTGCTTTATTACTGTTGACTTGTAGGAGTCCTTTATATATCCTGAATGTTAAGCCTTTACCAGATATAAGATTTCAAATATTTTCTCTTATTCTGTGCATTGATGTTTTACTCTCTTGATAGTGTCCTTTGATGCACAAATGTATTTAATTTTAATGAAATTAAACTTAACCTATTTTTGTTGTGTTATTGCCTGTGCTTTTGGTATAATAGCCAAGAAATTATTGCCAAACACAATGTCATGAAGGTTCCCCCTATATTTCCTTCTAGGAGTTTCATAGTTTCTGCTTTTAAAGGTAGGTCTTTGATCAATTTTCTTTGTCTATGATATAAGTTAAGGGTCTAACTTCATTATTTTTCATGTAGATATCCATGACTATTTTGTTTTTTCTTCATTCTGTCAATGTGATATATTAATATTGATTGATTTATCTATGTTGAACCATCATTGCATCACAGTAACAAATTCTTTTAATGGACTGTTGAATATGATTTACAAAGTTTTTTTTTTTTAGAGTTTTTGCATAAACATTCATAAGGATTGTTTTCCTGTAGTTTTCTTTTTCTGTCTTTGCCTCGCTTTGGTATCACACAATGTTTGCCCTCATAGAATGAGTTAAGAAGTATTCCTTCTTGTTAAATTTTTAGGAAGATTTTGAAATATATTTGTGTTAATTCTTCTTTAAAAGTTTGATAAAACTGACCAGCGAAGCCATCAGATTTTGGGCTTTTTTTTGTTAGAAGGTTTTTGAATCCTGATTTGACATCATTATTAGTTACAGGTGCATTCAGATTTTCTATCTTTTACGAAAATATTTAGTTTTGGTAGGCCATGTGTGTATGGAATTTGTCACTTTCATTTAGATAATCCAATTTGATGTAGAATTCTCCATAGTACTCTTTTATAATCATTTTTATTTATGTAAAATTACTAGTAATGACCAAAGCTTTATTTCTGATTATAGATATTTGACAATTTTTTCTTTTTATCACTCAATATGTCTATAGATATGCCATTTTATTAATTTTTATCAAAGAACAAATTAGTGATTTATTAACTCTATTGCCTTCATATTGTCTATTTTATTTATATAAGCTTTTTTATGTTCTTTATTTTTTTAACATCATGTTTAATTTGCTCTTTCCTTTTACCTTGAGAAACTAGAGGTTTATTTGAGATATTTCTTCTGTTTTAATCTAAGTATTTACAGCCATAAATATTTCTCATAGCACTGCTTTTACTGCATCCATTAAATTTTGGTATGTTGTATTTTTATTTTAATCATCTCAAGATATTTTCCAACTTTCTTTGTAATTTTTCATTTATCCATTTGCTATTTAAGACTATGCTGCTTAATTTTCACATATTTGGGAATTTCTCAGTTTTCTTTCTGTAATGGATTTTTAGTTTTATTTTATAGGTTTTGGGAAAGATATTTTGTATGATTTAAATCTTTTAAAATTTAGAAAACTTGTTTTTTGACCTAACATAATCTATACTAGAGAATTTATCATGTACACTTGAGAAAAATTTGCACTCTGTTGTTGCATGAAGTGTTCTATATATGTTTGTTAGATCTAAGGGGTCTACAGTGCTGTTTAAGTTCTCTATTCTCTTACTGATTTTATCTCTGGTTGTTCTACCTATTATTGAAGGTAAAGGCTTTTACCATTATTGCAGAGCTATCTATTTGTCACTTCAATTTTGTTAATTTCACTTATGTTTTTGGAGATTTAATGTTTGATGCATATGTATTTATATTTGTATATCTTCTTGAAAAATTAACACTTTTATTAATGTTCCTTATCTTGTAAAAGTTTTGACATAAAGTGTATCTTGTCTGATATTAGTGTAGCCATCTATGCTCTCTTTTGTTTACCATTTGCATGGAATATATTTTTCTATATGTTCTCTTTTTTTTTTTTTTTTTTTTTTTTTTGAGACGGAGTTTCACTCTTGTTACCCATGCTGGAGTGTAATGGCGCAATCTTGGCTCACCACAATCTCTGCCTCCTGGCTTCAAGCAATTCTCCTGCCTCAGCCTCCCGAGTAGCTGGGACTATAGGTGCGCGCCACCATACCCAGCTAATTTTTGTATCTTTAGTAGAGACAGGTTTTCACCATGTTGACCAGGATGGTCTTAATCTCTTGACCTCGTGATCCACCCACCTCGGCCTCCCAAAGTGCGGAGATTATAGGTGTGAGCCACCGTGCCTAGCCCTCTATATGTTCACTTTTAATCTATTTGTGTCTTCATATTTTGGCTATGTTTCCTCCAAAACCTGGCAGAGACACAATGAAAGAAGAAAGCTTCAGATCAATATACCTGTTGAACATAGATGCAAAAATTTTCAACAAAATATTAGCAAACAAAATCCAGCAGCACATCAAAAAGCTAATCTACCACAATCAAATAGGCTTTATTTCTGGGAGGCATGGCTGGTGCAACATAAGCAAATCAATAAATGTGGTTCATCAAATGAACAGAACTAAGAACAATAACCATGTGACCATCTCAACAGATGCAAAAAGGCTTTTGATAAAAATTCAACATTTCCTTATGTTAAAAACCCTCCAAAAAACTAGGCACTGAAGGATCATACCTCAAAATAATAAGAGTTATCTTTGACAAACCCACATCCGGTGTCAAACTGAACAGGTGAAAGGTGGAAGCATTTCCCTTAAGGACTGGGACAAGACAATGATGCCAATTCTCACTACTCCTACATAAAGAAAGTAAAAATGTGTCTTCAAAGATGATATGATTCTATACCTGGAAAACCCATTCTCTGCCCAAATGATCCTTGAATTGAAAAAATTCAGTAAAGTTTCAGGATACAAAATCAATCTATAAAAATCAGTGCATTTCTATACACCAATATAGTCCAAGCTGAGAGCCAAATCAGGAATGCAATCCCATTCACAATTAAAAATAAATAAATGAATAAAAAATAAATAAAAATAAAATCCTAGGAATACAGCTAACCCAGGAGGTGAATGATCCATACAAGGAAAGTTACAAAACATTACTTGAAGAAATCAGAGATGACACAAACAAAAATGGAAAAAAAAAATTCATGCTAATAGGTAGGAAGAATCAATATTGTTAAAATGTCCTTGCTGCTATTCCTATCAAACTAACAATGTTGTTTTTCACATAATTAGAAAAACACTATTCTGATATTTATATGAAATCCAAAAAAAATAAAAAATAAAAATAAATCCTGAATAGTCAGGGCAATCCTAAGCGAGCAGACAATATGGAGTCATCACATTACCCAACTTCAAACTATTTATCAAGGCTACAGTTATCAAAATGACATATTTGTACAAAAATAGACACATAAACAAATGGAGAAGATAAGAAAAACCTAGAAGTAAAGCCACACACCTGTGATCTCTGAGAAAATTGACAATAATAAACAACGGGAACAGGACTGATGTGGTCTGGTTTTGTGTACCCACCAAAATCTCAGGTCGAATTGTAATCCCCAGGTGTTGGAAGAATGGCCTGCTGTGAGGTAGTTGAAACATGGGGCAGACTTCCCCCATGCTTTTCTTATGATAGTGACTGAGTTCTTATGAAATCTTGTTGTTTAAAAATGTGTAGTGCTTCCTCCTTCATGCTTTCTCTCTCCTCCCAACATGTGTTCCCAGCCATGTCACCTGTACAGTCTATGGAACTTTGAGTTAATTAAACCTCGGTTCTTTATAAATCACTCAGTCTCTGGTAGCTCTTTATAGCAGTGTGAAAACAGACTAATACAAAAAATTGGTACTAGAGAAATGGAGCATTACTATAGAGATACCTGAAAATGTGGAAGTGACTTTGGAACTGTGTAATGAGCAGAGTTTGGAACAGTTTGGAGGGCTCAGAAGAAGACAGGAAGATGAGGGAACGTTTGAAACTTTCTAGAGACTTTTTCAATGGTTGTAACCAAAATGCTGTTAGTGATATGGACAGCGAAGTCCAGAATGAGTTTGTCTCGGATGTAGATGAGGAAGATTTTAGGAAGTGGAGTAAAGGTTACTCTTATTATGCTTTAGCAAAGAGACTAGGGACATTATGTCTCTGCTCTAGAGATCTGTGGAAATTTGAACTTAAGAGAAATGATTTAGGGTATCCAGCAGAAGAAATTTCTAAGCAGCAAAGCATTCAAGAAATGACCTGGCTGCTTCTCACAGCATAAGCTTATGTGAACAAACAGAGATTATCTGAAACTGAAACTTGTATTTAAAAGGAAAAGAGAGCATAAATGTTTGGAAAGTTTGCAGCCTATCCGTGTGGTTAAAAAAAAGAAAAAAAAATCCTGGGAGAAATTCAAGCCAGTTGCAGAAATTTGCATGAGTAAAGAGGAGTCAAATATTAATAGCCAAGACAATGGGGAAAATGCCTCCTGAGCATCTCAAATAGCTTTGTCATAGCCCCTCCCATCACAGACCCAGAGGTCTAGGAGGAAAAAGTGGTTTCATGAACGCTGCTGCTCTGTGAACCCTTGGGCCATGGCATTCTGCATCCTAGCAGCTCCAGCTCCAGCCATGGCTTAAAGGGGACAAGGTACATCTTGGATCATTCCTTCAGAGGGTGCAAGCCCCAAACCTTGATGGCTTCCATGTGGTGCTGAGCCTGTACATACACAGAAAGCAAGAGTTGAGGTTTGGGAGCCTCCACCTAGATTTCAGAGGATGTACAACAACACCTCGATGTTTCATACAGGCAGAGGTCTGCTACAGGGCTTGACCCCTCATGGAGAACTTTCACCAGTGCAGTACAGAAGGGAAATGTGGGATTGGAGCCCCTGCACAGAGTCCCCACTGAGTCACTGCCTAGTGGAGCTGTGAGAGGAAGGCCACCATCCTTTAGACCCCAGAATTGTAGATCCATCAGCAGCTTGGACTGTGCACCTGGAAATGTCACTGTCACTCAACACCAGCCAATGAAGGTAGCCAAGGTAGCCATGAGGGCTGTATGCTGCAGAGCCCCAGGGACTAAGCTGCCCAAAAGCTTTGGATTCCACCCCTCACATCAGTGTGTCCTGGATTTGAGACATGGGATCAAAGAAGATTATTTTGGAACTGTAAGATTTAATGACTGCCCTGCTGGCTTCAGACTTGCATGTGGCCTGTAGCCCCTTTGCGATGGCCAGTTTCTCCCTTTTGGAATGGGGTAATTTCCAAATGCCTGTATCCATATTGTGTATTTGAAGTAACTAACTTGTTTTTGATTTTACAAGCTCATAGGCAGAAGGGACTTGCCTTGTCTCAGATGAGATTTTGGACATAGTCTTTTGAGTTAATGTTGAAATGAGTTAAGACTTTGGGAGATCGATGGCAAGGCCTGATTGTGTTTTGAAATGTAAGAAATACATAAGATTTGGGATGGATCATTTCAGTGCTGGAATAATATGGTCTGGCTTTGTGTCCTCATTCAAATTACATGTTGTATTGTAATCCTCATGTGTTAGAGAAGGATCCTAAAAGAAGGTGATTTAATCATGGGACAGGCTTCCCCCTTCTTATTCTTGTTACAGTGAATGAGGTCTCATAAGATCATGTAGTTTAAAAGTGTGTAGTGCTTTCCCATTCTCTCTCTCCCTCATCACCATGTAAAGACATGGTTGCTTCCCACTTGCCCTTCTCCCATAACTGTAAGTTTCCTGAGGCCTCCACAACTATGTTGCTTGCACAGCCTGTGGGACTGTGAATTGACTTAATCTCTTTTCTTTATAAATTACCCATATCAGGTTCTATAAAACTTCTACTAGAATAAATTTGTTCATATGTACAAAATAGCTTGGAATTTTGATTTGTATTGCACTAAATCTGTATATACAGTTGGGAAGAGGTGTCATTTAACAATATTAAATTTACCATTCTTACAACAAGAAAGAGTTTTCTATTTATGTAGACTTTCTATAATTTCTTTTATCAGAGATGAGATAATGAGTAAGTGTTGGATTTTGTCATATGTGTTTTCTGCATTTATTTATATGATTATATGACTTGTATTTCTTTGGCCTACTGATATGGTAGAATATATTGATTTACTTTTGGATGTTTAACCAGTCTTGCATACTTAAAATAAGTCCCAGTCTTGCATACTTAAAATAAATTCCAGTCTTGCATACTTAAAATAAATCCCATTTGCTCATGATGTCTAATTATTTTTATACATTGTAGGATTTAATTTACTAATATGTTGTTGGGATTTTTGCATTTATGTTCGTGTGAAATTAGGTCTATAATTTTTATTTCCTGTAAAATCATTATCAGGTTTTGGTATTAGAGTAATGATAGCAAAAAATGAATTAGAAATGTTCCCTCTGCTTCTACTGTCTTAAAGACATACTAGAAAATTAATATAATTCTTTCCATAACGGAATAGTATTTCTGTTTTTATATCCTTGAGAATTCGCCACACTATCTCCCACAATGGTTGAATTCATTTACACTCCCACCAACAGTGTATAAATGTTCCTTTTTCTCCACTGCCTCAACGGCATCTGCTATTTTTTGACTTTTTAGTAAAAGCCATTTGACCAGTGTGAAACGGTACCTCACTGTGGTTTTGATTTTAATTTCTCGAAAGATCAATGATGTTGAGCATTTTTCATAGGATTGTCAGCCACATGCATGTCTTCTTTTAAAAAGTATTCATGTCCTTTGGCCAATTTTTAATGTTTTTTGTTTAGTTTTCTTGTAAATGTGTTTACATTCCTTATACATGCTAAATATTAGAACTTTTTCAGATGCATAGTTTGCATCTCCCATCTTGTAGGTTCTCTATTTAATCTACTGATAGTTTTCTTTGCTGTGCAGAAGCTCTTTAATTTAATGACATCTCATTTGTCCATCTTTGTTTTTGTTGCTATTGCTTTTTGTGTCTTCATAATGAAATCTTTGTCAATTCTTACATCCAGGATGGTATCATCTAGATGTTCCTCCAGGGTATTCATAGTTTTTGGTTTTACATTTAAGTCTTTCATTCATCTTGAGTTAGTCTCTGTATATGGTATAAGGGAGAAATCCAGTTTCAATCTTCTGCATATGGGTAGCTGGTTTTCCTAGCACCATTTATTAAATAGAGATTCATTTCCCTGCTGCTTGTTTTCGTCAAGTTTGTTGAAGATCAGATAGTTCTAGGTGCGTGGTCTTATTTCTGGGTTCTTTATTCTGTTCTATTGATCTATGTGTCTGTTCTTGTAACAGTACCTTGCTGTTTTGGTTACTGCCCCATAGTATAGTTTGAAGTCTGGTAGTGTTATAGCATGATGCCTCCCACTTTTTTTTTTTTTTCCTTAGGATTGCCTTAGCTATTCAGTCTTTCTTTGGTTCCACATAAATTTTAAAACAGTTTTATTTTCTAGTTCGGTGAAAAATGTCAGTGGTAATTTAATAGGCATAGCATTGAATCTATAAATTGCTTTGAGCACGATGGTCATTTTAACAATATTGATTTCTTCTATCCATGAGCATGGAATGTTTTTCCATTTGTTTATGTCATCTCTGATTTCTTTGAGCAATGGTTTGTAGTTCTCCTTGTAGAAATCTTTCACCTCCCTGTTTAGCCATATTCCTAGTTATTTTTTTTTTTTTTTCTGTGTGTGGCAATTTTAAATGGGATTGAATTTGTGCCTTGACTCTCAGCTTGACTGTTGTTGGTATATAGGAATGTTTGTGATTTTTGCATACTGACTTTGTACTCTGAGACTTTGCTGAAGTTGTCTATCAGCTTAAGACAACTTTGGGCTGGGAGAAATGCCAGATATAGGTGAAAGGGAGGAAGGCATCAAATCACACTGCCACGTGTGTACCTATGCAACAATCTTGCATGTTCTTCACATATACCTCAAAACTTAAAATGCAATAAATAAAAATAAAAAAAATTTCTAGGTACAAAATCATATGGTCTGAAAACAGGGATGATTTGACTTTCTCTTGAGTTTCCTAAGGTGAAAGCTTAGATTATGGACTCTATGTCTTTCTTATTTTCTCATATATCAATTTAGTATCATATACTTCCAGTTAAGCCATATTTTCATTGTACATCTCAAATTTTGATAGCCTATAATTTTATATTCATTTAAAATTTTTTTTCTCTTTAGTTTTCTTTGGTCTTTGTATTATTTAGAAATGTGTTGTTAAATATATAGATACTTGCAGATTTTCCAGCTATCTTTATGGTATGCATTTCTAGCTTAATTCTAATGTGGTCTGAGAACATAATTTTATGATTTTTATTTTTATAAAATTTGTTAAGGGGTGTTTTATTATCAAGAGTATTGCATTTCTTGGTGAATGTTCTATGCAAACCTGAGAAGAATGTGCATTCTGCTGTTGTTGGATGGAATATATCTTTGAGTCTATTATATCAAATTGTTTGATACTGCTGTTTAGGTCAACTACGATTTTATTTCTGTTTGATGTATCAATTACTGAGAGAGGATGTTGATATCTCTAACCAACAATAATAGTATATTTATTCATTTCTTCTTTCATTTCTAACAGTTTTTGGCATCACCTATTTTTTACACTGTTTTTAGGTTCACACACACAGAATTGTTTGGACTTTTTGGATAGTTGGCCTCTTTTTCATTATAAAATGGCTTTTTGTATTCTTGTTTATCATCCTTCTCATGTCTGCTTTATATGAAATTAATATAACTATCCAGGCTTTCCTTTGATAAGAATTAACATGGTATACAGTCCTCCATTTCTTAACTTTCAACCTATTTGTGTCTTTGTATTTAAGGTGAGACTCTTGTAGAGGATATACAGACGATTCTTGTTTTTTATTCACCCCAATTGTGTCTGTCTTTGAATTGGTGTATTTTAGCCCACCCACATGTAAAGTTATCATTGATAGATTTGGATTAACATATGCCATATGTATAATTACTTTATTTATTGCATTTTTTTTTTCTTATTTTCTGCCTTCTATAGTTCTAATTAAAAATCTTAGATGAACTCATTTTATCTACTTGTTCACATACCAGTTTCAACTTAAAAAAAAAAAATGTTTTCAGTGGTTGCCCTAGAGTTTGCAGTGTGTACTTTTAACTAAGTCTGGTATCACACAACTCTGAGTCATTTTATATACTTTATATAAATTCTAACAGAATAATCTGAAGTCATCCCTCCCACCCCTTGCAATGTCGCTGTCATTCATTCCATTTATCTGCATACTATAATCATCCAATACATTATTATTCATTTCAAAAAATTTATGTTATCTCAATTAAGAATAAGATCAACTTGAAATTTTTACTTTACTCTCCTTTATTCATTTCCTGATGTTTTCCTTTCTTTTGTGGATTCACTATTCTGTTCTATATCATTTTCATGATCTCTGAATAGCTACTTTTAACATTTACTTCTGGACAGAAATGTTAGTGATAAAGTTTCTCATTTTTCTTTGTCTGAAAAATATTTTACTTCTCCTTCACTTTGGAAAAACAACTTCACTGAGTAAATAATTCTGGGTTACCGTTTAATTTTCTTTCATTATATTAAATATTTTATTTCACTCTCTTATTTCTTGCATAATTTCAGATGATAAATCCATTGGAATTGTTTTATTTGTCCATCAATTGGCAAGGCATTTTATTTCTTTGGTTTTCATCAAGGTTTTCTTTTTCTTTTCTTTTTTTTTAAATTGTACTTATGTTCCGGGGTACATGTACAGATCATGCAGGATTGTTGCATAGATACACACATGCCCTCGTGGTTTGCTATCTCCATCCCCCCGCCCATCATGTCACCTATATCAGGCATTTCTCCCAGCTTAATCCCTACAGAAACTCCCTACCCCCCATTGTCCTTCCCCTACCCCCCTACCCTCCAACCAACCCCAGTGTGTGATGTTCCCCTCCCAGGGCCTATGTGTTCTCATTGTTCAACACACACCTATAAGTTAGAACGTGGTGTTTGATTTTCTGTTCTTGTGTCACTTTGCTGAGAATAATGGTTTCCAGATGCATCCATGTTCCTACAAAGGACATGGACTCATTGTTTTTTATGGCTGCATAGTATTCCATAGTGTATATGTGCCACATTTTCTTTGTCCAGTCTATCATTGTTGGGCATTTGGGTTGGTTCCAGGTCTTTGCTATTGTGAACAGTACTGCAATGAACATACATGTGCACGTGTCTTTATAATAGAATGATTTATCATCCCTTGGATATATACCCAGTAATGGGATTGCTGGATCAAATGAAATTTCTATTTCTAGGTCCTTGAAGAATCGCCACACTGTCTTCCACAATGATTGAACTAATTTACACTCCCACCAACAGTGTAAAAGTGTTCCTATTTCTCCCCATCCTCTCAGCATCTGTTGTCTCTAGATTTTTTAATGATTGCTGTTCTAACTGGCATGGGATGATATCTCAATATGGTTTTGATTTGCATTTCTATAATGACCAGTGATGATGAGCATTTTTTCATGTTTTTTGACCTCATAAATGTCTTCTATTGTAAAGCGTCTGTTCATATCATTCACCCACTTTTGAGTGGGTTTGTTTGTTTGTTTCTTGTAAATCTGCTTTAGTTCTTTGTAGATTCTGGATATTAGCCTTTTGTCAGATGGGTAGATTGCAAACATTTTTTTCCCCATTCTGTTGGTTGCCAGTTCACTCTAATGATTTTTTCTTTCTTGCTGTGCAGAAATTCTTAAGTTTAATTAGATCCTATTTGTCTATTTTGACTTTTGTTGCCATTGCTTATAGTGTTTTAGTCATGAAGTCCTTGACTATGTCTATGTTCTGAATGATTTTGCCTATGTTTTCTTCCACAGTTTTTATTGTGTTAAGTCTTATGTTTAAATCTTTAATCAATCTGGCATTAATTTTAGTGTAAGGTGTCAGGAAGGAGTCCAGTTTCTGCTTTCTGCACATGGCTAGCCAGTTTTGCCAACACCATTTATTAAAAAGGGAATTCTTCCCCATTGCTTGCTTTCATCAAGTTTGTCAAAGATCAGATGGTTGTAGATGTGTGGCATTGCTTCCAAGGCCTCTGTTCTGACCCACTGGTTTATATCTGTGTTTTGGTACCAGTACTATGCTGTTTTGATTATTGTAGACTGGTAGTATAGTTTGAAGTCAGGTAGTGTGAGGCCTCCAGCTGTGTTCTTTTTGCTTAGGATTGTCTTGGCTATGTGGACCCTCTTTTGGTTCCATATGAAGTTTAAAGTGATTTTCTAGTTCGGTGAAGAGGGTCATAGGTAGCATGATGAGGATAGCATTGAATCTATAAATTACTTTTGGAAGTATGGCCATTTTCATTATATTAATTCTTCCTAACCATGAGCATGGAATGTTTTTTTCCATCTGTTTGTGTCCTCTCTTATTTCCTTGAGCAGTGGTTTGTAGCTCTCCTTGAAGAGGTCATTGACATCCTTTGTTAGTTATATTCCTAGATATTTTATTCTCTTTGTGGCAATTGTGAATGGCAGTTCATTCTTGATTTGGCCCTCTTTTAGTCTGTTATTGGTGTATAGGAATGGTTTTGATTTCTTCACATTGATTTTGTATCCTGAGACTTTGCTGAAGTTGCTTATCAGCTTAAGGAGATTTGGGGCTGAGATGATGGGGTCTTCTAAATATACAATTATGTCATTTGCAAATAGAGACAATTTGACTTCCTCTTTTCCTAATTAAATACCTTTTATTTCTTTTTCTTTCCTGATTGCTCTGGCTAGAACTTGCAATACTATATTGAATAAGAGTGGTGAAAGAGGGTACCCTTGTCTAGTTCCAGTTTTCAAAGGGAAGACATTCAGTTTTTGCCCATTCAGTATGATATTGGCTGTGGCCTTGTCATAAATAGCTTTATTATTTTGAGATACATTCCATGAATACCTAGTTTATTGAGGGTTTTTAGCACAAATAGCTGTTGAATTTTGTCAAAGGCCTTCTCAGCATAGAGAGAATCATGTGGTTTTTTATTTGGTTATGTTTATGTGATGGATTACGTTTATAGATTTGTGTACGTTGAAACATCCTTGCATCCCAGGGATGAAGCCTACTTGATTGTGATGGATAAGCTTCTGGATGTGCTGTTGCAATCAGTTTGCCAGTATTTTATTGAAGATTTTTGCATCAATGTTCATCATGGATATTGGCCTGAAGTTTTCTTTTTTAGTTGTGTCTGCCAGGCTTTGGTATCAGGATAATGTTGGTTTCATAAAATGAGTTAGGGAGGATTTCCTCTTCTTATATTATTTGGAATAGTTTCAGAAGGAATGATACTAAATTCTCCTTGTACATCTGGTACAATTCAGCTGTGAACCTGTCTGGGCCTGGACTTTTTTTTGGTTGGTAGGCTATTAAGTGTTGCCTCAACTTCAGACCTTGTTACTGGTCTATTCAGGTATTCAACTTCTTCTGGTTTAGTCTTGAGAGGGTGAAAGTGTCCAGGAATTTATCCATCTCTTCCAGAATTACTGGTTTATGTGTAAAGAGTTGTGTTTAGTAATCTCTGATGGTAGTTTGTATTTCTGTGGAATCAGTGGTGATATCTCCTCTATCATTTTTTATTGCATATATTTGATTCTTCTCTCTTTTCTTTTTTATTAGTCTGGCTAGCAGTCTGTCTATTTTGTTGATCTTTTCAAAAAAACAAGCTCCTGGATTTATTGATTTTTTGAAGTTTTTTTTTGTGTGTGTGTGTGTCTCTATCTCCTTCAGTTCTGTTCTGATCTTAGTTATTTCTTGTTGTCTGCTAGCTTTTAATTATTTTTTAAATCTTGCTTCTCTAGCTATTTCAACTTTGATGATAGGGTGCCATTTTAGATCTTTTCTCACTTCTCATGTGGGCATTTATTGCTATACATTTCTCTCTAGACATTGCTTTAAATGTGTCTCAGAGATTCTGGTACATTGTGTCTTTGTTCTCATTGGTTTTGAAGAACTTCTTTATTTCTGCCATCATTTCATTGTTTATCCAGTCATCATTCAGGAACAAGTTGTTCAGTTTCCAGGTAGTTGTGCAGTTTTGAGTGAGTTTCTTAATCCAGCGACGTTCTCCCAGACTGTGGGTTGCAAAGAGCATGGGAGAAATGCAGTATCTGAAGTGGAGTGCCAAGGGGGTAAAGTCCCCAATTTTCCAGTCGGTTGTACTTCATCAGTGAGGCAGCATCCTGCCCTGCCTCGGGTTGCCCTCCTTGGGCTAAACCCACTGTCCAACCAGTACTATTGAAATGAACCTGGTACCTCAGTTGGAAATGTGGAAATCGCTTGCCTTCTGTGTCTCTCTCTCTGGGAACTCTTCTCAGGAGCTGTTCCTATTCAGCCATCTTGGTGGAAGTCCTCTTTAAGGTTTTCTATTGTTTCTTTTTTTTTTCTTTTTTTTTTTTTTAGTTTGAATATGATTTGCCTAAGTGTAGTTTGTCTTTTTGCTATTTTTTTTTTGTTTTGTTTTGTTTCCTATTCTCTGGCCTCCTGGACCTGTGGTTTGGTGTCTGGAGAATTCTCAGTCATTATTAATTATTTTTTTCTTTCTGCTTTTGATATTCTCATTATACATATGATACACCTATTGTTATTGTCTCATAGTTCTTGATGTTCTGAGTTTGTTTTTAGTTATTTTTTCCCATTGAATTTAAGTTTTGGAAGTTTTTATTGACCTGTTTCCAACTCACTGATTCTATCCTCAGCAGTGTCTAGTCTACTAACTAGTTCATCTAATACATTCTTTATTTCTGTAACTTTTTTTTTTTTCATTACTTCCTTAAGATTATTTTATAGGGTTTCAATATCTCTGCTTATGGTAGCCATCTGTTCTTCCATGTTGTCTACATTTTCAATTAGAACTTTTAACTTATTAATCATTGTCTGATAATTCCAAAATCTTTGTCATATTTGAGTTTATGTCTAATGATTGCTTTGTATCTCCAGACTTTATTTTGTTCTTGTATTTTGGTGTGCTTTGAAATTTTCTGTTTAAAGCCAGACATGTGTCAAGTAATAAGAACTGAGATAAACACCTTATAGTGTTAGAATTTATGTTAACCTGACTGGGAGTTGGACTTTTTAGGATGTTTTCTGTAGCTGTAGATGCCAAAAGCTTTAAAATTCTCTGGTGTGGTTGTTTTTGTATTCCCTCTTGCCTTTGGGATTCCCTAGGTGACTTCTCCTCAGACAGTCTGTATCTTGTAGTTCTTTCAGCTGTAATCCACTGTTACTATACTGGGTCCCTGTTGTGTGGTAACAAGATGTAGAATAGTAAAAGTATTCTATAATATTATCATTAAATCTCATTCTCTTAGTAGGCCTGTGTCTTTAGGCTGTGACCTTCCATATATTTTTTGGCTTTTTCTTCCCTTAGATGAAACAGGAAGAATAAATGGTTCTGGAATAAAAGAAATACCCTTCTCCCCAGTGGCTTAAGGCTCTGCTAAAGTCTGGTATGATTTTGTTACATAAAATTTATCTGTGTGTATTTCAAAGTGGTTACTCTTTCCCTCTTTCAGCAGAATGAGGCTAAGTCTTGTCTTCTGGATATGAAAACCTCATCAGATTCCTGGAGGCAAAATCTACAATAGTCTGGATACACCCTAAAGACTATATCCCTGGGAGTTTGTTACTCTTAATGGTGGTCCACACTCAGCCTCTTGCAATTCATCAAAATTACCTTTTTTTTTTTTCCAGTATATTCAGGTTTTTTCTTATAAGGACAGGAGTGACAACTTCTAAGTGCTGTATATGTCAGAATTTGAACCCAAATTCATTTTTTTTTAAAGTTCTTAATGAGCTACATTTTTCCTAAGTTAAGTTTATTTAGATAATCTGAATGAGGGCTGCAGAAAAATGATAATCTAAGTTCTGAGATATTCTCCTGATGCCAAAGGGTTATGAGTGTGATTTTTTCAGTCAAGAAACTAGAACCAGGGTCGGCAGAATCTTTCTCTTTTTCCCCTGAATTATTGGTAGTTAATTTTCTGTAAATGTTGTATATTTATATTATATTCAGCTTCATTGTCACAGCTTCTCAAGGCTTTATGTTTAATGCGACCCAGAAAAGCTTCAGTTATTACCATCACCCAATTTTTCTGATATGTCAAACAAATGAACATTGATTTTGTTTCTCAGGCCATGCCATTTGCTTGCCAGATTTTACTAAGGTCTGCATTCCATCTTCTTTAAGCCCCTCAATTTTACTTGCCCATCAAAATTTTGGCAGATTTCCTCTTATTTTTGCCTTTTAAATTTAAGGTACCTTTTAGTTTCTTTGCAGATACAGTTTGTATTTTTTTCTTCCACACTGTTTGCTTTTCAGTGATTCATGAGGAAAAAATAGAGAAAAATGCCAAGTTAGCTTAATTATTTTCAACTATAAATCTTTCCATACACTTTTCATTGCACCTGAGAATGTTATGGGAACTTTCATTAGAATTAAAGGGTTGAAGAGGATGTAGTGATAATTGTTTGTGTTTGTGTGTGTTTATTTCTATTTGAGTTTCAGTTGAAGTAATTATAAAAGCTCAGCACACAGAGGTATTAAATGTTTCTGCTATATCAATAATTTTATTCACATCAGTAATCTCACTTAAATAGTAAGGCCATGTACAGTAATTTAGTAACATGGAAATGTCTGTACATTTCTGGCTTCATGTATACTTCTGACAATTAAACAATAGTAAGAGTGAGTAAGTAGATAAGTAACACAATGCAAATCTCAAATGGAAACAAGTAAGAGAAGCAGCATATTTGTAGGTTAGTTTCAATTATAGCCTTATATTGATGTTCACAAGAGTCAACAGTGAAAAATAATCAAGTGGACATATTCGAGATGCTTTCATTTTATAGGTTGTTAGATTTGTTTTTGCAGGTGTTTTCATTATAAAGTTGTGTTTAATTTCCTATACTCTCTGACTTCATTATAAATTGTTAAGATTTATGGAATATATTTAAAAGTAAATTTTGAAAAATCAAGTAATTGAGTTTTCTGTTGTCCAATTTTAAAGAAAATAATATTATTTAAAGAAAATATTTTCTTTAAAATTGGACAACAGAAAACTCAATAAATTTTAGATTTGTAGAAGATATTATTGCATTTAAAGGTAAATTTTCATGAGAGAATTCTGAGAGGTATGTCTGTCAGGCTAATATTATTTCAACAATGACAAATGTTATACTATCTTTCTTGGGTATCAGACTTTTTTTCTAATCAAATAAAATACTCAAAGTTGTAACTTAGTTTTTCCTATTAAAAACCTTCAAGATGAAATAATTTAAGGACACGATTATTTTCTCTTAGAAACAGTTTCATACTAAGAGATTACATAGTAAAGGACACAATAAACATACATTTAAAAACAAAAATGACTACCAATATGTTAAATCAATTAGCAATGATTTTATCAATTATTTTATCAATTTTATCAATTATCAATGATGTTAAGTCAATTATCAATTATATATTTTGATAATTGATTTATCAAAATATATAATGTTGAGTTATATAATATTATATATTGAGTTTATATAATGTTGAATTTATCAAAATACCTGTTGAGTTATATGTTATATAATGTTGAGCTTATATAATGTTGAGTTTATACTTTTTGAATAATTTATATAACCATTCTAGTTCATTATGATATATATTACATTTATTTTTGTTTTTCTGATCCCCTTATATATAATGATTACTTTAGAATGTTCATATACTTTTCATCTATCAGTTTTTCCTACAATTTATCACTCTTTTTTTTTTTTTTTTTTTTTTTTTTTTTGAGACGGAGTTTCGCTCTTGTTACCCAGGCTGGAGTGCAATGGCGCGATCTCGGCTCACCGCAACCTTCGCCTCCTGGGTTCAGGCAATTCTCCTGCCTCAGCCTCCTGAATAGCTGGGATTACAGGCACACGCCACCATGCCCAGCTAATTTTTGGTATTTTTTTTAGTAGAGACGGGGTTTCACCCTGTTGACCAGGTTGGTCTCGATTTCTCGACCTCGTGATCCACCCGCCTCGGCCTCCCAAAGTGCTGGGATTACAGGCTTGAGCCACCGTGCCCAGCCAATTTATCACTCTTTATGTGAACTATTTTATTTTGTTCTGTGACGTTTTATTTTTCTGCTTTTTCTCCTATCCCCTTGGCTACTTCTTCTAATTCTCCTTTTCTAGTACTACTTTTTCTGCCAAATCATAGAATATTAAATTCAATTAGGGCTTCTTGTCATTTATCACACACTCATTCCATTGCCTTCTTCTCCATTCTGCCACCCAAATATATGCATCAAAATGTGTCTCATTTTTCTCCAATTTATTCATCTAACTGCATGTTTCTCTTCAGTTTCACCCAGGTTGACTGCTCCAGCTAGCTACTGCTGTTTAGCAAACTATCCCAAATTTTATTTGCTTAAAACACACCAAATTACTATTACTTAAAACTTGTAATCCAATTATTCTATTTTTCTCATCCATCTCATTTGTATGGTTATAGTTAGGTGGCAGCTATAATGACTGTAGGGATCAAGATGGTATCACTCATAAATTTTGCAATTGGTGCCAGCATTGACTGTGACACCTCAGTTCTTCCTGTGTTCTCTCATTCTCTAGTATGCTAAGCCAGTTTCTTAACCTGGTAGTCTCAGAACAGCATTCCAAGGGACAAGAGCAAAATTCCAAGGCCTCAAACTAGCACCATGGTACCATGATATTCAACCATTTTAGAAGACATGAATATCCTGATAAATTTATATCCTTCCTAACCTCTTCCTGACCTTTGTAACTGTAGATCTACTGCCTACTCATTATCTCTACTTGGATGTATAATTGCTCAAACTTCAAATAATGGAAACTTTGATTTTTTTTCTTTCTTTTTTCTTTTTTTGTCAGAGTCAAGGATACCCTTCCAGTGCCAAAACTTTGATTTTTTTTCTAACCTATACCTCCATTAGTATTCTATGTATTCAGAAAAATAGTTCAGCAAAATTTTATTGAACATATATTATGCCAGATATCATTTTAGATGATGGATACAATGTTGAACAAAACAAATAATGTTTATGATTTTATGTAGTATGTCTGCTACTGATGAAAGTCTCAACAAATAAAAAACAAAATGTCAGGTTATAAATGCTAAGAAAAAAATAATTTTGGGGTAAGGAGATAAAGAGTGATAGAAATTGCTAATATTATATATAGAGAAGTCAGGAAAAGACTCTCTGATTAGGTGATTTCTGAATAGATACTTAAATAAAGTAATAGAGTGAGCCATGTATATATAGGTGAGAATTACATAATGGGCACCAACCAGCTGTTCAAGTACCAAGCAAGAGTCAATCGAAGATGACTGTTTTTCTCACCACTTTTTAAGATGCGAACTAATTCAGTTCATTTTAACTTCTAAATATAACCCATATTAGTCTACTTACTTTTTAAAAAAGTTTAAATATTTAATATTTGTGGGTACATAGTTGGTGTATGTATTTATGGAGTATGAAATATTTTGATGCAGACATGCAATGTGAAATACTCACATCATGGAGAAGGGGGTTTCTATCCTCTCAATCATTTATCCTCTGTGTTATAAACAATCCAGTTGGACCCTTTTAGTCATTTAAAAATGTATATTTAAGTTATTATTGACATAGTCACCTTGTTGTGCTATCAAACATTAGGTCTTACTCATTTTTTTCCAACTACTTGTATCTATTAACCATCCTCACATCCCCCCACAGCTCTCCACTATCTATCCAGCCTCTGGTAACCATTTTTTTCAAATCCAATAGCTATCATTTTGTCCCAAGTTATCATCTATCCTGGTGAACTGCAATAGTTTAACTGATATCTAGCTGTGTATTCTTTTCACCTTGCAGCCAGAATGATTTTTTTAAGACTGTAAATAATATTTTGTGAGACCTGTTCTTAAAATTTGGCTTTCTATTGACTTAGAATAAAATTCAAGTTCCTGAACTAGGTCCACAAGACCTAATGATATGGTTCTTGCTTACTACTATAGCCCCATTCTGCTCTATATTCTCCTTGGTCTTCAAGTTTCAGAAATTCTCTTTAAACTTAGCTTCAGAGTTTCAGGGCATGAAATTTGTTTGTTTGTTTGTTTGTCTTAATTTATAAGGAAAAGAGATTTAATTGGCTCACAGTTCCACAAGCTGTACAGGAAGCATAGCAGCTTCTGCTTCTGGGGAGGCCTCAGGAAACTTGTAATCATGGCAGAAGGCAAATGAGGAATGAGTCACTTCACATGGCTGGAGCAGAAGGAAGTGCCACACACTTTTAAATAAACAGATCTCATGACAACTCACTATTACAATGACAGATCCAAGGTGGATGGTGTTAAACCATAAGAAACCACCCCCATGATTTAATTACCTCCCATCAGGCCCACCTCCAGCGTTGGAGATTACATTTCAACATGCGATTTGTGTAGGGCCATAGATCCAAACAGTATCAGGGACTTTAATTACATCTGCAAAATTCTTCACAGTAATGCCTCAACTAGCATTTGATCAAGTATTGGATGTTACACCAGGGAATGAGAATCTTGGGGGCCATCTTAGGAGTCTGCCACCACAGGGTCACATCAGAAAGACATGAGATACAATAATCAATATGTATAAATAGCTAGAGTATCACTGTTTAGGTCTGTGGACTCAAGAGACTCAAATAGCTTTAAAAGTGGCCTTAATCAGAATGTTTGCCTCAGTTCACTTCAGGTATTGGCAGACATCACTAATAATAATCTGTCAATCATATATGTATCAGAGATATAGCAAAACATACACTTCAAGTATTATAAAAAAGGAAGAGGTGCCTGAAATGTTATTTAGTGTCCACTGTGAGTTCTTTAGAGCCATCATGTCATTCCATCCCCATTCTGCTCCTGAGACAGATACCGGTGTCCCCATTTTCTGAGAATTCCAAAGCTCAAATTGTTTAGCGAATGACAGTGCTGCACACCCAACACTGATTTCCAGCCATGAAACATATAAACATTAAAGTCCACTGTCAATGTTAACCAGTATTCACACACTAAATAATAAAATATATTGAAAAGGGGAGTGAGGAAGAATAAGAGGCAATTCAAAGGGGATTCTACAGCTAAATCACGGATCTGTGCCACAAAATGTTAACAATGGATCACTCAGAATAAATTATTGCCCATTAGTCTATGTTGATATCAATAAATACCTGAATAAAGAAATGGGGTGAAAGGAAATCTCTTTCTTTAAAGCAGGGGTCCCCAACCCCTGGACCACAGATGAGTACAAGACCATGGCCTGTTTGTTTAGAAACATACATAACCTTCACCATTATCCATCTAACTATTAACTCGTGCTTCAGATCTCAGCTCTTATTCTACTTTTCTGCAGTCTCCAGACTAGCATAGTGCACTTTATTTTACAGTGTATACCTTTATCAGATTTTATTGAAATCAGCAGTTTAATGATCTAGCTTTTCTAGTGAACAATAAACTCAGTGAAGTTAGGCAACATATTTGTCATGTTAAGTTAGACAACATATTTGTCATGATATTTTATTATCTTATTATATATTTCTGCCTTTCTATTTTTTTCTAAATAAGAGGTAAGCTCTTGGAGAGCAGGAACCACATCACCTTGTTCATCTTTATATGCTGTCACAATTCAAAAAAATCCTAGAGCATAGGCGGTGCTCAAAGCATTTTCAAACTTTTGTTTACATTTTAAATATAAATACAGAAAAATGAACATAATGTAAGTATATGGATTAATACATAATCACTGGCTTTTCAGTCTAATGTAAACCAGTATCCAGTTACAACATAAAAGATTACCAGCACTCTAGAAACTAATGTATGGTTCCTTTTCATCATTACTCATGTCCTAAGTGTAACCACTATTATAGTATCTACCAGTATAGATGAGTTTTATGTGTTTACTACATTATATTATTGAAAACTACAGTAGGGTTTTTTTGTTTTGGGATTTTTTTCACTCAGCATTATGTAAGATTTTTCTATGTTGCTTGATACAGTTGCAGTTTTTCTTTTTGATTACTATATACTGTTTCCCTTTGTAAAAGATAACAATATTTATCCTATTAATTTATCCAATATTTATACTATTAATAGAAAACTTCCTGTTTGGGGATCTTACAAATAGTGCTGCCATAAACATTCTAAGCTATGTCTCTTGGTGCACAAAATGTAGGTATTTGTGCTGCTTATATGCCAAAGTGTCAAAGTGGAATTGTTGGGTCATGGGATGGGCATATGCTCAGCTTTAGTAGATACTACTTAAGAGTATTCCAAAGTTGTTGCACCAATTTACACTCTTACCACAATGTAAGAGAGTTATAGTTGCTCCATATCCTTGCCAAAATATGTTATTTTCATTTTAGTTATCCTGGTGGGTTTATAGGATATTTCATGGTGGTTTCATTTGCATTTTCTTGATGGCTAATAAGGTTTACCAACTTTTCATATATTCCTTGATCATGTGCATACTCCCTTTTGTGAATTATTCTCAAGTAATTTTCCTGATATTTCCATTTGATTGACATAAATCACATTTCAGAAAATTGTATGGTTTCTTTTTCTGTGAAGAAGGTCTTTAGTTTAATTAGATCCCATTTGTCAATTTTGGTTTCTCTTCCAAATGCTTTGGGTGTTTTAGTAATAAAGTATTTCCCCACGCGTATGTCCTGAGTGGTATTGCCTAGGTTTTCTTCTAGGATTTTCATGGTTTTGGGTTTTACACTCAAGTATCTAATCTATCTTGGGTTAATCTTTGTATCAGGTATAAAGAAGGGGTTTAGTTTCAGTTTTCTGCATACGGCTAGCCAGTTTTCCCAGCACCATTTATTAAATAGGAAATCCTTTCCCCATTGCTTGTTTTTATCGCATTTGCTGAAATCAGATGGTTTTAGATGTGTGGTGTTATTTCTGAGGCCTCTGTTCTTTTCCATTGGTCTATATATTTGTTTTGGTATGAGTACCAAGCTGTTTGGTTATTGTAGCCTTGTAGTATAGTTTGAAGTCAGGTAGTGTGATGCCTCCTGCTTTGTTCTTTTTGCTTAGAATTGTCTTGGCTATACAGGCTTTTTTTTGTTCCATAAAAAATTTAAAGTAGTTTTTCCTAATTCTGTAAATAAAGTCAAAGGTAGCTTGATCAGAATAGCATTGAGTCTGTGAATTACTTTGGGTAGTATGAAGATTTTCGTGATAGCGAGTCTTCCTATCCATAAGCATGAAATTTTTTTTTCCATTTTTATGTGTTCTCTCTTATTCCCTTGAACAGTGGTTTGTAGTTCTCCTTGAAGAGGTTAGAAACTATTATCAGCCTGAATAGGCAGCTGACAGAATGGGAGAAAAATTTTGCAATCTACCCATATGACAAAGGGCAAATATCTAGAATCTACAAGGAACTTAAACAAATTTACAAGAAATAAAAGACCCATCAAAAAGTGGGCTAATGATATGAACAGACACTTCTCAAAAGAAAACATTTATGCAGCCAACAAACATATGAGAAAAAGCTCATCACTGGTCATTAGAGAAATACAAATCAAAGCCACAATGAGATACCATCTCACACAAGTCAGAATGGTGATTATTAAAAAGTCAGAAAAAAACAGACGCTGTCAAGGCTATGGAAAAATAGGGACTCTTTTACATGGTTGGTGGGAGTGTAAATTAGTTCAACCATTGTGAAAGACAGTGTGGTGATTCCTCAAGAATCTAGAACCAGAAGTACTATTTTACTCAGCAATCCTATTACTAGGTATACACCCAAAGAATTATAAATGATTCCACTATAAAGACATGCACATGTAGGTTTATTGCAGCACCATTTACAATAGCAAAGACTTGGAACCAACCCAAATGCTCATCAGTGATAGACTGAATAAAGAAAATACAGCACATATACAACATGGAATACTATGCAGCCATAAAAAAGAATGAGTTCATGTCCTTTTCAGGGACATGGATGAAGCTGAACATCATCATTCTCAGCAAACCAACACAGGAACAGAAAACCAAACACCACGTGTTCTCACTCATAAGTGGAAGTTAAACAACAAGAACACATGGGCACAGAGAGGGGAACAACACATACCAGGCCCTGTCAGGGGTTGTAACCCTGTCAGGGTTACAAGGAGAATGAAAACACTTGGACAAATACCTAATGCATGAGGGGCTTAAAACCTAGATGACGGGTTGATAGGTGCCACAAAGCACCATGGCACATGTATGCCTGTGTAACAAACCTGCACATTCTGCACATGTATCCCAGAACTTAAGGTAAAAGTTTTTTTAAAAAGAAAAATATGTGGGTCTATTACTGCACTTTTTATTCTGTCTTGTTGGTCAGTTTCATTTTGTCTGCCATAATCAATAATTTCTTATTTAATGAATGAGTATGTGAAAGGTTTATCTGCACTACATATATATGTAAATGTAAAGCCTCAACAAAACAACATAATCTCCGGAATAAATAGGTCTGTTTTATAACAAAAAGTTACTAGAAATAGACTCATTTAGTCATATCCACCAGTGAACCTCCTATATACTATGTTTGTATGATAAAAGTGATGTAAATAATAGCATGTGTACATTCAAGAAATTCTGGTAAATATGGATAAAGGTCTCATATTTTGCATCCACACTTTCACTATATTTTTTGCCAAAATATTATTAGTAAAATACTAGGCTTCTCTCAACCAGAGAAAGTCCACAGAATCCATCTTTTTAAGAGCTTGCAAAATACAGAATAATTGTGTTATTTTTTGATGTTCACACCATGTATGTTCATTACTTGTATATTAATAGGGAGAAAAATTTAGCATAAGCAATACCATAAGTATTATTTTTAATACTTGTTTATTGATATATGGTAAACAGATTTCTAGCTTTCATTCTAAGGTGAATTAGTATGGTTAGTGCTCACTTGGTTAATCTATTCCTTCAACAAATATTTATTGAACATATACTATATCCTACACTTGGAAATTCAACATTGAATGTGATAGACACATTTCTTGTCTTCTGATAATGTACATTTTAGTGTTGAAGAAATATAGACAATAACATGCTAAGAAACCAACAAATAAATTATGAGAAAAGTAGCAGAGAATAATGTGTGCTATGCATGAAATTTTACATAAAAGATGTGAGGGTTTTTGTTCTTTAGTTTTAGTAGATAGAAAAGACCATTTTGAAAATGGAAGAAAATGAAGAAAACAACTATTACCAAACACTTCATTTATTCAAATCATAGTAATAAAACCAGTGTCCCCGGATTATGATAAGTGAGGGTGAAAGTGATATGAGATGAACACATTGACATGGGCAGAGAAGAAGACCATATTCGCCCTTGTATGCCAAAGGAAAGACATTGAATTTTATTTTAACTTAGACAGCATTAAGCTGGAAGGTGACCAGGAGGCAGAACGGAAATGGATGCTCCTGTTGGACACACATGAGCTAGTTCTTAGGAAAAGATTAAAAAATAGTGTAGTCCACTTGTGCTTGAGAAAGATATTTACTTTTTATTATTTTTTGTATTATACTTTAAGTTTTGGGGTACATGTGCAGGTTGTGCAGGATTTTTACATAGGTATACACATGCCATGGTGGTTTGCTGCCTCCCTCCTCCCGCCATCTACATTAGGTATTTCTCCTAATATTATCCCTCCATAATCCCCCCACCCACTGCTGCCCCTAGTCCCCCCACCCCCCAACAGGCCCTGGTGTGTGATGTTCCCCACCCTGTGTCCACGTGTTCTCATTGTTCAACATCTACTTATGAGTGAGAGCATGAGGTGTTTGGTTTTCTGTTCTTGTGTCGCTTTGCCAAGAATGATGGTTTCCACCTTCATCCATGTCCCTTCAAAGGACATGAACTCATCTTTTTCTATAGTTGCATAGTATTCCATGGTGTATATGTGCCACATTTTTTTTAAATCTAGTGTATCATTGATGGGCATTTGGGTTGGTTCCAAGTCTTTGCTATTGTCAACAGTGCCGCAAGAAACATATGTGTGCATGTGCCTTTATAATTGAATGTTTTATAATCCCTTGGGTATATATCCAGTGGTGGAATTGCTGGGTCAAATGGTAATTTTAGTTCTAGAGCCTTGAGGAATCACCACACTGTCTTCCACAATGGTTGAACTAATTTACACTCCCATCAACAGTGTAAAAGCTTTCCTATTTCTTCACATCCTCTCCAGCATCTATTGTATACTGATTTTTTTAATGGTCGTCATCCTAACTGGTGTGAGATGGTATCTCATTGTGGTTTTGATTTGCATCTCTCTAATGAACAGTGATGATGAGCTTTTTTTCATATGTTTGTTGACTGTATAAATGTATAAATACATTTAAAACTTAATACTGTTAACAGAATACAGTTTGAGATAGCCAAATGTGACAGGGTCAGAAGAGAGTTTCCCCCTGCAGCTTAATCTCTGAAGTCTATTTCCCACAATGCTGCAGGAGTAGTGTATTAGTCCATTCTCACATTGTTATAGAAAACTACCTGAGACTGGATACTTTGTAAAGAATAGAGGTTTAGTTGACTTGCAGTTCTGCAGGTTGTACGGGAAGCATGGCTGGGGAGGCCTCAGGAAGCTTAAAATTATGGTGGAAGGCAAAGAGGAAGCAGGCAGGTCTTACATGGTGAGATTTGGAGAAAGAGAATGAAAGGGAGGTCCTACACACTTTTAAATAAACAGATTTCATGAGAACTCACTCATTATCAAGAGAACAGGAAGGGGGAAGTCTACTCTCAGGATCCAATCACATGGCACCAGGCCCCATCTCCAATATTGGAGATTACAATTTGACTCGAGGTTTGGGTAGAGACATAAATCCAAATCATATCAAGCAGTTTCTGAAATACTAGTCTGAACAGGCAATTTCCTAACTTTAGTCCCTGCTTTGCTTTCATGATTTTTAAGGCACTTAGGAATTAGGCTCTTGTGTATCTTTCTAGCCTTCTTTCTCAATTCCGTATACTCTCTTCAGCCCAAGCATACTGCCACACTTGCACTTTCCCAAATTTTCTATGTTTCAGTGAGCCCAGGTGTCCCTTGGCATGTCACTTCCTCTGACTGAAATGTTATTCAGTACTTCTGCATCTAACTCAGCACAGATGAAAGCCTTCTCTGATCACTTCTGCTCCCCAGAATAATATTCACCATACAGGTATTTAATAAGCATTATGACACTGGCACCAACCAGCCAAAATAAATGCTGGGTATATAGGTCATTTTTTAAGCATGTTAGAATAGGGCTTGAAACCTGATAAGAACTGTCTTAAACAGTTCAGGCCTCTATAACAGAATATCATAAATTAGGTGGCTTGAACAGCAGAAATTTGTTTCACATTGTACTGGAGGTTGAGAAATCCAGCATTAAAGCATTAGCAGATCCAGTGTCTTGTGAGGGCATACTTCCTGTTTTGCAATTGGCCATCTTGTTGTATACTAACATGGCAGAGAGCAGAGACAAAGAACAAGCTTTCTTTTTTAGTGGGGATGGTTTCCAGCAATTCTTCTGTCTCAGCCTTCCAAGTAGCTGGGATTGCAGGCGCATGACCGGCTAACTTTTTTTTGTATTTCAGTCAAGATGGGGTTTCACCATGTTGGCCAGGCTGGTCTCAAACTCCTGACCTCAGGTGATCCGACCACCTTGACCTCCCAAAGTGCTGGGATTACATGCATGAGTCACTGCACCTGGCCTAAAGAGCAAGCTTTCATGTCTCTTCTTATAAGGCACTAATCTCATTAATGAAGTCTTCAACTTCATGATCTAATTATCTCCCAAGGGCCCCACTTACTAAGACTATCACATTGGACGTTAAGATTTCATCGTATGAATTTTAGGGGGACACAAACATTTAATCCATAGTAAACATTATATCACTATTACTGTTTGCTATTATTATATGGACAAAAGAAAAAAATATTTGTTATGAAATTGTGAGAATTTGTTGTATTTTTCTGTTATTTTAATATAATGCTCATTTTGCACCATAAAAATAGTTAAATTATAAAAATGCGTCATGACTTTTGTGGGAGTTGGATAAGAAAAGGAGTCACGTGGCCAGAACTGAAGGTCAGTATTGGTGGCTAGTGAGAAGGAGTGTTGTGTTAGATTATAGGAGATTTGTCTTGTCAATTGAATAGTTCAGATTTGTTCCAGTAGACGACAGGGTACCTTTCTAGTAGCTTGTAATTATAAGACTACAAGTTACAAGTGGTCTTTGAAAATGGTGAATTTGGCAGTGGTGCACAAAATGGATTTGAGAGCAAAGAGACTTGAGACTAAGAAATTAGTTTGGAAATTGTTGTGGTATTGTAAATAAGAAGATGGTAAGAGTAGCAGCAGTCAGAGTTGAGACAAAGGGCCAAATCTGAATGCCATTAGATACCATGCTTCCTTAGTAGTGAATGAAAAATACTAATGTTAAAAGGGAAATAGGGATGTGGTCAAATTGTGTATATAATTATCAGAAATATATCTATGCTGGAGTTAGCCGCTCAGAAGCCTCATTCCCCTTGCTCATAGTCAAATAATTGTATTGGTGATGAGGCAAAAATTAAGGGGAACGAGCTGATATAATCATCTAAACAAAGCTACAAGGATCATCACTGCGGAAGGGACTAAGTTTTCCATATACATATGTATAGAATGGAGTCCAATCACCTTTGATCACATACACACATCTACAAGATCTATAGTGTGTTCTATGATGAGCTCTGCAATTGAGAAGGTGAATTTGAGGGTTTGATAAGAACTGGAACTATATTATTACTGGGTAAGTACTAGAAGCTACTAAATACTGTCAAAACTGCACTTAGGTTAATAATAAATCCAGTTAGGTTTCCAGTTTTACAAGTAGACAGTTTCTTTGGGAAGCAAGATGCTAGAATTTCTCACTGCTAAATCAAAGAGTTTAGTCCCGTGTGCATACATTATTTATATTAGACAGTGGAGAGGAAATACCCCTCACCATACAGAGTGGAGAAGATATACCCCTAACTGTAATATCTGGGTGTTCTAAATAAAGCTTAATTAACCACAAGGAAGGAGTATTACCTTTTAAAATACTGGATCTTCGGCTAATGTTGTCACCGGGCAATTGCATGAAATAGTTTATTTGGACAAGGTTTGTAAAGCAGTAAACAGACAGTGAACCAACTATTGAAAATTTTTCAAGGCTAAAACAGATTGACAAGTGGTTGACTCACAAAAGTAACAGAATCTCAGCTGCCAGTATTTCTCAGATTTGATGTCAAAATTCAATCTCAATTGCAGTTAAAAAAAAAAGCAAGTTGAGGAGTATTTAGCTTCCCCATGAGTTTATCAAATACTGTATGTGTTTGTCTATTCCTGTTTGTTTTGTTTTTAGAAGTTGATTATTTTCTTCCTAGTACACATTCCTAGTAAACACTCTTGGCCAGTTGGTGGTGATATGATGCCAACATGTAAATGTTGCTTTCCATCTTCTTTAGCAAACAACTGGGAAATGTAGCAATATAATGATCAACGATTATAACTTGATGCATATTCTATTTCTAAGCAGTCTGTTTTTTCTTTGGGCCCCCTATGTTTAACAGTGAACATTGGCACTAGCCATGAAACAGTACTCTTTGATATACTTAAACATTCTGAATGAAGATTTTTTTTTTTCATCTTTAAGGCCTGAAAAGACATTTTCATATGGTGGAATTAACAGTCTGAAATGACTGTCTGGATATAGCATAGACAGTTCAGTTTTACCCCCATTGTAGGCAATTTCTATGCTTCTGGGAAAGATTCCAGCGCCACCAATTATGCCAAAATATGTTTTACTAAGATATAGTAAGGCATATAGTGCAGAATCCTGTGAAGTGTGTTAAATTCTTGCCCTCTTTTCTCCTAAGTGCTTCTTCAAATAAATCACCTTAAACCTATAAAAATGGAAAGGAAATCAAAGATTTCCCACGTTTGGGGTGCTGAAATGGCCTTTTCCCTCATGATTCCAAGGAAGTAAGATAGTGAAGTATTGTCTTTCTGACGTTTGCTTACTAGTCAAACTAGAAAGCTTAAGAGATTCTTCGTACACAGGTATAAACAACCAATATAGAAGCCCATTATATTGGAAATGTTTAGGGTGAAGCAAGCTACACTGAGGCATACCTTAGGAAAATAAATGGAATGGGATGTGGGCAACAAATATCCATATGAAAAACAAAATCATCTGAAATATAAAAGAAAACTCAATTCAATTTTCAGAGATATTGTCCTAAGTCTGTTAATACTCTGAAGAATCTTCTTAAACTGAGAGTAAACCATGAATAAAGTAGAATGAGAAGTTATTTATAATGGGTGGGTGCCAAAGGACTGTCTTTTTATGCAATTGAATTTGTTCCAAGTAAAGGAAAGAGAAAAAGAAAAATTCAAGCTAAAATCAAATGATAAAAATTGGCCATTGATCTATCCTTGGAAATAGACAAAAGTAATTCAAAGTTTCACATTTCAGTGTCAAGAACTCCAGGGAAGTAATATTTATAGAAGCTGAAAACTTTTATTAGACTGTGGGAAGAGATACTCTTGATTTTTCTCCCTTGGAATTTCCATTTCTAAATGCTTTAGAATAACCTAAGTAGAAATAAATTGACACAAAACAGACAGTTGTCTTGGTTTCAGATTTTAGTGTAGAAGAAGAATTTTTCAATCATGGGAAGAAAGAAAATTGTATAACATATATGATTTAGGTTTTCTTCTTATCAGAAAGTCACTTTTCTGGAGTTTATTTGCCTTAAAATATTCCAAAAGGAGGACCAATAAGATAGCAAAAGTGTTAACAAATTGCAATTCAGTGGTGTCCTCAGTACCATGTTCATTACTCTACAATTCTATGATTATTAAGCTGGTATGATTTTCAAATTTAAGTAGGAGTTTGGAAAACAAAATTTTCCAGGGATAAATATGTTAATTAGTGAGGACTGAAGTTTAAATTAGGCTTGTTCTAAAAGCACTGCTAACTTCAGCATTGGTGCCTGCACTTAGAGTTTTATATCACACCACTGGGATTATACTGTATTTACTAACTGACACACATAGCATGTGACATGAAGGAACATTGAAAGTGCAATACTTTTTCCTTTGCATCATAGTTTCATTCATAAACATTGTTTTTTGTGTGTAGTGGATGGGACATGCACCAAAAGAAAAATAAATTATTGGTCAAGTGTTTCTGTGGTGCTCACATTAAGGCATCTGACTAGAGGCACAAGACTTGTGAACTAATCTTTACAAGTTTTATATCAGAGGAGAATAGGAATAAACACCATGTTCAGGTTTTCTGAAATTGGACTTTCATTAGGTGTGTGACATAAAGGATGCTAGGTGAGAGACTTTGCTTTCCACTGGTAAAGTGACCACTGTACCAGTTTGCTTCAGATTTTCCCTGGGGTTGTGGAACTTTCAGTGCTAAAACCAGAACATAATGAAGAACACTGTGATGGCTGATGTGGTAGGCTGACATCTGCAATGGTCCTTAAGATTTTGATGTACATATCTGTATGACTTTCACCCCCTGAGTGTAGGCAGGACCTGTGAATGGGGTAACACTCTTGTGATTAGGCTACTAATCTGTGGATTAAGACTTATCATGAAGGTGATTATTCTATGTGAGTGTGACCTCATCTGGCGATGTTTTATAAAAGGCACCAAGCCATCCCTAAAAGGAGATTCTCCTGCTGACGTAAAGCCATCCACCATGAGTTTTATAGCATTAGCTTAAAAATTACACAATTTATAGATAAAAAGAAGAGCTTTATTTCTTATTTATAAGAAATAAAGCTCTTCAAGGTAGCCATTCTGACAGGTTGAGAAATGTAGCCTCTGGTAGAGCCTGAAAGGCAGGCACTTTGAGGGAGTGAGGAGTAAATCAGGCATTTAAGCTGAATGGCCACATTTAAGAGGATATAGGAAAAACTATGAATATTCATGAAAAGAGGTCATGAATATGTGTTATAAGCAAACATGCATACATGTGATCCATGTTCATTTTGGGGAGGAGTCTTAAGATTTAAATGTACTACAGTTAGGACCTACACAGAAAAAGGTGAAGTAGGGATACAGAGGCACTCAAGTGGGCAGCCTCTGTAAACTGGCCATAATCAATCCATGGTCAGTGGTCTTTTATCAGGAAAAGTTACAGAACTCAGTCTTTTGTCCAGTCAAAGCTATGGTTAAGGCTTATGGAACAGGGGGGCCTCAAGTTAGTCAGCAACTAGTGGTGGGGATGCTGCAACTGCTTACACATTGCTTATCTCAAGGCCAGTGATTGTTTAGCTGCTCAAGAAAAAAAAAAATTAGAAAATCTTGTAAGAGAACACAGCTGATTCTTAAGTGCAGGGTGTGTGACTTAACCTCTGCCTGGCGTGGCGCTAGGTCTTGTTTATAATTTGATATCTTACTGCTATAAAGAGTCTGTTCTGTTAGTTTTATGATTTCTGTTTTAACATAAATGCTGTTCAGTTTTTGCGTATAAACCACAAAATGGAGGGGATGTAATAAAGTGTGTCTGACCTTCCTTCCTATCATGGCCAGAAACACAGCTTCCAAAGTTTTTCTGGTGTCCCCTTGGTCAAGAGAGGGTTTAGTCAGTCGGGTTTTATTACAAGTAACTGAAATCTGCCAATAACCAGTGAGCTGAGAAAAGGACCCGAGCCTAAGATGAGATCACAGCCCCAGCCAATGCCTTGAGTTCAGCCTAGTGAGACCCTGAGCAGAGGATCAAGCCATCCTGTTCCTGGTCATCTGACTCACGGTCGCTGTGCTGTTTCAAGCCACTAAATTTGTGGTAATTCGTTACATAGCAATAGAATACTATAAATGCAATTGGTCATTCAGAATAGAATAAAATGTATGGACTTGTCACACGTTCTTGGACCTAAAAATGGTCATATTTCTTGAACCATAGCACAATTTGCTTTAAGAGTCATATATTTGAAGAAAGTATGTCAGAACAGTTCTCATGCATAGATATTCAGCTGTAGGAAGAGTATATAGAGTGAGCAGAGTGTTTTCAAGAAGGAAGTGGAGTAGAATGGTCTCTCGGCACTTAGGAATAAATGGTCTCCAATGTGGAGAGGAGGCTAAAGTAGAATATATATCAGGGAAGGAGCATATTTTTATTATGCATTGTACAGAGCATACAATGTTTTAATTTATTTTATTTTACTTTATTTTTTCTTTTCGGTTCTTTCTTCCTTTCTTTCTTTTTTTTCTTTCTTAAGGAAACGTCTTGCTCTCTCACCTAGGCTCAGCCCCCTGAGTAGCTGGGTAGCTAGGACTACAGGGGTGTGCTACCATGCCTGGCTAATTTTTTTTATTTTTTGTAGAGGTAGGGTTTCCCTATGGTTTCCAGGCTGGTCTTGCACTCCTGGGCTCAAGTGACCCATCTGTCTCTTGTCTTCCAAAATGCTGGGATTATAGGTGTGAGCCACCACCGTATGGCCTTGAATAGTGATTTTCGAACTGTAGCTGGTAACCAACCAATGGGTTATGAAATCAATTAGAAGGTTGCAATTAGCAATAAAAGATACTGTGTATAATAGAATAGAAGATAAATTAACAGAATGCTTGCAGATAGCAAGTGTATTGTTTGGTAAAACTTTTCATTTGAGTTTTATATGTATATGTATATGTATATGTATATGTATATGTATATGTATATGTATACTGGTTGATGGTGTTAAATGTTTCTTGCTGAAGATTTCAGTCAAACAATTTTGGAAAACACTGATACAGTGTAATGGTTTAGAAAAAGGTTTCTCAAATTTGCACGTAAGAAAAAATTGAAGTGAAGTTTTCAAATCATGTATTACTGGTTCTTTGACTCCACCACAAATTAATTGAAATTTCTGGAGGTTGGATCTGATTATATTTTTGAAAAGTCCACAGGTGATTCTGATTGCAGTGAAGTTTGAGAACTACTAGAATAGAGCAGTAATTTTCTTTTCTTTTTTCTCTTTCTTTTTTTTTTTTTTTTGGCAAGATCTCCCTCTGTGCAGGGTCTGCACTCTGACAAAGTGCATAATCTTAAAAAGCCCCAATTTCCACACTTATCAAATATGGCTTAAAATTGTACCCACTTCATAAGCATATTCAAATAATGAAACTGAGACGAGAACACCTTGCCCAATTTATGGCAGAATAACAGAGCAGTAAACAGATTTTTGTCATTAATCTAACAGTGTTTTAAGAATGGTTTCAAGTTGGTGAGAAGATACCATATGACCACACCTACACAGTTTCTTAATAGAATACAAAATGTTGTTAGAAGCAGGGAACCCCACAAGGCAAAACAAAATGCAACATATCTTGGCATAGCTTTCTCGTGGTTCCAGTTGCCTGAGGGAATGTGTGAATATAGGTTACATTGTCCACACATGATGGGCCCTGCTAGAGCTGAAAAATCACTGGATCTCACAAAATAGTAAAGATTTGTATACCCCAAATCTTTTATCTTTTGAATGTAACTCTCCTTTCTGAAAGAATTTACAGTGGAAATCTTTACATTTTGCTTTAAAGAGAATGTTTACAAACCTTGTGTTATCTTAGTTCTTAAACAAAACAAAGAACTAAAATCAGCCATATCCTCATCTGGGGAAATAGTCAGTGCCTCCCGTTTTTAGGTACTCTATGAAGCTCATTTCTGAGAGCTTCCTAGGTGGGTTCCAAATAGTCTGGTAGGCAATTTAAAGACTTTAACTCATTTAATTCTCCCAACAATCAAATGAGGGTCAGCATTGCTATTTCTAATTGGTAGATGAAGTAAAGAGTCTCAAAGTAGTTGAGCAACTTGTACAAGGTCACCTAAGTACTAAGTTGCAGAGCTGTGATATTATTTAATCAGAGTTCTCCAAAGAAATAAAACCAATAGGATGCATATATTGATAGAAAAAGATTTGTTATATGGAGTTGTTTCACATGATTATGAAGGCTAGCAAGTCCAAATTTGCAATGTACGCTTGACACCCAGGAGATCCAAATGGTGCAAATCCAGTCCAAAGTCAGGCTTCCTAGAGACCCAGAAGAGCTAATGTGCAGATAATATCTAAAGGCAGTCTTTTGGAGAATACCCTATTATCCAGGGAGGATCTTTCTTTCTGTTCTGGTCAGGATAAAGCCCATCCACATTGTGGAGGTCAATCTGCTGATTCAAAGTTCAGGAATGTAAATGTTAATACCATCCAGAAACACACACCTTCAAGTTGACACATAAAATTAACCATCACAGACCTAAACCCAGAAATCTGACTGAAGATCTCTTAGTATATTTGAATATTTAATAAATAAATGTCTGGCATTAAATGTGTATTTCCAGTGTGCTATTTAATGCTTACAACAAATTTATGAGATTACTACAATTTTATCCTTATTTTACAAATGAAGGCTCAGAGAAGGTAAGAAACCTGTCTATCATCATGCAACAAGTAAATGTTAAGAGTTGTAATTTCAATACACGTTTTGTAAATCAAAAGCCTGCTGTTTTCCTTTTACCATACTGCCTTCTCATTTTATCATAATGCCTCAAATGTAGTTTGAAGTGATTGGGGTAATTTTCTGTTTAATGAGAAGTAGTTGTAAACAATGCCAGTTATGTAAACAGTTTATAGATTACTTTATTAAAATTTTGTTTTATTTAAAGTCAAGTATCATATATATATATCATATATATAACCAATTTCCTTTGAGAAATCCATATTTTGTTGCATACTCTGAAGATCATAATAAAAAATATGAATATTAAGTGAGCATGTATGTGTTAAGTACTATTCCATAGACTTTATATGTGCTATGATTGTTACATATAAAGAAATTGAAGTACAGAAATGCAAGTGGCAAAGTTGGAACTCAAAACCAGATAGTTTGATTCTGAAACCTGAACTTCCTTTTTTTTTCACCTCTACAGCATACTCTCTTTTCTTATAACACACAGCTCTGCAGAATTACTATTGATATTAAGCATAAAACATTGGAATATAGTATTTTAATCACATCTATGAAAGTTACAGAAAAATAAGGTGAAAAATAAAAGCAGTTAGGAAGGCTTCAAAATATAACTAAGACTCAAAGAAAAAAAGGGGGATTTTAGGATGAATATGATTTTAAATAAAAATTCCTTATTTCTGATTAATTGTGAAAAAGTAGATGTCTCAGTTCTGGAGACATTTATTTAAAATTAGATACTGCATTAAAAAATGTACCATAGGAAAAAAATCCTTAAAAGTAAAGATGCAAGCAAGAATGCTGTTCACAAAACTGAAAGATCTGAGTTCCCTTTTATAATTTTATTTGGAAATTTATATGATTTAAAAATAGTGATTTTATTTTTATATTGTCTCAGGTTTTGAAGCCTGTCAATGGAAGGCTGTGGAAACCCTTTTCATTTAATGCTCTTCTGAAGATTATTATTTAGATTGATATTTTAGTTCAGGTCAGAGATTTGGTTAAATACGAGAATGTTCAGTTCTAGAAAACGGAATAAGAAAACGTTGAAATTATGACGTCTACCACAATCACATTCTGTGTCTTTCTGCACTTCTTGACTTCTGTAATTTTCAGTGATAGCATTATAGTATCAATAGTCAACATTGTTCTCATCTGTTTGTAGGTTTTGTGAAGAATAAATGTACCTTGGAATCATGGAGAACTGCCTATCTCCTAATTTGAATATCTGTTGATAGATTTCTCCTTCACATATTATTTATGTATTTGTTTTAAATCTATGTTCACTGATCTCTCTCCTCCCCTGACACACACAACAAATATTTAAAAGATGTATCTGGTGTTGTAAATAGAGATTAATGATATAGAAAAGATAACTTTTTTGAATAAAGGTGGTTTTTTTTTTGTTTTTTTTTTTTTGTTGTTGTTGTTTTCCGTATAGGCTGCTACTTGTAAGAAATTGGCTTCAAGTATTTTGTATGAACTTCGACCCCCATTGGGCTTTCAAAGACTTTTCTTTCAGTGATTCTTACAAAATGGAAAGGATCAAAATGGTTAAATAACACTGCACCCTTAATAAACAACACCACAAACAACATTCCACTGAGGAAAGAAAAATATTGAACTACAAAATAAAACAAGAAGCGTAAATCAGAGGCTGTAGGAAGAAAGGGCAGAGAGCCATATTATTAGTGAAAATCCTGGAGTAACACCACCAGTAGTAGTTGATTTTGTATTCTCTTTCAAGTGTTCTGCTCTTAGAAAAATGAGACAATTACTCTCTTCTACAATCCTAAACTGTAGCATTTCTTGATGCTCCAATTCTTTAGGGCTCATGTCATTTATTAATGCAAGCATGCACTTATGTATCTGCTATTATTTCTTGTTTTCTTCATTATTAGCTTCATGGCTTTTTAAACAGGTATTAACCTGGGGAAAAAAGAGACAAAAAGCAGGAAGGGAAGGACAGAAGGAAGAAAAGAAGGAGAGAAGGAAGAAAGGAAGGAAGGAGAGAAGAAAGGAATGGAGAGAGGGAGGGAGGGCAAAAAAGAACCCAATAAAGAATATTATTGAAAAACAGTGGAAGTTAGCAATGCCTTCCCTGAGAAAACTTTTCATCGCCTCCAGAAGTGACAGCAGGATGTTTTGTAATGCTAAGAATGTGCTTTTAATGTATGTGGAATGACTTAGGACTCAGATATTTCATGAAGGACCACTAATGTGGGTTCTTGTTTTTAACAAGGTCCTAGCAGTTTCTGTATCCTTTGCAAGTTGACATTTCTTTTTAGTGCCTGTCCCTTCCCTTTGGCAAAACAGAGGGGGAACTGACAGTAAAAGACCTTTCATAGTCTGGATTCACAGTCTCACTCTTGCTTTTCACCCTCTCTGGGCACTTCTAAAGGAGGGGTTTCTCACGGTTGGCACTACTGCCTCAGGCATTTGTACCACACTACTGGAAGTTCCCAGTTATTCTTATGATCAGACCCTTGCAGCTTGAGGGAAAAGGGATGGTTAATTGGATGTCTTCCATCCCTCCATGTCTAGGGTAACGTTCTCATATATTATTTAGTAAAGCATGTATAATTGGTCAACCAACACAGTCTCAACTACTTTTTACCTTCCACATTATTTTAAGGAGTGGGTAAATGTATGTATTAACACTACCAAACACCCTATAGTTAACCTATAGTTCTAGTGGAATTTGTTAAAGTCTAAACGATACAGCAAGTATGCATCTCTATATAAAGATAAACTGTTGTGTATGTTCTTGCTCTCTTTGTCCATATACTGTTGACACTTACAGTCTGCATTACAGTTAAAATATATGAACAGTTTTGGAAGATTTGGTCAGCCATTAGAGAGGTTTTTTTTTAGTATTAAGGCAATTGTCTGTTTGTGAAAGAAGAAGACATACTAGTAGAAGCAGTGATCCAGTGTCATAAAGACAAAGATAAGAGAAAGGAAACATTAAAAATCAAGTTTCAAAGTGACCAAAGACCATAGCTCACTCCTTCCTCTCCTCCACCATTCCTAAATGTATTGTCCAGGAAATCACCCTATGTTATACTTTGAAGAGAGAGAGAAATTGCATTAAGAACCTTTTAAGAAACCCAGAGATTCTGGTATGTTGTGTCTTCGTTCTCGTTGGTTTCGAAGAACGTCTTTATTTCTGCCTTCATTTCATTGTTTATCCAGTCAACATTCAAGAGCAAGTTGTTCAGTTTCCATGAAGCTGTGCGGTTCTGAGTTAGTTTCTGAATTCTGAGTTCTAACTTGATTGCGCCGCAAAGTATTAATTTTAGACAGGATCAGATTGGATCCCAAACACTGCAGTATGCTATGCAGCTGGATGAAGGAAAAACACGGTGGTTTCCTTACACACATCCTTCATGAAAAATAAACCCATTAATTAGAGCATTAGGGAAATTCTTTTACAGCCTGTGTGCAGGCCACATATTTCAGTGTTACAGAAATAATGTATTTTTTTCCTTTATAAAAGGGAGATTGTTTAAATTTCACATAAAATTGGAAGTTTATGCTCAGTTGAAATGCCATCTATTTGTGAGCATGTCCAATGAGCTCTGATGAACGTAGCAGACACTCTTTTACATAGAACCCTGGGCTGGGAAAATAAAGGCAGATAAAGATATTAGGAATTGGCCAGATGCTGGTATTGAATACCAGATTGTCTTTGCTATACAAGTAATTTGTCTTTATTTGAATAGCTGGCAAATACTTTTCTGACAACTATTAAGACACTTCTGGAAGTGTTTATGAGTGACACATTTTATTCATCAAGAAATTAATGGATAATATTATGATCGCTAAGCTAAGATTTTACACAGAAAACCACAAAGAAGGAGAGGGAAATTTTTCCCTCTGTAAACATTTTCTTTTCTGTTCTTCCTTTTTTTTTTCTACATGACTTTCTTTTGTTGTGGTAATGCAGAACTCTACAGGCCTTGTAAAAAGAGCTGTGAAGGGGGTTGGGGATTAGTTCTCATAAAGAAAAAAAAATGTAGAGAATTCTGCAGGTGACAAAGTAAGTAATGAAACATGCTAGGATTTATTATACCTCCTTCAAAATCCTTAAACTATATATTTCACACACAATAGTAAGTCTATTTTAGATGAAACAGACAATTCCCCTTGTAGGGAAAAATAACTTTTAACAGTGCATGTATTCTTTGCTGATTAGAAACTTACATGCTTTAGAGTTTTGTAAGAAGAAATAATGTGATTATCAAAATTAGTTTAAAGTGATTGTACTCTACAATATTATGTTTTTTGATCTAATAAAAAGTGTCTGAATAATTGAAGAGTATAATGAATTATTATTAAATTGGTCATTTTGTCAATTTTCCTTATATAACAGTTGTCAGAAGAAGGTGTGGGCTCTTTGCTTATAGTAGGAATGGATGGTTTATTTTTCATTTGTAGAAACTTAAAGTTACCTATAAAATTTTGTTACATATATATAATGCATAGTGATCAAATCAGGGTATTTAGGATGTCCATGATCCAAATATGATACAATTTTAAGTATATTAACTTTATCCTGCTATCCGACTTTGAATTGATTCCTTCTGTCTTACCCTTTAACCCACTTTTTTTCATCCTCCCCTCTCCTCTCTTCTTCACTACAAGGAAGCAATATTCCCTAGAGAAATAGCCAATTCCAGGATTAAGTCAAGGGAAGTACAAAATAACCCTGGAACATATTGCTTGCTGTGTAAGAAATTAAGAAAATGTTAAAAAAATATAGGAGAACTTACTGAAATGACACAGTGTCCAACTTGAAGAATCTTCAAATGGCCAATATTTGAACAACTTAAGTAACAAAGTAAATAATAATAATGTGTTGTATCCTGTAAAATGAAGTTCCCAGCAAGACTTAACATATCTGAAGAAACTCGCAACAGTTAGCAATAGCAATGAAGGACATCAGAAATTCTTACTCTGGGGTGTTTGTGAAACCTCAAAATTAGAAACATATTTTGATGTGTCGTATGTACATTTTTTCTTAGAGACTCTATAACTTTAAAGAGATTTTTAAAGTTATGACTTCAGGAATACTAAGAACCACGGAAAATTTGAGATTCCTTTGGTATTAGAATCCAGTAGTTTTAATTTCATTTATTTATTGTACTTTCCAGAGGATTATCTATATAGCTGCAATAAAATACAATATATAATTTTGTTATAATGATAGTGTACATAGTTAAGTTTTTTTTTTTTTTCTTTTTTGAGACAGAGTCTTGCTTTGTTACCCAGGCTGGAGTGTAGTAGCACGATCTCTGCTCACAGGAACCTGTGCCTCCCGGGTTCAAGTGATTCTCCTACCTGAGCTTCCTGAGTTGCTGGGATTACAGCCTAGTAAATATACTATAACCATGGAGATACCTGATGGTTCATAGTAATGCCTTTAGCTAATCTTCAGATTAGAATAGAAAAAAATATCTAAGGAAGGAAGGTCAATTGGTCAGTTGCTGCCTATATCTAAATTATTCCATTCCTCCTTTTGTATTATGATGTTATCACGTATACAAATAGTTATGGTAAACAATATTTTAACCTCATCTAATAAATTACACCACGTATAAATCTAAGAATTATGTCATATTGATTGTCACTATTACTGTAGCTTACAGAAAACTTATAACAGGGTAGATTAAATGTCTCTCTCTTTATATATATTATGATACTTACCAATAAAAAAGGAGAAATTGAGAGGATGCATTTATCTGCAAAATGTAAATAGATGGATAAATCAAAAAATATGAAATTAGTTACCTACAAATCATATGTGTGTGTGGGTGGACAGTATAGAAAGGATGGGAAGGGAAGTAATAATTATTTTCATGCTCTACATATACAAAGAATAAAATGAAGTAAACCAGAATGAGAAAAAAAAAAAAAAAAAAACCTCTAAAACTACATCTAGATAGAAAAAAATGTGCCAAAATGTATTTCAAATAGATTACATAATCAAACTTAAGGAGAGAAAAACATAACTAATCCATGCAACATTTAAAGAGTATCTTCACTATATACTCTCATTTTTGGGGACAAAAAGATTGCAAGTGGAACTGCAACTAACTCTTGAACTCCTTTTCATTGATGATACATAGAACCACATATAAACATAGATAGATGATGAATATACTGAGAAGTTTTTATATATTGCAGGATCCAGGAAATATGTAAAATCTCTTTCTTCTGGAGGAAGAGCTTGAGTTCTTATGGAAGTTGGCGAATATGACTATGGAATAGAGTAGTGCAAGAACTATATGAGGGTAAACTGTAATTGAATATATCAGTATAAACTTACGATTTTCTAGCTCTATCAGAGGAAAGGTTCTACAAGTAAATATCTTCCACTTAGCAGTCAGATAATGGTTTCTAAATATCAACCCACACTATAGAATCACAGCTTCTTAGAGAAATGTCTAATTCCAGCATTATCATGGGTAAAACACAAGATAAGCCTGGAATATCTTTTGCCAGAAAGTAAGAAAGTATTAAAAAATGACATGAAGCATGTCCAAAATACAGCTTGAAGGGGTCCCCACTGATCAAATCTTGGGCAATTATAGCAACAAAATAAAAAGAGCAATTTATTATAACTCATTGATTTATTTTTAAAAGGTGGGATCCATGAGTTTATGCTCGTCATAAAAATATGTGATTAATACATGCATAAATTAAGAGGGGTGAGAAGACGCTTCCCTACAGTATAGGGAATAGAGAAAGCTGAAAATGGAGAAACTATACAGCATAGTAACTATCCAACATAGTAACTATCCAATGAAGAAATCTTGCAACTAATAATACATAATTGTAAGGAATTAATGGGTAATATAATTGCAACTAATAATAAGGTAATTATAATAATTGCAAGTAATAATATATAATGTTGAAGGCTCCTCTCTCTATAAATATATATACATACGTATATATGTATGTATATGTGTGTGTGTGTGTGTGTGTGTGTGTGTGTGTTACTAGTTGCAAGATTTCTCTACTGTATAGTTACTGCATTGTAGTTTCTTCTCAGGTTTCTTCATTGTGTAGTTACTTAGTTATTAGCTTTTACCTTGCAATTAATAATCCTTCTATGTGCAAGACACTTTCAGGCCATACCATTACCCTGCTATTCAACAATACTTCTCCCTCAATTTTGAATCCATTGATGATTCCTGCATATATATATATATATTCTTTACCTTGCAGGTGACATAAATCTAAGTGCAAAATAAGGCTATTTTAGCTGTTCAGATGTAAAAGTAATGGTCCTATTAATTTCACATATTCTCACGCCCACTTTTTTGGGAGAAATAAATGCAGGTCTCTTTTTTTTAACTTTTTTTTTTTTATCATGTTTTTGGTTTTGGAATCGTTGGTGATATCATCCTATACATAAAGTGTCACATATTATTATTTTTTTTAAAAAAGAACTGCTATCTAGAATCCAGCAGGCATACTTGGCTTTATTCTCCGTCTGGTCCATATATGAAATTGTAATCTAACTTTTCACCACATATCTTTGGATTTTCTTCACATAGTTCACTGAAACATTTATCTGTCTAGGCTGGTAGAGTATCAATTTAATATGAGATAGTGATCAATACCAGACACTGGAGAACAAGACTCAGAATTAAGAAGGAAAAACTATAAGCAGCAGATAATGCTGCAAATAAATAGGTACATAGAAGACATTTGACTTCAAACATTTGACACACTCATCTGTTTTTGTTTGTTCGTTTGTTTGTTGCTTGGTTGATTGGTTTGATTTTGGTCTTTGCATTTGAAACGTTCTGATACGACCTGCCAGAGAAATAATTCTGTACTAACCTTTACCTTTGCTCTGCTTGCCTACTTTTCCTGAGACTACTACCAACGGCTTGCATTTCTCTAGAACATGATACGACTCATGGAATACGAAGAGTTGAGTCCTTATATTGCCCCTGGACTTACAGTCCTCTCTAACCAAATTTTTCTTTCTCCAATCACTCATTCTATCTATAATTTTGGAAAATATATAATCTTCCTTTAAAAAAAATTTCCATAAGTTTTTGGGGAACAGGTGGTATTTGTTTATATGAGTAAGTTCTTTAGTGGTGATTTGTGAGATTTTGGTGCACTCATCACCGGAGCAGTATACACAGAGCCCAATTCGCAGTGTTTTAATCCCTCACCCTTCTCTCACCCTTTCCCTCAAGTACCTAAAGTCCATTGTATTATTATTATTTCTTTTAATTCTCATAGCTTACCTTTCACTTATGAGTGAGAACATATGATGTTTTGTTTTTCAGGCCTGAGTTACTTCATTTAGAATAATACTTTCCAGTTTCACCAAGGTTACTGTGAATGCCATTAATTTGTTACTTTTTATGATTAAGTAGTACTTTATTTTATATATATATATATATATATATATATATATATATATATATGCCACCATTTCTTTATACACTCATCAACTGATGGGCATTTGGGATGGTTCCATATTTTTGCAATTGCAAATTATGCTTCTATAAACATATGTGTGCAAGAATCTTTTTTGTATAATGATTTCTTTTCCTCTGGGTAGATGCTCAGTAATAAGAATGCTGGATCAAATGGTAGTTATATGTTTAGTTATTTAAGGAGTCTCCACACTTATTTACATCATGGTTGTATTACTTTACATTTCCAACAGTAGTGCAGTGTAGAAGTGTTCCGTTTTTACCGCATCCACATTAACATCTATTTTTTTTTTATTTTTTAATTACAATCATTCTTGCAGGAGTAAGGTGGTATTGCATTGTGGTTCTAATTTCCATTTACCTGATCATTTGTGATGTCAAGCATTTTTTTCAAATGTTTGTTGGTCATTTGTATATCTTCTTTTGAGAATTGTCTATTCATGTCCACAGCACACTTTTTGATGGGATTGTTTGTTCTTTTCTTCCTAATTTGTTTGAGTCCTTGTAGAATCTGGATATTAGTCTGTTGTTGAATGTATAAGTTATGAAGATTTTCTCACACTTTGTGGGTTTTCTGTTTACTCTGCTGATTCTTTTGCTGTGCAGTAAGTCTTTAGTTTATAATAAAGTCCCACCTATTTATCTTTGTTATTGTTGCATTTGCTTTTGAGTTCTTGGTTATGAAATCATTGCCTAAGCCAATGTCTAGAAGGGCTTCATTAATGTTCTATTCTAAAATTTTGCTTTAGGTCTTAGATTTAAGTCTTTGATCCATCTTGAGTTGATTTTTATGTAAGGTGAGAGATGAAGATCCAGTTTTATTCTTCTACATGTGACTTGCCAATTATCCCAGCATCATTTGTTTAATAGGGTGTCCTTTTCCCACGTTATGTTTTGGTTTGCTTTGTCAAAGATCAGTTGGCTGTAAGCGTTTGGGTTGATTTATGGATTCTATATTCTGTTCCATTGGTCTGTGTGCTTATTTTTGTACTAGTACCATGCCATTTTGCTGACTACAGCCTTATAGTATAGTTTGAAGTCAGGTAATGTGATGCCTCCAGATTTGTTCTTTTTCCTTGATTTTGCTTTGGCTTTCTGGGATCTTTTTGGTTCCATATGAATTTTACAATTGATATTTCTACTTCTGTGAAGAATGATGATGGTGTTTTGATGGAAATTGCACTGAATTTGTAGACTGCTTTTGACAGTATGGTCACTTTTAAAATATTGATTCTAGCCATTTGTGAGCCTGGGATGTTTCCATTTGTTTGTGACAACTATGATTCTCTTCAGCAGTGTTTTGTAGCTTTCCTTCTAGGGCTCTTTCACAACTTTTATTAGGTACATTTGTGAGTATTTTATTTTTTTTTTGCAGCTATCATAAAAGAGGATGAGGTTTTTAATTTGATTCTCAGCTTGGTTGCTGTTAGTGTATAGCAGAACTACTTATTTGTATACACTATTTTTGGATCCATAAGTTTTTCTGAATTTATTTTTCAGTTCTATGAACTTTTTGGAGGAGTCCTTAGGGTTTTCTAGGTAAACAATCATATCATCAGCAAATAGTGACAGTTTGACTTCCTCTTCACTGATTGGGATACCTGTATTTTCTTCTCTTGTCTGATTGCTGTGGCGAGAACTTCCAGTACTGTGTTGAAGAGGAGTGGTGAGAGTGGGCATCTTTCTTTTGTTCCAGTTCTCAGAGAGAATACTCTCAACATTTTCCAATTCAGTATTATGTTTGTTTTGGGTTTGTCATAGATGGCTTTAATTACACTGATGCATGTCCCTTGCCTGCCGATTTTGCAGAGTGTTTTAATCATAAAGGGATTTATGATCAAAAGTTTTTTTTCAAAAGCTTTTTCTGCATCTATTGAGACGATCTTGTGATTTTTGTTCTTAATTCTGTTTATGTGGTGTGTCATGTTATTGACTTGAATATGTTAAACAATCGCATTTCTGGTATGAGGAGTCTTCAAAATCATGCCAATACATGGCAATTAATCAACCTGCTCCTGAATTATTATTGGGTCAACAATGAAATAAAGATAGAAATTAAAAAATTATATTTGAACTGAATGATAATAGTAACACAACCTATCAAAACCTCGGGAATACAGCAAAAGCAGTGCTCAGAGGAAAGTTCATAGCCTTAAACATCTACATCAAAAAATTTGATAGACCACAAATAGACAATCTAAGGTCGCACTTCAAGGAACTAGAGAAACAAGAACAAACTGAACTCAAACCCAGCAGAGGAAAAGAAATACCCAAGAACAGAAAAGAACTAAATAAAATGAAAAAACAATACAAAAGACAAATGAAACAAAAAGCTGATTCTTCGAGAAGATAAATAGAATTGATAGACCATTAGCAAGATTTACCAAGAAAATAAGAAGATCCAACTAAGCTCAATTAGAAACAAAATGGCTGATATTACAACTGACACTGCAGAAATACAAGTGATCATTCAAGGATGCTATGAATATCTTTACATGCATAAACTAGAAAACCTAGAGGAGATGAATAAAATCCTGGAAATATGCAACCCTCCCAGCGTAAATCAGGAAGAATTAGAAACCCCACAAAGACCAATAACATGCAGCAAGATTGAAACGGTAACAACAATTTACCAACAAAAGAAAAAAAGTGCAGGACCAGAGAGATTCACAGCTGAATTCTATCAGACATTCAAAGAAGAATTGGTATTGATCCTGCTGACACTATTTTTCAAGATAGAAAAAGAGGGAATCCTCCCTAATTCATTTTATGAAGCCAGTATCACCCTAATACCAAAATTACAAAAAGACATAAAAAAAGGAAACTACAGGCCAATATCTCTGGTGTGCACAGATGCAAAATTCCTTGAGAAAATGCCAGTTAATCAAATCCAACAGCATATTAAGAAGATAATCCCTAATGATCAAGTGAGTTTCGTACCATGCATGCAACAATGGTTTAACATATGCAAGTTGATAAATGTGATACACCCCATAAACAGAATTAAAAACAAAAATCACCTGATCATCCCAATAGATGCAGAAAAAGCATTTGACGAAATCCAGCATCTTTTTATGATTGAAACACTCAAGAAAATCAGCATACAAGGGATATACCTTAATATAATAAAACCCTATATGACAAACCAACACAATACTGAATGGGAAAAGTTGAAAGCATTTTCTCTGATAACTGCAACAAGGCAATGATGCCCACTCTTACCACTTCTATTCAACATGTTACTGGAAGTCCTAGCCAGAGTAATCTGACAACAGTAAGACATGTAGCATAATTTGAAGTCAGGTATTGTGATGGCTTTAGGTTTATTCTTTTTGCTTAGGATTCCTTTAAGTACTCTGGGTTGCTTCTGGTTCTACATAAATTGCGAGATTGGTTTTTTTTTTTTTTCTATTTATGTCACAAATGTCATTAGTATTTTGATAGGAGTTGCAAGGAATTTATAAATGCTTTTGGTAACATGGACATTTTACCAATTTTGATTTTTCTAATCCAGGAAATCACAAGTATTTATGAAAATTAGAGAAATTTTGGTCTTTGTAAAAGATGATGGAATTGTAGGAGGGATGCAATGAGAGGTAATTGAATCATGGAGGCAGGTTTTTCTCATGCTCTTCTCATGATAGTGAATAAGTTTCATGAGATCTGATGGTTTTATAAAGGGCAGTTCTTCTGCACATGTTCCCTTGCAACATGTAAGTCATGCCTTTTCCCTCCTTTGCCTTCTGCCATGATTGTGAGGCCTCCCCGCCATTTGGAACTGTTAGTTCATTAAAACTCTTTTTTTTTTTAAATTTATAAATTACCCAGTCTTGGGTATTTCTTCATAGCAGTATGAAAATGGACTAATACAGTGTGCTTTATGGTGATTATTCCAAAAATTAAACATAGACTTACCATACAACCCAACAGTTCTCCTTCTGAAGGTATGTCTCTAAGAATTGAAAACAAATACTGAAACAAATCCTTATATGTGAATGTTCATAATAGAACTCTGCACAAGAACAAAGAAGTGAAAACAATCCATCAATCAATGGATGAATTGATAAATAACTTGTAGCATATTTATGCAATAAAATATTTTGTCATAAAAAGAAATGAATTACTGACACATACAACAACATAGATGAAATTCAAAAACATACCATTTCAAAGAATCTGGAAACAAATGAGCACATGTTTTATGATTTGATTTATGTAAACTATCCAGAATAGGTAAATTCATAACAGAAGGCAGATTGATAGTTGCTAGGGGCTGAGAAGAGAAGAATAAGTAATAACCGTTCAATGAATATGACATTTTCTTTGGAAGTTGATCAGTTAACCATTTAATAGCATTGTGAGTGTGCTATAAACCACTGAATTTTTCATTTTATTATATTTGATGCTGCAACAAGCACAAATTGTTCACTTTAAAATAATTAATTTAATGTCCTGTGAATTTTCCTCAATAAAAATGACACATGTTCATGTATGGCCATTTACAATGAACTATCTTTGGGATAAGTGAATGTAAGCAGCATTTGCCTTTCAGTATGAAACAACTGGGTGTCACAGAAGGAAGGGAAATATAAGAACATTGCTTCTGCTTGAACTCCTTACCGTGTGCAGGTATCATCTTTATAATAAAACATTAAATCAATCGTTAAAAATAAATGCCAATGAGAGGTTCTCTAAAGTTGTAGTAGCAAAGTTTGCTGGTAAATTTAGTCTTTGGTTAAAGAAAAGAAGGGTAAGAGGAAACAAAAGATTATTTATAGTGGTAGTAGGAAATAGAAAAACGGAATATATTAAACAGACTTTTTAAAAAGCTTAGGAAATGAGAATGGGATGGGAAAACAAGTTGGCCACCATGAAGTATTGGAGCTGAATTGACAATTAGTATCAGAGATGCTCAGTGTAATGAGCATATAGTAGTTGTATTCACAAAGTCAATTATCTTTAAATTCATTTTATAGTTAGTCTAATCTTGCATGGCATTCTAAGAGTATAGGGCATTAAGTGTTGCAGGGTGAGCCAATACTAAAAAGGAGTGTGTATGCTAAATTTTTACCATCAAAAGCTTATTGATGGTTCATCATGGAAGTGTATCTCATAAGGGAACTTCAGTGGTACTGGCTCCTTCTGTAAGGCAAATAATCTTTTATAACGGATCCTCTGCATCATGGACATAATTAGCATTTAGAGCATCTCTTCAGAGAGAGTTCACTAATTCTCCATGATTAGAAACTGTTTTTTTTTTTTTAACTATGTACCTATTTCTACTGTGCAATATCAGCAGAAGCTTCTCTTATTCCCCAAAATAAGCATCTTGCCCCTATAAGCTTGAAAAACTATGCAGTGCACAGCCAGGGTAATGATGAATTGTTCAACCTCACTGGCTGGTGTGAAAATGCTGTTTGACTAGAACAATGAAGTGAACTTAAATTATAAAAATAAAAACCCAACAACAGAGATTGTAAAAGGGCTAGAGATTTGAGAACCAGTTGAAGGAAAAGCAAAAATCAATTGGATTCTTTCAAAAGAATCCATTTTCAGCTTGGATAACATCCATCTAAAGATTTTCCCCCAGAAATTAACACTATAGAAGTCTTAGCCTGTGATAACTCTAACTCAGAGCTATTTTGTGTTTGCTAAATGGAATATGACAGGGATCTAAAACAGTGCTATGTTAGAGAAAATAATTAGTTGAGAACAAATTTGATAATTTTACCACTCAGAAGAATGGACTGAAAACAACCTTCACTTTCATTATTTGTAAAGAAGCAGCATGATTACCTGCATAGACAGTAATCAGGAAAAATGAAAATACATTTATCTGTTATCTGGTACATAGCAAGGTAGCTTGTTTAATCTGTTCACCTCTTGTATAATAAAGATTACAAATTGGTTACTGTAACTCCATCAAAGCATCACCCCAGTGTATAACTAGGAAAAAATATATAAACTTTATTCTAACATAATAATATCCTTATTATCCCTGTTGGCATGTATCCTTACCAGGAACATTTGAGAAATATTCTTATAAGAATTCTTCCCAGGATATTAAGATAATGACATCAAAGCAAAGTGGTAATTTACTGGAGGCTTCAATTAAGACACACAAAAAGTTTGAACCATTAGAATAATACCATGTTTTCTTATCCTCATTTAAATTCATTGGCTGTTGCCTTTTTAATGCTCAAGGAATAGAACTTCTCTGAATTTTAGATATCAGTATCCATGGACATTTGGAATGCACCTACACATTCAACAGCAATATAGCATTCACAAAAATTTGGGATGGTCCAATCAGCTGCAGTGTGCATACATAGAGGCAGAATAGGCAGGCAACCTTGGTTCTCAGCTGCTGATACTATGGGCTGGCCAGTTGAGATGAAAGCTAAAGCCAAGTTTTTGAGCCACAGATACTTCAGGCTGAAAAATTCTATATTGCTGTGTGAAGCAACTTAAAATTTGGATATAGCAATCTAAATTTACCATCAATCTGAAGTGCTAGGTAAGTGGCCACATTCATTAAGTTCACATTTCATCTGCAAGCTTTTTCTGTAACTTAGGGAAGACAAGAACACGGTCGCCTATTAGGCAGTAAAGATGCCAAGGAAGGAGTTTCTTCATTTCCTGCCACAGCAACTCCTTTGGAGTGTGGTTAGATCATGTTGTCTTTATTTAATTTCTCTTACCCCTGTCTCTAATTTCTCCAGATTATGAGAATTGTCAAGTCCAGAGTTTGATAAGAACTAGTTTGAGTTGATAAATCATCTGGTGTTACTTTATTCTTTATAGTTCCTGGTGGTCTGTCTTGTATGACAGCTACTGTACAAAATAAAATTGTGCCACATAATAAAATTACTAACACCTAATGTTACAGGCAGAAATGAACTGAAACTTAAGAATCCATCAGGATTTAAGTAGCAATTAGATGAATTGACACTTGGCTTAATCTACTTCCCAATTAGGACTAAAAACATTGTCAGGGGGAAAAAAAACAGAAAAAAGGAGAGCTTTCCACTCCAAATTCAATCTAATATCTAGGACATTTTAAAGAAAGTGTGCAAAGAGAAAAGAAGAAATGGATGTTGTTAGAACAATGAATAGTATAAAAGAACAAAAGGAAGCAGGAGGGTAATGAAGGTGGCAAGGATCCATAAAAACCACAATGGATAATATTATCTGACTAATGCATTACAGCCACCTACAATCTCAAAAGAGCTGGTAGAGGAGATTAATGCTTTCATCATGGAAATGTGAAATTTCTTAATGACTCCTTAGAGAAAGGGAAGTATTTATTGAGACACAAGACAAATTTAAAACAAAAAAGAAAATGAAAAATGAAACTCAGGGATCTAAAATTATGCACAACTTTTCCCTCTGGGAGGGAGAAAAAAATTCTAGAAATATTAATAAAGAATGAAATCACAGAGGTTTCAGGAAATGAGAGATTTGTCAAAGAAGCCAATGAATATTCAGAAAGGCCACTGTCAGTCATATAAAATCTTAGATATTCAGGCCAGAGGCAAAGAAGATTGGGAATGAAGCAGGCAGAAGTGAAACAGCTCCCTACATATGCACCAAATGTTGTATATTTCCCAATTGATCATGGTGGATTATCTCCTTGATATGCTGTTGGATTCAGTTAGTTGGTATTTTGTTAAGAAATTTTGCATCTGTATTCACCAGGGATATTGGCCTATAGTTTTCTTTTTTTATGTATTTTCCTAATTTTGGTATTAGTGTGATACTGGCTTCAGAGATTGATTTAGGAGGAGTCCCTCTTTTTCTATCTTATGGAAGAATGTCAATAGGATTGGAACCAATTCTTCCTTGAAAGTCTGAATTCTATCAGAATTCAGTAATTCAGTGAATCTCTCTGGTCCTGCACTTTTTTTTCTTTTGTTGGTAAACGGTTGTTACCATTTCAATCTTGCTGCATGTTATTGGTCTTTTTGGGGTTTCTAATTCTTCCTGATTTATGCTGGGAGGGTTGCATATTTCCAGGATTTTATTCATCTCCTCTAGGTTTTCTAGTTTATGCATGTAAAGATATTCATAGCATCCTTGAATGATCACTTGTATTTCTGCAGTGTCAGTTGTAATATCAGCCATTTTGTTTCTAATTGAGCTTAGTTGGATCTTCTTATTTTCTTGGTAAATCTTGCTAATGGTCTATCAATTTTATTTATCTTCTCGAAGAATCAGCTTTTTGTTTCATTTGTCTTTTGTATTGTTTTTTCATTTTATTTAGTTCTTTTCTGTTCTTGGGTATTTCTTTTCCTCTGCTGGGTTTGAGTTCAGTTTGTTCTTGTTTCTCTAGTTCCTTGAAGTGTGACCTTAGATTGTCTATTTGTGGTCTATCAGATTTTTTGATGTAGATGTTTAAGTCTATGAATTTTCCTTTTACCACTGCCTTTGCTGTATCCCAGAGGTTTTGATAGGTTGTGTCAATATTATCATTCAGTTCAAATAATTTTTAAATTTCTATCTAGATTTCATTGTTGATCCAATGATCATTCAGGAGCAGATTAATTAATTTCCATGTATTGGCATGGCTTTGAAGACTCCTCATGCCAGAAATGCAGGGATGGTTTAACATACACAAGTCAATAATGTGATATACCACATAAACAGAATTAAAAACAAAAATCACAAGATCATCTCAATAGATGCAGAAAAAGCTTTTGAAAACATTCAGCATCCATTTATGATGAAGACACTCAGCAAAATCAGCATACAAGGGACATACTTCAGTGTAATCAAAGCCATCTGTGACAAACCCAAAGCCAACATAATACTCAATGAGGAAAAGTTGAGAGTATTCTCTCTGAGAACTAGAACAAGACAAGGATGCCCACTCTCACCACTCCTCTTCAACACAGTACTGGAAGTTCTCACAACAGCAATCAGACAAGAGAAGAAAATACAGGTATCCCAATCAGTGAAGAGGAAGTCAAACTGTCACTATTTGCTGATAATATGATTGTATACCTAGAAAACCCTACAGACTCCTCCAAAAAGCTCCTAGAACTGATAAATGAATTCAGAAAAACTTATGGATACAAATTAATGTACATGAATATGTAGCTCTGTTGTACACCAGCAGTGACCAAGCTGAGAATCAAATAAAAAACCTCAACCTCTTTTACAATAGCTGCAAAAATTAAATAAATAAATAAAACACAGGAATGTACCTAACCAAACATGTGAAAGAGCCCTAGAAGGAAAGCTACAAAACACTGCTGAAGAAAATCTTAGATGATTTTCAGCATAATATCGTTTATTAGGCCAGTTACACAAAGGCAAAAGAAAAGACCTTCTGTGGTATGACTGGTGTTCCTTATGGGAAATCATTCTACTCTTAAGACACATGCACATGTATGTTTATTTCTGCACTATTTACAATAGCAAAGACTTGAACCAACTCAAATGCCCATTAATGATAGACTGGATAAAGAAAATGTGACACTTATACACATCAAATACTATGCAGCTATACGAAAGAATGACTTCCTATCCTTTGCAGGGACATGGATGCAGCTGGAAACTATCATTCTCAGCAAACTAACATAGGAAAAGAAAAACACCGCATGTTCTCGCTCACAAGTGGAAATGAAACAATGAGAACACGTCGACATAGGGAAGGGAACATCAAACACTGAGGCCTGTTCGGGGGTGGGGAGCAAGGGGAGAAAGAGAATTAGGACAAATATCTAATGCATGCAGGGTTTAAAACCCAGATGATGGGTTGAAAGGTGGAGCAAACCACCACAACACATGTATACCTATGTAACCAACCTGCACATTCTGCACATGCATCACAGAACTTAAAGTAATATAATTTTTAAAAAGAATTCTTCCCTTTTGTATTTTTCTGGGACTCTCATAATGTGTTTTTAAATAAGCTTGATGGCCTCCCATAGGTCTCCCTGACATTATTTTCTTTTCTAATTATTTTTTTTTTCATTTTTGCTCCTCATATTCGATAATATCAAATGTCCTATCATCAAATTCAAAAACAATGTACCTTTCTGTGCTAAACTTTTTTGTTCCTTTTCTTAATAATTTCTCTTTATTTATATTTTTATTTACTCACACAGCATTTCCTAATTTTGATTATTTCTTTGTTGTGGTTTTCTGTAGTTCTATGGACATATTTAAATCAGTTTATTTAAAATCTTAGTACAGAAGATGGCAGGCAAGATGGCCAGATAGGAACAGCTCAGGTCTTCAGCTCCTAGTCAGATCAACACAGAAGATGGGTAATTTCTGCATTTCCAGCTGAGCCTCTGCTGGTGATACTGAGGCAAACAGGGTCTGAAGTGGACCTCCAGCAAATTCCGGCACACCTACAGCAGAGGGGCCTGACTGTTAGAAGGAAAAGTAACAAACAGAAAGGAATAGGATCAACATTAACAAAAAGGACATCTACACAGAAATCCCATCTGAAGGTCACCAACATTAAAGACCAAAGGCAAATAAATCCACGAAGATGAGAAAAAAAAAAACAGTGCAAAAGGCTGAAAATTCAAAAAAACCAGAGCACCTCTTCTCCTCCAAAGGATCACAACTCCTCCTCAGCAAGGGAACAAAACTGGATTCAGAAAGAGTTTGATGAATTGATAGATGTAGGCTTCAGAAGGTGGGTAATAACAAACTCCTCTGAGTTAAAGGAGCATGTTATAACCCAATGCAAGGTATCTAAGGACCTTGAGAAAAGGTTAGACGAATTGCTAACTACAATAACCATTTAGAGAAGAACATCAATGCCCTAATGGAGCTGAAAAACACAGGACAAGGACTTTGTGAAGCATACACAAGTATTAATAGCCAAATCTATCAAGCAGAAGAAAGGATATCAGAGATTGAAGATCAAATTAATGAAATAAAGTGTGAAGACAAGATTAGGGAAAAAAGAATAAAAAGGAACAAACCAAGCCTCCAAAAAATATTGGACTATGTGAAAAGACCTAACCTACACTTGATTGGTGTATCTGAAAGTGATGGGGAGAATGGGACCAAGTTGTTTTCAGGATATTATCACGGAGAACTTCCCCAACCTAGCAAGACCGGCCAACATTCAATTTCAGGAAATACAGAGAGCACTACAAAGATACTTTTTGAGAAGAGCAACTCCAAAACACTTAATCATCAGATTCACCAAGATTGAAATGAAGGTAAAAATTTTAAGGGTGGCCAGAGAGAAAGGTCAGGTTACACAAAAAGGGAAGCCCATCAGACTAACAGTGGATCTCTCTGCAGAAACCCTGCAAGCCAGAAGAGAGAGGGGGCCAATATTCAACATTTTTAAAGAAAAGAATTTTCAACCCAGAATTTTATGTCCAGCCAAACTAAGCTTCATAAGCAAAGGAGAAATAAAATGCTTTACAGACAAGCAAATTCTGAGAGATTTTGTCACCACGAGACCTGACTTGCAAGAGCTTCTGAAGGAAGCACTAAACATGGAAAGGAACAACCAGTACCAGTCACTGCAAAAACATACCAAATTCTAAATATCATTGACACTATGAAAAAACTGTATCAACTAATGGACAAAATAACCAGTTAGCATCATAATGACAGGATCAAATTCACACCTAATAATATTAACCTTAAATGTAAACAGGCTAAATGTCCCAACTAAAACACACAGACTTGCAAATTGGATGAAGAGTCAAAACTCATAGGTGTGCTGTATTCAGGATACCCATCTTACTTGCAAAGACACACATAGGTTCAAAATAAAGGGATGGAAGAATATTTGTCAAGCAAATGGAAAGCAAAAATAGCAGGAGTTGCAATCCTAGTCTCTGAAAAAACAGATTTTAAACCAACAAAGATCAAAAAAGATAAGGAAGGGCATTACATAATAGTAAAGGGATCAGTGCAACAAGAAGAGCTAACTATTCAAAATACATATGTACCCAATACAGAAGCACCCAGATTCATAAAGCAAGTCCTTAGAGACATACAAAGAGACAGACTGCCACACAACAATAGTGGGAGAATTTAACACCCCACTGTCAATATTAGACAGATAAATGAGACAGAAAATTAACAAGGATTTTCAGGACATGAACTCAGCTCTGGACCAAGCAGACTTAATAGATATCTACGAACTCTCCATTCCAAATCAACAGAATGTACATTCTTAGTGCCACTTATTCTAAACTTGACCACGTAATTGGAAGCAAAAGACTCCTCAGCAAATGCAAAAGAATGGAAATCATAACAAACAGTCTCTCAGACCACAGTGCAATCAAACTAGAACTCAGGATTAAGAAACTCACTAAAAAATGCAAAACTACAAGGAAACTGAACAACCTACTCCTGAATGACTACTGGGTAAATAACGAAGTTGAGGAAGAAATAAATAAGTTATTTGAAACCAATGCGAAAAAAGACAGAACATAGCAGAATCTCTGGGACACAGCTAAAGCAGTGTCTACAGGGAAATTTATAGCACTACATGCCCAGAGGAGAAACAGGAAAGATCTAAAATGGACACCCTAACATCACAATTAAAATAACTAGATATCTAAGAGCAAACAAATTCAAAAGCTAGCAGAAGACAAGAATAACTAAGATTAGAGTAGAACTGAGGGAAATAGAGACATGAAAAACCCTTCTAATAATTAATAAATCCAGGATCTGTATTTTTTTTGAAAAGATTAACACTAGGAAGACTAATAAATGAAAACAGAAAAAAGAATCAAAAAGCCACAATAAAAAATAATAAAGGGGTTATCACCACAGATTCCACAGAAATAGAAACTCCCATCTCCGTAATACTATAAACACCCCCATGCAAATAAACTAGAAATTCTAGAATAAATGGATAAATTCCTGGACACATACAACTTCCCATGACCAAACCAGGAATAAATTGAATCCCTGAATAGACTAATAAAGATTTCTGAAATTGAGGCAGTAATTAATAGCCTACCAATTTAAAAAAGCCCAGCACCAGATGGATTCACAGCCGAATTCTACCAGAGGTATAAAAAGGAGCTGGTATCATTGCTTCTGAAACTCTTCCAAACAATAAAAAGAGGGACTTCTCCCTAACTCATTTGATCCAGCAATCCCATTACTGGGTATATACCCAAAGGATTATAAATCATTCTACTATAAAGACATATGCGAGCATATGTTTATTGCAGCACTGTTCACAATAGCAAAGACTGGGACCAACCAAAATGCCCATCAATGATAGACTGGATAAAGAAAATGTGGCACATATAAACCATGGAATACTATGCAGCTGTAAAAAAGGGTGAGTTCATGTCCTTTGCTGGGACATGGATGAAGCTGAAACCATCATTCTCAGCAAACTAGCACAGGAACAGAAAACCAAACCCTGTGTGTTCTCACTCATAAGTGGGAGTTGAACAATGAGAACACATTGACACAGGGAGTGGAACATCACACACTGGGGCCTGTCAGTGGGTGAGAGGCAAGAGAAGGGATAACATTAGCAGAAATAACTGATGTAGATGACGGGATGATGGGTGCAGCCAATGACCATGGCACATGTATACCTATGTAACAAACCAGCATGTTCTACACATGTATCTCAGAACTTAAATTTTAAAAAAGTGTAAATTAAAAAACAAAAAACTTCGTCTAGTATATTTAATTCATCGGCTTCTTTATGGATAATTTCTATCAGTTTGGGGTTGTTTTCCAGTGAATAAAATCACACTTTCCATACTTTATGTAGCATACTTGTATGCCTTGTATTTTTGCTTATAAGTTGTATGTATTAAATATTAGAATGTAATATCTCTAGAAATCAGATTTATCCCCCTCCCCAGGGCTTATTGTCCTTGATTGTTGAGGGCTGTGACATTCCATTTGTTTAGTAACTTTTATTAACTAGGTTTGCAACATATATGTTGTTTTTTAGGTGTGGTCACTGAAGTCTCTTTTCACATATCTCACTGGTCAGGCAGTGATCTGTCAGAGATATGTGTGAGTGCCTGGAGCTATCAGAGAGAAAAAGCTCTCTCGGTCTTTCCAAATTGACTTTTATTTGAGTACACTATCAATGCTGAGGCAGGCCACATGTAACCCTATGTTAACCTTTACCTCCTGTTAGTTCAGGCCTTAAAGATCAACCAGAAATGTGAGCTCAGATTCCTCTTATGCCTTTACTGAGTATATATCTGTCCCTAGGTATAGGAATTGCACTCCACATTTCCTAGTATATATGGTAGCCTTTCAAAGCCGTATTGCCCCAAGAATCTTTCTTCTTAGCCTTTTTTTTTTTTACAGAGTTTTTAGTCTAATGACTGCGTTTTCTTCCATCAATTGCCCAAGTCATTAAATGCTTTCATCAGACACTTGTAAGCTAGCACTCTAGCCTGAGGTGGTGTGTGAAACTAAGATCAGATTTTGCACTCATTCTTCAGAGAATCTCCACACAGGTCAAAATGCACATCCACAATATTTTGAGAAAAATATCCGTATTATCACATGGCACCAGCAAGCCATACAAAAACTGCAGCCTGTGGAGCTAGGGAATATAGAGTGGTAGGCAGGCAGATAAGCAAACTTAGCATAGTTTCTTACCGAAATTTAGCTACTTATTTTTTCATTAAGCACTCCCCTGTTTGCTGTATTTGTCTAAATTCAGACTTATAAAAAAAGAGTATTTTGCCAGTTGTTGCCCACTGAATGATTTCTTCAGTGGAGTGACAATTTATTGATGTTTCCTATTCTGTCATGTTGATGATGCTACCTCTCTATATCTCTTCTTACATTTACATGAATTCTTAGTTACATAAAAGCATTTGTATCCATTATAATTAATGAAATAATAGAGCATTGCAAACAATTTTAAATAACTTGTTCAACAACATTAATCTTGTTCTGTTTCATCACCATACTGTCCTTTTCTAAAAGATGCCATTGACATTATTACAAGGGTTTTATGAACACTTAAAATATATAAATGTGCGTGTTTCACATAAATGGCATCATATAGCAGGCAGTACTCTACAAGTTGCTTTTTTATTTAATAATATGATATGAAAAGCTACTCCTAGTATTTATAAGTGAAATCTGGTTCACCATATCTGGCCTTCAATTAGATTACTAATGGAAAAACAGCTTAAATCTCTTCACTACAAGTTTTTGAAATACTGGAGGGGGGGAAGATAATGAGACCTAGAATTATCTACAAGGAAGTAAGAGATTGAAATTAGGGAGAGAAAGTTGAAAAGATCCAGGATTAAAAGTTCTTAAATGACCCACTTTTTCTTCTGGGAAAAAGAGTGACACCAAATGATTCTCTTGATTGACACATTCTTAGTTTGAGTTTAGTTCTCTAAATGTTCTCCTAGCTATAATTAATCTACTTTTTCTGAATCAACATAGCACTATTTTTCTTTCTCAATTATATCAATGAATGAAAGGAATAATGTACAAAACATATTGCAAAAAAAATCTCTACATGTAAAAAGGAAAAAGACAAAACACAAATACAAAAATGGCACAAGATTAAAAAGACACTCTATAAAAGAAGATATACATATCTTCAATGAGCACAGAAAAATAATAATTTGTATCATTAGTCAAAAAACTAGTACAATGTGATATAATTCACCAAATAAAATAACTTACAGTTGATACTAATAAGTGAATAGATAAAGTAATAAACAAATAACTACCATCATGCACTGCATAGCAACATTTTGATCATTGACAAACCACATATAAGATGGTTCATAAGATTATAATGGAGGAAAAATATTTCTATTGCTTACTACTTACTGTAATATACTTTTTATCATTATTTTGGAGTATACTTCTTCTACTTATATTAGAAAAACAAAGTTAACCCTAAGACTCCCTCAGGCAGGTTCTTCAGGATGTAGTCCAGAAAGCACTGTTATCATTAGAGATGACAGCTCCATGTGTCTTATTGTCCCTGAAGACCTTCCAATGAAAAATAATGTGTAGATGAAAGTTGGTGATATTGATGATCCTGACCCTCTTTTGGCCTAGGCTAATGTATGTGGTTGTCTCTTAGTTCTTAGCAAAAAGGTGTAAGAGTAGAAAGATAAAAGTTTAAAACTAGAAAAAAAGCTTATAAAATAAGAATGTAAAGAAATATGTTTTTAAACATCTATACAACGTGTTTGTTTTTTAAACTAAGTGCTATTACAAGATCCAATAGTTTAAAAAAAATAAAAACTTTATAAATTAAAAAAATTTAAATTAAGCCAAGGTTAATTTATTATTGAAGAAATTTTCTTGTGGGTTTAGTATAGCCTAAGTGTATAGTGTTTATAAAGTCTATGGTAGTGCCCAGGCCTTCAGTTTCATCTACTAACTCACTCACTCACTCACCCAGAGCAACTTCCAATCCTACAAGCTCCATTGATGGTCAGTGTCATATACAGATGTACTGTTTTCTGTCTTTTATGTCAAATTTCTACTGTATCTTTTCTAGGTTTGGATATGTTTAGATACACAAACGCTGACCATTGTTTTACAATTGCCTACAGTATTCAAAAAAGTAACATGTCATAAAAGTTTGCATCCTGGGAGCAATAGGTTGTACCACCTGGCCTAGGTGTATAGTAGGCTATACCATCTGTTTGTATAAATAAATTCTATGATGTTTGCACCGTAATATTTCTTAAGAGCACATTTCTCAAAATGTATCCCTTTTGTTAAGTGATGCATGACTGTACATGAATAAAGCAGAAAGAAAATGTATTATATATAGTAAACTGTCAACTAATAAATGTATATTTACTTATACTATAATCACTATATGTATACTGAATTTTGAATTTCCAATTGAAAGCAGAGGCCAGCTACTATGTTCTGAAAATATAAAATATATCAACAGATAATATTAGTAAGAATTAATATGTATATAAATTTAAAATGTACATTTCTTATTTTATGCTACTTTCTTAGATGCAATTATTTAGAACCATTTACAGAATCCAGTTAGATTTAAGAATTTGATCCATCTTGAGTTGATTTTTGTGTAAGGTGAGAGATGAAGATCCAGTTTTATTCTTCTACATGTGACTTGCCAATTATCCCAGCATCATTTGTTTAATAGGGTGTCCTTTTCCCACTTTATGTTTTTGTTTGCTTTGTCAAAGATCAGTTGGCTGTAAGCATTTGGGTTTATTTATGGGTTCTCTATTCTCTTCCATTGGCCTGTGTGCTTTCTTTCTCTTTTTTTTTTTTTTTTTTTTTGAGGCGGAGTTTCTCTTTTCTTACCCAGGCTGGAGTGCAATGGTGTGATCTTGGCTCACCGCAACCTCCGCCTCCCAGGTTCAAGCAATTCTCCTGCCTCAGCCTCCTGAGTAGCTGGGACTACAGGCGCGCACCACCATACCCAGCTAATTTTTGTATTTTTAGTAGAGATGGGGTTTCACCTTGTTGACCAGGATGGTCTGGATCAACTGACCTCGTGATCCACCTGCCTCGGCCTTCCGAAGTGCTGGGATTACAGGCGTGAACCACAGCGCCCAGACTGCGTGCTTATTTTTATATCAGTACCATGCCATTTTGCTCACTATGGCCTTATAGTATAGTTTGAAGTCAGGTAATGTGATGCCTCCAGATTTGTTATTTTTCCTTGATCTTGCTTTGGCTTTCTGGGCTCTTTTTTGGTTCCATGTGAATTTTAGATTGTCAATAGGTTTTTTGCTTCTTTTCCTTCTCTCACCCCCAACCTTCAAAAAATACACAGTGTCTGCTTTTCCCCTCTTTGTATTCATGTGTACTCAATGTTTAGCTTCCACTTATAAGTGTGAAGACATAGTAGTTGATTTTCTGTTTCTGAAGTAGTTTGCTTAAGATCTTGACCACCAGGACTATCCATGATGCTTCTAAGGACACGATCTTTTTCCTTTCCATGGCTGCATAGTATTCCATGGTGTATATGTATCACATTTTCTTTGTCTACTCTCCTTTTGATGGTCACATAGGTGGATTCCATGATTTTGCTATTGTAACTAATGCTGTGATGAACATATGCTTGCCTGTGTCCTAATGGTAAAAAGAATTATATTCCTTTGGATAAATACCCAAAAATGAAATTGCTGTGTCAAATGGTACTTCAGTTTTAAGTTATTTGAGAAATCATTGGCTGCTTTCCACAATGGCTGAACATATTTATATTTCTACCAGCAGCGTATAAGCATTCCTGTTTGCCTGCAATGTTACCATCATCTGTTAGTTTTTGACATTTTCATAATCACCAATCTGACTTGTGTGAGATAGTATATCACTTTAGTTTTGTTTTCATTTCTCTAATGATTAGTGATCTTGAGTGCTTTTTCATTTGCTTGTTATCCACATGTACATCTTCTTTTCAAAAGTGTTTGTTGATGTCCTTTGCCCATTTTGCAATGTGTTTTTTTCTTTTTCTTTTTTCTTTTTTTTTTTTTTTGCTTGTTGATTTAAGTTTCTCAGATTCTGAATAGTATACCTTAATGTCTCTCTGTTTTGTTGATAGTTTCTTCTACTGTGCAGAAGCTCTATAGCTTAGTTATGTCCCACTTGTCAAATCTTTGTTGCAATTGTTTTTTAAATCTTTGCCATATATATATATATATATATATATATATATATATATATATATATATTTTTTTTTTTTTTTTACTGGGCTTATATCCAGAATAGTATTTCTTAGGTTTCCTACTAACATTTCTGTAGTTTTACATTTTACATTTATGTCTTTCATCTATATTAATTTGATTTTTAGATACAATGAAAGGAGGGAGTCTGGTGTCAATCTTTGGCATTTTGGCAGCACCATTTATTAAATAGAGACTCCCTTCCCCATTGCTTGTTGTTGTCAACTTTGTCAAAGATCAGGTGGTTGTAGGTATGCGTGGCATTGTTTTTGGGATCTCTATTCTGTTTCATTGATTTCTACATGTCTATTTTTGTGCTAATACCATATTGTTTTGATTACTCTAACCTTGAAGTACAGTTTGATATTGGGTAGTGTGGTGGCTCTGGGTTTTTCTCTTTGTTTAGGATTGTTTTGGCAATTTAGGCTTTTTGTTGTTGTTCCATATGAATTTTACAATAGTTTTTCTAATTCCATAAAAAATGTCATTGATATTTTGATACAAAGAGCATTCAAGCAAATTGTTTTTTCTCGTTCTGTGAAGAATGATGATGCTATTTTGACGAGAATTGCACTGAATTTGTAGATTGCTTTTGACAGTATGGTCATTTTCAAAATATTGATTCTACCCATTCATGAGCATGGGCCATTTTAACAGTATTAATTATTTTTATTCGTGAACATAAAATGTTTTCTGCTCATTTGTGTAACCTATGAATTATTTCAGCAGTATTTTGTAACTTTTGTGGTAGAGATATTTCATCCCCATGGTTAGCTGTATCCCCAGATATTTTATTCTTGTTTTTTGGTTACTATGAATTGGATATTATTATTATTATTACTATTTTGAGAGGAGTATTGCTCTTGTCCACGCTGGAGTACAATGGTGCAATCTCAGCTAACTGCAGCCTCTGCCTCCCAGGTTCTAGTGATTCTCCTGCCTCAGCCTCCCAAGTAACTGGGATTACAGAAGCCTACCACCATGTCTGGCTAATTTTTTGTATTTTTAGTAGAGACGGGATTTCACCATGTTTCCCAGGGTGTTCTTCAACCCATGCCTAAGGTGATCTGCCAGCTTCAGCCTCCCAAAGTGCTAGGATTACAGGCAGAAGCCACTGCATCTGGCCTGAATAATGTTCTTGATTTGGCTTTTGGCTTCGATGTCATTGGTGTATATAAATCCTAGTGATTTTTGAATGTTGATTTTGTATCCAGAAACTTTGCTGAAGTTGTTTATAAAATTTAGGAGCCTTTGGATAGACACTACTGGGTTTCCTAGAAATAGAATCATATTGTCTAAAAAGGGAAATAATTTGACTTCCTCTCTTCCTAAGTTGATGCCTTTTATTTTTTACTCTTGCCTGATTGCTCTGCCTAGGACTTTGAGAACTATACTGAGTAGGTGTGGGGAGAGAGATCATCATTGTCTTGTTCCACCTCTTAAAGGGATTGCTTCCAGGCAGTTCAGTATAACATTGACTGTGGGTTTGCCCTGGGAAGCTCATATCATTTTGAGTTATGCTCCTTCAATATGTAGTTGGTTGAGTGTTTTCAGAATTAATGAATATGAAATTTTATCATAAGATTTTTGTGCATCTATTGAGATGGTCACGTGTATTTTGTTTGTAGTTCTGTTTGGATTTGATTCACTAGCATTTTGTTAAGAATTTTTCAACAGCCATTTATGCTAAAACTTCTCAATAACCTAGGTATCGATGGAACACATTTCAAAGTAATAAAAGTGATTTATGTCAAACCCACAGCCAATTATCATACTGAAGGGGCAAAAACTGGAAGCATTTCTTTTGAAAACTGGTGTAAGACAAAGGTGCCCTCTCTCACCACTCCTATTCAACATAGTATTGGAAACTCTGGCCAGATCAATCAAGCAAGACAAAGAAATAAACGGTATTCACTTAGCAAAAGAGAAAGTTGAATTATCTCTATTTGCAGACCACATGATTGTATATTTAGAGGACTCTATCATCTCAGTCCACAATCTCCTTAAGCTGATAAGCAACTTCAGCAAGGTCTCAGGATACAAAATCAATGTGCAAAAATCACAAGCATTCCTATACACCAATAATAGATAAATCATGAGCAAACTCTTATTCATAATTGCTACAAAGAAAATAAAATACCTAGGAATACCACTAACAAAGGATTTGAAGGACCTCTTCAAGGAGAACTATAAACCACTGCTCTAGGAAATAAAAGAGGGCACAAACAGATGGAAAACCATTCCATGCTCATGGTTAGGAAGAATAAATATTGTGAAAATGGCCATACTGCCCAAAGTAATTTATAGATTCAATGCTAACCCCATCAAACTATCATTGATATTCTTCATAGAACTGGAAAAAACCACCTTAAACTTCATATGGAACCAAAACAGAGCCCACATAGCCAAGACAATCCTAAGGAAAAAAAAAATCTGGAGGCATCATACTACCTGACTTCAAACTATACTACAAGACTACAGTAATCAAAACAGCATGGTACTGGTACCAAAACAGAGATATAGACCAATGGAACAGAACAGAGGCCTCAGAAGTAATGCCGCACATCTACAACCATCTGTTCTTTGACAAACCTGAAAAAAAACAAGCAATGGGGAAAGGATTCCCTATTTAATAAATGGTGTTGGGGAAACTGGCTAGGCATATGCAGAAGGCTGAAACTCGACCCCTTCCTTACACCTTATACAAAAATTAACTCCAGGTGGATTAAAGATTTAAACATAAGACCTAACACCATGAAAACCTTAGAAGAAAACCTGGGCAATACCATTCATTACATAGGCATAGGAAAGGACTTCATGACTAAAACACCAAAAGCAATGGCAACAAAAGCCAAAATAGAGAAATTGAATCTAATTAAACTCCAGAGCTTCTGCACAGCAAAAGAAACTATCATTAGAGTGAACTGGCAACCAACAGAATGGGGAAAAGATTTTTGCAGTCCACCATCTGACAAACCACTAATATCCAAAATCTACAAAGAGCTTAAAGAAATTTACAAGATAAAAACAAACAACCCCATCAAAAAGTGGGCAAAGGATAAGAACAGACACCTTTCAAAATAAGACATTTATGCAGCCAACAAACATATGAATAAAAGCTCATCATCACTGGGCATTAGAGAAATGCAAATTCAAACTACATTGAGATACCATCTCATGACAGTTAGAATGGCAATCATTAAAAAATTTGGAGACAACAGATGCTGGAGAGGATGTGGAGAAATAAGAACACTTGTACACTGTTGGTGAGAGTGTAAATTAGTTCAACCATTGTGGCCGACAATGTGGCAATTACTTAAGTATCTAGAAATAGAAATACAATTTGACCCAGCAATCCCATTACTGGGTATACACCCAAAGGATTATAAATCATCCTATTATAAAGACACATGCAAACATATATTCATTGCAGCACTGTTTACAATAGCAAAGACTTGTGACCAACCCAAATGCCCATCAATGATAGACTAGATAAGGAAAATGTGGCACATATACACCATGGAATACTATGCAGCCATAAAAAAGGACAAGCTCATGTCCTTTGCAGGGACATCAATGAAGCTAGGAAACCATCATTCTCAGTGAACTAACACAAGAACAGAAAATCAAACACCACATGTTCTCATTCATAATAGGTGTTGAACAATGAGAACACATGAACACAGGGAGGGGAACATCACACATTGGGGCCTGTTGGGGGGTGGGGGAACTAGGGAAGGGGTAGCAGAGGATGGAGGGATTGGAGAGAGATAACATTAGGAGAAATATATAATATATATGACAGGAGGGGGAAAGATGCAACAAATGACCATGGCATGTGTATAACTATGTAACAATCGTGTACATTCTGCACATGTAACCCAGAAGTTAAAGTATAAGAAAAAAATAAAAAAAAATTTGTCTCTATGTTCATTGGGGATATTGACTGATGTTTTCCTTTTTTACTGTGTGTCTGCCAGGTTTTTAAAATCATAACGATGAAGGCATTTTAGAATGAGTAAGGGAGGGGTCCCTTCTCCTCAATCTTTTCTTTTTAATTGTACTTTAGGTTCTGGGTTACATGTGCAGAACATGCAGGATTTTTGCATAGGTACATACCTGGAAATGTAGTTTGCTGCCTCCATCCCTTCATCACCTATATCTAGCATTTCTCCCCATGTCATCCCTCCCCACCCCCTGCTGTCCCTCCCCTAACCCCCACCAACAGATCCCAGTGTGTGATGCTCCCTTCCTGTGTCCATGTGTTCAACACCTGCCCATGAGTGAGAACATGTGGTGTTTGATTTTCTGTTCTGTGTCAGTCTGCTGAGAATGATGATTTCCAGATTAGTTTCAGAAGGATTGATAACAGTTCTTTATTATACATCTGGTATCATTGGGCTATGAATCTGTCTGATCCTTGGCTTTTTTTCTGATTGGTCGATTTTTATCACTCACTCAATTTTGGAACCCATTGGTCTTTTAGGGGTTTCCTTTACTTTTTGATTTAATCTTAGGAGATTGTATGTTTCCAGGAATTTATCCATTCCTTCTAAGTTTTCTATTTTATGTGCAGGTAGGTTTTCATAATTGTCATTGAGGGTTTTTTTTTTTTTTGTATTTCATAGAGATGGTGATAATATCTCCTTTGCCCTGTCTGATTGTGTTTATTTGAATCTCTTTTTTTTTTTATTAGTCTAGCTAGTAGTCTGTTAATCTTATTTATTCGTTACAATAATGAACTTTTGGTTTCATTGATCTTTTGTATAGTTTTTCATGTCTCAGTTTTATTGAGTTTGGCTCTGATTATGGTTATTTATTTTCATCTGGTATTTATTTCCATCCTATGGTTGATATGCTCTTGTTTTTCTAATTCCTCTAGTTCTAATGTTAGGTTGTCAATTTTAGATATTTCTAATTTTCTGGTGCAGGCATTTAGCACCATAAAGTTTTCTATTACTTTTTATTGCACTGTTGTTTGAGAGTGTAGTTGTTTTCCCTTTTAAAAACTATATTTTTTTTACTGTTATTTCTTGCTATTGAGTTTCAGAATTTCTTTACATACTTTCTGTATTAACTTATTATCAAACATATGATTTGCAAATATTTTTCCCATTTCATCAGTTGCTTTTGAACTCAGTTGATTATTTTTCTTGTTGTTCAGAAGCTTTTTACTTTGATGTATTCACACTTGTCTATATTTAGATTTTTAAATTTTCTATTATTGATTTCTATTTTTGTGCCATTGTGGTCAGAAAAGGTACCACTTACCAAGACTGAATTTTTTTAAAAATAGAAAATGTGAACAGATTCTAAATGAGAAAGGACATTTAATTAAAAATGAAGTAATCTCCCATCAAGGAAAAACACAAGAGCCTAAGGTTTTACTTATGAATTCTACAAAACATTTAACAAACAATGGCAAAGACATGAAATGCTGGAGGCCATTATCCTAAGAGAATTAATGCAGGGAAAAAAAAGCTAAATATGATGTGCCCTCTCTTATAAGTGGGAGATAAACACTGAGCACACATGGACACAAAGAAGAAAACACAGACATTGAGGCCTAGTTGAGGGTAGAGGTTGGGAGGAGAGGAGGATTGTAATACCTATCAGGTATTATGCTGTTTACCTGAGTACAAATTTATCTGTAATAAAACCTCCATAATATACAATTTACCAATGTAACAAACCTGTACATATACTCCTCAAATCTAAAATTAAAGTTCAAAAGAAAAAATGACAAACCTGTCAAACTCTTTCAAAAAACTACAGAGGCGGTAACACTTCCAAACTCATCTTATGAGGACAGCATTATCCTGATACCAAAGCCATACGAAAACACTACAAAAAAGAAAATTACAGGATCATTATCCCTGATGAATATAGATTCAAAAGTCTTAAACATAATATTAGCAAAGCAAATTCAATGACACATTTAATGGATCCTTCACCACGAACAAGTGATATATATCCCCAGAATCCAAAGATGTTTCAAAACACATGAATCCATAAATATGATACACCACATTACATGGTTTCCTTACATTTTTTAAAAATAAGATATACTTGAGATGATATTTCTTTAAACACGAATGTCAAACTTATTTTATAATTATTAATGACAAACTTAATACATTCTAGCCCTTAGGTACTGGGAAAATAGTGACAAGGCAATCCTCATGAAGCTAATAGGGAATATATACATATTAGTCAAATAATGAAGTTTGTTAAAAATTCAGTGTAAGTGGGTTACATTATGATGTAATATTAAATAAAGTGGGAGCTTGATAAAAGGGGAAAGGCTAAAGTTTTGTACTTTTAAAATTAAATTTAAAACATGGGGGATATTCATGATAAATTCAATAAATATGGACTATTAAACCCATATATAGAGTATGATCAACATTTTGTCATATGTGTCTATGAAGATGATCTAAATTTAGAGTTGATGTGCACACAAACATACGTATATATTATGCATTAATTATCTTAGGATTAATATGTGTGTGTGTGTGTGTGTGTGTGTGTGTGTGTGTGTGTGTATTATGTGTATGTATGTAAGGGGAGAGACAGAGAGGAAATTAGAAGGATAAAGCAAGAGGAGGAGGGAGAGGAAGGAAAGATAAAGGGAGAGACTATCTCTGGATATGAATACAGTTTTTATGTCTGGATATGGGTACAGAGAGACTTTCTTTTCTTCTTTTCATATATCTTTATATATTCTTATATTTTCCAAATTTCCAACAAAGAAGATGCATTACAGTCACTTAGTAAAACAATTAGTCAGTTTCATATGAAGCTATATATAAACTTACCATACAATCCAATTATTTCATTTATAGACATTTACCAAAGTGAAATAAAAGCATACTGTCCACTAAAATACCTGTACATAAATGTTCCTAGCAGTCTTATTGGTAATCATCCCCAACTTGAAACAATCCAAATGCATGTTAGCAGGTGAATGGATAAACATACTAAAGTATATCCACACAATGCAATTATAAATGCTTTACTCTTAGCAATTAAAAACACAGAAATTGTTGATTTAAATATCTTGTAAATTCTGGATATTAGTCCTTTGTTTGATGCACAGTTTCCAAATATTTTCTCCCTTTCTATCAGCTGTTTACTCTCTTAATAATTTCTTTTGTTGTACAGAGCCTCTTTAGTTTGATTAGGTCTACTTGTTAATTTTTATTTTGTTGAAGTTGATTAAACAAATCAACAAGCATAAAGCAAGTAATTCAATTTAAATATTGAAAAACAACATGAACAGACACTTCTCAAAAGAAGATGCATAAGCAGCCAAATATGAAAAAATGATCCATATCACTAATCATTAGGGAAATGCAAATCAAAATCACAATGAGACACCATCTCACACATGTCAGAATGGCATTTGTCAAAAAGTCAAAATTTAACAGATGCTGGTGAGACTATGAAGAAATAGGAATGCTTACAAACTGTTGGTGAGAATGCAAATTAGTTTATTCATTGTGAAAAACAGTTTAGAGATCTCTCAAATAACATAAAACTACATTTTGACCCAGCAATCTCATTACTGGGATATACCCAAAGGAATATAAATTCTTCTTCCAAAAAGACTCATGCATTCATATGTTCATTGCACTATTCACAATAATAAAGTCAAGGAATCAACCTAGGCACCCATCAAAGGTGGACTGGATAAATAAAATATGATACATATACACCATTGAATACTATAAAGCCATATAGAGGAATAAAATTATGTCCCTTGCAGCCACATAGATGCAGCTGAAAGCCATTATCCTAAGCAAATTATTGTAGTAACAGAAAACCAAATACGGCATATTCTCACTTGTAAGTGGGAGCTAAACCCTGAATACGCATGGACATGAGGGGGAAGCAAGAGAAGGGGACAGCCCATGTCACTATTTGGATGAGAGGACCATCTGCATCAAACTTTAGTATTCAGCAATACCACCTTGTAACAAACCTGCTCATGTATATACAAATAGAGAACAGGTATATAAAAAGGTGCTTAACATCATTAATCATAAGATAAATGAGAATCAAAGTTATGATGATATATTACCTCACAACAATGAAAATGGCTTAAATCCGAAAGAGAGTCAATAACAAATACTGATGAGAATGCAGAGAAAAGGGAGCCCTCATGCATTATTGGTGGGAAAGCAAATTACTAAAACCATTATGGAGAACAGTTTGGAGGTCCCTCAAAAAACTAAAAACAGGGCTACCATGTGATCCTGAAATTCCATTGCTAGGTATAAATCCAAAACAAAGGAACTTGATATATCAAAGTGATACCTGCATTCTCATATTTATTGTAGCACTATTCACAACAGCCAAGATTTGAAAGCAACATAAGTGTTCATCAACAAATGAATGGATAAGAAAATGTGATACATATGCACAATAGAGAACTATTTAGCTATAAAAAAGAATGAAATATCATTTTGCAACAACTTGGATGAAATTGAAGGTGATTTTGTTAAGTCAAATAAGCCAGGCACAGAAAGACAAACCACACATTCTCACGTATTCATGGGATCTAAAAATTAAAATAATTAATCTTCTGGGGATGGAGGATAGAGGAAAGGTTACTAGAGGCCAGGAAGGGTAGTGAGGAGGGGGAAATATGGATGGATACTGTGCACAAAAAACAATAGAAAGAATGAATAAGACAAGTTTTGATAGCACAACAATGTGACTACAGTCAATGATAGTTTATTGTACATTTAAAAATAACTAAAAGAGTATAATTGGATTGATTGACACAAAGAGAGGATGAATGTTCGAGGACTTTGATTTTCCATTTACCCTTATGTGATTATTATGCATTGTATGTCTGCATCAAAATATCTCATGTAACCTATTTTACTAGTCCATTTTCACACTGCTGTAAAGAACTACCTGAGACTGGGTAATTTATTAAGAAAACAGGTTTAATTGACTCACAGTTCCCCAGGCTTAACAGGGAGCATGACTGTGAGGCCTCAGGAAACTTACAGTCATGGCAGAAGGTGAAGGGGAAGCAAGGACTTTCTTCACAGGTTTACAGGAGAGAAAGTCATCAAAGGGGCAAGTGTCACACAATTTTAAACCATCAGATCTCATGAGAACTCATTTGCTATCATGATAACAGCAAAAGGGAAATCTATCCCCATAATCTAATTACCCCTCACCAAACCCTACTTTCAATTCAACATAAGATTTGAGTGGGGACATGCATCCAAACCATAGCATTCCACACTTAGTCCCTCCTAAATCTCTTTCCCTTCTCACATTTCAAAACACAATTTTCCTTCCCAACAATCCCCTAAGGTCTTAACACGTTCCAGCATTAACCCAAAAGTTCAAGTCCAAAGTCTCATCTGAGACAAGGCAAGTCCCTTCTGCCTGTGAGCATGTAAAATTAAAAACAAGTTATTGGTTTTACAGGCTCATAGTTGCTTCCAAGATACCCAGCAGGACAGCCATTAAATTTTAAAGTACCAATATAATCTCCTTGGATACTGTGTCTCACATCCAGGCCACATTGACACAAAGGGCAGTCTCCTGTGGACTTGGGCAGCTCCACTACCTCCAGCCATGGGGGCTATGCAGGGTACAGCCCCCATGGCTGCTTTTGTGGGCTGACATTGATTGTCTGCACCTTTCCAGGTGCAGGATGCAAACTGCTGGTTGATCTATCATTGTGGATTCTGAAAGATGGTGGTGGCCCTCTTCTCACAACTCTACTAGGCAGTACCCCAGTGGGGACTCTGCATGGGGGCTTCAACCCCACACTTTCCCTCAGCACTTTCCTAGTAGAGGGTCTCTGTGCGGACTCTGCCATGGCAGCAGACTTATATGTCTGGACATCTAGGCATTTTCATGCATGCGCTGAAATCTAAATGGAGGTTCCCAAATCTCAACTCTTGATTTCTGTGCACACACAGGCCCAACACCACATGAAAGCCACCAAGGCTTGGAGCTTGCCTCTTCTGAAGCCACGACCTGAGTCATACCTTGGCCCAGTTTAGCCATGGTTGGAGCTGGAGCTGCTGGGACACAGGGTACCATGTCCCAAGGCTGAACAGCAGCAGGGCCCTGAGCCTAGCCTGGGAAATAATTTTTCCCTCCTAGACCTCCAGGATTATGATAGGAGGGACTGCCTTGAATGTCTCTGAAATGTTCTGGACGCATTTTCCCCACTGTCTTGACTAGTCACATTTGGCTACTCATTACTTATGCACATTTCTGTAGCAGGCTTGAATTTGTCCCTAGAAAATGTATTTTTCATTTTTACCGTGTGACTCAGCCATAAATTTCCCAAACTGCTGTTACATTTCTCTTGTAAATGCAAGTTCCAGTATCAGATAATCTCTTTGTTCACATACACACATATGAGTGTACACATTCAGAAACAGTGAGGTCACATTGCGAATGCTTTGCTGCTTAGAAATTTATTTCACCAGATACTCTAAATCATCCTTCTCAAGTTCAAGTTTCCACAGATCTCTAGGATGGGGTAAAAATGCCACTGGTCACTTCGCTAAGGCCTAACAACCTTTACTCCAGTTCTCAATAAGTTTTTCATCTCTATCTGAGAGTGGCACAGCCTGGACCTCATTGTTTATATCACTATATCAGCATTTTGATCAAAACCATTCAACGACTCTCTAGGAAGTTCCAAACCTTACTTCATCTTTCTGTCTTCCTCTGAGCCCTCTAAACTGTTCCATCCCTACTGCTCATTACCCAGTTCCAAAGTCACGTTCACATTTTCAGATATCTTTATAGTATTGTCCCACTCCTGGTACCAATTTTATGTGTTACTCTGTTTCATACTGCCATAAAGAATTACCTGAGACTGGTTAATTTACAAGGAAAAGAGGTTTAATTGACTCATAGTTCCACAGGCTTAACAGGAAGCATGACTTAGAGGCCTCAGGAAACTTAAAAGCATGGCAGGAGGTGAATGAGAAGCAAGGATCTTCTTCACATGTTGGCAGGAGAGAGCAAGAATTAGGGAGAAAGTGCCACACACTTTTAAACCTTCATGTCTCATGATAACTCACTCACTATTATGAGAAGAACAAGGGGGACGTCTGACCCCATAATCCAATCACCACTCACCACACACCTCCTTCACACACCTCCTTCAATTAGACGTCAGATTTGGGCAGGGACAGAAATCCAAACCATATCACCTAAAAATATATACAACTACCCTGTACACATAAATAAATAAAAGTTTTAAAATCCAAAGGGTCATGATTCTTTTTCATTCAATTTTGATATAAGGTATACTTCTTATGATTTTATTCTTAAGTTTGTTAAAATTATTTTGTCACCTAACATGTAATTTATCCTGGTGACAGATTCATGTAAACTTGAGAAGAATGTGCATTCTGCTACTGCTCTGTGTTATATTATTTATATGTCTGTTAGTTTCACTTGTTTTATAGTGTTATTCAAGTACTCTGTTTCCATATGGATCATCTGTCTGGATTTTGTTTTCCGTTTCTGAAATGGAGTATTGAAATCTCCTCCTTTTATTGTATTGCCATTAATCTTGTCAGTTCCATCAATGTTTGCTTTATATATTTATGTTCTCTGAGGTTTGGTGCATATTTATTTATAGTTGTCAACTATTTCTGCTGGACTAATCCATTTTTTTTATTATATAATGTTCTTTTTTGTCTTTTGTTAAAGATTTGGACTTGAAATGTATTTTTTCAGGTATTAATATAGCCACACTCGTTCCCTTTTGGTTTTTATTTGCATGTAATTATCTTTTCTCATTCCTTTATTTTCAGCCTATGTGTATTCTTAAATCCAAAGTCAATCTCTTGTAGACAGTATATAGTTAAATTTTGTGTTTTAAAAATCTGTTCAGACATCCTGTGCCTTTGGATTGGGAATTTAGTATTTCTTGCACAGCAAGACTAGCTGTGGTGAATACAGTTAATTTTTTTGTCAGGGAAATTCTCTCTTCCTTCATTTTTGAAAGAATGTTCTGCCAACTACAGCATTCTTGATATGCAGTTTTCTTTTTTCTTTTCTCTTTTCATATCATCCCACTCTCTTCTGGCCTCTAAGGTTTCTGCAGAATAGTCTTCTCATAAACTTATAGAGGTATGTGATAAGTCACTCTTCTCTTCCTTCTTTTGAAACTCTATGTCTTTGATTTTGGACAATTTGATTATATTTCTGGGTATAAATTGCACTGTATTCTTCTTAAGTCCTCTGACTTCCTGAATTTGTATGTCCATTTTCTTTCCCAGATTTGGGAAGTTATAAACCATTATTTGTTTGAATAAAATTTCTGGTTCTTCCTCCTTCTGGGACTCCATACTGTGTGTGTGTGTGTATGTATATATATATATATATATATATATATATATATATATATATATGTCCACTTTACACTGTTTCATAAATCCTTCAAGCTTTTTTCACTCATTTTTTTCTTTTCATTTCTCTGACTTAATTATTTCCAGTAAACTGTTCTGAGTTTGCTAATTTTTTCTTCTGCTTACTCTACTCTACTCTGGAACTCCTCTAGCGAAATTTTCAGTTCAATTTAGTTAAGCTCCATGATTTCCGTTTGATATTTTTTAAAACATTTTAAAAAATATCTTCATTGATGTTCTCATGCCATGTCTCACTGTTTAAAATCTGTTCACACATTTTTCACCTGACTTTAATGAGCATCTTGTCATTGATATCTAATTGTATTTCACTGTGGTGTAAGAGGAGACATTGTATAATGTCTCATATTTTAATTGTTTAAATATGTGTTTTATTGTCCAGAATGTTATCTATCCTGGTGAATGTTTCATGTGAGCTTGAGAAGAATGTGTATTCTGATGTTGGACAAAGTAGCTTAGATATTTGCATTTCATTCAGTTGATTGAGTTTTTGAGTTTATGCTCTTTCTGATTTTCTGCCTGTTTATCTTGTTCATTTCTGAATGATGAATGTTAAAATCTTCAACTATAATAGTAGATTAATCCATTTTTTCTTGAAATTCTATTAGATTTTGTCTTATGCATTTTGATGCTCTGTTTTTAGACTTATACATGTTAAGGATTGTTGCATCTCTTTGAAGCACTGATCTCTTTACCATTATGTAATGTCCCATTTTATTAATTTATTTTACTTTTAATTTTTGTGGGTACATTATTAGTTGTATATATTTATGAGATACATGAGATATTTTCTTTCCGGCATAAAATGCATAATAAATACATCATGGAAAATTGGGTATCCACCCAAGTATTTATCCTTTTTGTTACAAACAATTCCATTATACTCTTTTAGTTATTTTAAAATGTACAATTAAATAAGTATTTACTAGAGTCCCCCTTTAGTGCTCTCAAATACTAGGACTTATTTCTCATTTTATCCAGCAATTCCATTATTGGTTATATACCCTTATTGGCACCTACTCATGTCTTTATGGTAATTCAACCAGAAAGACACATGCACACATATGTCCATCACAATATTATTCACCATGGCAAAGACATGAAGTCAAACTAAATGCCCATCAACAACAGTCTGGATAAAGAAAATGTGGTATATATATACCATGGCATACTAAGCAGTCATAAAAACAAAAGATTATGTCCTTCACAGCAACATAGGTGGAGCTGGAGGCCCTTAATCTAATTAAACTCACATTGGAACAGAAAAACAAATACTGCATATTCTCATTTATATGTGGGAGCTAAAAATCAAGAACACATATACTCAAAGAGGAGTATAACAGACCTCAGAGAGAATTTGAGAGTAGAGGATTGGGAGAAAGGAGAGGATCAAAAAACTACCTATTGGATATTATGCTTCTTACCCAGGTGAAGATATACTGTGTACACCAAATCCCTGAGACATGCAATTTAAGTATATAAAAAACCTGCACACATGCCCCAGAACCTAAAATAAAAGTTTTTGAAAATGTAATGTGTCTGTTTTTCCCTGATTATTTCCTTACTCTAAAGTCTGCTCTTTCTGAAATTAACATAGCTACTCCTAATTTATTTTATTTAGCGTTGGCATAGCATATCTTTATCTACTTTTGTTGATGCTTTATGTATATTTATATTTAAAGTGGGTTCCTTAAACCCATACTTATCTACTGATTTATGTTCTGTTTTGACAATCTCTGAGTGTGAATTGGTGCATCCAGACCGCTGACATCCAGTGTGATTACTAGTATAGTTGTATTAGTATCTGTACTAAGCTTGGGGGTAATGTTGTAGCAAGTTCTCTTATGCTAGTTTAAGCCAACAACTTGTTCTTTCCCAGGAGACTAGAATATGTCAAGCCCCATATTTGTTACTGTTTTCTGTTTGTTGCCTCTGTTCTTAGTTCCTGTTTTTCTCATTCGGTCTTTTATGGTTTTAGTTGAAAAATTAATACTATTCTATTGTCTCTTCTTTCTCAGTATATTAGCTGTATTTCTTTAAAAATAGTGTTTTTCATTTGTGAACAGTTTCATAATGATCATTTTCAACTCTGTCAGGTGTTTCATATATCCTCATTTCATTAGAATTGGTTTCTTAAAATGTTTCTTTTTTCTTTGTTTGGAACATATTTTCTTGTTCCATCATTTCTTTGATTCTCTGTGCTGCTGTTAACACATTAGACAAGAGTCACCTTTCTAAGTCTTCAAGCACTGACCTTACACAGGAGAAAACTCTTCCAATTAGCCCATTCAGACATTCTGGAGGCCTCTCAAACCTCTATGCTAGCCCATACCACTTTCTTTTTTCACAGCATCTAGAGTATTGCAGGTCTCAGTGCTTCAAGACAAGCAGGAATGAAGCCAGTTTCTTAGAAAGCCTTTATAGAAGGTGCATAATTAGACACTCTGCTCCAATCTTTCTATCTCCAGGAAGAAGCTGAGAACTTGGAAAATTTGCCTTTTATCTCTGTGTTGATCTGGGAAAAGGGGATTGCAGTTTTATTCTAGTTCAAATATTTGTCCTCATTGGCCCTCAGATGACTAGAGTATAGTGGGTCACCTTATTACTCCAAAAAAAAAAAAAAAAGTAATAAACCAGTTATTTGGGCAGTCCTCAGAAAATTTAGGGCATTGGGTGCATGGTCAATTTCTTTTCTTCCTCTGCTTGAAGCTGGAATCTTGGCTGATGTTATTACGTACTTCCTCTGTGCCGAGTTTAAGGGAGGAGTTGTGGCAAGACCTTAATATGCCGGCTCAAACTATGAATGCATTCTTTGTAGTCCCCAGGGTATTTGAGTATGTCAGGCCCCATAAACTCTCAGAGATAGGTGGAATAGAAGCCAGTCTCTCATATAGCACTTGGAAAAGTTGAGGCATAACATACACAACACAACTCTTTCCCTCCTCAGGGAGATGCAGAATGTTGGTACTTTTCACATTCTAATTTTATGCTGAGCCAGGTAGAAGAGCTGTGGCAAGTACCCACAAACTAGTTCAAACCATTTCTTTGTTCTCTGTAGCCCCCAGGAGACACACATATGTCAGACTCCATCAGATTTCCAAAACAGGTGAGAAAGAAGCCAGTTCCTCAGGTAGCGCCTGGAATGTTAGTATGCTAGATGTATGTTCTATCTCTTTCACTCTCACAGAAAACCTGGGAGGTGGGGTTCCATTCTGAACATATGTTACTGTGCCTGATAGTGGGAATTATGGCTAGAGGATGTATTTATTTTTCCAACTGGTTTCAATGTCGATAGTTTCATACTCACCCATGAAGATGAAGCTGCAGGAACCTATCATCTAGTTCCTGGATTTCTCACTAAGGGAAATAATTCATGTGGTTGCTTTTCAATTGGTGTGGCCATGTGGGAGAGTCCAAGTGCTCCTATTCAGTCATCTTGCTTATGTCGCCTGTCTGCTATTTGTTTTCGGTGTGACATAACTCTTTTTTTTTCTTTCATTTCCTCCATTGCTGCCTTATTTGTCTTTAATTCATTTTTGTTCTCTCCTAATGTTTTTTTAGTTTTAGATATTCTTTTAATAGTTATTATGAAAGTTACAATTAACATACTAAGTAAATAACAATCTAATTTATTTGATATTAACTTAGTTTAAATAACATACAAAAACTCTGATTTTATAGAGCCCTACCATCCTTTTAAGTTGTTGTCATAAATTACATCTTTATGCATTGTTTTCCTAATACATATTTATAACAATCTTTTAACACATTACTTTTAAAATCACATAGAAAATAAAAAGAAAAGTTACAAACAAGAAATATAATAATACTGGCTTTTATATTTACTTACGTATTTACTTTTATCAAACTTCTTAATTCCTCTGTATTCTTTTGATTTACTGTCCAGTATTTTTTTTTCAGTCTTAAGAACTCATATAAATAATTCTTGTAAGGCAGGTATTCAAGTAACAAACTTTCTCAGCTTTCATTTACAGGAAATATTCTAATATTTCTTATTTTTAACAATTTTGCAAGATACAGAATTCTTGACAGGATTTTTTTCTTACATCACTTTTAATATGGCATTCCATTGCCTTCTGGCTTCTGTATTTTCTGATGAGAAATGTGCTGTTAATATTTCTGAAAATTCTTTGTACATGAGTAGTCACTTCTGGTGCTCAAGATCCCTTCTTCTAGGCTTGTGACAATTTCATTATAATGTGTCTCTGTGTTGATCACTTTGAATTTATCCTATTTGAAGTTAATTGAACTTCTTGGATGTATAGATGCACGTGTAATAAAATTTAAAATATTTTTGACATTTAGGCCCTCAAATCTGTTTTTTTTTCCCATTTCTTTATCTCTTCTCCTTCTGATGCTCTCATGTGTATGTTGGTATTTTTGATGGTGTCCCACAAAAGCCTTAGGCTATGTTTACGTCTCTTCATTATTTTTACTTTTTGCTTATCAGAGTGGATAATTTCCACTTTTTACCTTCAAGTTCACAGATATTTTCTATGACCTATTTAAATTTCTTGAATTCTTCAGTGAGATTTTCATTGGAGTCATTCTATTTTACATCTTCAGAATTTTACTTTGATTCCTTTTTATAGTCTCTATTTCTATTGATATTCTTATGTATTTGTACAAAATTTTCCTGCTTTTCTTTAGTTATTTGTCCACAGTTTCCTTAAGCTCTTTAAGCATATTTTGGAAGGTTAGTTTAAAATATTTGTGTAGTTAATTGAATATCTAGTTCCCCAAATAGTAGCTTAAGTCGTTTTTTTTTTTTTTTTTTTTTTTTTCCTGTTGATGAGATTTATTTTTCTGTCTGTATGTCTTGAAATTTCTACTTTACACTTGGCATCCTGATGAGTATTTTGGAACTTAAATCTCCTTTCCTCAGGGTTTGCTGTTGTTGATTGTTGAGACCTGTAGTTATCCATTTTTGCAGCAACTTTTAGAAACAGTTTATGATCATTATTTCTTGTGTATATTACCTAAAGTCTGTGTTTTCCATTGTTTCAGTGATCAATCAGTGACCTAAAAGATTTTCTTAAGTGACTTAATAGTCCTATCTTCATTTTGAGCCTTCTCAGTCTTCACTTTTCCAAGATTTTGGATTTGTCATCTGCTTGCCCCATCTGTCACCTACTTCCATGGTAGTTATGAAAATACATGTTCTAAAATATTTTGACAGATACCTCTGCAACCTATAAATTTACTCAAGCCCTGAGACTGGGGCAAAACAAATGTGAGTCTCTCTGTGATCCCTGAAGGAACCACCAGAGAGGTGAAAACACATGAACACAGTATTTTAAGAACATGTTCTGTATTATTAGCCTCCCGTCTCTAGCAAGCCACATGTAAACGTAGGTCATCATATTCATAGCCACTGTCACAATACTGAAGAATAGGGGCTATAGGATGTTTATTAAAAATGTCATCATGCTGTCTTATTGAAATTCAGTTATCCTTTACTTTATTAAGCAGATTCCAATTTTTGCATTTTGAATTATATTTCAGTCCTGAAAGTGTCCAGTCTTTGACAGCTCATTGTTAATTTGCTCTTATTCTTTTAATATCTTCTCTCTGTCCTTTGAATTCTGAAATTTTACAGTAACTATGTAAATGAAGATGCATACTTTTTTTAAGTAATTGCTTTAAACTCTTAGTGGATCCTTTCAAATGAAGTAGTTCATATATTCACTTAGCAAATACAGTAAGCACTTAGCTTGTGCTAGACTAGGCACTATAAGAATGCTGGAAATGCAACAGGGAATTGGATAGAAAAGATCTGTATTCTCTTGGAAATTATATTTTATTGTGTTAGACAACAAGTATGCAAACATTTTTAACCTACATATCTTGATTTATTTAAAAAATATTAATTTATTTAAAAAATTTAAATTTATTTTAAAAATATAGAGTAAGCTATGATAAAGAATACCCAAAGTGCTTAAATATTTATTGTTATGAAAATTATCCCTAAGAAGTAGGTGCGTAATATTAGTCTGAAGAATACCTAAGAGGAAGATTTGTGAAAAGCTTGGTTATAAGTTGGGGAGAGTAGTCTAGGCAAGAGGAACAGTAATACCAAAGACCAAGAGACAGAAAGTATCTTGAGATTTTCTGGGAAATAAGAAATGGTTATTGTAATGTATATATTGTAAGGAAAAGAAGAGTGGAATAATGGGAGGTTTGAAGCAGATTATTATTTTTCCTACTTGCAATGAGAAGCAATGGATGACTAAAACAAGGATAAAGTGTTTTCATTTCTACTTTAAAAGTCGACTGATTACTAGCTGGAAATAAGATATTCATTCATAAACTGGATATGAGAGATAAGTAGAACATGTGACTTGCATATACCCACATTAATGACAGATTGTTAGCTGTCAAATTATTTACTTTTATTCCATCTTCATGGATGTCTTTTTTTTTTTATGTTTGATACATTTTTATTACTAAATTGGGTAATAGTCACAAACATCAAAACAGGAAAGCATTTAACTAGAAGCTAATTATAATCTAAGCCTGAAATAAGAGTACAATAAGGGAACATGATTTTTCACAATAATAAACAATGAATTGACACTGTAGTGTTAAATGTACAACTAATTTAATACTGTTCATAGTAATTTGTTCATCTTCCTGTTATTTTCAGTGTTGCATTACTTACAGTTTTAGGTTTTTTGTTTTTGTTTTTGAGACGGAGTATCCCTCTGTTGCCCAGGCTGGAGTGCAGTGGTGTGATCTTGGCTCACTGCAACCCCTGTCTCCCAGGTTCAAGCAATTCTCCTGCCTCAGCCTCCTAAGTAGCTGGGAATACAGGCGCATGCCACCATGGCCAGCTAACTTTTTTATTTTTAGTAGAGATGAGGTATCACCATGTTGGCCAGGCTGGTCTTGGACTCTTGACCTCAGGTCATCCTCCTGCCTCGGCCTCCCAAAGTGCTGGGATTTCAGGCATGAGCCACTGCACCCGGCCAGTTTTGGGTATTATATGCAGTATGGAACAACTTAGAACAGTCCCAATAGACCATGCCAGAGCCTTGCTCCTCCTATTACTAAATTGGGTAATAGTCACAAACATCAAAATAGGAAAATCACATAACCAGAAGCTAATTATAATCTAAATTAAATGTGGTCCTCACACCATCAGCATTAAAATCCCTGGGATTTCCTTGTTAGAAATGAAGAATTTCTGGCTCCACCCAGACCTATTATATTAGAATCTGCATTTCAACAAGATCCCCAGGTGATTTGATTGCACATTAAAACTTGAAAGCTGTGACAGACAGGGGTAGATTCCTTGCTATCCCTCTAAAATAGATTGGTAGTAAAGAGTTTGGAGAATCTATTTTCTTTTTGAGACTGAGTCTTGCTCTGTCACCCAGGCTGGAGTGCAGTGGATGTCTGATTAGATACGTGATGGAATAAGAGTACTCTTATACAATCCTTGTCCTTCTGTAGTGCGTTCTTGTAGAATATCTCTGTTATGTTGTCTAGATAACTTTATATATCCTTAGCTGAACCCATTCTGTTATACATCTACGTGTATTGAAGTGTTTTTATAATTTCAGTGATCATATATCTGATTTTTACCATTAATTTTTATATTTTACTTCATAGCACCCTGTTTAAATGGATAAAATATACCAAAATTTTTCTATGGAAATAAAGTAGACTTACTGTAAGCTTTCTTCCATTTCTTGTATTACCTTTATTTCCTGGAGATTAATTCTTTAGTTTTCTATTGAGGTCACTACTTCTCTTTCATAGTGTTCATTTTCTTCAACTGCTGTCTGATTTATTGTTTTCTGGTTATATTCATTAACCTCTATATAGCTCTCAGCAAATCCTGGTTGTAGTAACAGTACACTTCCTCTGATAATTGTAAAGAAATGCCTGCAAATAAAAATTGGTATTTTAATATTATCTTGAGAGAAAAAGTGTTGAAATTGAGCTTTCCTTTTAGAATTTTTAAAGCTCAGACTCTTTAAAATATGCAGGATTTCATTTGTATAATATATGAATATAGATACAGCTAATAGAGGGCTATAAATGGAATGATAGATAATCCTGAAAGTAAAGAACAAGATGTCAGGGCAACAGGGCTGAAGGGGTCCAGGCCCCTGAGTTCCTCACCTGAAGAACATCCAAACCAGCAACTCCTGAATCGGACTTTGCGTGAGTGGAAAATAAACTGATTGTGGTAAGCCACTGAAATTTGGGAATAGTTTAATATAAGTTGGCTTGTCTTAACAAATTAAGAGGCATGATTAATTAATTCTTTTCTAATTTTATGCTTTGAACTCTTAATGCTTCTCATACAGCTAACAAACTGTGGTTTCTGACTATTCTAGTGTTGAAATCCTCACGCAGTAGAGAAGTAAGTATCCAACAACGTCTTATATGTGACTGGTGTTACATTGCACCAGCATTAGGGCTCCTTAGGTTTATGGTGTTTTCCCATACATGTTTGGTATCTTTTCACTAACATGTATTTGCTTTGTTATTGGTAGGTGCATCATTTCCTCCTAATTTGAAGCCCTCTATTCTGCTGCCACAAGCATTTTAGTCAAATTATCATCCTGTATTTCTTAGGTATGAATCAAGCATCAGTCCTCTGTGTTTCCCCAAGTGACAGATAATTCTTACTAGGTACCCTGATGAAGTTGAAAACTCTTCCATTGACCTTTATGTGAGAAAAGAGCATCCCCTATACAAGGTCACCTCTTCAAAAATCTTTAGAAAGCATTATTCACATTTGGTGAGACACAGTGCACCAAAGTCATTCTCTTTACTCATACTTTTTCACACTGACAAAATGCTGATTTCAGGTTTTGAAAAGTATCTAAGCGCATTCTATGGAAAGACAGTATCTCTAATAGAAAATAATAATTTATTATGTATGTATTATAAATATCTAAACATTTAAAGTAATCTTAAGAAAATATAAGAGGGCAAGGGCAAATTTGGATAAATTTTATAATACGTATAACATTAAAAAGTTTAACATTTTAGTCTATGAAGAGCATTTACAGTTTAAAGCTATAATCAACACCCAGATTTTAAAATTGGAACATTAGAACGGCAGAAAAAAGTCAGAAACTAGAGAGCACACAGAGTATGATCCCATTATACAAAGTTCAAGTAGAGGCAAAACTAACTGATAATGTTATAAAATCAATGGTTGCTGGGGGTAGGGTGAAGGATAACTGCAAAGGAACATGAGGGAATTTTATAGGGTGGTAGATATATTCTGTGTTTTAAGTGTTGTTATGATCATATGTGTAAATACATTTGTCAAAACTCATAGAACTGTAAACTGAAAATAACGCAGTTCCTTAAACATAAACCAAACCTCAATAAAGTTTACTAACCACAGTATATACATTCACAACTTACAAAATAAAATTTACAAATGATCTCTGTTAAAACACACACATCCAATATTACCAGAATATAAAGTAACATAAAAATATGAATTGATAAAACCTTTTAGGTGCTATTTTCATTAATTAAATTATGAAATCTAAACATACTGATAATACCATTATGATTCAAATAAATTAAACCATTTCTCCCATGCATTGTTACTAAAAATATAAGTTGATGCAAACTTAAAAATGGCAATTTGAAAGTGTGTATCAAAAGTATGAAATATAATTATCAGTTTTGACTCAACTATAATAATTATAGAAATTTTAATTAAGGATTAATATGAGCAACACTTATGTGAGATGTTGATAATTTAAAATATAAAGAAAAATAAATGAATACATATAGAATCAACACATAGCCTTAATGAATCTCAACATTTCACCACATTTCCTACAAATTTTTTAATATAGGAAAAATAAAGCTGTTTTTCATTGTTCAACACCCATTTATAAGTGAGAGCATGTGGTGTTTGTTTTTCTGTTCTTGTGTCAATTTGCTGAGAATGATGGCTTTCAGCTTCATCCATGTCCCAGCAAAGGACATAAACTCATCCTTTTTTATGGCTGCATAGTATTTCATGGTATATATGTGCCACATTTTCTTTATTCAATCTATCATTGATGGGCACTTAGGTTGGTTCCAAGTCTTTGCTATTGTAAACAGTACCCCAGAACTTAAAGTATCAAAATAAAAAAATATATAAAAAAAGAGATGGTTTTATTTGGTATCTGTTCCTTTATAATTTTATTCCCTTCCTTCTTTCCCCACATGTTAGCCACTTTCTAGAATTTGCTGTTTACCATTTCAATCTGTTTTTGTTTGTTTGAGGCCCTGCATGTTTCTCTGCTTTATATATATTATGTAATAATGTAAAAGTTATTTTGCACATTATATTTTTACTCCATATTATTTAAATGCATACATTTTAATATATGTAGTGCTATTTCATTTATTATAATTTCTGCATACTTTTCAAAACTATAAATATGTTATAAGTAATTTTTTAATTCTTTCTTGGCTAGACATTGTATAGATGCTAAATTTTACAAATAATGATCCAATAAACATTCTTGAACATTAATATTAATTTACTAAGGTCTGCTTATGATCTACTTTGTCACTGCTTCTGACAAAAAAGTGACAAACTGGGTGGATTAAATCACAGAAATGCATTGTGTTACTATTACTCTATGAAGATCATTTTCAAATTAAAGCAAAATAATTTCAATTTTTTTTTTTTTTTTACTTTTCAAAAGCAAAAATTTGTAGGCTGAAAGCTCAAAATAAAGATGTTGATAGACTTTGTTCCTTTTGAGGACTGTGAGAGAAAGATCTGTTCCATCATCTGTTTTTGGGTTGTGGATGGCCATTTTTTCCCCTTTATCTCTTGACGTTGTCTTCTCTTTATGCCTATCTCTCTCCAAATTTTCTGTTCTTGTAACAACATCAGTCATATTGGACTAGAGCCTACCCTAATGACCTAATATTATCAAATTGGATCTGCAATGACCCTATTTCCATAAAAAGTCACATGCTGATGTACTGAGCATTAGGATTTTAACACGTAGATTGGTGGAAGACACAATTCAAAACATAATGGTATAGTTCATCTGTATGTGAGAGGTTTTCAAGTTTCTCTAGTTCAGTGCCTCTCAGTCAGAGATTATTTTTCTCCCCCTTTCTCGAGATTAACAAAATAGATCACTAGAAAGACTAATAAAGAAGAAAAGAGAGAAGAATAAAATAGACACAATAAAACATTATAAAGGGGATATCACTAATGATCCCACGGAAGTAAATACTACCATGACAGAATACTATCAACACCTCTACACAAATAAACTAGAAAATCTAGAAGTTATTCCTGTGTTATTTCTGGACATATAATTTCCCAAGACTAAACCAGTGAGAAATTGAATCCCTGAATAGACCCATAACAAGTTCTGAAATTGAGGCAGTAATTAATAACTTACCATCCAAAGAAAGCCCAGGGCCAGATGGATTCACAGCCAAATTCTACCAGAGGTACAAAGAGGAGTTGGTACCATCTCTTCTGACACTATTCCAAACAGTACAAAAAGAAGGACTCCTCCCTAACTTGTTTTATGAAGCCAGCAATGTCCAGATATCAAAACCTGGCAGAGACGCCACAAAAAAAAAATTTCAGAATAATATCCTTGATGAATATTGATGGGAAGATAATAAAATACTGGCAAACCAAATCCAAGCAGCACATCAAAAAGCTTATCCACCACTATCAAGTCAACTTTATGTCTGGGATGCAAGGCTGCTTCAACACACACAGATTAATAAATGTAATGCATCACATAAACAGAACCAATGACAAAAACCACATGTTTATTGCAATAGATGCAGAAAAGGAATTAGATGAAATTCAACAACCCCTAATGCTAAAATCTCTCCATAAACTTAGTATTGATGGAAAATATCTCAAAATAATTGGAGCTATTGATGACAAGCCCAGAGCCAGTATCAAAGTGAATGGGCAAAATCTGGAAGCATTCCCTTTGAAAACTGGCACAAGACAAGGATGCCATCTCTCACCACTTCTATTCAACATAGTATTGGAAGTTCTGGCCAGGGCGATCAAGTAAGAGAAAGAAATAAAGAGTATTCATAAAGGAAAAGAGGAAGTCAAATTCTTTCTTTTTGCAGATGACATGATTGTATATTTAGAAAACCTCATCATCTCAGCCCCAAAACTCCTTAAGCTGATAAGCAACTTCAGCAAAATTTTAGGATACAAGAGTATGTGCAAAAATTACAAGCACTCCTATACCCCAGTAATAGATAAAGAGTCAAATCATGAGTAAATTCCCATTCACAATTGCTATAAAGAGAATAAAATACCTAGAAATACAACTTACAAGGGAGATGAAGGATGCCTTCAAGGAGAACTACAAATCACTGCTCAAGAAAATGAGAGGACACAAATAGAAAAAAAAAATTCCATGTTCACAGATAGGAAGAATCAATATCATGAAAATGGCCATACCGCCCAAAGTAATTTATGGACTCAATGCTATTCCCATCAGGCTACCATTGACTTTCTTCACAAAATTAGAAAAAAAAAAACTGCTTTAAATTTTATATGGAACCAAGTAAGAGCTTATATAGCCAAGACAATCCTAATCAAGAGAAAGAAAGCTGGAGTCATCATGCCACCTGAGTTCAAACTATACTGCAAGGCTACAGTAACCAAAAAAGCATGGTACTGGTACCAAAGCAGATATATAGACTGATGGAACAGTATAGAGGTCTCAGAAATCACACCACATGTCTTCAACTGTATGATCTTTGACAAACTTGACAAAAACAAGCAATGGGAAAAGGATTCCCTATTGAATAAATGGTGCTCGGAAAACTGGCTAACTATATGCAGAAAACAGAAACTGGACCCTTTCCTTACACTTTATACAAAAATTATCTCAAGATAGATTAAACATTTAGACATAAAAACCCTACAAGAAAACCTAGACAATGTCATTCAGGACATATGATTTGTCAAAGACTTCATAACTAACACACCAAATGCAATTGTATGAAAAGCTAAAATTGACAAATGGGATCTAACTAAACTAAAGAGCTTCTGCACGGCAAAAGAAACTATCATCAATGTGAACAGGCAACCTTCAGAATTAGAGAAATTTTTTTGCAATCTCTCTGAGACTTCGTTCACATCGGGGTCACCACCTGTGACGTTGATCACCACCTGCGGAGGTCCGTCTTGCAGTCCTTGACTTAACGATGGGTGAATAAAATGTACTCACACACACTAGAATACATTGAATCTGAGTGGGCTAAGGATTGTCATCTGCTGCTTTCAGAGGGCAATTGCAGCTAACCAACCATGACTCCCTGTACCTCCTCGCATTTATTCAGTATAGATTTAATAACCAAGGTGCTAAGTCAATATACTTGTGAATACTTAACAAGGTTAAAAGAGTGCTTTTACAAATAATGAAAGGTTTTGATTCCAGGGACCAGAATGAACACCATTAGTGGGTAATTTCTCTTCAACCTCCCCCTGAGAGGACCATCCAGCACAAAGTTAACATGAACAAACAAATTAGAGTAGGGACAAAGAAATGTGGCATAAACAGACTTAACTGGGGAAGCTTTTAGCATCCTAATCTTTTACCTGATGACTTAAAGTTCTAACATAATGTACTGGATGCCTTCAGCCTGTTCCACTATAACTTTTTGGCCTTCTAAAATGTTTGAGACTATAATCTTATAACTATCCCTAATATTTCTCTAATATTTTGCCAGCCATCACAAGTGAATTCCAAAATCTCCCCCTTCTCTGTTAACAATATCAGGCTCTGTTGTCTGCTGGCTACTGATGCATTCAGCCATGAGTCTGTCAGGCAAGGCAGTCTTTGCTTTTATTCTGGCTTTGCATTCTAGGATTAACAAATAACGCAAGACAATTATGATTACAATTAGCAACATTCTCTTCCAGTCAAAGAGTGACTCCTAGGGACAGGCATCTAACTAGGAGAGATGATCTTGCACATCTTTCCTTCATTTTTGGCCAGATTATCTACAAAAGCAGCTGTTTGTACTGCTTCAGTAATAGATGTTACTGCCATGCTGGCAGTTGCCAAGATGACTATGACTGAGACTATAAGAGTCTAACTATAAATCCTTTGTGTTTGACCTGTAGTGTTAATTGACATTTTAGTTTACTGTATGCCATTAATGAGGAATTTCACTAGAGGTATGTTAATTTCTTTTTAATCAAGCAGCTGCGTTATTAGAAGTTATGAAGGGGCTGTTTAAGTTACAGGGCAGAAAAATGTAGATTAGTAGATGGGCTTGATAGAGTGTAGCAAGTACAGGTTGCAGGCAGAGTGAAAGAGTAAAAATTGAAGCAGGATTTGCTTAGCCTTCTGAATTCTTTCTTCTGAGGAAGCTTCAGTGTCCTGCATGGTCTCTCTCAGGCTGGTTTGAGCTTTTTCTCCTTTCCATCTTTTAATGAGGATGCCGTCTCTTGGCTGCTGCTGGTGTACTGGAAATTCTAGTGGTTGTGCCTGTCCTAAGAGATCTTTTATAATCTTTTTATAGGAGCAGGTTAGTGCTTTAAGAAAAATCAGTTGTGCTTTAATTTGAATTTTCACTTCACTGAAAAACTGGATGATATGTCTTTAATTTTTAACTAATATGTTTACATACAGATTTTCTTTCATGATTAATGTTTTAAAACTTGCTTAGACCTTCAAAACAAAATGTATATAATCTACTTGCATAAATTATTTTCTATAATATTTTTCCCAGGTTTCACTGACAAACTTAGACATGCCTTAACTTTCTTTGTTTTACAACGTTCCTTACTAAAGGTACAGTCTTGTATCTATAAATTCTTAATATTTCTTTCTCTACATCTTTCTCTTTTGTCTTACTTTCTGTGTCTCTTTTTCTTTTTTTTACCTCTGTATCTCTTTTTCTCTCTCGCTCTCTGACTCTGTCTTTCCTAGTCTTTTTTTCTTACTTATTGTCTATTTCTACTTATCTCTGTAATTTTTCTGTTTCTGTGTGTCTTGGTCAAGCAGCCATATCATCACTTGTAATCTGCTTGTTCACTGCCATAAGCTAATGGGCTAGGTAGTGAGCTGTGGGCTTGAGATTAGACTTAATTAAAGCTGTTTCAAGATTTTGTAGTAGATAAACTGAGTAAGCCAAGTCACTTACTGTATTTATGGGCTGAGTGGGAAAAGTTTTTAAGGCTAGTAACATGGCTTTAATCTCAGCTAAAGACTCCCAGTAAACTTAGATCGGGTGATTGAATTATGTTGTCTCTGTGAGATTGCAGCTTTTCCTTTTTTACCTGATCTATCGGTAAACAGTGATAAAGAAGCAGGTAAAGAGCAGTATAATACTGCTTCGAATTCCTCTTTCCTTAAATAAATCTTGATGATATCAGGATCATAACTTAGCAATTGACTGTATAATTTATTAAGATGTCAAGTTGAAATTGGTAACATGAAATTTAAAAGGAAATCTGAAAAGATCTCTAGAAGCAGAGACTCAAGTAATATACCTTAACCATGTGCTTAAAGCCACAGGTAGAATAGCTTAAATCTTACAATTGAGTTTTCAGGCTGACCAAATTTATGGACTTTAAACTGGCAAGCAGTTGTGAAAACAGTGACTCACTAGCTGAGCAAAGACTATCTGAAATCAGTGTTTTATGTATTTGCTTTTACTACACTTACATACAAATTTCTTTCACTTTCTGAGAAATGGCCACATTTTTACTTCTTAATTCAACAAATATTATTTAATGTGGTTTAAAGTTCTCCTCTAAAGGGTAATGTGTGGTTTTACATGCCTCACTTTTAATTGCTTTTCAACTAATTAGTGGGCCTTCTGTAATTTCTCTCCTTTCAGAGATCACCATTTCACTTAAGTTGGATTTTAAAAGAGCCACATTAAGAGTAAGCTTGGAATAACAACAGTGGCTAATATCAGAAAAAAGTCTTACAAATCCTTAAATATTACTTAAATCTTAGCAGAGAAGCATGATCTGCGAAGTCGCTTGTAAACAAGGAACATATGAAATTTCACTGTGGGACACCTGCAGAGAGCAGCCCAGGGTTTCAGGATGGCATCCATGCTGGCCCCACCTAGTTGCTGCTCACTGCTTTCCGCTGTGTGCTGCTTTCTCCCACCACTGCCCAGACAGTTGCTTTCCTGCTGGCCCTTTTTTTCCCCATTTTTTTTTTTCTTTCACTGAGCTGCACCGTTATGGCCTGCAATGCTATTTTTCTTATCTTTTTATAAACATACACCTGATTGCCTTGCTGATCATCAATTACTGGGCGGGCTAAGTTCTTTCTGTAATGTTGCTCGCTTATATCCAGTGTGCTCTCTGCCAGGAACTATCGGCTTTGGGAAACAGCAGTTTGTTTTATGTCCTGTACTTTTATTTGTTGAGGTGATAACTGCTGTCTCATTATAAATCCCTAACCTGAAACAATCCCTCCCCAAACTTGGCAATCCCTAATGGGTACCAGTGACTTACTACTTGATGTGACTGCACAGTCCTGTGCTCCTTCATTTTCAGGAGGTCCTTTGCTTTCCTTCTTTGCAGTTATGATTATGTCAGTTCACTCCACATTCAGGTGCCTGCTGTGACGTTGTCTTGGTTGGGTCTCCTCACACTGGGTCTCCAGCTGTGGCATTGATCACGTCAAGTCCCTGTTCAGGTACCAGCTGCAATGAGTATCATGTAGGCGTTACCATCTGAGACCTCATACATATCAGGATCACCACCTGAGACGATGATCACCACCTGTGGAAGTCTGTCCTACAGACACTGACTTAACGGATGAATAAAATGCACTCACACACACTAGAATACAGTGAATCTGAGTGGGCTAGTTGTCAGCTGCTTTCAGAGGGTGATTGCAGCTAACCGACAACAACTCCCTGTTCCTCCTTGCATTTAATCAGCATAGATTTAATAACAGAGGTTCTAAGTCAACACACTTGTGAATAACTAATATGGTTAAAAGAGTGATTTTACAAATGATAAAAGGTTTTGGTTCCGGGGCCAAGAATACACTCCATTAATGGGTAATTCCTCTTTGACCTTCCCCTGAGAGGGACATCCAGGATAAAGTTTACATGAGCAAATAAATTAGAGTAGGGACAAAGGAATATGGGGTAAACAGACGTAACTTAGGAAACTTTGATTATCCTAATATTTTACCTTATGACTGACTTTAAGTTCTAATGTAATGAACTGGCTGCCTTCAGTCCATTCCATTAAAATCTTCTGGCCTTCCAAAAGGTCTGAGAATATAATCTTATAACTTTTCCTACTATTTTCCTAATATTTTGCCAGCCACCCTGAGTGAATCCTAACATCTCTCCATTTGATAAAGGTCTAATATCCAGAATCTATAAGGAACTCAAACGAATTTACAAGAAAAAGCAAACAACCCCTTAAAAATGTGGACAAAGGATGTGAACAGACACTTCTCAAAAGAAAACATTTATGCAGCCCACTAACATATGAATAAAAGCTCATCATCACTGATCATTAGAGAAATGCAAATCAAAACCACATTGAGATACCATCTTATGTCAGTTAAAATGGTGATTATTAAAAAGTCAGGAAACCACAGATGCTGGCAAGGCTGTGGAGAAATAGGAACGCTTTCACACTGTTGGTGGGAGTGTAAATTAGTTCAACTATTGTGGAAGGCAATGTGGCGATTCCTCAAGTAGCTAGAATCAGAAATACCATTTGACCCAGAAATCCCATTACTGTGTGTATAACCAAAGGATTATAAATTATTCTACTGTAAAGACACATGCACATGTATGTTTATTGCAGCACTGTTCACAATAGCAAAGACTTGGAACCAACTCAAATACCCATCAATGATAGACTGGATAAAGGAAATGTGGCACATATAACCCAAGGAATACTCTGCATCCCTAGAAAAGAATGAGTTTCTGTCCTTTACAGAGACACGGATGACGCTGGAAACCACCATTCTCAGCAAACTAACACAGGAACTGAAAACCAAGCACGGCATGTTCTCACTCATAAGTGGGAGTTGAACAATGAGAACACCTGGACACAGGGAGGGTAATATCACCCTCCAGGGCCTGTCAGGGGGTGGCGGGATATGGGGAGGGAGAATATTAGGACAAATATCTAATGCCTGCAGGATTTAAAACCTAGATGGCGGGTTGATATGTACAGCAAACCACCATGGCACATGTATACCTATGTAACAAACCTGCACGTTCTGCACATGTATCCCAGAACTTAAAGTAAAATTTACTTTAAAAAGTGCTCAGTATCATTAATCATCTGAGAAATGCAAATTAAAACTATTATGAGATACCATCTTATACCAATTCAGAATGGCTTTGTTAAAAAGTAAAAAAATAAAAATAAAAACAGTGTTGGCAAGAATGTGGAGAAGTGGGAATGCTTATACACTGCTGGTGGGAATATAAATTAGTACAACTTCTACAGAAAACAGTATGGATATTTCTCAAAGAACTAAAAATAGAACTACTATTCATTTAAGCAATTCAATTACTGGGTTTCTACCCAAGGAAAAGAAGTCATTATATCTGAAAGTACAGCTGCAATAATATGTTTATTACAGCACTCCTGACAATAACATAGTCATGGACTCAACCTGAGGATCCATCAACAGATGAGTAGATTAAATATGTCAAGTGTGTACACACACACACACACACACACACACACATACACACATACTATGGAACATTACTCAACTATAAAAAAGAATGAAATTATGTCTTTTTTCAGCAACACCAGTGTTACTGGGGGCGATTGTCTTAAATGAAATAACTTAGAAACAGGTTGTTAAAAAACTGCATGTTCTAACAAGTAAGGTAAATAATGAATACACATAGACATAACATAGTGAAATAATGGACATTAGAGACACCAAAAGATAGGAGGGGGGTGGTGGATGTGACAGATAAAATACTAATAATTTGGAACAATGAATAATATTCAAGTGATGCACACTAAAAGGTCAGAATTCACTACTATACAACATATCTATGTAACACAACTGAACTTTTATCCTCTAAACCTAAAAATAATGAGTAAAACATTAAATTATGAAAATAAATATGACTAGTTATGTAACTATTATGGTTGTGCATACCAATTATGAATATATGTATACTGTTTATGAATTCATATTTATATAGGAAATTATGAAAACATTGACAGAAAGAACACAAGACCTTAAGTTTAGTGATTACTCCTAAAGGAAGTGATTTGGAATCACTAACATAAAAGGGCATTATTCTACCTGTAATGATTTATACGGCTTTAGATAAACCTGAAACAAAAATAGTAAAGCATTATTTGTTTAATATGGGTGATATAAATTTGAGTACTTTATATTTGATCATCTAGTTTATGTATTTTTGATATATAATTATTTTAAAAATTCAATTAAGCTAAGAGTTTTCTTTGTTAGAAACAAACTCTTTTCTTGGGAATCCTGACTCCTACCAGTTGTACACTGTGTATCTTTAAGAAGGTAGAAAATAGTTAACTTTGTGATTCCCAAAACGCCTAGTACAGTGTTTTACACACAATAAATATTTCAAACTTTAACAGTCACTAGTGATTTTTTTCATATGTTTGTGACTGGGGTGATTGATTACATGTACGATTGATTACACATACAGAATGGAACAAAATAATATGAATGTATTGTGTGAAGTTATTGACTGTATGTTTATAAACGTTAAGTTCAGCTGTAGTTAAAAACAAATAAAACTCAGGTGGCCAAACTTTCCTGAGTACAGGAAAGTGTATGTAGCCTGAAATGACTGACACCTGACTATAAATAAATGGAAACATCCGTATTGGTTTATAAACAAAGGCTCACTACTCCAGAATTGATAGGAAGATAAGGCAGTTGCTCCAGGTCAGTACTTCTTAAAGACAATAGAGTAATAAGCTAAAGAAATAAAAGTGGTGCTGGAAGACTGGTAATTTACTTGACATGTTAATGATTTTTAATATTAATAAAATCCATCTGTCATCTGCATGGAGAAAGCATGTGCTGTCCTGTGTGTATTTGAATATGTACATATTTGATTTTTTTTTCTGTTTTTTTTTTTTTTTAATTGCATTTTAGGTTTTGGGGTACATGTGAAGAACATGCAAGATTGTTGCATAGGTACACACATGGCAGTGTGGTTTGCTGCCTTCTGTCCCCTCACCTGTATCTGTCGTTTCTCCCCATGCTATCTCTTCCCACCTCCCCACCCCCCATCCCTCCCCCATTTCCCCCCAATGGACCCCAGTGTGTAGTGCTCCCCTCCCTGTGTCCATGTGTTCTCATTGTTCAACACCCGCCTATGAGCGAGAACATGCGGTGTTTGATTTTCTGCTCTTGTGTCAGTTTGCTGAGAATGATGGTTTCCAGGTTCATCCATGTCCCTACAAAGGATGTGAACTCATCGTTTTTGATGGCTGCATAATATTCCATGATGTATATGTACCACATTTTCCCTATCCAGTCTATCATCGTTGGGCATTTGGGTTGGTTCCAGGTCTTTGCTATTGTAAACAGTGCTGCAATGAACATTCATGTGCATGTGTCCTTATAGTAGAATGATTTATAATCCTTTGGATATATACCCAGTAATGGGATTGCTGGGTCAAATGGGATTTCTATTTTTAGGTCATTGAGCAATCGCCACACTGTCTTCCACAATGGTTGAATTAATGTACATTCCCACCAACAGTGTAAAAGTGTTCCTATTTCTCCACATCCTCTCCAGCATCTGTTGTTTCCAGATTTTTTAATGATCGCCATTCTAACTGGTGTGAGATGGTATCTCAATGTGGTTTTGATTTGCATTTCTCTAATGACCAGTGATGATAAGCATTTTTTCATATGTTTGTTGGCCTCCTGTATGTCTTCTTTTGTAAAATGTCTGTTCATATCCTTTGCCCATTTTTGAATGGGCTTGTTTGTTTTTTTTTTTTTTTTTGTAGATCTGTTTTAGTTCTTTGTAAATTCTGGATATCAGCCCCTTGTCAGATGGGTAGACTGCAAAAAATTGTTTTCCCATTCTGTTGGTTGCCGATTCACTCTACTGACTGTTTCTTTTGCCGTGCAGAAGCTGTGGAGTTTGATTAGGTCCTATTTGTCTATTTTGGCTTTTGTTGCCATTGCTTTTGGCATTTTGGTCATGAAGTCCTTGCCTACGCCTATGTCCTGAATGGTTTTGCCTAGATTTTCTTCTAGTGTTTTTATGGTGTTAGGTCTGATGTTTAAGTCTTTAATCCATCTGGAGTTAATTTTGGTGTAAGGTGTCAGGAAGGGGTCCTGTTTCTGCTTTCTGCACATGGCTAGCCAGTTTTTCCAACACCATTTATTAAACAGGGAGTCCTTTCCCCATTGCTTGTTTTTGTCAGGTTTGTCGAAGATTGGATGGTTGTGGGTATGTTGTATTTCCTCTGAGGCCTCTGTTCTGTTCCATTGGTCTATATCTGTGTTTTGGTACTAGTACCATGCAGATGACATGATTGTATATCTAGAAGACCCCATCATCTCAGCCCCAAATGTCCTGAAACTGATAAACAACTTCAGCAAAGTCTCAGGATACAAAATCAACGTGCAAAAATCACAAGCATTCCTATACACCAGTAACAGACTTAAAGAGAGCCAAATCAAAAACAAACTGCCATTCACAATTGCTACAAAGAGAATAAAATACCTAGGAATACAACTAACAAGGAACGTAAAGGACCTCTTCAAGGAGAACTACAAGCCACTGCTCAACGAAATGAGAGGACACAAACAGATGGAGAAACATTCCATGTTCATGGTTAGGAAGAATCAACATCATGAAAATGGCCATACTGCCCAAAGTAATTTACAAATTCAATGCTATTCCCATCAATCTACCAATGACCTTCTTCACAGAACTGGAAAAAAAACACCGTAAACTTCATATAGAACCAAAAGAGAGCCCGCATAGCCAAGTCAATTCTAAGCAAAAAGAACAAAGCAGGAGGCATCACACTACCGGACTTCAAACTATACTACATATTTGATTTTAATAACTTACAATGGGGTTAACCAGATGATAAACTTAGTTATGATGTTATCTTCTTTTCAAATCACGGATTTAACAAAATGTAAAAGGCAATTCACAATGTATAATATTCGGTCCTGGGAAAGATGCTTTGTATGAAATGTTGACTTAATTTTTTAATTATTTAAACTAAAATTGCAGTGGGTTCTGCACAAAAATTATGCTTTTATTTATGCATGAGTAAGTGAATGCATCTATAATAGCACATGCACATATGAGAGTAGATTCTTAATGCATTCCATTTTTCTGTAGGTTACTCCCATGATTTTTGTGAATATTCACATTATCAGTTCTTAAAGAACATAAAGTGAAAATGTTTATTGCAATCGCACATGTATAGTATACCTATTGTATAGATGTATATTACATGATATTGTTTATGTGGAAGTGGGGGTATTCGTTACAATGTTAGTATAGTAATCAGATATTCTTATTTCATGCATCAATCATTAAAAGTATGCCCTATACAAATGCATTTAGTGAAAACATTACACTTACAAGAACAAGGACAATCTAAAAATGGTGTATACACTGGGCATGCTTTGAGAACCCACTAAGATTGAGAGATTTGAGTCAAATCTCTTCTGAATGTTTGATAAGCTACCTGAGACTATGCTGAAGAAATTCGTACTACATTGCTTGGACTAGAATCAGTGATCTTTTTCTCCCAAGGGAATATGAAGTTAGGTCCTGGAGGCACTGAGTCATTGAGAAGTCACATTTTACTTATGTGAGTGTAGACTAAGAGATTTCAAGTAACTTATCAAAGAATTTATAGGCTGTAAGAGTGGAGATAATAAATAGTGGAAGAAACCATCATTCATAGAAATTAAATCTATATGGAGTGGTTTAGAAATTTTCTCCTATAGGATACAGAAGCAGATATATATAGACTTAACACGGTTAATTCAAAGTTGCACTATCTTCCTAGATTGAATATATATATGAGGTCTGGAAAGCAACCTTCCAAGGGTTTTTAATCGATTTGGAAAATAAATAATAAATACTGTAGAAATATAGAATCTTTAGCCTTTAGTAATTTGTAAATTATAGACGGAAAATTAAGACCTCGGGATGTTAACTTCTTTCTTTCATTCATGTTTTAGCTTTCGAAGAGAGCAGTCAAAGTTAATAGTCAAGTGTTTAGATTTGTCAAACACATATTTTATTTAAAAGTGTGCCTTAAGATGAACTCTTATAAAGAAAGTGCATATTAGAAAAAAAAATCATATCATTTTAGAGAAGAGACTGGCTAGCTTGGCAGAGAGCATTTTAAAATGGAATTTATGAGTTAAGAAGTTCATAGGGATGGAAGGTGAAAATTCATATAATACATTCACATGAACAAAAAATTTCCCCTATATTGCCCTACTGTTTTCATGTCTTTTTCCTAGCATAATAATTTATAATTGATAAACTAAATCAATTTGTGTGCCTTTGTTTTTAACCTCAGTCTAGTCTATTTTGGCCATTTGTTGTCAATGGCTTGTTCTTTTTCTTTTTTCCTTCCTTCCTTCCTATCCTCCTTCCTTCCTTCCTTCCTTCCTTCCTTCCTTCCCTTTATTTCTTTCTGTCTTTCTCTCTTTCTTTCTCTCTTTTTGAGATGGAGTCACACCCTGTCACCAGAATGGAGTGCAGCAGTGCAATCTCATGCAATCTCCACCTCCTGGCTTTAAGCAATTCCCCTGCTTCAACTTCCTGAGTAGCTGGGATTATAGACGTGTGCCACCATGCCCAGCTAATTTTTTTTTTTTGTATTTTAGTAGAGATGTGTTTCACCATGTTGGCCAGGATGGTCTCCATCTCCTGACCTCATGATCTGCCCTCCTTGGCCTCCCAAAGTTCTGGGATTACAGGCATGAGCCACCGCATCTGGCTGTTCTCTTTCTTTCACTACATTTATTAGGATTGTTTCAGTTCTCTTAGAATAATTCATCTACTCTCAGCACCATTTTTAGTTCTAAGGTACTACAAAACCACCATAGACATGCAGTGATTACTTTCAGTTGCATATACTATATCATAAAATCTAAAACAGTGAATGAGGCAGAAATCACTTATATTAAGCTTTGAGAAGTGATTATGTTCTTGCACTTGAACATAGATATGTTTGATGAATTCACACAAATTAAAATAAACTGATGGAACACCAATATTTGCTGCACTTAAGTTGAAAAATATAGTATTTTCTCAATCTTTAACTTACATTCAATCTCTTTCTATGTTTCTTCTTTGATACCAGTAACTGTGGTAGGGAAAGATAACTAGTTTTTTATTATTCCATAGTAATCACATCCCAAATTAACAAATATTTAGCAGTGTCTTTAATATGCTTTTGAGACAAGAGCCCATATGTATAATTTACTTATACTGAAACACATATGTTTTGTTTATCTGAAATTTAAATTTAATTGGGCATACTATATTTTATCTGGCAACTCTAAATTAATAGATTTCTTATCTCTTGCCATGCAAGATTTTAAAAAGGTATGACATGACATTTGATGTCGCATCTCTTTGCAGATCTCTTCATTTTGTTTTACTGAGGAGATTTCCTTTTTTTTGGCCATGTATTGGTAATATTAATATGCTCTTATATTTAAGCAATACTTAACATATTATGCATTTATTATTTCATTTGATCCTCATAAAACTCTTTGAGGTTGGTCAGTAAATGCACTTTATAAATAATAAAACTGAACTCATAGAAGCTCTCTGACTTGCCTGCAGTCACACGTTCTGTTAGTAGAAAATATCAGGTTTCAGTAACACTTCAGAGCACACTTTATAAAATATGTTACAGTTTCCTAACTATTCTAAAATAGAAAGCATAAACAAAACTGACCCTTTTACTTGAGCAATTTTCAGACATATTTCTTAAGTATGTAATATACCATACGTATTTTCTTCATACAAATTGAAACATTTTCCCTTTTCACATTTCCAATACTAAAGTACTACTTATTTCTAATAGGAATGTATAATTATAAATTTATATTTTCTGAAATATTAATTACAGAAAAAATGCCACTTGAGTTATGATATTAATTTATATGTTGTGATTGAATAAGGAGATTAGATATAGGTTACTTCTCACAAATACATATTACGAAAAGTCTTCAGAGTCTATGACAGAGGCATTCATTCAATCAATCAATAAATATCTATAGGGCCGGGCACGGTGGCTCAAGCCTGTAGTCCCAGCACTTGGGGAGGCCGAGGTGGGCGGATCACAAGGTCGAGAGATCGAGACCATCCTGGTCAACATGGTGAAACGCCGTCTCTACTAAAAATACAAAAAATTAGCTGGGCATGGTGGCATGTGCCTGTAATCCCAGCTACTCAGGAGACTGAGGCAGGAGAATTGCCTGAATCCAGGAGGCAGAGGTTGCGGTGAGCCGAGATCGCGCCATTGCACTCCAGCCTGGGTAACAAGAGCGAAACTCCGTCTCAAAAATAAATAAACAAACAAATAAATAAATAAATAAATAAACATCTATATAGTTAACAAGCATTTGTTGACAACTCCATATAAGAATAACACTATGGCATGCATTTAAGATAAAAATGAGCATAAGATGCAGTTTTTAGGCTTTGGAAAATAAAACAGTATCAAAAGAAAAAAAGAACAAGTTATGCATAGTACCTGCTTTCTTGGAGCTTACTGACTACAAAGCATACAGTGTCGAAATTAAGTGTTAGGCTTTTCAGAGAAAGAGTCCTTCCAACATTGATAGGCTTTGTGGCTTGACTTGAAAATTCAAGGGTAGGCGGAGAGAAAGAAGAGCAGCAGTACAAGTAAAAATGCTGAGATGGCTATGAATTGTTCTTATTCAGGTGACCTGTGAATGTCAGACTAAGAGAATTAGATTTTATCTTATAAGTATTTGAATAGGGTATAATGTGGTGAAAGCAATGTTTTAGAAAAATCATTTTGTTAGCTACATTAGGTCTGTATCTGTAGTACACCACACCTTTGATGCATGCCGTCTTTGAAGAAGCCACATTTTCGTTTTCTGTGAATCTGCCATCAAAATTCATTGACTGCATAAAACAATTGAGCTGTTAGTAAAGGGAGAAAGGAATCAGGCATCTTGCATTTTAGATTCTCAAATGAAATATGCCAACCCATGTTGGAGGTGTGGTGTGGAAAAGACACAATGACAAGAAAAGACTGGAGAAAGATGTGTGCTGGGGACAGTATTTTTTATTATATTTTTTTAGGGTATCAGAGATCATCAATGGAGGTAGAATTTTTTTTTTTTCAGTACAATACATCAGTCCCAGATGAATAACTGAAAATTGCATGAGAAGTTGGGCATATCTAACTTATTTCCTAAAACAAATCTGCAAAAAGATCCTAATACAGATCTAAAGGCTTAAAGGATAAAAAATGAGTTTTGTAAATAACTTCTGAAAAGGACCAGAAAACAATTAGAAGAATGTTACAGTCTCCATGAAAATAAAATACATTCAAGTCCCCTGATAGGGAGTGGAAACCTAAACGGAAAGAAAAATCTGAGATGAATAGACAACTGATTAAGATGAAAATAGGAAGAAAATTAGGAAAACTAAATGAGTACTAAGATCTGTATTGAAGGCATTAAAGTTATAATTGTGTAGACAATTAAATCAGTGATATTGAGACCTAACTTGAGAAGCTCAAGAATTCACTCTTTAATAATAAATAAATACATATGATATTAGTGGGATGTTAATATCATATGTGTTTATTTATTATTAAAGAGTGAGAAAGAAAATGAATGAGATCCAGTACAAGAAAAATGAGAATGTTTTATTAAAACTGTAATCATGAAAAAACTTTCCTAATTAAAGATTTAAAAGAGCTGGGACATTTTGAAAAGATAGTAATATAGGAATGTACATTCAACATCTAGCCTCTGAATTTTGCAAAAAGAAACCAACGATAAAAGAAAAAACTTAGAGTAGAATAAGGTGATGACCCCAAATTTATACTATAAACAAAGAAGAGTATTTCCTTAATGTAATACAACTTTAATAAAATTAAAAGAGGGAACAGGGAGTTAAACTACAATTCTACTACCTCAGAGGATGAGAAAACTTGTGAAGGGCACGTAGGTGGAGAATACTTTTGGGGAAACGGTTAAATGCCAGCTGAGATGGTGCATGAACCATTTCAGAATGGTACACATCAATAGTTTGGGGTTAAGAAAATTAAGGAAATTCTTGTTTTGCATATTCAATTTTCTCTCTGAAACCAACAAAAATGTATGTTTTGAAAGCTGTAAGGTAATTAAAAGGTTGGAATTTGGAAAAAAAAATACTTTGAATGAGTCATTATAAGGAATTAAAAGACCAAGATGAGTTTCTTGTCCATGGGTTTATAGTGGTTCTAACCTTCATAGTTGTGCAATTTTCCCTATTCCTGAAAAACAGCCTGTATGTAGGTGCTGAGATTTCAGAGTTGAACTGAAAATAATCTTGATGGAATATGAAAATAAAAGAGAATGGATGGTCAACAGATGGGAGGAATGTAGAGGGTTTGAGTGACCTGGATTAAAGGAACAGCTACATCAAAAGTAACTGAATGATGAAATATATGACTAGAGCATTATGATCACACATTGGAATACCCGAGTTTAAAATTTTAGAAGCAATGCCATTATCTAGGCCTACTAGGTGCACAGTATATCCATTGGGTTTGGAGAGTATATGGCTAAAATAGTGTAGTGAAGCTGTTTGAAGATGAAAATTTCAAACCATGCAAAACCTGGATTGGAGATAAAGATTGCAAAACATGGCAAAAGCTTCAATAATTGTGGATAAATTATCAGAAGCTGTGTATATGACAGCAAAGTGGCTATTTGTTGGTTAATACAGCCAGCCATATGGCAGAAACCTCAAAAGAGTAGGAATTTCACGTGTTGGTGGGAAACAATGGATTTGTAAGTGTTAAGGTGGAACAGGACAGTAAAGCATTGGCGTTGAGTGTGGAATCTAACGCCAAATTGCCTAGGATCAAATGGTGACTCTCTCCAAAGCTGTGTAACCTTGGAAAATTTACATATATTCACTGTGCCGCTGTTTCTTCATTTCTAAAATTAAGTAATAATTTTACTCACATTACCCTGTTATTGTATTTATTCATTTAATTAATGTGAAGTATACAATATTAGGTTAAAATAGGACTAGTTATATGTAATGCAGAACCTAATTTAATGAAACATAGCCAGATTTGTGTTTAGTTTTTCATTCTTTCTCTCTATAATTTTATTCTAGGTTTAGAGATACAAGTGATGGTTTGTTATATAGACAAAGTGTGTGTCATGGGGTTTGATGTACAGATTGTTTTGTCACCCAGGTAATAAGCATAGTACCCAATGGGTAGGTTATTTTTTATACATCCATACCCTCAAACCTTTATTCTTTGAGTTACAGACAATCCAATTACACCATTTAAGTGTTTTAAAATGTACAATTAAGTTATTTTTAATTATAGTCACTCTCATGGGTGGTTTGTTTTTTTTTTAACTCTTTGCCTCCTCCCACCCTCTGCCTTCAAGTCAGCCCCAATGTCTGGTTTTCCCCACTTTGTGTCCATGTTTACACATTGTTTACCTCTGTCTTATAAGTAAAAACATCCAACATTTGGTTTTCTGTTCCTGCATTAGTTTGCTTGAGATAACAGTCTTCAGTTCCATTCACATGGTTGGAAAGGACATAATCTCATTGATTTTTATGACTGTAGTATTCCACAGTGTATATGCACCATATTTCTTTATCCAGTCTATCATTTATGAACACGTAGGTGGATTTCATGTCTTTGCTCTTGTGAATAACGTTGTAATGAACATGCACATGCATGTGCTTTATTGGGAAATGACTTATATTCCTTTTGCTACATACTCAGTAATGGGTTTACAGAGTCACAAAGTAATTATGTTTTAACTTATTTGTGGAATTACCACACTGCTTTTCACAATGGCTGAACTAATTTAAATTACTACTGGCAGTGTATAGGCATTTCTTTTTCTCTACAACCTTGCCAGCATTTGTTATTTTTTACTTTTAAATAATAGCCCATTTTTATTAGTATGGGTCGGTATATCATTATGGTTTTCATTTGCATTTCTCTAATGATTAGTGATGTTGTGCATTTTTTCATACACTTGTGGGTTGCATGTATGTCTTCTTTTGAAAAGTGTTAATGTGCTTTGTCCACTTTTTAATGGGGTTGTTTGGTTTTTAATTATAAATTTGCTTAAGTTCTTAAAAATTTATAAATATTAGACCTTTGATGGATGCATAGTTTGCAAATGTTTTCTTCCCATTCTGTAGGTTGTGTGTTTACTCTGTTGATTATTACTCTGGCTGTGCAGAGGTTCTTTAATTAGCTGATACTTGTCAAGTTTTGTTTTTGTTGCAGTTGCTTTTGGCATCTTCATCATAAAATTTTTACCAGGGCCTATGTCCACAATGATATTTCCTAGGTTATCTTCCAGGATTTTTATAGTTTTAGGTTTTACATTTAATCTGGAATTTATTTTCACATATGGTGTAAAGGAGGAGTCTAGATTTAATCTTCTGCCTGTGGCTAGCCAGTTATAACAGCATCATTTTTGAATAGCTAGTCCTTTCCCCATTGCTTATTATTGTATTATTATTTTTTGAAGAGTAGATGGTTATAGATGTGTGGAATTATTTCTGGGCCCTCTATTCTTTTTCATTGGTCTGTGTGCCTGTTTTTGTACCAATATTATGCTGTTTGGGTTACTGCAGCCTTATAGTGTAGTTTTAAGTTGGGTATTGTGACGACTTCAGTTCTGTTCATTTTGCTTAGGATTGTCTTGGCTATTTGGGCTCTTTTTGGTTCCATATACATTTTATAATAGTTTTTTTCCCCTAATTCTGTGAAAAACGTCATTGGTAGTTTGAAAGGAATACCTTTGAATCTGTAAATTGCTTTGGGTAGCATGGCCATTTTTAAAATATTGATTTTTCCTATCCATGACCAAGGAATGTTGTTCTATTTGTTTGCGTCATCTCTGATTTTTTTTTTTTTTTTTTTTTTTTTTTTTTTTTTTTTTTTTTTTTTTTTTTTGGAGACGGAGTTTTTGCTCTTGTTACCCAGGCTGGAGTGCAATGGCACGATCTCGGCTCACCGCAACCTCTGCCTCCTGGGTTCAGGAAATTCTCCTGCCTCAGCCTCCTGAGTAGCTGGGACTACAGGCACGCGCCACCATGCCCAGCTAATTTTTTGTATTTTTAGTAGAGACGGGGTTTCACCACGTTGACCAGGATGGTCTCGATCTCTCGACCTCGTGATCCACCCGCCTCGGCCTCCCAAAGTGCTGGGATTACAGGCTTGAGCTACCGTGCCCGGCCTCTGATTTCTTGGAGTAGTATTTTTAGTTCTCATTGGAGATATCTTCCACCTCCCTGGTTAACTGTATTTCTAGGTACTTTATTCTTCTGGTGGCTATCGTGAATGTGATTACATTGTTGATTTGGCTCTTAGCTTAGAGGTTGTTTGTGCATAGAAATGCTACTGATTTTCGTACATTTATTTTATATTCTGAAACTTTACTGTAATTGTTTACCAGTTTGAGAAGCTTTTGGATAGAGACTATGGATTTTTCTATGTATAGGATCATATTATCTGCAAACAGGGATAGTTGGACTTCCTCCCTCCCCTATTGAAATGTGTTTTATTTCTTTCCCTTGCCTGATTGCTCTGGCTAGGCCATCCAGAATTATGTTAAAGAGGAGTTGTCAGAGAGGGCATCCTTGTCTCGTTCTGGTTTTCAAGGAGAATTCTTCCAGCATTTACCCATTTAGTATGATGTTGGTTGTGAGTTTATCACAAGTGGGTTTATTATTTTAAAGTATGTTCCTCCAATACCTAGTCTGCTGAGAGTTTTAAACATGAATAAATGTGGAATTTTATTGAAAGGCTTTTCTGCATCTATTGAGATAATGATGTGCTTTTTGTTTTTTGTTTGTTCATGTGATGAATCACATTTATCAATCTGAGTATATTGAACCAACCTTGCGTTTTTGGTATAAAACCTACATGATTGTGGTGTATTAGCTTTTTGATATACTACTAGTATTTTACATTCAATGTGCTAGTATTTTGTTGAGGATTTTTGCATCTATATTTATCAAGGATATTGGCCCTAAGTTTTCTTTTTTTGTTGTCTCAACCATGTTTTGGTATCAGGATGATGCTGGCCTTATAGAACAAGTTAGGGGGCAGTTGCTCCTCCTCAATATTTTGGAACCGTTTTACTGTGAATGATGTTAGCTCTTCTTTATACATGTAGTTGAATTTGACTGTTAATTTGTCTGGTCCTGTGCTTCTTTTAGTTGGCAGGTGTTTATTACCAATTCCATTTCGGAACTCCTTGTTGGTCTGTTCAGGGATTCAATTTTTTTCCACATTCAGGCTTGTAGGGTTGTTTGTGTACAGGAATGTATCCATTTCTTCTTGGTTTCTAGTTTGTGTGCATAGAGGTGCTCATGGTAGTCTCTGAGAGTTTTTAGTACTTCTCTGGGGACATTGGTACTGTCCCCTTTGTAATTTCTGATTGTGTTTAATGGGATCTTGCCATTTTTTTTAATTAGTCTAGCCATCAGTCTATTTTACTAATTTTTTCAAAGAACCAATCCATGGATTTATTGATCTTTTGTATGTTTTTTCACGTCTCAATTTCATTCAGTTCAGCTGTGTGTGTGTGTGTGTGTTTTCTTCTGGTAGCTTTGGGTTGGTTTACTCTTGTTTCTACAGTTCTTCTAGTTGTGAAATTAGGTTGTTAATTTGAGATTTTTCTAACTTTTTGACATAGGCCTATAGTGCTATAAACTTCCCTCTGAAAACTACTTTAGCTGTGCCGCAGAGATGCTGGTATGTTGTATCCTTTTTCTTGTTAATCTCAAGGAATTTCTTCATTTCTACCTTGATTTCATTATTTACCCCAAAGTCACTCAGGAGCACGTTGTCTAATTTCTGTCTAATTTTTAAATTTCAAGGGATTTTTTAGTACTGATTTCTATTTTTGTCGCACTGTGGTCTGTGAGTGTAGTTGGTATGATTTCAGATTTTTGAATTTGCTGATAATTGTTTTATGTCTGATTGTAGGTTGATTTTGGAGTCTGTGTTATGTGGTGATAAGAAGAATGTATATTCTGTTGTTTTGGGGTAGAGAGTTGCATGGACACCTGTCAAGTGCTTTTGATACAGTGCTGACTTCAGATACTGACTATCTTTGTTAATTTTTGGCCTCAATAGTCTGTCTACATTGTCAGTGGAGTATTTAAGTCTTCCATTATTATTGTGTGGTTATCAAAATCTCTTCTTAGGTCTCTAAGAACCTGTTTTATGAATCTGGGTGTTCCTATGTTAGTGTTGGGTCATATATATTTAGGATAGTTAGGAATTCTTGTTTAATTGAACCCTTTACCATTATGTAATGTCTTTCTTTGTAGTGTTTGCTCTTTGTTAGTTGAAAGGATGTTGTGACTGAAATGTGGATAGCACTCCCTGCTTTTTCCTCTTTTCCATTTTCTTGGTAGGTTTTTTTTCTCCCTTTATTTTGAGCTTATGGGTGTTATTGCATGTGAGCTGGGTTTCCTGAAGACAGTTGAGTCTTGCTTCTTTATGCAGCTTGCCACTCTGAGCCTTTTAATTGGGGCAATCAGCCTGTTTCTATTCAAGGTTAATATTCATATGTGCCGGTTTAATCCTGTCATCATGCTGTTGGCTGGTTAGTATGCATACTTGTTTGAGTAGTTGCTTTATAGTGTCAATGGTATGTTTATTTAAATATGTTTTTGTAGTGGTTAGTAACTGTTTTTCCTTTCCCTATTTAGCATTTCCTTCAGGGCCTCTTGTAAGGTAGGTCTGGTACTAACAAATTTCCTCAGCATTTGCTTGTCTGAAAGGTCCTTATTTCTCATTCACTTACGAAGTTAAGTTTGGCTAGATATAAAAATCTTGGTTGAAAATTATTTTCTTTAAGAATGCTGTGGCCAGGTGGTTCGCACCTGTAATCCCAGGACTTTGGGAGGCCAAGGCAGGCAGATAACCTGAAGTCAGGAGGTCAAGACCAGCCTGGCCAACATGATGAAACCCCGTGTCTACTAAAAATACAAAACAATTAGCTGGACATGGTGGCACATGCCTGTAGTCCCAGCTAATCAGGAGGCAGAAGTTACAGTGAACTGAGATTGTGCCACTTCACTCTGGGCAGCAGAGCAAGACTCCATTTAAAAAAAAAGAAAAAGAAGGAAGGAAGGAAGGAAAGAAGAAAAAAAAGAAAGAAAGAAAGAAAGAAAGAAAGAAAGAAAGAAAGAAAGAAAGAAAAAGAATGTTGAATATAGGCCCTCAATGTCTTCTGGCTTGCGGTGTTTTTGCTGAATGATTCACTGTTATCCTGATGGGGTTCCCTTTGCAGGTAATGTGCTCCCTTTATATGTATTTAACATCTTTTGTTTCATTTCCACATTGAAGAATCTGGTGATTATATGTCTTGGAGAAGGTCTTCCTGTGTAGTATCTCACTGGGGTTATGCATTTCCTGAATTTGAATGTTAGAATCTTTACTGAGGTGAGGGCAGATTTTTTTGAATGATACCCTGAAATATGTTTTCCAAGTTGCTTGATTTCCCCCACCCTTTTTCAGGGACACCAATGAGACATAGATTTGGTCTCTTTATATAATCTCTTATTTCTTGGAAGTTTCAGTTATTATTTTTATGCTTTTTGCTTTATTTTTATCTAACTGAGTTAGTTAAGAGAGTCAGTATTAGACGTCTGAGATTTGTTCCGCAGGTGGTTCTATTCTGCTGTGAATATTTGTGATTGCATTATGAAATTCTTGTAGTGTGTTTTATAGTTCTGTCAGTTGAGTTTGGTTCTTTCTTCTAATGAGCATGTTGTCTATCATCTCTTGTATTGTTTTATTATCATTCTTAGATTCCCTGGATTGGGTTTTGACTTTGTGCTGAACCTCAAAGATTTCACTCCTATCCACATTCTAAATTTGATTTATGTCATTTCAGCCATTTCCGCTCAGTTTAGAACCCTTGCTGAAGCAGTCAAATGGTCTCATCTGTGTGGGATGATGTTCCTTTAACTTTAATGTGATTTGAATAGTCAGTAGACTTCTTTCCTGAATGTTTTCAGAGGTCTGAGGCTTTGTGTAAGGTCTTTATTTGTAGGGGAAGTCTTGTTCTTGGTTTCACAAGGGCGTATACTAGCAAAGTATTTTTTGGTGTTGAAGTTTGGGCTATTATCCAGTAGATGGCATTTAAGTGTTATGGTCAGTAGATAGGCTCTTGCTCAGCCACAGGACTCCTCTGTATTTCCTCAAGACTGCAACCAGGCACCCTCTCAGTGGTCTGAAATGTGGGCTCCTCTCCCTCTCTGGTGCTGGCTACAGATCTTGGCTTGGCATTTATGGGTTCCACCCCACAGCTCTGGGTGAGCTCGGGCTTTATCCTCCTTCCCCAGCTTGGGGGCAGCAGAGGAAGAGATCATGGCAGTGGTTGTGGCAAAGGGCCTTTTACTTGTCACCTGGGGCTCCACCACAGAGATGCAGAGCCACTTTCAATCACTGCAATTATCCCAGACTGGGGTAGTTCTGTTGTGTGCCCAAGCCACAGGGGCCCTACCTGGTGGTGAGCAAGGAGGGTGGGGAGGTGATGAGGGAGACAAACTGGCTTCTTTTCCTTAGGGCAACTTTTCTGGCTTGCTAGAGATGCAATTAAAGCACTCAGGGTCTTTGCTCCTTCCCCAGTCCAAGGTCAGCAAAAGCAGTACAACTGCAAGAGCAATGTCAGAGAGACTTTTGGTTGCCTCTGGGAGCTCTACCTCAAAGAAATACAGATCAATTGCTACTGGATGTTCAGCCATAGTATGGGGTGCTGCACTCTCTGGCTCAAGTTTGGGGCTTTGTTAGTTGAAGAGCAGGGAGTTGAGGGCTCACAGAGAGGGAAGACTGGGCACCTCTCTGTATGGCAACTGTGGTGTGCTAGAAGTGCATGTGAAGCCTTCAGGCTCTTTGTTGCTTTCCCAGACTGAGCGTAGCAGGGCTAGATCCACTGCTGTGGCAGTGGCAGAGGGGCTTTCAGTTGCCTTTGGGAGCCACTACCAATGGGTTCGCTCAGGTAGGGGTGGAGCAGCTGTTGTATTATGAGCCAGGGGCCTTGCTTGGCAAAGATTGGGGGATGAGGAGTTACAGGGAAGAGAGAACTGTGCTCCTTTCTGTATGGTGGCTGCCGTGTGCCGGAGATGCCAGCACAGCAACCAGGCCCTTTGTTTTTTTACCCTAGCCCAAGGAGAGTTAGGATGGTACCACTGTAGATGCAATGGCTGAGTGTCTGTGGTTTGTCTCTAGGAATTCCTCCTCAGAGAAATGCAAAGCCACCTCCAACTGAAGTGTTCAGGCAGGGGCAGGGTAGTTGATCTGGAGTCCCATGTTGGGAGACCCTACCCAGTGAGGAGAAGCAGAAACAGAGATCTTCATGGAAAACAGTTTGATTATCTTTCTGTAGAACAACTACACTGTACTTGGGATCTACAAAAGTCCCTAATCACAGCACACTTTCTGGAGCCTGAGGGCAGCAGTGGTGAAGGCTGCAGGGTGATAAAAATGGTGGCCTTCTGATACGGTTTGGATCTATGTCCCCACCCAAATCTTGTGTTGAAATGTAGTCTCTAGTGCTGGAAGTGGAACCTGGTGGAAGGTGATTGGATCAGGGGTGTGTTTTGTTGTTGCTGTTGTTTTGAGACAGGTTCTCATTATGTGTCCCAGGCTGGAGTGCAGTGGCACAATCTTGGCTCACTACAACCTCTACCTCCTGGGCTAAAGCAATCCTCCTGCTTCAGCTTCCCAAATAGCTGGAACAACAGGCACATGCCATCATATCCAGTTAAATTTTTTTCTTGTAAAGATGAGATTTTGCTGTGTTGCCCAGGCTGATCTCAGATTCCTGGGTTCAAGCAATTCACTAGCTTTGGCCTCCTCAAGTGTTAGGATTTCAAGCGTGAGCTACTGTGCCCAGCCAACGGACATGGTTTCTATTGGTTGAGCACCATTCCCCTATCGCTGTTCTTGTGACTCTAGTGGTAGTGTTCTCAATCTCCATGTGTTTTGGGGGTCCACAACCTGTCTTTGAAAGTGAGTCTAGTCTTCAGGGTTGCCAGACGGCTCATTCCTTCCAAACCTCCTGCCCAAAAGGCAATGCAAATAGGCTTAAGCTGACAAGGAAGAAGAACAAATAGCAAAACTTCATGCCAATTGAATTCTTTATGTTTCTAAAAAGCTCTCCAAGAAGTTCAAACCAACTTTTATTTTTATTTACATTTCATTGACCAGAACTCTGTTACATGGATATCTATCTGTAAGGTGGGCTGTGAAATGCAGTTTGTATTTGGGAACTTAGTTCTTCAAACAACACTGAGGTTCAGTCCATAAGGAGAAAGGAGAGAGTGCTATGCAGTGGGTATTATTTTCTGGCACATATACTTACTCATAAATTTGTTTTGTAAGCAAAGGATGTGTGGGCACACATTTTATTTGTGTAAGGATGTGTGCCGGCACATATTTGTGGCACACAGTAACTGATGCATGAATATTCAGCAAATGTTCTCGATTATTATCATTATTCTCAACTCCTGACACCGAGGTTTGTAGTATATGATAGAATGAATACCCTTGCTTTGATAAGGTTATAGGTAAAACTTGTCTGTTGAGAAAAACCTGTTTCAGTTAAGGGACAGAGATGAAAAAAAAAAAAAAAAGCATTTCACTGAATATATTTAAAACAGAGATGACTATCATCTTTACACAGTATAAAGTTCTGGAAGGAAAGAAATGATTATGAATTTTAATCAGGAAATGAAATCATTGAGCTAGGCAAGAGAGGATATGTGAGAGGATAAATAACTGGAATACCTTACATTTTAGAGTGCGAACTAATTTGTTTTTGTTTTTGTTTTTGTTTTTGTTTTTTAATTGCTATGTTACAAAATACCACAAACTTAGCCACTTAAAACCACAGACATTTTTTATCTTAATTTCTTTAGGTCCGATGTGTCAGAATGGGTGGATTTTCTTCTTAAGGTCTCAGTAGGCTGAAATCAAAATATCCGCTGGGGCTGCAGTTCTTATCTTGGCTCAGAGTCCTCTCTCAAGCTCACTGTTGGCAGAATTCTGTTCTTTGTGGTACAAAGACTGAGGCTCTGCTTTCCTTCTAGGTCTCAGCGAGGACTACTCTAGGCTTCTACAGTACCCCCACTGTTCCTTGTCATGTGAACTTCATACACAGATTACAGCATGGATATTTACTTTACTCCCAGAAGAAAAGAGTGCATCCTCTTTTGTCATCAACTGGAATCTTGCTTTCCCATCACTAGCTGTGGAACATTCTGTCTTTAAGGTGCTGATGTTGTTAAGGTAGGCTCACTTGAATTTTCTCCCTATCTTAAAATCAACCAATTTGTGTCCTTAATAACATCTACAAAATATCTTCACAGTAGTACGTAGATTAGTGTTTTATTGAACAACAAAGAGAAGGTGTGTGTATGCCAGATGCTGGAAATTTTTAGGGCCATCTTACGATTCTGCCTACCACAGAAGGTGGCCGAGAAAAGTAGAATGTGCAGCATAATGTGTTTAGCTGGCCACAAAATGGCCAAAAGACTGGAGTAACTTTTGCTTTAAATTTGGTATGGACATTTGGGATTTTTAGGACTCATCTGTGGTCCAAATTGATTTTGTGCTTTCTTGGAATGTGAGTTATTTTGACAAAAATATCCATCCAAACCCATTTAGAATCTCTTCACATGCTTTGACTATTGAAAGCAATAAGTAGTATTCTGCTCTAATATTTGTTAACAGTGATTACTACACTTTGAATACACTTTGTTAAAATTTTTTTTAAATAATTTTTAGTACAACACAAAAGCAAAATTGCTTAATAATAAAGTAACCATTTCACCAAAGCAACATGGTATTACTGTAAATACGAACATGTAAGTCAAAGGAACAGAATAAATAATTCAGAAATAAATCCACATATTTATAGCTAACTGATTTTTGACAAAGGACCACAAACATCCATTGAAGAAAAGACACACTATTTAATAAATAATGCTGAAATATTGTATATCTATATGCAGAAGAATGAAAGTGGACTGCTATCTCTTACTATATGCAAACACCAACTCCAGATGGATTAAAAACTTAAATGTAAGACCTAAAACTGTAAAACTAGTAAAAGAAAACATAGAAAAATCACTGTAGGAGTTTTGTGAAGGCAAATATTTTATGGCTAAGAAGTCAAAAGCACAGGGCACAAAAACAAAATAGAAAAATTGAAGTGTATTAAACCAAAAAGCTTCTACACAGCAAAGGAAACAACAGATTGAAGAGAAAAATCGTTTGAAAGGTAGACAATATTTACATATTATTGATCTAACTAGTGACTAATATTCAAAATATATAAGAATCTCAAACCACCCAAAAGTTAATAATATAATAATCCCATTAAAAAGTAAAGAAAGTACATAAATCAAACTTTCTCAAAAATATAAAAATGGCCAACAAGTATATTGAAAAAATGTTCAACCTTGCTAATCAAATACAAATTAAAACCACAATGAGATATTATCTTACCCCAGATAGAATGACTATTATTACATAGACAAAAACTAAGAGATGCTAGTGAAGACACAGAGAAAAGGGGTGTAAATTAGTACAGTTACAGTGAAAAATAGTATACAGATTTCCCACAAAACTGGAAATAGAACCACCATACTGGACAACAATCCCACTAGTGGATATTTATCTAAAGAAGAAAAATCGGTATATAAAAGTGATATCTACACCCAAACAATTATTGCCACATTATTTACAATAGTAAAGATGTGAAACCTAAGTGTCCATCAATGAATGAGTGGATAAATAAAATGTGGTATATATAGACAACAAAGCACTATGTGGCCATAAAAAATGAAATCTTGTCATTAGCAGCAACATGGATGTAACTGGTGGTCATTATGTTAAGTAAAATAAGCCAGACACAGAAAGTTGAATGTTTTATATTATTACTCACAGGAGTTAAAAACTTTGATCTAATGGAGGTAGAGAGTAGAGTGATAAATATCAGAGTCTAGGAAAGGTGTGTGTGTGGTGGTAGGGGGAATGGGGAAGAGAGGTTAATGGGAAACTTATAGTCAGACAGAAGAAATAAGTTCCAATTTTTGATAGCAGAGTAGGGTGCCTATATTTAATAACAATGTATTGTATATTTCAAAATGGCAAGAAGACTTGAAATGTTCTCAACACATAGAAATGATAAACACTCGAGGTAATGGATACCCTAAGCACCCTGATTTGATCATTACACGTTCTGTGTATGGAACAAAATATCACATGTACTTCGTAAATATTTAAAATATAATGTATCAATTAAGAATAGTTGTGTTTTTTGCATTTTATAAATTACATTAAGGGATGCTTTATTTGATTAAACAAGGCAAATAATTTTCTATTTTAACAAGTCTTTTCTTACCATTTTTTATCAAATACTTGTGAATGTTCATGTTTACCATGCTTAAATATTTCTACGTACAATTTAGTTTTAATCATGTTAATGTATTTTTATGGTATACATTTTTAAAAGATAAAAATAATCTCCACCCAGACATAAACACTATTAACATTTTGGTGCATTATTCTAAAAGCTTTGTAATGTAATTAACATAATTTAAGTTGTGTTTTTTCTACTTTTTAAATATACTTCTATTTAACATGATTTTCTTTGTTTTCTGCACTAAGAATCTACATTTATAATGTGAATGAATCTCAAAATATCTGTACATAAGGATATGTCTTACATAAGTGTGTTATGAAATATTTCATATGATCGTAAGTATATTAAATGCAAATATAATGCAGAAAAATAAATACAAGTTTAAAAAGCAAGACAAAAGAACTAGAGCAAAATTTTGAAGGAAACAATTTGAAATACTCACAGTGGTTATCTTTGTGGGTAAAGATTGAATGATTTATTTTCTTTCTGCTTTTCTCTATGTTCCAATATTTTCATAATAAGCATGGTGTTAAATTTGCATTACACCAACATTTCTTTCTTTCTTTATTTTTTTCTTTCTTTTTCTTTCTTTCTTATTGTACTTTAGGTTCTGGGTACATGTGCAGATCATGCAGGATTGCTGCATAGGTACATACATGGCAAGGTGGTTTGCTGCCTCCATCCCCCTGTCACCTATGTCTGGCATTTCTTCCCCTGTTATCTCCCCCTAACCTCCCCTCCCCCTGCTGTCCCTCCTCTAGCCCCCACCAAAAGAACCCAGTGTGTGATGCTCCCCTCCCTGTGTCCATGTGTTGTCATTGTTCAACACCCACCTTTGAGTGAGAACATACAGTGTTTGATTTTCTGATCTTTTGTCAGTTTGCTGAGAATGACGGTTTCCAGATTCATCCATGTCCTTACAACGGACAAGAACTCATCCTTTTTTATGGCTGCATAGTATTCCATGGTGTGTATGTGCCACATTTTCCTTGTCCCGTCTATCATCAATGGGCATTTGGGTTGGTTCCAGGTCTTTGCTATTGTAAACAGTGCCTCAATGAACATACGTGTGCATGTGTCTTTATAACAGAACAATTTATAATCCTTTGGGTATATACACAGTGATGGGATTGCTGGGTCAAATGGAATTTCTATTTTTAGATCCTTGAGGAATCGCCACACTGTCTTCCACAATGGCTGAAATAATTTACACTCCCACCAACAGTGTAAAAGTGTTCCTATTTCTCCACATCCTCTCTAGCATCTGTTATCTCCAGATTTTTTAATGATTGCCATTCTAACTGGCATGAAATCTTTCTTTCTTTTAAGAGAGAGACAGTGTTGTTATTTTCCTGTAATTTGATAAGATTCTTAAGAATTAAAACCATGAAATTTTCTCTTACAGAAAAGTTAAAGTAACATTTTAAAGTATTCTGCATTTTTAATTGCTCCCTTATTTGGCACATCTTAGGTTTTTAGTTAATTTACATAAATAAGGTAGTTTGGTCAATTTTTTCATGCTTCTTTTATTACTTGTAAATGCTTGTTTTCTGAAGTTGCTTAGTAACATCAGAGAATGAAAATCCACACTGCATTATCTTGTCATATATCTACATACATTGCTATTATATTGTAAACTAGATGGACTAATGATCCATGATTGTTTTTACTCATTAACCAACTGATCCATTTTCTGATCACAAATAATCTGTTACATGCAGAGCTCAGAAGTTTTAATTCATCTGAAGTCTTATGGGTGTCATATGATTGAGTTGCCCTGGCATTTGCAGTAGTATCCAGGTAAAGCAGTTCTCCAGTGGTGGAAAAGAAATTAGAGGTAATTTGTAGCATTCTCTAATGTAAATAATTCTACCGTGAAGACAATTTCAATTTACCAATAATGTAAAAACAAACTTGCAAAATTTCTAAAAGTTTAACAATCAGATCTCATGAGCCAGTATAAGCCAGCTCCAAAACACATCTGTTGAATTGAGAACTTGATATCTGCATGACTCGACAGTGCTCTTGGTGCACTGCTAAGTTGAGAAAAGCTTAATTCCATGTTATTTTGAGCATAACCATTTACCTGTTACTGCAGCCCATGCTCAGTTGAAACTACTATATGTATTATAATAATTACGGCAGGGAATACGTAAAGTAGTTGCCTAAGACAGCACAACTAGTAACTGTCTGATTTTACAGCCTCTATTTTTTTCTGTAGATTATTACAAAAATCAAGAAACAAGGATGCACACACTTGTTAGCAACATGAATAAATAAAACTGGGTTTTTATTTTGTTCTATAGATCGCACTAAAATTATGATATTATAAGCAACCTTTAATAAGCTAACATTCTAGGCTGTAGTAATCTTATTTGCATTTATATTCTATTTCCAAAATGGTCTTAATTGAGATACAAATTGAAAAAAATATAATATATTTTAGGATGCACAATATATATATGATAGTATATTCTTTTTTAAATGTTGAAGCATAAATAAATTTGAAAATATAGGCACTTACATAGAAATGAAAATATTATTGTTTTGTTTTTGAGGTTGCTGCTGACTGAATCAATGGTGACATTCAGAAAGGAGATATATATATATATATATATATATATATATATATATGTCTTATTAATAGCTGATACCTGAGAAACAAGAAGAGCTATTTGTGCATAAGGATACACCTAATCACATCTGATTGAACTTTCAAATCTTGATGTTTCAAAACATAAGAATAAAAATTATTAGAATAATAATTCTGATTTTACTTGGAAATAAGGGAAGTTGGAAAGAGCATATAAAATGCTGGACCAATAGCAAGTTCATAACATTTCCAGAACCCATCATAGTACTGACATTTCAAAATGAGGAAATGACGAGAATCTTGGGAGAGCCAGGCACTTACTGGGAGAGATGAGACTTGAGCCCTGGATTGCATGGGCAAGATGCAACTGGACATTAGTGAGAGGAATTCTGCTAAGGTGATTGGCAAATTGGTGAAGGTCAGTAAAAAGTAAATTCATGATAGAGGGTTAAGTCCCTAATGGTTGCACGTACAAAGAAAGTCTGTATCCTCTTTCTTGCTTTTTCTTCGAAGATCCCACTTTGTGATCACAGAGAGGTTGAAAAAGTCTTGAAAAAAATCTCTCTCGAATCATCTGAACACAGGAATCAGAGGTTGCAGTGAGCTGAGATCGCACCACTGCTCTCCAGCCTGGGTGACTAAGCAAGACTCAAAAAAAAAAAAAAGAAGAAAGAAAAAGAAAAAGTCTTCCTCATCTTCATAAATAAAGAATGGGAACAGTAGACATGGTAGGAGGGACAAAAAAAACTCATCTGGCCCCCTCTTCCGTATTTACCCCAGCAAACACTACTTTAAATTTGTGGTGGGTGGGACAACAAACACTGTAATATTTAGAGTACTAGTGTAATCTGATTACAGCTGTAGGAAGGGGACAGGTCAGTGAGGTATTAAAAAGAGACAGAAATAAATTCTATGTTCAGAACTATGCAAGAAGAGAAACACCACTGACAGTGGTCTCCATGGTTTCTAAGGACAAAGTACCTGCCTAAAACTGAGGGATACTCAAAACAACAGAGAATATGTCCCACTCCACACATCCACTTGGCTAAAAACCATTAAGGAACAAGTAATTTGCAAGACAGGTATTGTCTCTGAGGCAGAATCCAAAGGAAAGACTTAAGGGTAAGAGTAGAGCTGACATTGGAAAATAAAATTCACTTACAAATAAACCTATTATAAATGTGGGCTATCACTAAACAATAAAATAGAAATATTATATATATGTATATAACAATAACTTTGATAAAGAATAATTTAGGAATGCTGGGAAGATGGCCGCCTAAGAACAGCTCAGGACTTCAGCTCCCAGTGAAAGTGCAGAGGGTGAGTGGACGCCGCATTTCCAGACGAACTCTTATTGCCCACAGACCAGGAGATACCCAGGCAGAGGGGTCGCCAGCGTCGCAGTCCCAGCCGGTGCGGCTGTTTTGGCCCCCGCGGGGCTGATTCCGCCCGCGCGGCTGCTGTGACCACGCCCTGTTGCTGCGGTTCTCCCTACAAAAGCCACTGGTCTGGGAGCCTCTTAGCTGGCGAGCAGAGCCCTGAGACAGCAGAGTTGCCCATTCAGCTGAAATAGCGAGTCAGGCCAGGAGATTCCTAGGCAAAAAATCCGCCAGGAGCCGGCGCCGCGGTTCAAGCCGACTCCGTGAGTCGCAGCACGGGAGATCCCGGCGCCTTTTCAACAAGCGACCGGAACGCGGGGTCCTTCAACTTAAAAGAAAAGACTCTGAGTCAGGGAGCCAGGTGATCAGGCTCGGTGGGTCCCACCCCTCCACCCCCAACAACAAGGAAAACAAAAACAGTAATTGGAAACCCTCTGGGTTGAGCCCTTCAAACCAAGCACAGCTGAACCGGAACGGTCCAGCTCCGTGGGGGAGGGGCTTCCGCCATTACTGAGACTCTCCACCGCTACCGAGGCAGGCTGCCGTTGCCGAGGCAACCCGCCGTTGCCGAGGCAACCTGTCACAACAGAGAGAGTCCGCCATGACAGAGGCGGGGCCACTGTTGCCAAGACAGTTCTAACTACGCCCATATAAAAAGGACTACAGGGAAGAGCTCAGGGCAGCTGGGCGGAGCCCACAGCAGCTCAGCAAAGCCCCTGCGGGCAGGCAGTGGCTAGGCGTGCTGCTAGCTGGGCGGGTCCGACCTGAAAGAAAAATCAAAAAAGGCAGTAGTGCAAGGGAAACTCATAAAGCTCCAACTCCCTGGGACAGAGACAGACAACAGGTGGATAAACCCACAAAAATGGGAAGAACCCAGCGCAAAAAGGATGAAAACTCCCGAAACCAGAACACCTCTCCTCCTAAAAGGGACCACAACTCCTCACCAGCAAGGGAACCAGACTGGATGGAGAAGGAGGCTGATGAAATGACAGAATCAGACTTCAGAAGGTGGGTAGTAAGAAACTACAATGAGCTAAAAGAACATGTTCTAACCCATCACAAAGAAAATAGGAACCTTGAAAAAAGATTGGATGAACTGCTGACGAGAATGGACAGCATAGAGAGGAGTATAAATGAATTGATGGAGCTGAAAAACGCAACACGAGAACTTTGCACAAGCTTCAACAGCCGAATTGACCAAGCAGAAGAAAGGATATCAGAGGTCGAAGATCAACTCAATGAAATAAAAAGAGAAGGCAAGAACAGAGAAAAAAGCGCAAAAAGGAATGAACAAAATCTTCAAGAAATGTGGGACTATGTGAAAAGACCTAATCTACGTCTGATAGGTGTACCTGAATGTGATGAAGAGAATGAATCCAAGCTGGAAAATACTCTTCAGGATATTATCCAGGAAAACTTCCCTAACCTAGCAAGGCAGACCGATATTCAAATCCAGGAAATACAGAGAACACCACAAAGATATTCCTCAAGAAGAGCAACCCCAAGGCACATAATCGTCAGATTCACCAGGGTTGAAATGAAAGAGAAAATGCTAAGGGCAGCCAGAGAGAAAGGTCGGGTTACCCACAAAGGGAAGCCCATTAGACTCACAGCAGATCTCTCAGCAGAAACCCTACAAGCCAGAAGAGATTGGGGGCCAATATTCAACATCCTTAAAGAAAAGAACTTTCAACCCAGAATCTCCTATCCAGCCAAACTAAGCTTCATAAGTGAAGGAAAAATAAAATCCTTTGTGAACAAGCAAGCACTCAGAGATTTCATCACCACCAAACCTGCTCTACAAGAACTCCTGAAAGAGGCTCTACACACGTAAAGGAACAACCAGTACCAGCCACTCCAAAAACACACCAAATGGTAAAAAAGCATCAACACAATCAAGAAGCTGCATCAACTAACCAACAAAACAGCCAGGTAGCATCAAAATTCACACAGCATCAAATTCACACATAACAATACTATCCCTAAATGTAAATGGACTAAATGCCCCAACCAAAAGACACAGACTGGCAAATTGGATAAAAAGCCAAAACCCATCAGTGTGCTGTATCCAGGAAACCCATCTTACATGCAAGGATACACAAAGGCTCAAAATAAAGGGATGGAGGAAGATCTACCAAGCAAATGGAGAGCAAAAAAAGGCAGGAGTTGCAATTCTCATCTCTGATAAAATAGACTTTAAAGCAACAAAGATCAAAAGAGACAAAGAAGGACATTACATAACGGTAAAAGGATCACTGCAACAAGAAGAGCTAACGATCCTAAATATATACGCACCCAATACAGGAGCACCCAGATACATAAGGCAAGTTCTTAATGACTTACAAAGAGACTTAGACTCCCACACAATAATAGTGGGAGACTTTAACACCCCATTGTCAATATTAGACAGATCAACCAGACAGAAAATCAACAAGGATATCCGGGACCTGAATACAGACCTGGAACAAGCAAACCTAATAGACATTTACAGAACTCTCCACCCCAAATCCACAGAATATACATTCTTCTCAGCACCACATCACACCTACTCTAAAATTGACCACATAATTGGCAATAAATCACTCCTCAGCAAATGCAAAAGAACAGAAATCATAACAAACAGTCTCTCAGACCACAGTGCAATCGAGTTAGAACTCAGAATGCAGAAACTAACTCAGAACTGCACAGCTTCATGGAAACTGAACAACTTGCTCTTGAATGTTGACTGGATAAACAATGAAATGAAGGCAGAAATAAAGATGTTCTTCGAAACCAATGAGAACGAAGACACAACATACCAGAATCTCTGGGACACATTTAAAGCAGTCTCCAGAGGAAAATATATAGCAATGAGTGCCCACATGAGAAGAAAGGAGAGATCTAAAATTGACACCCTATCATCAAAATTGAAAGAGCTAGAGGAGCAAGATCAAAAAAACTCAAAACCTAGCAGAAGACAGGAAATAACTAAGATCAGAGCAGAACTGAAGGAAATAGAGACACAAAAAACTCTTCAAAAAATCAATAAATCCAGGAGCTGGTTTTTTGAAAAGATCAACAAAATAGACAGACCACTAGCCAGATTAATAAAAAAGAAAAGAGAGAATAACCAAATTGATGCAATAAAGAACGATAAAGGTGATATCACCACAGATTCCACAGAAATCCAAACCATCATCAGAGATTATTACAAACAACTCTATGCACATAAACTAGTAAACCTGGAAGAAATGGATAAATTCCTGGACACCTGCATCCTCCCAAGCCTAAACCTGGAAGAAACCGAAACCCTGAATAGACCAATAACATGGTCTGAAGTTGAGGCAGCAATAAAGAGCCTACCACCCAAAAAAAGCCCAGGTCCAGATGGGTTCACAGCTGAATTCTACCAGACATACAAGGAGGAGCTGATACCATCCCTTCTGAAACTATTCCAGACAATCCAAAAAGAGGGAATCCTTCCCAAATCATTTTACGAGACAAACATCAACCGGATACCAAAACCCGGCAGAGACTCAACAAGAAAAGAAAATTTCAGGCCAATATCCATGATGAACATAGATGCAAAAATCTTCAATAAAATACTGGCAAACCGATTGCAACAGCGTATCAAAAAGCTCATCCACCATGATCAAGTAGGATTCATCCCGGGGATGCAAGGCTGGTTCAACATACGCAAGTCCATAAACGTAATCCACCACATAAACAGAACCAAAGACAAAAACCACATGATTATCTTGATTGATGCAGAGAAGGCTTTTGACAAAATTCAACAACCCTTTATGCTAAAAACCCTCAATAAACTAGGTATTGACGGAACGTATCTCAAAACAATAAAAGCTATTTACGACAAACCAACAGCCAATATCATATGAATGGGCAAAAACTGGAAGCATTCCCTTTGAAATCTGGCACTAGACAAGGATGCCCTCTCTCACCACTCCTATTCAATATAGTACTGGAAGTTTTAGCCAGAGCAATCAGGCAAGAAAAAGAAATAAAGGGTATCCAAATTGGAAAGGAGGAAATCAAATTGTCTCTATTTGCAGATGACATGATTGTATATCTGGAAGACCCCATCATCTCAGCCCAAAATCTCCTGAAACTGATAAACAACTTCAGCAAAGTCTCAGGATACAAAATCAACGTGCAAAAATCACAAGCATTCCTATACAGCAGTAATAGACTTCAAGAGAGCCAAATCAAGAACGAACTGCCATTCACAATTGCTACAAAGAGAATAAAGTACCTAGGAATACAACTAACAAGGAACGTAAAGGACCTCTTCAAGGAGAACTACAAGCCATTGCTCAACGAAATAAGAGAGGATACAAACAGATGGAGAAACATTCCATGTTCATGGTTAGGAAGAATCAACATCGTGAAAATGGCCATACTGCCCAAAGTAATTTACAGATTCAACGCTATTCCCATCAAGCTACCAATGACCTTCTTCACAGAACTGGAAAAAAACACCTTAAACTTCATATGGAACCAAAAGAGAGCCCGCATAGCCAAGTCAATTCTAAGCAAAAAGAACAAAGCAGGAGGCATCACACTACCGGACTTCAAACTATACTACAAGGCTACAGTAATCAAAACAGCATGGTACTGGCACCAAAACAGAGATATAGACCAATGGAACAGAACAGAGGCCTCAGAGGAAATACAACATACCCACAACCATCTGATCTTCGACAAACCTGACAAAAATAAGCAATGGGGAAAGGATTCCCTGTTTAATAAATGGTGTTGGGAAAACTGGCTAGCCATGTGCAGAAAGCAGAAACAGGACCCCTTCCTGACACCTTACACCAAAATTAACTCCAGATGGATTAAAGACTTAAACATCAGACCTAATACCATAAAAACCTTACAAGAAAATCTAGGCAAAACCATTCAGGACATAGGTGTAGGCGAGGACTTCATGACCAAAACGCCAAAAGCAATGGCAACAAAAGCCAAAATAGACAAATGGGACCTAATCAAACTCCACAGCTTCTGCACGGCAAAGGAAACAGTCAGTAGAATGAATCAGCAACCAACAGAATGGGAAAAAATTTTTGCAGTCTACCCATCTGACAAGGGGCTGATATCCAGAATTTACAAAGAACTAAAGCAGATCTACAAGAAAAAAGCAAACAAGCCCATTCAAAAATGGGCAAAGGATATGAGCAGATACTTTACAAAAGAAGACATACAGGAGGCCAACAAACATATGAAAAAATGCTCATCATCACTGGTCATCAGAGAAATGCAAATCAAAACCACATTGAGATACCATCTCACACCAGTTAGAATGGCGATCATTAAAAAATCGGGAAGCAACAGATGCTGGAGAGGATGTGGAGAAATAGGAACACTTTTACATTGTTGGTGGGAATGTAAATTAATTCAACCATTGTGGAAGACAGTGTGGCGATTCCTCAAGGACCTAAAAATAGAAATCCCATTTGACCCAGCAATCCCATTACTGGGTATATATCCAAAGGATTATAAATCATTCTACTACAAGGACACGTGCACATGAATGTTCATTGCAGCACTGTTTACAACAGCAAAGACCTGGAACCAACCCAAATGCCCAACGATGATAGACTGGATAGGGAAAATGTGGTACATATACACCATGGAATATTATGCAGCCATCAAAAACGATGAGTTCACATCCTTTGTAGGGACATGGATGAACCTGGAAACCATTATTGTCAGCAAACTGACACAAGAGCAGAAAATCAAACACCGTATATTCTCGCTCATAGGCCGGTGTTGAACAATGAGAACACATGGACACAGGGAGGGGAGCACTACACACTGGGATCCGTTGGGGGGAAATGGGGGAGGGGCGGGGGGGTGGGGAGGTGGGAAGAGATAGCATGGGGGAAATGACAGATACAGGTGAGGGGACGGAAGGAAGCAAAGCACACTGCAACAATCTTGCATGTTCATCACATGTACCCCAAAACCTAAAATGCAATAAAAAAAAAAGAAAAGAAAAAAAGAATAATTTAATTTCGCATCAAGTTTAAAAAGCTTCTTAATAGCAAAGGAAACAATAAACAATGTGAAAAGATAACCCACAGAATGGAAGAAAGCATTGGCATACTACCCACCTAACAATGGATTAGTAACCAGAATATGAAAAAACTCAGACAACTTAATAAAAATCAAATAATCTGATTTAAAATTTGCAAAATATCTTAATAAACATTTCTCAAAAGAAAATATACAAATGTTCAACAGGTATATAAAATGCTCAACAGCATTATTCATCAGAGAAAGGCAAATTGAAACTACAATGTGATATTATCTCACCCAAATTAAAATGTCTCTTATTGAAAAGCCTTGGATTAGCAAATGCTAGGGAGAATGTGGAATAAAGAGACCCCTCTCACGCTGTTGAGGGGAATGTGAATTAGTACAGACACCATGGAAAGCTATATGGAGGTTTCTTAAAATCCTAAAGCTAGAACTACCACATGATCTAGCAATTCCTCTACTGGATATATATTCAAAAGAAAGAAAGCCATTTTATCAGAGTGATATCGGCACTCTCATGTTTCTTACAGCAGTATTCACAACAGCTGAGATATGGAAGCAACATAAGTTTCCATCAGCAGATGAATGGGTAAGGAAAATGTGTTACATATACACATTGAAATATTATTCAGCCATAAAAATGGAATAAAATCCTGTCATTTGCAATAAAATAGATGGAATTGGTGGAAAGTAAGTTAAGGGGAAACAAGCCACACAAAGAAAGAATTGTATAATATGTTCTCACTCATATGTAGGAGCTTAAAGAAACCGAACTCATGAAGATAGAGGGTGGAATGAACAGCTAAGAAAAGAATTAGTGAACTTGAGTATAGGTCTATAGAAATATTCAATACTGAAACACAGAGAGGAGAAAAGACTAAAAAAATGAAAAAACAGATTATCTAGTAACTGTGAAATGATAAATAACTGCCTAATATAAGGGCAATTGGGGTCCTAGAAGGAGGAGCAAGAAAGAGAAGAAGAAAAAGAGAGAGAGAGAGAGAGAGAATCATTTAAGGAATTATGTAATGGGTGATAGTTTTTGTAAATGACAAAAAGTACACCACATATCCAAGGAGTTCAGAAAATACCAAGCAGTATAAATACCACACACACACACACACACACACACACACACACACACACACACACACCACTAGGCATATCATATTCAAACTGCTTAAAAACTATAGAGACAACTGTTAAAGCAGCCAGACAACAAGAAATATCATATACAGGAGCAAGCAAACATTCCACAGAGGTATGAAAATCAAATAAACAAAAATTTGAAGAATATGTTTGCAGTAGATTTGCTCTATATAAAATGTTAATGGAAGTTCTTCAGACAGAAAAGATACCATACTGAAATTTCCCTCAAGAAAAAGAAATAAAGTGAACTGAAAATGGAAAAAATAAACATAAAATAATATTATTCTAATTTTAACTGCTCTAAAATATAACTGCCTAAAGCAAAAATAGTAACAATGTATTATGTTTACATATATATATATATATATATATATATATATATATATGTATATATATATATATATATGTGAAAATAGAAGTATAATATTAATAGTATTCAGTTTGGAAAGAAGTTTGGGAAATATATTGTTTTAAGTTTCTTTTGTTATATAGGAAATGTTTAAAATATTATTTGGAGGTAGACTGAATAATTAAAAGGAATCTGCATTCCAATTGTGAATAGAATTTTAAGTGGAGTTTTCCTCAATTAATAGAGAGAAAAAATAAAATCCTAGTAATTATCAATTAACTTGAGACAGAAAAATAAAAAAAACAGTAAACACATGGAATATTAATAAAAACCCTAAAATTGTGAAATTTAACAATCTCAATCACTATCAATGTAGATGCTCTAAGACCATGGGCTAAAAGATGTAATATGTCCAATTTAATACAATAACCATGACTCAACAATATGCTCTCTACAACAAAGAGAAAGACAGAAAAAGTTATAAGTAAGTTTAATGATAAAGATATCATAAATACTAACAGACAGACAAAATAACTGTATTAATATCAGATCAGTTAAACTTCACAGGAATCAGTATTTGCTGGGATAAAGAGGAACATTATATTTTAATAAAGGGGCAATTCTCAAAGTAAACCTAACTATCCTGAATGTGTGTCCAGCTAACAGAAGAGCTTCAAAACACATAGGTCAAAAGTTCATTGAACTCAAAGGTAAAACAAACAAATTCACGAACAGAGTTGAGAGTTTAATGCTCCTTCCTCAAAAACTGACAGAAAAGAAGGCCGAAAATCAGTAATAATACAAATGACTTGAACAAAAATACTATCAACCAATTTTACCTAATAGATATTTAGGAAGCAATCCATGTAACAATGGCAGAATGGCATTCTTCTCTACTGGACAGGAAACAGTCACCAAGATAAAGTTAAAGCTCACTTTATCTTTATACAATTATAAATAAATATTTGATATATTGTAGTTTCATTTTAATTCACTTCAAAATCTTTGTTTAACTTTGGCCTTGAATCTTCCATTTTGACAGATGTGCTATTGTGAAGAATGTTTTCTTAAATTCAAAATAATTGTGAATTTTCCTGATATCTTCATACTATTGATTTCTGTACAGTCTGTTATGATCCAAAATTATACATTTAAGGACCCATATTTTCTTGAAAAAATGTTTTATCATCCAGGAAATTTATCATATAAGTGATAAAATTTATAATTTAAGAAAATGAGTCCTTCATGAGTCCTTAAATGTATAATTTTGGATTATAACAGAACTGTACAGAAATCAATAGTATAAAGACATCAGATGGGAGAAAATCTCCATGACTTTGTTTTAGCAAATAGCTTTCAGACATGACAGCAAAAATTCAGTTCATTACAAAATTAACAAATTGAATTTCATCAAAATTAGATTTTTTTTTTCTGGAAAGACACTTATTAGAAGAATAAAAATTCAAATCACTGACTTGTAAAAGTATTTGCAAATCTCATTTCTGAAGAAGAACTTGTATCCTGAATGTATTAAGAACACATAACTCTACATGAAAGGAAACAACCCAATTTGAAAATATTTAAATAGATATTTTATCAAGGAAGGCGTATGAATGGCAAATGAATATAGGAAAATATGTTCAACATCATTAGTTACTGAGGAAATGCAAAGTAAAACTGGAATAAGGTAGCACTACATGTCTATAGAGACATATAAAAACTGGTAATACCAAGGGAGGATGGGAATAACTGGAACTCTTCCTTGCTGGTAGGAGTATAAAAAGGGCACAAGCACTTGGGGAAATAGTTTGTCAATGTTTTAGAAAGTTACCAGACATCACATCAATCTTACTCTTAAGTATTAACCAGGTAAATTGAAATCTATGCTCACATTAGAAACTGTTTGCTAATGTTCATAGCAGTTTTATTAATAATAGTAAAAAATCAGGAAACAACTGTTATTTTTTTAAACAGATGATGAATAAGCAAACCATCATACATACTAATTTGCTGAGTAGTATGTTGTGAAAAGAAATAAACCATGGATTTATTAAACATAAATGAATCGCTTAAATGCATTTTCTAAGCAAAAAGAGAAAACTTAATTGAAAGGATACACTTTGTATCATTCTACTTATACGGCATTCTTAAAAAAAGCAAAATATAAAGAAATAGAACAGGCCACTGTTTGCCAGATATCAATGGAGAAGAGAAATCTACTACAAAGAAGCAGTTAATGAGAAATTTTTGAGTGATGAAACTGTTCTGCTTGGTACTATGGAAGTAAGGCTCTATGTATTTGTTAGATTCCATAAAACTGTACCTTACCAAGAATAAATTTTGCTAAATGCAATTAAAAAAAAAAAACTAAATTAGGATATCAGCAGAACTCAAGATGAAATGCAAACTATCTCAAATAAATCTAACCATAATAAACATTTATGGCATTACCCTACTGAAGGGAATAAAGAATGTTAAAAAATGAACTAAATCACTTGGAACAGCACTTTTACCTGATATTGTAAGATTAAAGAGAAGCAAAACTGTATACAAACACTCTACTATAGTAGGTACATTCATTCCTCATAGAAGTAGGGACTGGCAATTCTCAAACTCCTTACTTGTATCAGAAAAAAAAAAATACACTAGGGTTGAACAAGTAAGTACATTGATAGGGTTCAACTAGGGTTGAAGAAATAAGTAAGTACATTGAAAATAATGAGAGGTTTCTCACTGTTAGAAAAGAAAGTTACCAACAAACAAGAGGACAGATAGGAGAAACTGTCTTGCTGAAATTTAAGATGGACATATCAGTATCAAATCATATTTTTAAAAATATAGAAATTTATATAAATATGTATCCATACTTAGTATACACTTCAGTTCCGCTTGCCAAGAGAGACTATAATGTGTGAATACCCTAGTAACATTGAGCAAACCTAGCACTCAGCTCATAGCTTCTAAATGCCATTCTCCAGTAAAGGAAACCAGCACTCTCTGGAGAACTGTTTAGTCACAGGACTGAGGTATGGAAAATGCAAAATGAACATGGGACACCCTGTGGTGCCAGAAAGTAAGAAAGTGTTAGGGGATAAAACAGATGGGGGAATGTTAAAATGCTGCAGGAGCCTACTCAAAAGATCTCCCAAGACAGGACCCGGAACAATCTGATCAACAAAGTAAATAATAATGCCAATAAAATTATAACCCAAATAATGAAATATATATTAATGAATTCACAATTATATAATTATTGAATAAATAGTTAATAAATGGAGAAAGTATGAAAACTCTTACAGAAGACTATCAATTAATTAAATGTAGGAGAAAAAATAGAAAATCACCATTAGAACACTACAGTAATAATTACTGTATGAAGGATCCACTGAAAAATGTTCAAAGCAATAGGCAATTAGATAAAGGAATAATTTTGGCATACACTCAAAGTTTCTGCCCAAAAGTATTTATTAATTACATATTGGAAAGTAGAAACTTTTCAGTGGAGAACTTTGGCTGACACTACTTTTACTAAGGTTTACATGCCTAGTAATAAGACATATTGGTATAACTTATGATGTACTGAAAAGGGCACAAGACCTCTTTGGTATTCTCCCCCGTAATGAATGATGTCAATCTAATCACATGAAAATATCAGGCAAAATCAAATTAAAGGATATTCTACAACATAACTGACCAATGATCTTTAAAATGTCAGATCATGAAAGACTACAGAAAGCTGAAAAACTATCACAGATTGGAGAAAATTAAGACTATATGACCACAGAAGACAATACAGGATCCTGGATTGGACCCTGCAACAGAAAACAACAGACAGAAAATTAGGTGGAACACTGGTGATATATGAATACAATCTGACATTTTCCTAATAGTATTTGCAAATTTCTCAGTTTTTATAATTGTACTATGAATCTGTAAGATGCTAATATTAGAAAGAGTTGGATGAAAAGTATATTAGGGACTCTATGCACTATCTTGGCAATGTTTCTGAAAGTCTAAAATTATTTCATGCGGTAGCTCTATTTTTAATTTTTTGAGGAGCCTCTATGTTTTTTTTTTCCATTATGGCTGCACTAATTTGCATTTCCACCAACAGCATATGAGTTCTCTCATCTTACCATACTTGCTAGCATTATTTTCTAGTTTTTCAATAATTGCCATTCTAACTGTGATGAAGTACTATGGTTTGGATTTGCATTTCAAAATTAGTGATGTTGAGCATTTTAATATATATATATATATTAGCCATTTTTACATCATCATTGGAGGAATGTCTACAAGATCTTTTGTCCATTTTAAAAATGGGATTTTTTTTTCTGTTGAGTTGTCTGCGCTCCTTATATATTATGAATATTATACCCTTGTCAGATATATACTTTGCCAATATTTTTTCCCACTCGTTTGTCTCTTTACTGTATTATTGTTGTCTCCTTAGCTGTATAGAAGCTTTTTAGTTTGATGTAATTCAAATGTTTTCATCTGATATTCAGAGTTTCGGGTGTCACATATAAGTCTTTAATTCATTTACAGTTGGTTTTTGTATATGGTGGAGACATAGGGGTATAGTTTCATTCCTGTGTATATGGATATCCATTTTCTTCATCACCATTTTTGGTAGAGTGTTATTAAAAATCTCCAGCGTGTGTTCTTGTTCCCTTTGTCAAAAATCAGTTTTAAGTGTGTGGATTTTTTTCTGGTTTCTATTTTCTCTTCTATTGGTCTATATGTCTGTCTTTATTCCAATATCATGATGTTTTGGTTACTATAGCTTTATAAAATGTATTAAAAATAGGTAACATGATGCCACCAGCTTTGTTCTTTGTGCTTAAGATTGCTTTGGCTATTTGGGGTCTTTCACATTTCCATATGAATTTTAAGATTGTGTTCCCTATTTCTATGGAGAATGTCATTGATATTTTGATAGGGATCACATTGAATCTGTAGCTTGTTTTGGGTAATATAGATATCTTAACAATATTAATTCTTCCAATTCATGAATATGAAACATTTTTACCATTTATTTTTGTTTTTTTTTTCAATTTATTTCATCAATAATTTGCCTTTTTTATTATAGAGAGATTTTTCTCACTTAGTTAAGTTTATTTTTAGGTATTTTATGTAGCTATTAGAGATGAAATTGCTTTTTTGATTTATTTTTCAGATAGTTCTCTCTTGGATCATAAAAAAATTTTATATGTTGATTTTTATATGTTGATTTTGCATCTTTCAACTTTACTAAATATATTTATTAGTTGTAACAGGTTTTTGGTGGAGTCTTTAGGGTTCTTAATATATATGATCGTGTCATTTATAAACAGGGACAATTTGACTTTCTCCTTTCTCATATGATGCCCTTTATTTTTTTTACCTTCCTTAATAGCTCTGGTTGCATGCATACCCAAACGAAATAAAATCAGTATATGAAAGAGACATCTGTGCTCCTATGTTTATCAGAGCAGTATTCACCATAGCTAAGATGTGAAGTCAACCTAAATGCCCATCTACAGATAAATGGATACTGAAAATGTGATATATATATATATATATATATATATATATATATATATATATATATATGCCACAATAAGATGCTATTCACCTACAATACTAAATGAAATTCTGTCATTTGTGGCAACATGGATGAACTTGAAGGACATTATGTGAAGTGAAATAATCCAATAACAGACAAATACTGCAAGATCTCACTCATGGGTGAATCTATAACGTTTATTTCATAAAAGTAGGTAATAGAATAGTGCTTACCAGAGGCTGTAGAAACCTGGAAAAGTGGGAAAAGGAAGAGGATGGTCAATGGGTAAAAAGTTACGGTAAGACAGGAAAAGTAAGTTCTGGTGTTTGATGTTTGATTCACAGGTAACTATAGCAAATAGTAATGTAGTACTATTTCAAGATAGCTAAAAGAAAAAATTTTGAATTTCATCACTACAAAGAAAAGATAAATGTTTAACATGATGAATATGGTAATTATGCCAGTTTGATCATTATATAATGTGTATGTGCATTAAAATATAATAGTATATTTTGTAAATATGTCCAAAGATTATGTAAATTATAAATAAAAATAATTAAAAGAAATGAATTTAAAAGTAAACATTAAAAATCATTTCAATAGAAAAAGATAAAATCAATAAAATGATAAAACAGATAAGACTTTATTATTCTGAAGAGCAACGACAGGTACAAGTAATATCTTAGTCACTTTGGAAAAATTTCTATGCTTGAAAACTATTTTGTAAGTCAAAATGCTTGAAGAATAAAAATAGAAATATTTTCAGAAAGAATAGAAAGTAAAATAGAAAAATAGACTATCGATATATTGCCTTAGAGTTTTCAAACACTAATTACTTGTTCTTGAATTAAATTATCTCTCACCACAACCTGTTGAGAAAGGGATCTGTTTTATTACACAAATAGGGTAACGAAGGTTAATAGAGGGAAAGTTTATTCTATCTTCATAACTTAATCATCTTATAATTAAAAGTTTATGTTTTGATAAAAATTTCCCCATTTTCCCTATCTTCACCCTTTGCAACCACCATTCTCATCTGTTTCTGTGATTTTGACTTATTTTTATGTGTATGTCACATTTTCACATTGTACACTTTAAATGTAAACAATCTTATTTATCAATCAAACCTTAAGAAAACTGAAAAAAAAAGTTTAAAATTATTGAGACCTGCCCCCCCCAGAAAAGAAAGTTTCTTTCTCCAAATAGCCTGGCTAATTAGTCACAGAATTAAGACTTTAACACAGACATTCTAACTTTATGTTTTGTGCATATTTTACAGACCAGAAAATATGCTGACATCAATTTATTCTGGTTTTGGTGCAATTTACTTCATGTATTGAGAAGCAGCAGCTATTAGCTAATGCCTCCTTGCTCAATAATCTACAGTTATTCTCTGTGTTCACAAGTATTGAAGAATAACTTTCTCCCAACTAAAGAAATAATTAACATTGATGAAAATCAACTGCCAAATAATATCTGTGAAATTATTTTTTGAGAAATAACTTTACCTTTAATTTTGATAATGTTATTTTCAATGAGTACTTGATATATATTTATTTCATAGTATTTATCTTCCACATGAAGATTCAGATTTTTATATTCAGCCTTATACACTTCACCATGGTTGTGCACTAGGCCATAGATCTGTTTATATTTATTCATTAGTGCATTGCTAATTGTAAATGTGTTTATTAAACCTGTTAAAAAAGAAAAGATGGGGGAGAATGAACATGTTACAATTAAGGACCCTTAGGCTATAAGACAACAACAGCAGTTGAGCTGTTAAGACTAATGTGGGCAGCAAGAGTGTCAAAAGAATCTATCACTTACTACAATGTATGAAATACAAAATAAAGTATACATGTCAGATATGACAGGTAACATTAAATAGTATTTTCCTAACTCAAATTAGATATAGGCTTTTAAGTCACTTTTCTTGTGTCTAATTCATTGGAACTTACTATCATAATTACACACTTTTAATAACCTAGCAGTATTTTTAATTATGTAATTTGGTAAAGTTTGGCATTGTTAATAGAAACATGATGATTTCCAATTATTTATTACTAGCTGCTAAAATGACTAATGGTTAGATTACGTTAATTTCTTGAGCCACTATGTTTCAAGAATATGTTAAATGTAATATATCTATCTGTTAGCTATCCATGGGGTAAATTGTGCAACAGGCAGATTTTGGCTTTGGCATCCTTGTGTATTTTTTACGCAATCTGAAGCATTTACCTTCATATTACCTCTATGCTTTTCAGTGATCACATGCTGCCTTGCCTTCACTAATTCCCCAGCAGTAGTGCCCCATTGATGAGTACACATGCCTGGCATGATCCACGCTTCAAAATTGCATACCCGCTGTTTTTGTATCTGGCATTTGAAGCTCTTATTCTTCAGTTTATGAGAACTAAACTAGGTTCTTGTCTGTAAGCCACACAACTATTATGATCACAACAGGATAAAATATTGTCCTTTATTGTTCTACAAGTAACAAAAAATTTCTAACCCTAAATTATGTTTCAATATGATGGTGGGAAAATTTAAAAATATTATCAAAGTCTGTAATCCAAACAAGTTTAAAAGTAAGCTGCTAAAAACTTAAGAATCAATATTTTATAACAGAGGAATTGTAAGATCCTGTAAAGATGAGACCAGAAAAACAAGCCAAGCAAAATTTGAGAGAGTTGGAATATCATCAAAAGATAAGTAAAGAAAATAAAAAACAAATAATAAATGTCAATTCAATTCAGAGGTGAAATATACTATAATGCTTAATTTGCATGTTAATTTATATATTCTTTTATCAAATATATAATGATTATTTAGCATGTGAAAATTTTGTACTAGATACTAGAGATAAAATTTTGAGTGAAACCAAACACAGTTCCTGTCCATATAAAATTTACTGTTTGTGGGGAAGAAAGATATTAATCAAATAACCATACATATTTCTATGACATATAGATGCATGGTTTAAGAGAAAACAAAAGAAAATAATTTTATTTCTTCATAACATTGACAAAAGTATTTTTCTGAAGAAGCAGTGTTTGACCTGAGATTGTGAAGATGAGTAAAGGCAAAGATGAAGTCACATGGATGTTAAGGGAAACAATACGTTACAAAGTGATGAGAGAACACATTGCTGTTTGAATAAATGCCAAGTACGCTAGTATATTAGTTTGTTCTCATACTGCTATAAAGAACTATCTGAGAGTGGATAATTCATAAAGAAAAGAGGTTTGATTGACTCATAGTTCTGCAGGCTTACAATCATGGCTAAAGGCTGCACAGAGCAGCAGAGCCCTGGGCCTGGCCACAAAACCATTTTTCCCTTGTAGGCTTCTGGGCCTGTGAAACGAGGGGCCATTATGAAGATCTCCATAATGCCCTGGAGACATTTCTACCCTAATATGGCTGCAATAAAGACAGCAAAAGGAACTTTATAGAAATGAAGACTAATGAGAATTATACCACACAAGAATTTGCATATTATTAAGAACTTATGATTTTTTTTTTGAGATGGACTTTCGTTCTTGTTGCCCAGGCTGGAGTGCAATGATGTGACCTCAGCTTATTGCAACCTCCACCTCCCAGGTTTAAGCAATTCTCTTGCCTCAGCCCCCCAAGTAGCTGGGATTACAGGTGTGTGCCACCATGCCTGGCTAATTTTTTGTATCTTTAGTAGACAAGTGGTTTCACCATGCTAGCCAGGATGTCCTCAATCTCCTAACCTCATAATTCACCCGCCTCAGCCTCCCAAAGTGCTAGGATTACAGGTGTGAGCCATCACATCCAACAAGAACTTAATGATTTTTTTAAGAGCAATGGGAAGTTACTGAAAGGAATCAAAAGGGTAGATGGTATGACCAACATCATAGTATGCAAGGGAAAGCATAACAGAACTCACAGAGTGGCAGAGGAAGTAAACCATAGTGATAAATACAAGAGACATATTGGCAATGGCAAGAAATTATACAAGTGGCTGAAGAGGGGTAAAGTCACTGCTTTGATTCTTAGGATTCTGTGTAGCATAAACGGATAGATGTCTTCTTTCAGCTGGACATCTTCAATGATGCTGGTGCTCCTCTCCTCACACAGCCTTATGAGAAATGAGACTTTTAGCAATTACTGTCCTTCATAGATTTAATAATGTAAAATCTGTTTATTCAGGTGTACTGGAAAAGTAACCATCACGATTGACCACAGAAACTTAGACTGAATAATGTAATCCTCCATTTTATAGATATAAAAGTTTAAAAAGCACTAAACTTTTGATGAAAATCAACAGCATTGAATGGAAGAACCAATATCACAAATAGAAAAGTTATTTTTGAAAAAATAAAAAGGAAAATGTTAAGGAAAATAAACTAAATTTTATAAGGGCAAAGAATGTATGTTCTCAATTCCAAAAAGAATGTTCATTCTAAGATATATTTCTAAATCAGTTTTCTTAAGAAAAAATATTTACAAATTTGTTTAAAAGTATGTATTAGTTAGCTTGGGATAAAATAACACATCAACTGGATACCTTAAACAACAACAAAAAAAAATATTTTCTTTCAGTTCTGAAGGCTGCTTATAGGCCCTATCTCCAAATACAATATCCTTGAGGGCTGGGGCTTCAAGATATAAGTTTTGGTGTAAACAATTAAGTTCATATCAAAATGCATATTCATTTTAGAAATATTGAAAAGGCAAATGAATGTGTATATTGAAATTTAGGAGACTCAAGAGGATAGTGTATTCATAAAAAAATGACAGGATACTATGAAAAAGGATTAGAAAAAATATTTGAAATAGCAATAATAAAATTTATAAAATAATTTAACATCATGTAAATATATATAGCTTAAAATAAAGATACTCTATAAATATCATACAATATTTAAAGACTGAAAATATAACAAAATATGAGATATATGGCATAAAAGAATCAGCTCTAACATCATCTAATAGGAGTTTCAGAAGAAGGAAAGAAAAAAAAGGGAAAATATAATCCAGAGAAACAATTTTTCAATGTACTTTTGTTCACTTGCAGGGTCCACAGATTGCCAATAAAGATGACTAAGAAATATATTTGTATATATTTCTTATCTTTCAAATTCTATGACTAAAAAGTAAATTTCACATGTTTTCAGAGAGAGAGAGAAATATAATAATAACAAGTAATTAAAAAGAATTTCATCAGATTTCTCTTCAGTGTAACTAGCAGGAAGTACAGAAATATTTAGCAAATTTTATAACAAAATAATAGTAGAAGTATTATGTTAAACGAGATGAAAGTGCCATTCCAATTTTAGAAAGCATAGGATTATTTTTAACATTGAGGAACCAAAAAACTTTCCACCAAAAGCTCTTTATTGGAAAAAAAAATGAAATCAAAGAAAGTTTATAAACAAAAGAAAATAACTCAAAAATAATTTGTTGGGGAAAAGTAAAGGAAGACGATGATCACCACCTGACCCCTGCCAACAAGGACACCAATTTAATAACCATCTACAAAGAAAAAACTTGTTCATAAGAACCAAAATCAGATGAGCCCTCCCAGTATATGCTTTTAACTTTATATCACTGAAAGAGGCACTGAAGAGATAGAAAAAAATAGTCTTGAATTGCCAATGCTACCCCCACCACACCCTGAGGCAGCAGCAGGTTGATGCACAAAGGATCTCTGGACACTAAGGAGGTAGAGCACAGCAATTGTGAGACAATGAACAAAGTACTGTTCTGTAAGAACAGAAAGGAAAACTGGACCAAGCTCAGCGGAGGCCTGCTAATGGAAGGAATTCAACTAGCCCTAGCCAGAGGGGAATTGCCAGTCATTGCAGTCCCAATTGAAGTTTCTGCAGAACTCATCACTGAGGGCTACAGAACTCGGTGTCTCCCAAGTAAACTTGAAAATCGATCTAGGCTGAGGACTGCAACTTTTAAGCAAGCCCTAGTGCTGAACTAGGCCCAGAGATAGTGGACCTGGGGGGAACATGACATACAGAGACACCAGCTGGGGAATCCAAAGGAGTGCTGGCATTACCACTCCCCTATCCCCACAAATTATAGCTCACAGCTCCAAAAGAGATCTCATTCTTCTGTTTCAGGAGAAAGAGGAAAGAGTGAGGAAGACTTTATCTTGCATCCAGGATACCAGCTCAGCCAGAGCAGGATACGGCACTGATTAGAGTCATGAGGCTCCTGTTTCAGGGCCTAGCTCACACACAACATTTCTGAACATACCCTAGGCTAGAGGAGAACCAGCTGCCTTCAAAGAAAGAGCCTAGTCCTGAAAACATTAATTGTTTGCTAACTGAAAAGCCCTTCGGACCTGAATAATCACCCTAGGCCAGAGGGGAACCAGCTGCCTTCAAAGAAAGAGCCTAGTCCTGAAAACATTAATTGTTTGCTAACTGAAAAGCCCTTTGGACCTGAATAATCAGCAGCAATACCAAGATACTATATTGAGGGCACTGAGTGAAGCACTGAAACTTGCTGGCTTCAGGTCACATGCAACATATAATGAACTGTGGTGGCTATGGGGCAAAATTCCTTCTGTTTCACTAAAGCAAAGAGAAAAGTAAAGAGAATTTTGTTTTGCACCTTAGGTACCAACATGACCACAAGAGGATAGAGCATCAAGTGGGGTACTGGGGTTCCAGATTCCAGGAATTGACTCTTACACAGCATTTCTAGACCTGCCCTAAGTCAGAGGGGGCACCACTTTCTTGAAGGGGGAGTTCCAGGCCAAGAAGCATTTTACAACAAACTGACTTAAGAGCCCTTGCGTATTAAGGAAACATTGGCAGTTGTCTGACAGCAATCCTCATGGTCTAGGATAGCAGTGGCTATGGGTGAGGCTCCTCCAGGAAAGAGTAGAAAAGACTACATCTTGTGGTTTCAGTGCCAGCTCATCCATAATACAATAGAATACCAGGTAGACTTCTAAGATTTTGTCTCTAGTCCCTAACTCCTGGAGAGTGCCTCTGGATTCACTGGGGCATGAGGGGGCCTCGCTGACTTGAAGCAAAGGAAACAGGCCTGGCTGGCTTTGGTACTGCTGATAATTGAGTTTCAGGGCCTTGAGCAAACATAGGCAGTAGCCAGGCAATAATTTTAGCAGGTTTTTTGGGGGACTCCCAATGCTCTGCTTGTTTCAGGTCTGACCCAGTGCAATTATATTGGTGGTAGCCACAGGGTTGAATTTGTCATGCCGCACCCTGATTGAGGTGGCTGCCAACAGACACAGAGAAACTCTGTATGTTTGGGAGAAAGTAAGGGAGGAGAACAAGAGTCTCTGCCTGCTAATCCAAAGAATTCTTCTGGATCTTATTCAAGACCATCGGGGTGGTACACTTATGAGTTTGCATGAACCACAGCATTACTGGGCTTGGGGTTCCCCCTAAAGCAGATACAGCCTACATCACAACATCCAAGATTTTTCAAATATCTGGAAAGCCTTCCCAAGAAAGACAAGTACAAGTAAGAGAAAACAGTGAAATTACAAGAAATTCTTAACTCTCCAATGCCCAGACACTGAAAAGCATCTACTGGCATCAACACCATCCAGAAATACATAACTTCATCAAATAAACGAAATAAGACACTAGGAACCAATACTGGAGTAACAGAGATACATGACCTTTCAGACAAAGAATTCAAAATAGTTGTGTTGAGGAAACTCAAAGAAATTCAAGACAACACGGAAGGAATTCAGAATTCTATCATATTGGTCAGACACGGCAGTTCATGCCTGTAATTCCAGCAATTTGGGAGGCCGAGGCAGATGGATCACTTGAGGTCAGGAGTTCAAGACCAGCCTGGTCAACATAATGAAACTCCATCTCCACTAAAAATACAAAAAGATGCCAGGCATGGTGACAGGCACCTGTAATTCCACCTACATGGGAGACTGAAGCAAGAGAATCACCTTAACCTGGGAGGCAGAGGCTGCAGTGAGCTGACATCATGCCACTGCACTCCAGCCTGGGTGACATAGTGAGATGCTGTCTCAAAAAAAAAAAAAAAAGTATTATATTAAATTTTACAAAGAGATGGAAATAAAATAATCAAGTACAAACTCAGGAGATGAAAATGCAGTTGGCGTACTAAAGAATGAGTCAGAGTTCTTTAATAGCAGAGTCAAGCAGAAGAAAAATTAGTGAGACAGTAAGAGAAAAAATAAAAATAAAAAATAAAAAATAAAGCATGCCTATAAGATCTAGAAAATAACCTATTTTTAGAAAATACTGTCAGAGGAGACAAAAGAAAAAGAATAAAAAACAATAAAGCATGTCAATGGAATTTAGAAAATAGCCTGAAAATGACAAATTTAAGAGATATTAACCTTAAAAAGAAGACGGAGAAAGAGATAGGGATGGAAAGCTTATAAGCGATAATAACAGAGAACTACCCAACCTAGAGAATTATATCAATCTCCAAGTACAAGAAGGTTATAGAACACCAAGCCGATTATATCCAAAGAAGATTACCTCAAGACATTTAATAATTAAACTGTCAACAGTCAAGGATAAAGAAAGGATCTTAAAAGGAGCAAGAGAAAATAAATAAATAACATACAATGGAGAACAAATATTTTGCAGCAGACTTTCCAGTGGAAACTTTTCATGCCAGGAGAGAGTGACATAGCATATCTAACGTCCTCAGGAAAACAAAACTTTTACCTCAGAATATTATATCTGGCAAAAATATACTTCAAACATGAAAAAGATACAAAGACTTTTTCAGAAAAACAAAAGCTGATAAGTTTCTTCAGTAATAGACCTCTTGGACAAGAAATGCTAAAGGGAGTACTTCAATCAGAAAGAAAAGGACATTAATGAGCAATCAATAATTATCTGAAAGTACAAAACTCACTGGTAATAGTCAATGCACAGAAAAACACAGAATATTGTAATACTGTAGCATATAAACTACTGTTATCCTAAATAGAAAGACTATATTAAAAACCAATAAAAAATAATAACTACAAAATCTCAAGAAATAGTAAATACAACAAGACATAAATAAAATCAACCAAAAGTTAAAAAGTTGGATGACAAAATTTAGGCATGGTGTGTTTGTTTATTAGTTTTCTCTTTGCTTATCTGTTTGTTTTTGCAAATAATGTTAAGTTGTTATCAGGTTTAACCAATGAATTATAAGATGGCATTTGAGAACGTCATGGTAAACCTCAAACCAAAAGATGTACACTGGATATAAAAAAATTAAAAGGAAGAAACTAAATCATATCACCAGAGAAAATCACCTTCACTAGATTAAAACAGGAAGAAAGGAAAGAAGAAAGAGAAGAGAAGACCAGAAAACAAGTAAGAGAATGTCAAGAGTAATTTCTTAGTTAGCAATAATAACATTGAATATAAATGGACTAAGCTCTCTAATCCAAATGCATAGACTGAATGGGTGAAAAAACAACACCCATTGTTCTGTTGTTACAAGAAACAAACTTCACCTATAAAGATGCGCATAAACTAAAAATAAAGAGATGGAAAAAATACTCTGTGCCAATGGAAGCCAAAGGAGCAGGAGTAGCTGTACTCTTGTCCAGAAGAATAAATATGAAGACAAAAACCATAAGAAGAGAAAAAAAAGTCACTATTTAATGATAAAGGGATCAATTCAGCAAGAGCAATAATAATTACAAATATATACACACCCAACACAAGAGCACCCAGATATATAAAACAAGTATTACAAGTGCTAAAGACAGAGATAAGCCCCAATGCAATAACAGTTGAACACTTCAATCTCTCATTTTCAGCATTGGACAGATCTTCCAGACAGAAAATAAACAAAGAAACATCAGACTTAAATTGCACTATAGATCAAATGAATCTAATATATATTTGCAGAACATTTCATCCAAGAGCTACAGAATACACCTTCTTTCCTCAGCACATGGATAATCCCCACAGATATACCATATGTTAGGTCACAAAATGAGTTTCACACATTCAAAAAATTGAAATATTATCAAAAACTTCTCTGACCATAATGGAAGAAAACTAGAAATAAATAACAAAAAAATTGTGAAAACTATAGGAATACATGGAAATTAAGCAATATGCTCCAGAATGACCAGTGGATCGATGAAGAAATTAAGAAGGAAATTAAAAATTTCTTAAAACAAATGATAATGAAAACACAACATACCAAAACCCCTGAGATACAGCAAAAGCAGTACTAAGAGGAAAGTTTATCGCTGTAAGTGTCTACATGAAAAAAGAGAAAACTTAAAACAGACAATCTAATGTTGCATCTTAAAGAATTGAGAAAACAAGAATGAATTCAGCTGAAAATTAATAGAAGGAAATTATAAAAACCAAAATAAACAAAAATGAAATGAATAAAACAATAGAAATGATCAATGAAACAAAAAGTTTCTTTTTATGAAAAGTTAAACAAAAATTGACATACCTTTAGTGAGACTTAGAAAAAAGAGAAGATACAAATGAATGAAATCAGAAAGGAAAAACAAGAAATTGCAACTGATAATGCCACAACTGATAATGCAGAAATTCAAAGGATCATTAGTGGCTAATATGAGTAACTATATGCCAATACATTGACAAATCTAAAAGAAACATACAAATTGCTACATACATACAACCTACCAAGATTGAACCAGGAAGAAATCTAAAATGTGAATAGACCAGAAATAAGTAATGAGATTGAAGTCATAATAAAAATCTCCCTGTAAAGAAAAGCCAAGGACCTGATGGTTTTACTGCTGAATTCTAGCTAACATTTAAGAATAATTAATACCAATCCAACTTGAACTCTTCTGAAAAAATGGAGAAGGAGGATTTATTAGCCCATTTTCACACTGCTGATAAAGATATGCCTGAAATTCGCCAATTTACAAAAGAAAGAAGTTTACTGGACTTAGTGTTTCATGTGGCTGAGGAGGCCTCACAATCATGGTGGAAGGTAGAAGGCATGTCTCACACAGCGACAGACAAGAGAAGAGAACTTGGCCAGGGAAACTTTTTAAAACCATCAGATCTTGTGAGACTTATTAAACTATCATAAGAACAGTATGGGAGAAACCACCCCCATGAGGCAATTATCCCCGACTGGGTCCTTCCCATAACACATGGCAGTTATGGGAGTAAAATTCAGGATGGTATTTGGGAGAGCCAAACCATATCATTCAGCCCTTGGCCTCTTGCAAAACTCATCTGCTCACATTTCAAAATTAGCCATGCCTTCCAAACAATCCTTCAAAGTTTTAGCTCATTTCAGAATTAATTCAAAAGTTCACAATCCAAAATGTCTACATCACAAAGGGGAAAACTTAAAATGGACATCTGAGACAAGGCAAGTCCCTTGTATCTATGAGGCTGTAAAATCAAAAGGAAGTTAGTTACTTTCTAGGTACAATAAGGGCACAGGCATTGAGTAAATACATCCATTCCAAATGGGAGAAATTGGCCAAAACAAAAGGGCTATAGGCCTCATGCAAATCCAAAATCCAGCAGGCCACTCACATCTTAAAGCTCCTAAATGATCTCCTTCGACTCCATGTCTCATGTATTGGTCATATTGATGCAAGAGCTGGGTTCCCATGGTCTTTGGCAGTTCTGTCTCTGTGGCTTTGCATTGTACAGCCTCCTTGCTGCCTGCTTTTATAAGCTGGCATTGAGTGTCTGCAGCTTCTCAGGTGCAAGGTGCAAGCTGTTCGTGGATCTACCTTTTTAGGTTCTGGAGGGCAGTGGCCCTCTTCTTACATTTCTGCTAGGTGGTGCCACATTAGGGACTCTGTGTGAGTGCTCCAACCCCACATTTCCCTTCTGCACTGCCCTAGCAGAGGTTCTCCATGAGGGTCCCAACTCTGCAGCAAACTTCTGCCTTGGCATCCAGGCATTTCCATACGTCTTCTGAAATTTAGGTAGATGTTCTCAAACCTCAATTATTGACTTATGTGCAGCCACAGGCTCAACACCATGTGGAAGCTGCCAAGGCTTGGGGCTTGCAACCTCTGAAGCTATAGCCCAAGCTTGACATTGACCCATTTCGGCCCCAACTGGGGCAGCTAGGATACAAGGCAGCAAGTCCCTAGTCTGCACACAACACAAGGACCCTGGGCCCAGCCCATGAAACCACTTTTTCCTTCTAGGCCTCCAGGTCTGTGATGGGAGGGGTCACTGTGAAGATCTGTGACATGCCCTGGAGACATTTTCCCCATTGTCTTTGGGATTAACATTGGGTTTCTTGTTACTTCTGCAAATTTCTGCAGCCAGCATGAATTTCTCCTCAGAAATTTCTATTTCCTTTTCTATCACATTGTCAGGCTACACATTTCCCGAACTTTTATGTTCTGCTTCCCTTAGAACACTAAATGCATTTAACAGCACCCAAATCACCTCTTGAATGCTTTGCTGCTTAGAAATTTCTACCACGAGATAAACTAAATCATCTCTCTCAAGTTCACGGTTTCACAAATCTCTAGGGCAGGGAAAAACATGACCTGTTTAGAAATGATGAGTTTAGAAAGAATGAGTAAGGCCTATTATTTGTTAGCACAACAGGGTGACCAAAGTCAATAATAACTTAGTTGAATATTTTAAAATAACTTAATATCAATAATGTAATTGCATTATTTCTAACTCAAAGTATAAATGCTTGAGGGGATAGCTACCTCATTCTCCATGATGTGCTTATTGCATGCCTGTATCAAGACATCTCATGGACTTCATAAATATATACATCTACAATGTACCCATGAAAATTAAAAACTAAAAATATTTTTAAAACAATGCATATTAGATGAGGAAATACATATGAAAAATCTCAATATTCAAAATCATAAATGTGTTACATACTCACACTACTTTTTTATAAGAGATAAAAAATCTATTCTTCACTGAGTCCTTATAATGAGTCATACATATATTTAATAATTTAATCTTCCCTATAAATCAATGGTGTATCAATATTATTAATATGCAGATTTTGTAGACAGAAACTGCTTTTCAAAGAGGCTAAGTAAATTTCCCAAAGCCAAAAGGCAAATAAGATTCAGAACCAGGATTCAATCCTGAATCTGCCTGAATTCAAAGCCAAGTTATTTCTATTATGACATTTTCTGAAATAACATGGCTATGTATTTACCTATTTTGAAAGTATATAAAACCTCATTTGTTTATTGTTTTCATTTATTCAGACTGCAGGCAGGAAGTCTGACAGTAAAATTTGAAGATGAGGAATATCTCTTCTTGATTTTAACATAATTGAGAAAGGTTTCTATGAAAATAATAGTGAGAATGCTTCCATATTAGACACTCCTGGTATAAATCATCTGTATAAACCTCCTACCAGAGCAAATAAACCACAAGCAGTGCCGATCCATATAGGTAAAGCTTTCCTTTGGTTTTTGGCGTGGTAGTTATTATTTTTTGAAAACACTGAATTTTTTACTTTCAGAGAACCCTAGACTTTTCTCTGCTTTGTAAAATTTTATGGGTTATTTTTCCATTTTATTTTTGTTAGGCTTTTTAAAAATATAATTTTGACTTTTATTTTAGATTCAGGGGATATGTATGCAGGTTTGCTACCAAGGTATATTGCATGATGTGCATAATGCTGAAGTTTGGTACAAATGATTATGTCACCCAAGTAGTGAGCATAGTATAAAAAGTTAGTTTTTCAGGCCTTACTCCCTTCTCTTCTCCTTCCTCTAGCAGTTCCCAGTGTCTGTTGTTTCCCTGTTCACGCTTATTTGTACTGAATGTTTAGTTCCCACTTATAAATGAGAATATTTAGTATTTGGTTGTTTGCTTCTGTGTTAATGGGTTTAGGATGATGGCCTCCATTTGCATCCACATTACTGCAAAAGACATGATTTAATCTTTTGTATGGTTGTATAGTATTTCATGGTGCATATTTTTTCTTATCTAATCCAATGTTGGGTACATAGGTTGATTCCGTGCCTTTGCTATTGTGAATAGTGTTGTGATGAACACACAAGTGCATGTGTCATTTTGGTAGAATGATATATTTTCCTTTGGGTAATAAGAGTGCTGGGTCAAATGGTAGCTCTGGTTTTAGTTACTAGAGAAATCTCTAAACTGGTTTCCCCAATGGCTGAAATAGTTTATATTCCTACCAACAGTGTAATGAGCATTGTTTTTTCTCTGCAGCCTTGCCATCATCTTTTATTTTGTGTGTTTTTACTTATAGCCATTCTGACTGGTGAAAGATGCTATTTCATTATGGCTGTAATTTAGATTTCTCTGATGATTAGTGATTTAGAGAATATTTTTCTTCTATTTGTTAGTGCTTGTATGTCTTCAGTGGAGAATTGTCTTTTTATATTATTTTCCCAAATTTTAGTGGGGTTATTTGTTTTTTGCCTTGTTAAGTTTTTTTTATCAATTGTGGATATTAGACCTTTGTCAGACGCACATAGTTTTAAAATATTTTACCCCACTCTGTGGGTTGTCTGTTTACTCTGTTTCTAGTTTCTTTTGCTGTAGAGATCTTTAGTTTAATTAGGTCCCATTTGTCAATTTTTGTTTAGTTGTGATTGCTTTTGGGTGCTTACTCATAAATTATTTTCCAAGGCCAGTGTCCAGAATGATATTTGATAAGTTGCGGTCAAATACTCAACAAGATTCTTTAAATCATGAGAGTTTGCAATGTTACGATTGTGGTAAAACTTAAGATGTAAGGCTTACAAAACTACTGTAATATTAATTGCTAAACTGGGTGCTATCCCATAACTTAACTGTTAGGTATTATTAACTATAGTCATGATGCTGTACATCATATTCCTAGAATGTAATTATGTTACATAATTGAAACTTTGTATCCTTTGAGCAATATCTCTCCACTTTCCCCACCCAATCCCATCCCTAGTAAACACCATTCTACTCCCTGCTTATATAAATTCAACTTTTTAAGATTCCATCTATATGTGGATCATGTAGTATTTTTTTCATATTTGGCTTATTTTGATTAGCATTATCCTCTTCAGATTCATCCATGTTGCTGCAAATGGCAGTATTGTCTTCTATTTTAAAGCTAAATAATATTTCATTATTTCATATGTTGATGAACACTTAGGTTGTTTTAATAACTTGTATATTATAAATGATGTTGCAATAAACATGAAAGTTCATATATAACTTTGAGATACTTATTTATTTTCCTTAGATATATAATGATGGATTGCTGGATCATATTAAACTATATGAAAAGGAAATAAAGAAAACAATCTCATTTACAATAGCATCGAAAAGAATAGAATAATTAGAAATAAGGTTAACTAAGGACATAAAAATCTGCACACTGAAAACTATAAAATATTGATAAAAGAAATTGAAGAAGACAATTAAATAGAAAGCTATCCCATGTTCATAGATTGGAAGAACTGATATCTTTAAATTGTCCATAGTATTTGAAGTGAGCTACAGATTTCTATCTGTGGAAATAAAATTTCTATCAAAATCCCAGTGGAACTTTTCACAGTAAGAGAATGAAACAATCCAAAAATTTATATGCAGCCCTAGAAGATTCAGAATATTCAAAACAATCTTGAGAAAGAAGAACAAATTTGGAAACATCACATTTCCTGATTTCAGTTTGTACTACAAAGCTATAGTATTCAAAATAGTATGGTACTGTTATAAAAAATACCAGACATGTAGACTAATAGAACAGAATAGAGGGCCTAGAAAAAATATAGACATATATTGTCGACAATTTTCAACAAGGGTGCCAAGAAAACACAATAGTCTCTTCATTAAATGATGTTTCAAAAACTGAATACGCACATGCAAAAGAATAAAATTTGACCCTTATCTTCTATCACATGCAAAATTAAGTAAAATGGATTAAATAATAAAATATAAATTTAGAAACCATTAAACAGCTAGATGAAAGCTTAGAGAAAGTACTCTTTAGAATTAATTGCTCTTTAGAATTAATTGTTGCATATGATAATCAAAACACTGTCAATAAAAGCAAAAATAAACAAGTGGGCCTACATTGAACTTAGAAAACTATGCACAGAAAAGGAAACAATAAACAAAATGAAAAGGCAAGCTACAGATTGGGAGAAAATATTTGGAAACTACATATCTAATAAGTGATTAATATCTAAGAAATAAGGAACTTTTACAATTCAATAGTAAATATATATAAATAAATAAGTACATAAAAATAACTCAATTCAAACATGAACATATGTCCCAAAGACACATTTTTCCAGATAATACATACAAAGGGTTATACATGAAAAGGGGTAACAAGTATATGAAAAAAATGCTTAGCATCATAATTATTAGGAAAATGCAAATCAAAAACACAATCATATATCACCTCACAGATTAGGATAAAAAAGATTAAAGATAACAAGTGTTGGCAAGGATGTGGGGAAAGTGGAAGCCTTGTACGCAGTTCGCAGAAATGTAAATTGGTACATCCATTTTGTAAAACAGTATGGAGGTGCCTCAAAAAAATTAAAATATATCTATCCTATGACTTTTTCTTATACAAGCAAAACTGTTACAACTTGGTCCTGAAGGAATCAATTGCGTAGTTAAGAAGTGGAATTTGACTTTTATTAGCTTGGCCTCTCTGTTAACAATAGCATTGACCATTTCTCTAAGACTATCAGTCAATCTTTTAATTAATGCTAATTGTGTTGGTACTTTAGGGACCCAGTTCACTAGAAGCAAAAGACAGACCACTGAGTCATTCACTTTAGCACCTTAGCAGTCTCAGAATGGTAATGAATCAGAACCCCTACTTTCCTGGCTAAGGTTTGATTTAGCGACCTTGAGAAAGCAAAAGGCCATATTTCCATTTAGGAATTCCTACTCAGCTTTTTCAGTGACTTTGTATCATGCCCAATTCAAGTATGCTGAGAATCTCTTCACATAGTTAACCTAGAAGGAAAGTTACTGTAGTTTTTGTACAAGACTATAAAGAATCAGATATTAATTCTTTAGTCACTTTCCATTATAAAACATAAATGGAATTCTGCCTTATTTTATCGAATCATGTTGACTAATATTTGTTTAGGTAAATCGAGTCCTATCATTCCTTTGTACATAAAAGCAATATGTCAAACTTTGAGTATATGACCATTTTCTCAGACAAAAGCAACATTTTCTATTTTTCTGTAATATTCATTCTTAAGAAAGAGTCACAATCATTTGTGCTTCAGTTTTTTATAATGACATTATCAGTTTCTAACAATAAAGTCAAGAACTTAAAAAGAAATCTTCATTTCATCAAATCAATCAAAACAGTAGATTTAAGTATCCATAGCTACAACTTCAGAGAATGTGATCCCTATTTTGAATTCCTGTGACATGCAGAGGAACTCAAGTCTTCATTACTGGCAACTAATGTATTTTCAGAAAAAAAGACTTGGTTTGGTATCCATAACTTTTGACATTCACCCCCAAATAAGTTATATTTAGAAAACACAAAATGGTGAGAGTAACTTTGATATACATTCAGCAATTTATTGAAATGCTTCTCTGAACAAAGACCTCAACCAATCTTTTCACCCCATTAAATTACATAACTTCATCCATATTCATCATCTTTACAGCATCTGAATCACACTCACTTCAAATGCCCACCCCCAGCTTCTGTTGCAGCTCAGAAAGTTTTTTTGACTGTGATAATTTTACTGGTTTTTCTGCTTGGATACTGACATGCTGGTTTCTGAAGAGAGAAGGAGGGTTTTATGTGTGTGTGTGTGTATGTGTGTGTGTGTGTGTGTGTGTGTGGAGGAGGGACTAGGAAAGATTTTGACTACATATTTTTTTAGCTCTCCACCACAAAAGGTATTTTATATCAGTCTCAACTCTAAACCTGCTTTTGAAAAAGCATGGCAAAGCTGACTGAATATGGAGCCAGCCAAGAAATGTGGTCAAAGGCCCATGTCCCCAATGAATAATGCTTCAGTCTGTCTAAAGCATAAAGCAATAGGAAATTTTAGGCTGTATGCATTCCTAATCTGTGTACAGGACTTGAAACAACAACAGAGGCAAGAAATGACTCCAATAACAAAACACTGACATGTTCCAAAACGCTTTGTACTTCATAGCACAGTCATACTATCCTTTAATTCATTATTTTCAGGTCTTGTAGCTGGTGTTCTCTGTTCTGTTAAAGATTTGTAGAATTTTGTCTGAATTTAGAAAGATTACATTTTGATGGAAAGAAGAAAACTCATATTTGTAGTCTACCAATTGCTATGTGTATAAAAATATGTATACACACACACATACACGCACACACACCCAGGCTTATTAACCACTTGCTAACCCTTTGATGAATATTCAAGATTGCTAAAAGTACCTGCTTTCTAACTCAAAATATTTTTCAGTATTACAAGGCTAAGCTCCACTGAATACACCTGATGTGATTTATAAGATAATAAAAGGTCTTTTCTCTCTACATTCACTCTGCTCCTTCTACTCCTACTTCCACCACTAACTTTTTGATATACTTTCTACGATATTTAAATTTCAACAATTAGAGTTAAATTTGAATAAGGAAAATTACTAATCTATGTTGTATCATTGTCTATAGATGATCATAGTTATGATAACAGGTATTATTAGAAATGGAGCAACAGAAGTCAAATTCCTGGAGAAAGGGGAAAAAAAGTTTGGAACATGAGGCCTTACTGTGGTGATATAAATGAAGTATGATTATGGAGGACGTATATAGTAAGTTGTGACAATGACAGTTCTGAACATTGTAGAAACACCTAGCAATTTCATCATAAGTAGCACTTTATAGGGGCAAATATTTGTTAGTGAAGGGCAAAGACAATGAAAGTACTAGGTGGAGTGAAAGAAACAAAAATAAATAAAAGATAAATATATTCTCTGTCTCTCTCCACATATGTATGTGTGTTTATGTGTGCAGAGATATAGATGTGTGTATATACATATGTACATATATATTTCTCTTGATTGTGATAGTGATTTACATCTATTACTTGTGTTTTTCTTTCACTAGCTTATGAGGTAGGCATGGATGGTCTAATTACCCCTTTTCCCTTTTCTGGTTATGTTTTAGAAAATGGAGTGAAGACATTGGTTGAGTTCTTTAGCTCTTTATTCAGAAGAAACAGTTTAATAAATCATTGTGTTTCAAAGTATTTCAATAATACGTAAATCAGCAGCCTCTGTGGTTGGTTCTTTTCTGCTGTGACTTATTCTATTTGCTTGTCTGTTTGATTTGGCATCCTTCCTACTTCTCTTGATGCCCTCTGCCTCACCCTCATCCCTATTTAAACTTAACTTGGCCTCCATCATCTTTACAAAATGAGGTTGCAGCTGAAATGTGAAAAAATATACATATTACTAATGTTGAGTGTCCAAGGCCGCAGATCCCAGCATAAACCTTAGACGTGGAAAAATGCTTAGCTAGCAATTTTTCCTGTCACTGGAAGAAAACAAAACGAATTCCTTGGTCTTAAAAAAAATAAAAATAAATAAAAATAAAATAAGAACTTGGAGAGAGAATAACAAAGAAACAATGTAAAACTGTCTAAGTTCTAAGAAAGTAACAAAAATAACCTCCTTTAACTTTATGTTTCTCCAGGAGAAAAGAAAAATGAACCTCTTTCTCTTGTGAAACCCCCAAGCTTCATGGAAAATTATCCATTCAGAACTTGTAACAATTAGAGTGCCAGAAAGACACCCTCAGATTTCCTAAAGCTCTGGAGTGGCTAGAAAGAATATAAACATTTTTCCCGTGGTCCACAGAAATTAGGTGCAGAAATTAGCCAAAGAAGCAAGAAAGCCTGCTAACAGGGGCACTTGTCATGAATGGTATGAGAGTACTCATATACTCTTGAATGGTATGAGAGAAGGCTACAGCCGAGGTCAAGAGTGAATAATCCAGCTGGGAGTCAGATGAGGATAGTATTATATACTATTATATCAAAATAATGTCATCAAGCAAGGGACTGTAGCCTACTATTAGAATTATTTGCATTTCTGAAAACCAGACAAATCAAGATCAAGAGTGAGATGCCCCACCATAATGACAGCAATGTGGCATTTGTATAAGCACTCTTGTAAGACTAGAATATATCACAGGAAGAAGAAATAGGAGCAAGGTATGTCATGAATTTGATCACACTTCAATTAAAATGTTTGAGAAAAATGATGAAAGAGACTGTATTTGTCTGGGAGTAACTTGATTTTTTTTTCTGCTTCAGACAAAATAGAAGCTCCAGTGGAAATTACTTTTTATCTAAAAAATATGTTACATATTTGTACACCTAAGATCATGGTACAGTATTGTGAAATATGAACATGGTATTACTATATGAGTTTTCTGTTTATGATTTTATTTTTGCAAAGAATAACATTAAGTAAAAGACAATAAAGGAAAACAGATAAGAATTTGAAAATCCTGCAGTATTGGCAGTCTGCTGCCTGAGAGATTGGTGAGTAAAACACATTAGAGAGAAAGTGAGCACATCAACTTCCTAGTCTGTGTATGTTTTGCTCAACATTACACCTACAGTAGAAGATCATTAAACTTTCAGACTGGAAAAAGCTTTCAGACATTTAATATTAAAATGAGGTTGGCCTTGATTGCAACCTAGACTCGTAGCTTTATGTAATGTTAGAGTTGAAGGATCATTTTCTCTATTATATTGATGTGAAAACTGAAATCCAGAGAAAGAAAATTAATTGGCCTCCTTACCCTGCCATTGATAGAGAAGGAATTTAGCTGATTTATAAGAAATATCTAGCCTGGATTATACCCTTGATAAAAACAAACACAAAGTAAAAATCATACGCCATGGGATTATTACTTTGTGGTATTTTGAGAAGTAAATGAATACTTTGACACAAATTATTTTCAAAAGGGTTAATTGATATATAAATCTGAAGTATCTTTATTAATGCTGTTAAGAAGTCATGACTATGCACCACAATGCTAGGCTAGAATCTCCCATATGGAGAGATTAATCTTTTTGTCTGAGTTAATGGAACAATGTGAAAATGAAATTATTTCTTTGACATATGGAAGATGACTATTCTAAACATTACAGAATGGCTTGACTACCCATTTTATTAGCTTAGTTTGTGTGAAATCCACAAACATTATTAGTGATCATAAAATTACCAGGCCCTTTTCAGAACTGACTACAGAATTGGTCTCTGTGACCTTCATCAGTCCTACAGCCTGCTTTACATTGGCCACAGCAATTGTAATATTTTTATTATATCTAAATATGTCAGCCATTAATTTCAAATGAGACTTTGCTTTTCATGTTACTTACTTCACAGAACTAAAGGGAAAACCTGACAATATTTTATTACCACCCTTTGTAACTTGGAAGATGTCAATCAAATCTTTTAAAATTTTTCATTGCCAGCAGCATTCCCATGCTGTGCACAAACCTATATAATTCCTATGGTCAGAAACATCATTAAAGGCTACTTTTAAAATTTAATTTAGCTGATACACAGGCAACTGATTTGGGAATTTGCTTACTTTTTACTTGCTGTCCTGTGTTTCCTTTCCAAAATAAAATCATCATTTCTTATCATGAACCTTGGTATATCTGAGGGGAAACACACAAAACAAATAAACCAATAAAAACAATACACCTATAAATAACCTTTTCTTTCTACCAAATGGATTTTCTCCAAGTTGTGTCCAGATGTTACTGCCACCCACTTATTTCACAGGAGCAGCTTGCTGAGAGCTGTTTCTGATTGGCCCTGGTCCTGGCCCTGCCAAATGGGATCCTAATCCAGAGTTGCAAGTGTTAGCAGCAGTTCTCAGGCTCCATCATCACCTCTTGATTTGTATGATATTTCAAGTCTATGGTAATCTAAAATGTGCAACTTGGGGTTCACTTTATCTATACCTTTTTCTCCTCTAGGGCCCTTATCTATCATGTTGTCAAAACACCTTTGAATCATGCACCTTACATTGCCTGTTTTGAGACCCAACTTGAGACCTGTTTAAAGCTTCACTGCTTCTAAGATGCTGATATACTCTGTAGCACATCCTGGGTCAGACTTACAGTAATATTTTATATGGTAGCTTTCCTCAGTTTCAAAGAAGAAATTACAGTTTTTCCAAGAGGCTGCTGCCTCATTAAGTCTGAATTCAAAAGAAAATATTTATTTTCACTGTGCCATATTGATTGCATCAGCAACTCACATTGATCTCAAGTGTCTCATCCTGATATTTAAGTATCTTTTTAAGAATATGTTGTTTCAATAACAAAACAAGGAAAAAAAACAACACCCTTTTCTCTCTGAGAACCTTAAATTCAGGAATTGCTGTGGACATTGTACCAATAGTTCATCAACTCATTTGACTTGTATTTTAACACTTCCTTTGTGACTAGATTTACTGGAAGATAGGAATGCATGCTATTTCCCCTTTATAGTGAAAAGCGTGTAAAAAATAAAATCATACTTGCTAAATTTAAAAGGCACATGTTGAGTGAACAGTATGTGTCTTAACTCTCAAATTTAATTTATTAGCATGTGAAATCAATGTGCCAAGTGTGCTCTTTAATGTTTCCAACAAGAATTAGAAAGAGATAATGAAAAAGTACAGAAATGGAAACGGCTTTGAAACCTGTCTCTACCACTTATACTTGAACAAGGGATTTGACCAGTCTTCACCTCCATTTTCCTATCTCTCTCATGAAGAAAACAATTTGAATCTGATTTTTAGATCCCCTCATTACTTCACTAAACTGTTCTTGCTTAAATCATCAGCAATCTCCATAGTCTCAAAACCAAGGAAACATGATCAATCCTCAACTTGCTTTATCTTCTCGAAACATTCTCTTCATTTGACTTCCATGTCTCCACACTCACCTAGATTTAACCTGTTCTCTGTGTGTCCTTATCAATATCTTTTAGAAGTTTTAACTCCCCAGGACTTCTCAAGAAAAATGCTGTATCGTTTCAAATTATGTTCCAGCATTCTTTTGATATATGTCTATATTGTTTACGGATAATCCTTTTATTTTCTCTACATTGTGGTTACTCAAAGATTTCAATCTTTCCCTGAATGATTATCATGGTAGAATTGATTTGAATGAATCCTGGTTTTGCAATTGGAATTGGCTTATAGTTGACTTTGTTGAATATATCCCAGAAGCCAGATATGATTTCTTAACTCAGGTTTCATGGCACATAGGAAATTGACCATTGTCTAATAGTCTACTACAGGTGCCCCCAAACTATGGCCCGTGGGCCGCATGCGGCCCCGTGAACCCATTTATCCGGCTCCCCGCCACACTTCAGGAAGGGGTACCTCTTCCATTGGTGGTCAGTGAGAGAGCACAGTATGTGGTGGCCCTCCAACGGTCTGAGGGACAGTGAACTGGCCCCCTGTGTAAAAAGTTTGGGGACGCCTGGTCTACTAGATCTTTATTTTCATGTAAGACTTGAAACAAATTGGACCCACATTCTCTCCCTGTATCCTCAAGTACATACAGTTCATCCTGATATGGTTTGTTTCTTCATGGTCAATAGATCAAATTCAGTTCACTAAATACCATGGCAATAGTCAAATCTGAGTTACTGATGGAAGTATTTTTACACAGGGTTTCTCTATTGAATACTGATATATGACCTCAATCTTTTTCAACTTTATTTCCAAAGTATATTCTTAAACTTAGAACACTCCTTGATGGATCAGAGAAGTTACATTAAGAGGCATTGGTTCAACAAAGAGGAGAATTGTCACAAGAGAATACAGACCCAGATTTTGAAGTAGCAAACTAACTGCATCCAAATGATTCTACCTTTATTTCCAGGAAGCAAAACATATTGGAGAAATTAATTATTGAGGTCAACATGTTCCAGAATCTGACATTACTATGGCTTTAATCAGTTTGTAAAATCACTGAGACTATAAATCCTGTCTTTGCTGTCATGCAGATTTGCAATGACCCAATTGAAAATCACATTTTTAGAGTCTTGATTTTTTTCTTTAAATTTAAAAATATTGTCAAGTAGTTATGCAAATTCAATAACAGAATCTTTAGAAGTCTCATGGGGGAATTTGGCATAGCCTATTTTTAAGAAAGTTGTATTTTATTGTAAATGTTGGTTCACTGTACACAGCTTAACATATGTCATAAAAATGTGTTATATCCCTAGGTAACTCTTGAGTAAAATCTGTTGTGTGTTATGGGAGTCATGGCTGTATTACTTTAAATTTTATTTTAACATCTAATTCTGAAATTGAGGTATCTTATGTCCTTGTATGTAATCCAAGATATTGTCTATGTAACATTTTGTGTTCCAGAAGGCAAGAAAACAAACTTGATTTGAATTATATTTGGTTTCTCATATTGTATATTCATATTTTCTTTATTAAAAATGTTTCCCCTTTACTACATTCCACAGATATTCTGATCCATCCTTATTATCTCTCTTTGTACTTATCTTCTTGGATCTGTAAGTGTTTTGTTTTGGCTTGCTTTGTTTTTGCTATTTGGTTTAAAGACGATTTGACAATTGCTTAAGACTTTGGAGCCAGGTGACATAGTGGTTAAAGGCTTTGGCATGGGGTCAGACCAAAAAACAATTAATGCCTCGTCTGCTACTTACCAGCTATGTCATCTGACACAAATTATTTTGAATTACTGAACACCAGTTATCACATCATTAAAGCAGACATTACAATGCTCATTTTATAATTATGTGGTCTCAAATGAGTTAATGTTGTGTTTACTACTTAACATGTTGCATGGCACATAACAAGAACTTGATACATAGTAGCTTTTATTGTTATTGTTTGTATTCAAATAAATATTGAGGAGGAAATCTAGAATTTACTGTCATGAAAGTTATAACATAAGTCATTGAAATTTAATGCAGTAAACACATATATATATATAGATTTTTTATTGCAATTTAAGTTCTGGGGTACACGTGCAAATCATGCAGGATTGTTGCATAGGTACATACATGTCAAGTTGGTGTGCTGCCTCCATGTACCCGTTACCTATATCTGGCATTTCTCCCCATGTTATACCTCCCCAACTTCCCCACCACCCACTGTCCCTCCCATATTCCCCCACAACATACCCCAGTGTGTGATACTTCCCTCCCTGTGTCCATGTGTTCTCATTGTTTAACACCCACCTATGAGTGAGAACATGTGGTGCTTGACTTTCTGTTCTTGTGTCAGTTTGCTGAGAATGATGGTTTCCAGATTCATCTATGTCACTACAAAGTACATGAACTCATCATTTTTTATGGCTGCATAGTATTCCATGGTGTATATGTGCCACATTTTCCTTGTCCAGTCTATCATCAAGGGGCATTTGGGTTGGTTCCAGGTCTTTGCTATTGTAAACAGTGCTGCAATAAACATACATGTGTATGTGTCTTTATAATAGAATGATTTATAATCCTTTGGATATATACCCAGTAATGGGATTGCTGGGCCAAATGGAATTTCTATTTCTAGGTCCTTGAGGAATAGCCACACTGTCTTCCACAATGGTTGAACTAATTTACACTCCCACTGACAGTGTAAGTGTTCCTTTTTGTCCACACCCTCTCCAGCATCTGTTGTCTCCAGATTTTTTAATGATTGCCATTCTAACTGGAGTGAGAGGGTATCTCAATGTGGTTTTCATTTGCATTTCTCTAATGACTAGTGATGATGAGCATTTTTTCATATGTTCATTGCTCTCATAAACGTCTTCTTTTGAAAAGTATCTGTTCATATTCTTTGCCCAGTTTTGAGTGGGTTTGTTTATTTCTTGTAAATCTGCTTTAGTTCTTTGTTGATTCTGGATATAAGCCCTTTGTCAGCTGGGTAGATTGCAAACATTTTTTTCCATTCTGTTAGTTGTCAATTCACTCTAATGATTGTTTCCTTGGCTGTACAGAAGCTCTGTAATTTAATTAGATCCAATTTGTCTATTTGGACTTTTGTTGCCAATGCTTTTGGTGTTTTAGTCATGAAGTCTTTCCCTATGCCTATGTTCTGAATGGTTTTGTCTAGGTTTTCTTCTAAGGTTTTTATGATGTTGATCTTATGTTTAAGTCTTTAATCCATCCGGAGTTAATTTTAGTGTAAGGTGTCAGGAAGGGGTCTAGTTTCTGCTTTCTGCACATGGCTAGCCAGTTTTCCCAACATCATTTATTAAACAGGGAATCCTTTCCCAATTGCTTGTTTTTGTCAGGTTTGTCAAAGATCAGATGGTTGTAGATGAGTGGTGTTACTTCCAAGGCCTCTGTTCTGTTCCATTTGTCTATATTTCTGTTTTGGTACCAGTACTATGCTGTTTTGATTACTGTAGCTTTATAATATAGTTTGAAGTCAGGTAGCATGATGCCTCCAGCTTTGTTCTTTTTGCTTAGGATAGCCAAGACAATCCTAAGCAAAAAGTAAATACTTATTGCGTTATGCTAGGCCATAGAGACCCAAAGAGATTATCAAATAAATACCACTTTCAAGGAGTCCACATGATTAATATATTTACTAAAAATTTAAATATATTGACCACTCTTTTGCTCAGTTCCTCTCCAAAGTAACATTTATTAAAGCCTTAGACTTTTAAAAATATAATACACATCACATTTATTCTTTTATAAGGATTTAAATCTTTTATACACAGGTATATGCTCTTCAAATATTTAAATGATACCAAAGAATATGACCAAAAATAAGTGTCCTATCATTAACCTTTGCCAATCCCATTCAAGACAATTTGTTACCAATTGAGATACAATCTAATTAGATAGGTTTGCATCACTTGTATGTATTTATTCACAAACCTGCCTTTGGCTCTACATTTCTTGTCCTGATATTTATTCAAGTATCATTTTATTTTCTATAGGAATTGCAAACACTTTTCTTCACACAGTCCAAGTGTACTGAAAAGCTCTAGACTTTAAGAGGACCTGGAAAATATGGTAAGGTGTTCCAAGTTTGGGAAAGTTTGTGTATTGAATCATACATGTTCATTTATATATAACCCTTCAACAACTGCCAGTAAGGTTTCTCTGTTAGAAATAAGTAAAAAAAAATCTACACATATTGTATTAAGGAAAATTATTAAAATAAATCTGTGGATTGTTTGACAACTGAAAAGTCCAGTGGGCAGAACTGACTTCAGGAAAAGCTATATTTGGGGTTAAGTGATGTAATCAAGGCTCAGTTAATCTGTGTGGTTGATTGTTTTGTGGTTGGATTGGCTTCAAACCCAAGCTGTACAAAGTCAGAAGGTAGTAGCAGCTTTTTACTGTCCCTATGGTATCTCAAATTTCTATTCAGGCAAAAAGAATAACAGCCTTTATACCAGAGATATCCTCAAAAAATGTGATTTCATATTATTGGCTACAGCAGGTCAAATCCCATTTTTAAAGCAAACACTGAGGGCAAAGACATGACTTAGGGCAATCTGGATCTAAACCAAGTGGTTATAGGTAGTCTCAGTCCTACACAGACCACATGGAAGTGTGAGGAAGAGGATATTCCTCAAAAAAAAATTAGGTGCTGTTTTTTTGTTTTTGTTTTTGTTTTTTTGTTTATTTTCTTTTGTTTTGTTTTGTTTTGTTTTGTTTTGTTTTGTTTTGTTTTGTTTGAGACAAGAGTCTTGCTCTGTAGCCAGGTACCAGCCTGGAGTGCAGTGACACAATCTCGGCTCACTGCAATCTCCGCTTCCTGGGTTCAAGCAATTCTTCTGCCTCAGCCTCCTGAGTAGCTGGAACCACAGGTGCATGCCACCATGCCCAGCTAATTTTTTTATTTTTTAGTAGAGATGGGGTTTCACCACGGTCTCCATCTCTTGACCTTGTGATCCTCCTGCCTCAGCCTCCCAAAATGCTGGGATTACAGGCCTGAGCCACCACGCCCAGCCTAGGTGTTTATTTTAACAGAAGAAGGATGTTGGGCAAAAACAATAGATATCAATTGCATAAGATTCTTTTTAAATGAAATATTTTTAAAATATGTTTTCAGGTCTTTGCTATTGTAAACAGTGCTGCAATGAACATTCGTGTGCATGTGTCCTTATAGTAGAATGATTTATAATCCTTTGGATATATACCCAGTAATGGGATTGCTGGGTCAAATGGGATTTCTATTTTTAGTTCATTGAGGAATCGCCACACTGTCTTCCACAATGGTTGAATTAATTTACACTCCCACCAACAGTGTAAAAGTGTTCCTATTTGTCCACATCCTCTCCAGCATCTGTTGTCTCCAGATTTTTTAATGATCGCCATTCTAGCTGGTGTGAGATGGTATCTCAATGTGGTTTTGATTTGCATTTCTCTAATGACCAGTGATGATGAGCCTGGAACCAACCCAAATGCCCATCGATGATAGACTGGATAGGGAAAATGTGGTACATATACACCATGGACTATTACGCAGCCATCAAAAACGATGAGTTTGCATCCTTTGTAGGGACATGGATGAACCTGGAAACCATCATTCTCAGCACACTGACATAAGAGAAGAAAATCAAACACCGCATGTTCTCACTCATAGGCGGGTGTTGAACAATGAGAACACATGGACACAGGGAGGGAAGCACTACACGCTGGGGTCTGTTGGGAGGAAATGGGGGAGGGACGGGGAGGTGGGGAGGTGGGAAGAGGTAGCATGGGGAGAAATGACAGATACAGGTGAGGGGAAGGAAGGCAGCAAACCACACTGCCATGTGTGTACCTATGCAACTATCTTGCATGTTCTTCACATGTACCCCAAACCTAAAATACAATAAAAAATAAAAAAATAAAAAAAGAAAAATATGTTTTCAAACATTTAATGATCATACAGCTAGAAAATTTTCTTTGTTACACCACAGAATACTGATCAATGGTTTGATTTTACTTGGTCAATATGATTTTGTCAATTATCAAAAGATGTCACAGATTAAATAACTCAGGAGTTTAAAGTTAGTATCTGAAGACTGAAATAAATATTGTCAATATTATTTCTTTTCCACGTATTACTGAGAGCTAGAAAATTTAAATGACCAAAGTACCTTACTTGAACTTTCATATCACATATCATATCTGATGAAAGTAGTAAACTGTCAGAAATTTTTTATATCAGAAGCATGATAAATGAGTAAAGACAAAATGACTAGAGGAGACAAAGTTGAAACAATAAGAGGGTGATTACTGAGTTTTTAAACAATATACACTATTACCTGGAACTCAAAATCTAGAACAGGTCGTGTCACAGAATCAGTTTGTACTTTATGTTTCAAACCTCACTCTTCCATGAAGCTATTGATTTTATTTTGGGAAAAAAAATCATTCATTTTAAAAAAGCTTTTGAAAATAAAGCTGAGTTTTTCAAAAGCTATGTTTCATTCTATAAATGTGCTTTCCTTTAAAAGGTATTCAACCATTTGTAACTTCTTGTAAAACTGAACTATGGTCAGTGCTTTAGTAACTTAGAAAGAAAAGACCTAGTACATGTAGCAAATTCAAACTGTCTCAAATGGTGCTACATGGAAAACCCATGAAAAGACATAATACTGATGAATAAAAGTCTAATTAACATAAAAAGTGATATCTAGTTAATGGAATGTGAAAATGTGTCAAAGACAAAATCTTTATGGGTAATAGAGTTTTATTTTCATTTTCTACTTCTGTTGCATTTCATGGCTCAGGTTAAGCCAGAGACAAAAAGTAACAGATGTGATTTTACAATATAGTATCTACCCCATACATAAGAATAAGGTAATTGATATGTATAAGTTTATGAAATTCATGCATTCAGTTTTAATTATTAGTTAAGAAACCTCAGAAGTCCCACAACCAACTACTACCATCTTCATTTTCTTTTCTGGAAAGATGTTATAAGAAGAAAGAGGATGGATTAGAGAGAGGATATTTAAGACAACCCTGCTTTTTTTACTTGTATCCAGAAGACTCAGACATATTCTACAACACAAACATCTATCCCTCCTTTTACAAACTCTTTTTAGTGCTATATCCTGCTGTCTTCTGTTTGTACCCTTATTTTCATCTCCTTTCTCCTATTTACTTATAAATTCCTATTTATCTCTAGGACTCGTATGCTGTAATATACTCAGTATTTAGCATCTTTTATCTTATAGGTTCTTTTCTGTTCTATTCTATTTGCAATTGTATATAAAATATTTCCATATTCATACTCAACCCTAATTCTCCATAATTATCTTACTTAATATCCCAAGAAATAAAATATCCAAAGGAAAAGAAATTCGGTAAGTCCAATTGAAGAGTGGCTATAAGTCCGAAATAAGGTGTTTGAGAGTCAAGAAATTAAACATTTTATTTATAAAGTTTTTATAAACTCCTATATCAACACTCTCACAAATTAAATATTTTAAAACCTATATATCGAGTGCCAAAATGTAGAAATGTTCATTACCAAAGGCTTAGTACTTGATGCTACGTAAATTAATGTTTTCTAGACAATAACTACAGAAGATCAACATATCTGTAGTCGATAGCTTGTAAGTAGTAAATGATAAAAGTGAATTATGAAGAAATTAGACGTGTGGCAATATGTTATACCACATGTTTAGCAAAATATATCCTTTTACCAACAACTAAAATACTGATAAAACATATTTTTAAAGTTAAATGTAGAAATATCAGGAAAGTAAGGGACATTATTAGTGGGGGAAAATAACAAGAAAGTATGAAATGCAAAAGGTACACTGAGGTCCACAGCTGCTTTGGCATCATGTATCAATCCCTGGTTTCAATGGGTCAGAAACAGAGGAGAAGAGACAGAGCCTAAGGCCCAAGCAGAGTGGGAAGTTGAATTGAGGGTTCCACCTGAAGCAGTTGTATCTAAAAAACCACACACTTAGAGTTTGATTGTAAAAGAAAAAAACACACACATTTCCAATTGAAGAAAATAGTTTGAACCACATGCTTATCTTAAACTTGGCTCTTTGTGGAAGGGGGAACAAAATCTTCCAAGGGTTCTCAAACACAAGCTAGCATTAATGTTAGTTAGATAATTGAATCTAACTATATGTGTGTAGCATGCCAAAATTAAAGCTGAGAGGCAACCGTGATAATCAGAAAATGGTGGACTAGGAAGCTCCTGGCACTTCTTCCTCCACAAACATGTTTAAAAAGGGAGACAGATTAGATAAAATAGGCTTATGCTAAACCTCTGGGAAGTTAAACATTTACAACAAACAAGCAAATGTCCACATTCAAAACGGCAGAAAACTTTATAGTATTTTTACTCACCCATATCCCACACCCTCCATAGCATGAAGCAGTCTTGTTCAATAAGGAAGATAACTCAGTTCCAATTAACTCCATCAAGCAGGAGGGAGCAAAACAGACTTTATTTATAACCTTCTAATTGATCTCAGGGATGTCTGATTGACTAGTTTCTGGTCTGCCTAACTCAGATCTCAGAAAGAGAGAAGCAGCAAACAATACTCACAAAACTGCATATAGCATAAGACCTTGAAATTTCTGAGGCAAGAAATTGCAGACATAGATCTACAATAAACCTTCTAAGGAACCCAAATAAAGCTAGAATTAGGCTCCTTGGGAAATTAAGACATTATAATGCGACTGTATCTGCAGGTGAATTAAAAAAGAAAAAGACATACACAGGCTTAGGAAAAAAACATGCTTAGAAAAGTCCTGAGAAGACTTAAACTTTCACACCTGGCCTATCCCAAGGATCGTACTTCACCCAGTTAATTAGTGAAGCACAGAATGAGTCTTCAGAAACTGAGAAAGGAAGCTGGATTTTTTTTTTTCAATGTCCAATTGTTAACAACGACAAAAAAAATTAAAAGACATACAAACAAATAGGAAAAGGTGTCCAAAAGGAAGAAAACAAATTGCCAGACATATTCTCTCAAAGATAATTTAAAACAAATATCTAAAATATGCACAAAGAACTATATGAAGCCATGGAGATGTACAAAATAGTTAAAGGAAATAAAGAAAATGATCTGGGCATGGTGGCTCACGCCTGTAATCCCAGCACTTTGGGAGGCCAAGGCAGGCAGATCACAAGATCAGAAGTTTGAGACCATCCTGGCTAACATGATGAAAACCCATCTCTACCAAAAATGCAAAAAATTAGCCAGGTGTGGTGGCATGTGCCTGTAGTTCCAGCTACTTGGGAGGCTGAGGCAGGAGAATCACCTGAACCCAGGAGGTGGAGGTTGTAGTGAGCTGCGATCACACCACTGCACTCCAGCCTGAGTGATAGAGTGAGACTCTGTCTCAAAAAAAAAAAAAAAAAAAAAAAAAAAGAAAGAAAAGGAAAAGAAGAAAATTAAAAATTAGCAAAATAATAATGTTGTGATGGGAATTATTTATTAAATGGTGCTAGATGAAACTTCTAGCATTGAATAAATAACATAACTGAATTTTAAAAATATTAGAAATATTTAACAACAGATTCAAATGGGCAATTAGCAAACTTCAAGACAGGTCAAATGAAATTATTGAGTCTAAAGAACAAAAATATCAAAGAAAACGTATCAGAGCTTAAGGAACTGAAATGCCATCAAGTTGATCAATATATGCATCATGGGAAATCCAGAGGAAGAAGGGACGAGAGAAAGGTGATACAGAGATTGATTTTTTAAAATAAAGGCTGAAAATGTCAAAATTTCATGAAAAACATAAGTACACAAATACAAGAAGCTCAAAAACCACCGGTAGAATAACCCCAAAAGATGCACACTCAGACACATTATAATCAAATTGTCAAAAGCTAAAGACAAGAAAGAATCTTGAAAACAGCAAGAGAGAAGCTACTTGTCACTTATGAGAGATCCTCAATAAGATTAATGGGGGCATGAAGGCAATTAATGTACTTAGAAAAGAAAATTATTGTCAGAGATTTCTATAGCTGACAAAACTGGTTTTCACAAATGAGGGAAGTACAAAGCCATTCGTAGATAAACATAAGCTTAAGAAGTATATTACCACTAGATCTGCCCTACAGAAATGTTAAAGGGAGTCCATGAATATGAAATAAAAACAAACTAGACAACTCAAAGCCATATGAAAATATAAAGATCTTTGGTAAAGATATTTAATACATGAACACATGTAAACCCCAGTATTATTGTAATTTTGCCTTGCAACTTGATTTTTTCCCATATTATTTAAAAGATAAATTCATAAAATAGTCATAAATATATGTTAATGGAGACACGATATATAAAAATGTTGTTTGTGACATCAATAAAATACAGTGAGGAGAATAAACCTGGAGAGAAATTGAGTTTTAGTATGCAATTGAATTTAAATTTATGCCAACTTAAAGTAGCTTTTTTTATGACTTTAGGTTGTTACATATAATCCCTATCATAACCATAAGGAGAATGTCTATAGAATATACAAACAAAAATGTGAAGGGAATCAAAACATGTTACAACAAAAAATTCACTAAACAGAAAGGAAGGCAATGTCAGAAGAAAAAAAACTGAAAGAGAAAATGCAAGGCATACAGAAAACAAATTAAAAAGTAAGTTCTTCATAATCAATAATTAGATAAAATGTGAATTAATTAAACTCACAAAATAAGAGGCAAAGTTTGGCAAAATAAATTTTAAAAACCTGATTTAAGTAGGTGCTATCTACAGAAGACTAAGTTTAGGATGACTGTACATCTATACTTTGTTCTCTAAAGAAAATAATTAATATTGTAAAGATATCACTTCTACCCAAATTTATGTACGTATTTAATACTATTAGAATAAATTCCCAAAGATACAGACTTTAAAAATTGTATTTGGTCATACAAAGAGCCAAAATAATAAATTCTTATAAAGAAAATGTGCATGTTTTTCCCCTCCAGTAATGAAAACTTACTATAAAACTAAAATAATTAAGACCATGTTAGGTAGGGAAATTAAATAAGCTGATGACATTCTATTTCTATCAGCCTTTGTGATAAAAGTTTCTTATATTAAAGCCAGAAATGGTGGTATGTGCATGTAATTCTTGCTACTTAGAAAGCCAAGGGGGAAGGATTGCTTCAGTCTACGTGTTCAATATGAAACAGGGCAACATAGCAAGACCCTGTCTCAAAAAAATAATTCCTTAAGTCTCTAGAAGAAAAAATGTGTAGTCCATAATCATAATCCTAGTAAAAAACATGACTACTGCTTATGGTCTGAGAAAATCATCTGCAATATTTTCTATTTCTACTTCTTCTTTGTATAAATTTGTGGGATACAAGTATAACTCTGTTACATTGGTATATTAATGGCAGTAAAGTCAGGGCTTTTAGAGTTGTTCATTACCTGAGTAAATAATGTATATTGCTTACCATTAAATAATTCCTTATTATACACACCCTTGGAAGCCCCACTTCCAAATTTTCACTGTCTATCATTCTACACTTTATGTCCATGTTACAAATTATTTAGTTCTCACTTATAAATGAGAAGATGTACTATTTTTCTGTTTCTGAGTTGCTTCACTTAAAATAATGGCCTCCAGTTCCAACCATGCTGATGCAAAATACATTATTTCATTCTTTTTTATAGTTGTGTAGTATTCCATTGTGCATATACATCATACTTTCTTTAGTTATTAATTGATGGACAGATAAGTTGATTCCATAAGCCTGCCATTGTGAATAGTGAAGAACATCTTCACTATTTCCAAGTTTTGGCAATTATAAATTTAAACTTCTATAAACATCCATGTGCAAGTTTTTGTATTAATATAATTTTTCAGCTCACTCAAGTAAGTCCAAGAAGTACAATTATTGTATCATATAGTAAAAGTGTATTTAGTTTTGTAACAAACTGACAAAACGTCTTCCAAAACGGCTTTACTACTTTTCATTCCCACCAACGATGAATTAGAGGCCCTGTTGTTCCACATCCTTTCCAGTATTTTGGATTTTTGCCATCCTAAAAAGTGTTTGGTGGTATTGAATTGTTTTATTAACTTGCAATTCCCTAATCACATGTCATATTGAGAACCTTTTCAGGTGCTTATTCTGTGGTCTGAATGATGATGTTTCCCAACATTCATATGTTATATCTTAATCTCCAGTATTATAGTACTAAGAAATGGGGCCTTTTGGGAAATGAATAAGTCATGAGGATTCCATCTTTATTCATGAGTTTTGTGACCTTATAAAGAGATTGGAGGGAGCATGCTTGCCACTTCTGCCATGTGAGGGTACAGCATTCATCCCTTCTGCTATGTGAAGACACACAAAAAGTGTCGTCTATGAGAAATGAGCTCTTACCAGATACTAAACCTGCCACTGCCTTGATCTTAGGCATCCCAGCCTCCCAAACTGTAAGCAATAAAATTCTGTTTATAAATGACTCAGTATAAGGTACATTTTGTTATAGTAATGGTAACATGATAACACAGTGTACTTGCTATCTGTATGTCTTCTTTGGTGAGGTGCCTGTATAGGTCTTTTCCCATCAAAAAAAAAAAAAGAAAATTAGGTTGTTTATTTTCTTATGGTTGAGTTTCAAAAGTGATTTGTCAGGAATGAGAGAAGACAGGCCACAGACTGGGAGAAAATATTTGCAAAAGACATGTCTGATAAAGTATTGTTATTAAAAATATATCAACATCTCAAAGACTTAAAAAATATGTATGACCTTAGTAATGCATAGAATCGCTACATTGACAACCTTGAATGGGAAAGGATCTATGTTACTTTCAAACTGGTAGATCTTGAATGGGAAACAATCATATTAGGTCTCTTATTTCAGGATTTTATTGTGTTTGTGGTTAATTCTGTTCTTGGATTTTCACTTGAGTTTTGTACTGAAGGGACCAATTACCTTCTTTTAATTGTTTTTGTTTTTCAGTGATTACCTCAGCTTCAGGAGAATGACTGTAACCCTGGTTTTCCTTTTTGCAGAGATCACCAAAGAGATAACTGACAATGAGAACTACTATAGGCTTGACTCAGAATCATCTCCAAATGATTCCAAGCTTAATAACAACCTCAAGAGTTCTTCAGAGCCTACTGAAGTATGTGTCTGTAAAATTAGTCAGAAATTCCTTTGGAAATAAAATGTATTTTTTGGAAACTATGAAAATCATTTTATATAAATAAGAACATTTAAAAATAATTACACATGTCATCATGATGGGACATGTCATGTAGGAGTTATGCATGGAATACCATGAGTAGGACAATGGAATTGAATTTCTGCATCCCAAACTTTACTGTCACTACATAAAAATAACTACTACTGCTGTTCAAAAATGTTTTGAGCAAAAGCTCTAACATTCCAAATGATCCTGAAAATCCCATTTCTATATACTTTTTAAGCTGCTTAGTTCGGAATCAGCAGTCTAAAAGTGTGTTTAAACACTGCAGGTAATCATTTCCCATGGAACAAATCAGGTTATGGTAAGGGCACCCAGCAGGACTCTTCTACTGTCTACTCAGTGTCAATGTAAACTGATTTCTTTAAGAAGACGTTCAGGGAAAGAGAACAGATTGCAGGAAACATGTTCTGCATGCAAGAAAGAGCAAAGAGATAGGATACAAGATACTTGATGATAATTATGCAGAAAAGATTTTTAAAAACCCAGAGAAATAGTATAGCTATAGAATAACAATGTTGCAGCAGGTGGAAGTTGTACAAACTACGTTTGCTTGTTGCAGCATAAAACAGATCATACATAAGGGTTCTGGCGTTTTCTTTTATGCAAAAGAATTGCTACCGCACCATTTTCTGATGGTTTATCACGGTTCATGTTACTCAAATTGATATTTTCCAAGCACAAGGTTTAGCTAATAAGTTTTTAAAACTGCACCATCTAACAACTGCAGAAGAATATATGCATTAAGAATAATCCTAACAAAACATAAAATTTTGAGCATGTATCTGGAAGTATTACAAAGTGCTAAGGGAATTGAGATATATTTGTGCTCACAAACTTAATTAGCTGCATGCTAGTTCAACATATCAGTATACAGAAGAGAACATTATCACAAAGGGAAAAGTCTTCCAGCTCAAACTTGAACACCAAAAGACAGATAACTCAGTGAATAAAAACTATGCATTCTTTTGCTTCCTAAAAATTCAGTAACATTAATAGTAGGTGGAACACTTTTAAAAAATTAAACATTTTATCTTGAAATAACATAAAATTTGCATGCAGTTTTAAAAAATAACACAAAGGTCCCTTGTTATCTTTCCAAAAGTTTCCACAATGGTAGCATCTTGCAAGTCTACAGTTCAATATTAGAACCATGTTACTGACATTAATACAGAAAAGTTCTATCACCAAAATAATATTTTCTCTTTTTTAGACACATGTATTACCAGTACTACCACCCATTGGCACTGCCCATTGGAAAGTATTTATCTTTTCTCTATTTATATAATTTAATCATGTCCAAAATGTTATACACATGAAATTATACAATATATATACAACTTTTGTTGCATATATATTGTATATTATACAACTTTTTGTAATTGACATATTTCACTCGCATAATTCCTTGGATATTCATTCAAGTTACCTTGGGTATCGACAATTCATTCCTTTTTTGTTGAGTTTATGGTATAGTGGTTTATTTAACCATTTATTGAAGAGCAATTGGGCTGATGTCAGCTTTTTGTTATTATGAATAAAGCTCCTACAAACATTTAATACACATATTTTTGCATGAACATAAGTTTTCATTTCTTGAGCAATTTCTCCAAAGGTAAAATTGCTTGGTCATATGGTAGTTGCATGTTTTGCTTTGCAACAAACTGCCAAAATGTTTTCTATGTCTCTTCATGTCTTTTGTCCATTTATAATTGGATTTTTTTTTTTTTTTACTGTTTAGCTTTGAAAGTTCTTCATGTATTCAAGATATTATTACATTGTAGGATATGTGATTTCTACTTCCATTCTGTAGATTGTCTTTCCATATTCTTAACAAAGTCTTTTGTAGAAATTTTTTTTTAAAAATTGATGAGGCCTAGTTCTGTCCCCCCCCACCCTGTGGATTTTATTTTTGCTGTCAAGTTCACGATCCATTTCAAGTACATTTTTGTATGAGGTGTGAGATTTAGAAAAAAGGTCTTTTGTTTGTTGGTTTGGTTTCATTTTTGTTCTTGTTCTTTGCCCATAGATGCTTCATTGCTCTAGCACTAATTGTTGAAATGAATATCCTCCTACCATTGAATTGCTTTTGCACTCTTCTCAAAATTCAATTGGGCATATTAGGAGGGTTTTGTATTTCTGTATTAGCTTTTCTATTTTATTGAACTGTATTACCTTTTCTATTTTACTGAATTATGTGCCTATCTAGCCACCAGTGTCACACTAACTTGATTATTTTGCTACATGGAAATCATTAGTATCAGGTAGAGTAATTTCTCTCATTTAATTTTTGTTTTTTCAAGCATTTTAAGCTACTTTAGGTCTTGTGTCTTGCCATAAAATTTTCAAATAAGCCTTCCTATGCCATAAAAAGCCTTTTTAGTAATTTGATAGGAGTTATATAATAATTAAGCCTATAGATTAATTTGGACAGACTTCGACATTTTTACCATATTGAGTCTTCCAATTCATGAGCATAGTATATTTCTCCATTTATTCAAGTGTTTGTTGATTGTTATAATCAGCATTTTATAATTATTAGCATACAGATCCTGTACTTATTTAGTTAAGTTTATATTTTTAAGTACTTCAATTTCTTTGGAATAATTACAAATTGTATTGTTTTTGAAATTTGAGTTTCCATGTGGTAATTTGTATATAGAAATGAGATTGAGATTTGTATGTTAATCATAAATTCATGATCTTGTTGAATCTATTAGCTCTAGATGTTATTTTATTGACCTTTTTGGATTTTCTTCAGAGAAAATCATGTATATACAAATAAGAACATATTTATTTTTTCCTAAAATGTGATTGCCATTTATTTGCTTTCTTGACTGTTTGCCCTGGATAAATCCTCCAGTAGAATGCTGAATAGAAGCAGTAAGAGCAAACAGCCTATCATTGTTCCTAATCTAGGTGAAACACATTCAGTTTTTCACTGTTAAGCAGGATGTTGACTGTAAGGTTTTTAAAATGTTCTTTATCAAGTTCAGGAAGTTCTGCTCTATTCTGCTTTTTGAGAAGGTTTTATATTTTATCCACAGGTGCTAGATTTTTCCAATGCCATTTTTGCATTACTTGATAAAATTATATAATCTTTCTCCTTCAATCTGCTGATGTGATTGTTTAAACTGATGTTTCAATGATGAAACAGTTTTGCATACTTGAAATAAATCCCACTTAATCATACTACATATTTTTATTATACATTCTTGTATTTGTTTTCTTATATATTTTAATGACATTTTTGTGTATAAGTTCATGAAAGACATTGGTTTGTGGTTTTCTTTTTATTATTATTATTATTGACTTTGGCTTTTGTATCAGGGTAATACTGACCTGATAAAATGAGTTATATAATGTTCCCTCCTCACCTATTTTATGGAAGAGGCTGTTTTGTTGTAAACGGTAAAATTCCAAGTGCTGTATTTACAACTTAGAGCCTCAGAAGGACTTTTGGACTTAACCATGAATTTTCCTTCTCTCACCATATAGGCCTCCACCCAGACAGAAAATTTCCCCACTTGACTAGTTCCCCTATCAATAAGATCAACTCTCAACTTCCTAGACTTTAACACTATCTGTTTCTCTGTTCTGCCAACTCTTGAAATTATTCAAATAACCAGATCACATACTACTGAGAGAATCAGGGATCACCTCACCATGTGCTTAGTATAAAGCCTGCCTTCCTGGCTGGTTCACTCTATTTCTGAGCACAACACTTTTGTGGCTTTCCATGCGTGATCAGTGTCCTCCCCAAATCTTTCAATTTATGTCACTAATAAAGTGCTACTAATTTTATCTGTCCATCATAAATTGTCAAGTATTCAGCTTTCTTTTTATTTTAGGTTATGGGGAGAAGCATCTTTCACCAATGGGGTAAATAAGAACTGATTGGAACAATTGTGTACAATTGGTATTAATTAATCCTTAAATGTTTGGTAGAGTTATTCTGTGAAACCATTTAGTTTTGGAGATTTCTTTATTACAAATTCCATTTCTTTAATGATTATGGGACTATTCATACTACTTCATTTTGGTTAAGTTTTGGTATTGTGCAATTTCTAAGTCATTGGTCTATTTCTTTTACTTTTATTTTTATAAATATATGGGGCACAAGTGCCATTTTTCAACATGCATAGATTATACACTGGTCAAGTCAGAGCTTTATGGTATCAATCACCCAAATAATCTACAATGTACCCGTTAAGTTTTTTCACTTTGACTTTCAACAGTCTTATTATACTATACTGTGATGATATCTTCTTTGCACTGCATTTTCCTGAGTATCATTGAGCCTATTATATCTGAATGTCCAAATCTCTTGGTAGACTTGGGAAGTTTCCATCTGTTATTTTATTAAAATATGTCTTTTAAGTCTTTTGATCTCCATTTTTCCTCAGAAATACTGATAATTCATAAGTTTGGTTGCTGTATGTAGTGCCAATTATTTTGCAGGCTGTGTTCACTGTATTTTATTTGTTTTCTTTATTTCTGTCTGACTAGATTATTTGAAAAGACCTGTCACCATGTCTAAAATTCTTTCTTTGGCTTGGTCTATTTTATTGCTGAATCTTTCAAATGTATTTTGTATTTTGTCAAAACATTTTTCAATTTCAGAATTTCTTTTTTTTTTAATGTAAAGATCTATCTCCTTGGTAAATTTCTCATTCATATTCTGAGTTGATATTTTGTGTTCTTTATATTGGTTTTCAGATTTCTCTTGCATCTCATCTAACTTCTATAAAATCAATATTTTCAAATATTTATCTGAGATGTCAAGGATTTCTCTGTGGTTAGGATCTACTTGTGTGGAACTGTTGTGTTCCTTTGAAGCTGCCATATTATTTTGCTTTTCCATGTTTTCTGTGCCTTTACATTGATTTCTGTGTATCTGGTGTAATATTCATTACTTTTTTGAATTTACTTTCATTCTGATAGAAGAGGATTTTCTTGAAGATGTTTATTGGGTAGGATGCTTTAGTTTTGCCTTTGGGTGCATGCAGTAATGAACACTCCGTAAAATTTTGCTGGCTATAAATAGCCTTAGTGGTGTCTGTGGTTTTCTCGGTGTATTAGGGTGTGGTTATCGGTAGTCTGTGGCGAAGATGTGCTGGAGACTGATATGTCACATGGGCCCATCTTCAGCTTTCAGTAGCTGCAGTGGTAGGCTAAGCATGTCTAACTTTGTGCTCTCAGTCAGCATATGCTAGCACCTGTCGTTCCAGGCAGGCTAATTCTTGAGTTTGTGTATAGCTTTCTCAGATGCTAGTTATGTTAGCAGTGTACTGGATAGGTTAGCAAACTCTTGAGTTCCTGGACAGCTGGTGTGACATGGGCAATGGTGGTAGTAGTGGTGGTGGAGTACACTTCTAGTTTCCAAATGTTGTGCACTTATGCTGACAGTAGTCACAAAAGGCTGTACATGTCGGCACTCAGGCCATCACGTGACTTGCTGGTGGTAGCAGCAGGGTGTTTGTGCCAGACCTCTGTCCTCCAGAAGTGCTTGGGTGTTCTAGGTGGTGGATTGGGTTACAAAACTCCCAGGACCCTGAATCCCATACTCTGTCTCAGAGGATACAGCAAAGCTGGGTGGAGCTGGACCAGGCCAGCTTGCCTTCATGGCCCTCAGTGACAACTGCATTCACCAGCCATGATTGGGGGATTGATGCATCCTCAGGCCGCTTGTAAAATGCTTGAGTGAAGGGTGATCACCACTGCACTGAGGTCTGATCACAAGGAGGGCATAGCTGGCTCCAGCGGCCACAGCATTGGCAGGTGGGTGTGGAATTTGCATCCCTCTCAACCCCCCACTCCTGGCAAACTTCCCTCCCCCATCCTAGCTATTGTAACACCTGGCTATTGAGTCAGGTCTGGCAGCTTCTGCCCAGACACAATCTCAAACCTGGGCCAAAGGGACCCCTTCCCAGGTCAAGACCAAAACTCCAGGGCAACTCTCATCCTCCTCAGGTGCCAGGGCAATTGTCTATGTACAGCACCAGCAGATGGAGCCCACACTACACTCACTTGTCAGTCCACTTTGTGGAAGACCACCTTCCTCTCATGGCCTGGTTTCACATGCAGTAGCCCAAGTTTCCCTAATGCCCAGTACTAGTGCTTCTGGTTCCCAGGACCACGTACAGTCTGCTAAAAGCCAGGAGCAAGAGTGGTGTCTTACTGTAGCTGCTCAGGTCCCAGAAAGGATGTAGGGCTCAAGGTATGTTCTCTCTCTGGAGCAGATCCTTTTCACAGTCTCCCAGTTGCTCCCCAAGTCAGAAGCAGGGTTTGAGAGGGTCAGTGTACTCTCCTGTGGCCTAGACTGCGTGATTCTCTAGTGGAAGAAAAGGAAGGCATTCACTAATCCTCTACCGTATTGGGAATTCAATTCCAGTTTTCAGTTTTTTTCAGACCATACAGGCTGCCTATTTTTCTTCTCCTCTCTGCATTTTAGTGTTTCTTGTCACTTTTATGTTGAATTCCCATTTTCCTACCTGGACAATGTATTCAGAGTTTGATTAGCTGCACACTATTTTTGTTCTTCTAGGTGGATGAGTTGTGCCTGAAATCCCTCTAGTCAGCCATCTTTGGTTTGATATTTTTTTATGTTGTCCAATTTAAAGGTAAAAAGGCATTCAGATAATTTTCTTGTTATCTTTTTTGTTGTTGTTGGATCTGCAGTGGTATCTTTTGTTTTATTCCTGATTTGGGTTATAAGTGTTTTTGTTCCTTTTATCGTTTTCAATCTTGCTATAAATTTATTAATTGCATTTTTTGAATAATTACTGGTTTTATTGGTTTAAAAAAAACATTATTTGATTTCTGTTCTTATTTTTATTATTTCCTTCTGCTTACTTTGGGTTTATTTTTCCCCCTTTCTTGACAACTTTTTTTGTTTCTAATGTAAGCATTTTGTACTGTAAGTTTCCTTTTCAGCATGTATTAGCTACATCTAAAAAAAAACTGATGGTGCTATGTTTTTATTTAGTTTTATATATTTTTAAATTTTTCTTTAGACTTCCTTTTGAAACATAAATTGTTTAAATTTATATTTTTTTAAATCTCCGTTTAAAAATTATCCAATATTTAAAGATGTTCTTGTTCTTTTTCTGTTAATATTTCCACTTTTCTATCTATTATGGTCAGAGAACATATTGCATTATTTCAAATTTTTTAAATATTTTGAAGCTGATTTTACTAGCCAGGTTATGTTATGGCTAGTGAACATTTTAAGAGCACTGAGAAAACATATATATTTTGTGTTTAAGTGGAATATTCATTAGATGTTAATTAGATTGTATTAATTAATGTGTTGTTGAGTTTAGTATCTTTACTAATTTTTTGTCCAGTAGTTCTATCAATTACTGATAAAGGGTATTTAAAGTCTAGAAATATAAATTTATCTTCTTCTTGTTTCAGCTTTTAAAGTTTTTGTTTCATGTATTTTGAAGCTGTTTTGTAGTACATACACATGAAAGATTCCTACATCTTCTTGGTGGATTTATCATTTTATAATTATGTAGTGTACCTCTTTGTTACTACTAATCATTTTTATGAAGTCTACTTCATCTGAACTTGATAACGTCACTTCTATACTACACTATATCTTGTTTTTAGTAAAGTTAGCTTAATATATTTTTTCCATCTTTTAACTTTTTTTTTTTTTTTCCTGGCTATATTGCCCAGGAGGGAGTGCTTCTGACCTTGTGATCCGCCAACCTCAGCCTCCCAAAGTGCTGGTATTCCATCTTTTCACTTTTAATTTATGTGTGTCTCTGTGTTTGCAGAAAGTTTTTATTTTATTTTTTTAACACAGTATATAGTTGAACCATTTTTTTAAATAACTTGGCCTATCTCCATCTTTCATTTGGTATACTTTGACCATTTTCATTTTTGTTAATTATTATTTGTTAGTAATTAAGTCTACCATATTATAATCTGATTTCTCTTTTTTTTCCCTCTTTCATCATCCTCTTTTTCTTGGCTATTAATAGACTCCTTGAATGATTAAGAATTTAATTTTGTTGTAATTATACTATGTTTATTACTTTGTAATTTTTTGTGGTTTCTCTAGATATTTCATTATAGATACATAACTTCTCACAACCTACTGACAATCAATGCATTACTAAAATGAAGTATTGAAACACTGCTTCTACTTGAGTTCCTGTACCCTTCCCTAATTTAAAATATAATGGTATCTACATGCATTGGATATTACAACAGGTGTTATAATTTTTGCTTCAATAATCAGATATAGGAAACTCATGGGCAGAAGGGAAATTTATTTACTTCTACTTTTGCTTATTATGTTGTTTGTTCTTTTTCCAAGTTCCAATCTTTATCATTTCCTTTGAGGAGATTTCTTTAACCCTTCAATATAGGTAGATTGGCTAGAGAGAGAGATGATCTTAATATTCCTTTACTGAGAAAGTTTTTTTCTTCCCTTCATTTCTGAAGGAGCGTTTTATTAGATATGGAATTCTCAGTTCACTGGCTTTTTTTTTTTTGTATTTGAAAAAACATTGTGCCACTTTTTTCTGGCCTCCATAATTTTAGATGAGAAATACAATGTCATTTGAATTGATGTTTTTCAATTATTAATGTATCATTTTTATTAATGTTAAGATTATTTCCTTTGTAATTTTGTTTTCAGAATGTTAATTATAAGTTTTGACATTAATTTATTTGGATTTGCTTTATTTGGCATTTACCTAGCTTTTTGAATTTACAGGTTTGTGCCTATCATCAAAGTTGGGAAGTTATCAGTGATTATTTTTTCGAATATGACTGTCACAGTCTCTCTCCCTCTACTTCTGGAGTTCAAATGATATAACTATTAGATCTTGGGTTACTATCCCACAAGGTTACTGAATTGCTCTTTATTTTTATTTTTAATTCTATTTTCTTTTTGTTGTTTCTTTTAAGGAAATTATATTTATCTGTTTTCTAGTTGACTGATTTTATCTTCTCTCATTTCAATTCTACTGCTGAAACTTTCCAGTAATTTTCAAAATTTATTTTAGTTAATTTCTTGATTATGTAATTTGTATTAGATTTGTGATGGTTAATGTTATATGTCAATTAGACAAAGCTATGAGGGAGCTGAAATTAAACATTATTTCCGGGTGTGTCTCTCAAGATGTTCTCAGATGAGATTTGCGTTTGAATCAGTAGACTTAATAAGGAAAGTAGATTGCTCTCCCTAGTGTGAGTTGTTGTCATCTAATCCATTGATGGTATGAATAGAACAAAAAGAAAAGGGAAGAATATGGTCACTCTTTGTTTATTTCTTAGCTTGCTACACTAGCTGGGATATCTAATTTCATCTTCTGATGTCCTTGGACTGGGATTTATCCCATTGGTTCACCGCATTCTTAGGCCTTCGTATTTGGACTGAATTACATCAGTAGCTTTCCTAGATCTCCAACCAATAGACAGAGATCATGATATTTATCAGACTCCACGATTATGTGAACCAATTCTTGTCAATATTTGCTTGCTGGCTCTCTCGCTGTCTCTCTACCTCTCTCTCATTCCTGCTGTCTCTGTTTATGTGGAGAACTTCAACAAATACAGACTTTGATACCAAGAATGGTTCTAGAGAAACAATGGTAAGAATAAATTTTCTGATTAGTTCCAGGGTTTCTAGAATTGGCTGTCTTATCTGATTACATTTAAAGATGCTAATGAGTTTATTTCCAGTAGTAGAAAGAAAAATGATTATCCATGACACAATCCGGCAGTACAAATGTGCAAAATATTTGCATTAGACACTCCCAATTAACATCAAATAAGAAGCAATGAGCTGGGTACCTCTGTAAATAATATTTTCATAATGTTTTGGAAATATAATGATATAATGATGTTGGCTGGTTGAGCATAATATTGCTGGACAGAGTGGGATAATAAAATAATGTGATAGGAATTTGAATTCCCGGCTTAAGCACCAAACAAACAACTAAGAATTTCTATGTGTATCCTAAAGGAGACTCTTATCTTCTGTAGCCACAAAGTTAACATCACTAAAAATCAAACACAAGATTTCATCCTATGATAGGCTAAATTACAACACTAGTGGAACTCTCAAATTTAGGGTGTCTACTGTTAAAGTAAGGACATTTATTGGGGGAACATTATGCTGAAAGTGGGGATGGGGATGTCTGGGAAGACCTGACTAAGTTGGGGACATTGAGTATCTAAATTGTCATGAGTATTTGCCCATGGAAGAAGATCCTCCACCCTTAGTAGAAGCAGCTTTTCTACATCAGAGAAATTGGCTTTCCCACCCTCATCACAAGTGGCCTCCCCAAACCCTTTGGAAGAAGCAACTCCATCTCCTGTGGCAGTAGCATCCCCACACATAGTGATATTGGCCTTTCTACCTCCATCTGAAAAGATTAACTGTGTATTGTCTTAAAAACATATAATGGCCTTTTCTGAGACAGTTGCAATGCAAGACAGTGTTGATTCTCCTCAAGAATCACCTTTGCTACCTGTCTTTACTTCTAGACTTATAACTAGACTCAAGACCAGATAGTCCCCTAAAGGTGAGATAATGTGTGACTCTAAAGAAGTATATTACAGATCAAAAAACTGCTTACATGCTCTAATTTACACAGACAGAAACCTGAGGAACATTTGTAGATATAGATAAGAAGGATTTTGAATAATAATGAAAACATAAAGTTGAATCAGAATAAATTTGTTGATATGGGCTCACTAGGCAAAACTTTTGCATTTAATGTTACAGCTAAGGAAATTAGAAAGAATAGTTTGATTAATTGACTGAAAAATGGGACAAAAGATTTTTCACAGTAAGAAAATTGAAAATGCCTGGCTTGTCTTGGTTTAATAGAGAGGAAGAAATGTTAAGGTTTAGAAAGTTTGAAAGTTAGAATGGGTTTGTCATATAAGACCTACTCACCCATACTAGGAAGATCTAGAGATCTTTCTTTCACTAGTATTGTGATAAATTTATGAGGGGAAATGCAGAATCCTTGAAGAGTTCCATGATCACTGTTCTCTGTAGGCCAGAACTTGCACTCAAAACTGCAATTACTGAATTTGGAAAGCCCAATCCAGTGGGAATAATTGAATACAGAGATGACAAAGTACAAGTAGCAGCTCTCAACTGCCAAATGCAAGATAAGCATACTTACTATAATAGATAACAAAGTCAAAGCAGCAATCAGAGTAGTCTGACTTGCACATAAAGAAGGCATTGGTTAGTTGATTATGGTGTTTCTAGAAGAAAAATAGATAAAAGTCTGCTATATTTTTACTTGATCAGTATAAACAGAAAAATTCTAGTTCAAAAGAACAAACGTCTGAATTGTAAAAACAGAGAGAAATGACCCCTCAAACAATTCCCAGGCTTGGGCCAATTTACAACCCAACCTCTTGAATGAAAGGGAGGAATTCCAGTACTTTGCCATTAAATGTTCTCCTAAGTTTTTCCAGAGGAACCTATAGGCTTTTACTAGGTTATAATTATTCATTGGAGTAAAGAAAATAATCAGATGTTACAGGGACTATTGGACACTTGCTCTGGAAAACCCGAAACATTACTGTGGCCCTCCAGTCACAATAGAGGGTAACGGAAGCCAGACAATCAATGGAGTTTTAACTAAGTTTTATCTCACAGGTGGTCCAGGGGGTCTTTGACCCCTTAACATGGTTATTCCCTAACTTCTAGAGTGCATACTTGAAATAGAAATATTAACAACTGGCAGAATTCCAACATCCGTTTCCTGACCACTGGAGGGAGTGAGGTCTATTATGATAGGTAAAGACAAGTGCAAGGCATTATAACTGCCTCTACCTAGGAAAATAGTAAGCCGAAAGTAATATGCATCCCAGGAAAGATTGTAGAAATTAATGCTACTGTCAAGTACTTGAAAGATGATGGGCTGGTGATTAATTTTACATCCCCATTCAACTCTACTATTTGACCTGTGCAAAAGGCAAATCAATCTTGGAGAATGACAATGGATTATAATAATCTAACCAAGTGGTGACTCCAACTGAAGCTGCTGTACCGGATGTGGTTTCATTGTTTGAGAAGATTAACACATTTCCTGGAATCTGGTATGTAAAAATTGATCTGCAAATGCCATTTCTTCTCCCATAAGTGTCCGTAAGACCCTCCAGAAGCAGTTTTCTTTCTACCAGCAAGGGCAGAAATACATGTTTACTGTCCTCCATCAGGAGTGTAGCAACTCTCCAGCTTTATGTCATAATTTAGTTTGCAATGATCTTGATACATTTTTCTTCTCACAAAATACTAAAATGATCCATTATATTGCTGACATTATGCCATTTGGACTTATTGAGCAAAAAGTGGTAACTATATTAGATTTATTGGTAAGATATTTGCATGTCAGAGGGTAGAAAATAAATTCAACAAAAATTCAGAGGGCTTCTATCTCTGAAATTTCTAGGGATTCAGTCATGCAGGACATGTTGACATATCCTTTCCAAGATGAAGAATAAGGTGTTGTATCTGGCACCTCCTACAACAAAGAGATATGCACAACTACTTGTATTTTGGAGGCAACATATTTGTCATTTGGGTTAATTACTCTGGCACATGAATAAGTAAGGCCAAAACCTGCTAGTTTTTAGAGAAGCCCAAAATAAGAGAAAGTTCTACAATAAGTCTAGGCTATATTCAGGATTCTGCCACTTGGGTCATATAATTCAGCTGATGCATTGATGCTTGATATGCCAGTGCAAGATAGCATGCTGTGGAGCCTTTGGCAGGGCCTTATAGGTCACTCACAGCACAGGCCTTTAAAATTATGGAGCAAAATCCAGCATCATCTTCAGAAATTTACTCTCTTAAAAAAAATAGCCTTATTTTATAATGGATTCTTTTTTGTATTTTACTTGTTTGATTATATAGTTCCCTTATAGATTCTGGATATGAGACCATTTTCATATATGTAGTTTTTGAATATTTTCTTCCATGCTGTAGGTTGTCTGTGTTCTCACAATAGTTTATTTTACTGTGAAGAAGCTCTTTAGTTGAATTAGGTCACACTTACCAATTTTTGTTTTGTTTACAAATGCTGTTGAGTACTTAATCATAAATTCTTTCCCAAAGTCAATGTCCAGAATGGTGTTTCCTACGTTTACTTTTAATATTGTTAAATTTATAGTTTGAGGTCTTACACTTAAATCTTTAATTTATCTTGAGTCAATTTTTGTATATGGTAGAAAGTAGGGGTCTAGTTTTACTCTTCTGCATATGACTAATTCAGCATCATTTTTTGAATAGGAAGTCCTTCCTCCATTCTTATTTTTATCAACTTTGTTAAAGATCAGATGGCTATAGGTATGCAGTTTTATTTCTCAGTTCTATAACTTGTTCCAATGGTCTATGCATCTGTTTCTTTACTAGTTCCATGATGTTTTGGTTACTATGGCCTTATAGCATAGCTTGAAGGTAGATAATTTGATGCCTCTGTTTTTTGTTTGTTGGTTGGTTGGTTGGTTGGTCAGTTGGTTTGTTTTTGCTTAAGATTACTTTTGCTATTCAGGCTCTTTTTTTTGGTTCCATATGAATTTTAGAATAGTGTTTTCTAGCTTTGTGAAAAATGACATTTGTAGTTTGATAGAAATTTCTGTGAATCAAAGTTTTTTGGCACTATGGGCATTTTAATAATATTGATAGTCTTTTACCTAGTTGGTTAGATATATTTTCAGGTGTTTTATTTTTGTGTGGCTATTGTAAATGCATTTTTGATTTGACTCTCAGCTTGAATGTTATTTGTGTACAGAAAGTCTATTGATTCTTGCACATTAATTTTGTATCCTGAAACTTCGCTGAAGTCATTTATCAGTTCCAGAATCATTTTGGCAGGAGACATGAATAATATCTGCTAAAAAGAATATATACAAGCAGCCAATAAACATATTAAAAATGCTCCACATCACTAATTATTAGAGAAATGCAAATCAAACCATAATGAGATACTATCTCAACCAGTTAGAATAGCTATTATTAAAAAGTCAAAAAGGCAGCAGATTCTGGTAAAGCTGCAGAGCAAAAAAATAATGCTTACACAATGTTGGTAGGAATGAAAGTTATTTCAGCCACTGTGGAAACCAGTTTGAAGATTTCTCAAATAACTTAAACCAGAACTACCGTTTAACTAAGCAGTCCCATTAGTGGGTATATATCCAAAGGAAAATAAATTATTTTCCCAAAAGACACATGCATTTGTATGTTCATTGTGGGACTATTCACAATAGCAAAGACATAGATTCAAACTAAATGCCCATCAGTGTTGGATTGGATAAAGCAAATAGGGTGTATATACACCATGGACTACTGCACAGACATAAAAAAAGAATGAAATCATGTTCTTTGCAGCAACATGGATACAACTGGAGGCCATTATCCTAAATGAACTAATGCAGGTACAGAAAACTAAATATCTCACATCCTCACTTATAAGTGGGAGATAAATATTGGGTACTAGTGGACATAAAGGTGCCAACAATAGAAACTAGGGACTACTAGCTGGGAGAAGGAGGAGAGAGGCAAGCTTTGAAAAACTTACTATTGAATACTATGCTCAGTACCTTGGTGATGAGATCAGTAATATTCCAAACCTCAGCATTATGCAATGTAACACCCAGGTAACATACCTGCATATTTACCCAGTGAATAGAAAATAAAAGTTGAAATTATAAAAACAGAAACAAAATCCGCTCTGCTACTGGGCTTTAATAAAGACTAAATACTTCACCAGGGGACATCAAGTTGCATATGACCTGAGCTCCTCATGATGAACTGGATGTTATGTGACCTACAAGGCCATAGCTGGAAATGTACGGAAAAGTACTGTCATAAAATGTGAGTGCTATACACATAATCAGGCCTGAACATGCTCTGAAGGCACAAGTAAATTTTGTAAAGTGTCCCATGGTTCACACTCCTGTTACGCTGCATTGTCTCTTTCATCCTGCATCTGTGGCCCCATGGGGAGTTCCCTAAAATCAGTTGACAAAGGAAAAGAAGATCCCAGCCTAGTTTCCAGATGGTTTTGTATTTCTACACAAAAGTGGGTATCTACAACGCTATAGCCTTCTATAGGACATCTCTAAAAAATATTGATGAAGGAAAATCCTTCCAGTCAGAAAACAGCTAGCAGTCCATCTGTTTTTGTTTTTTTTTTTCACTTTTATTGGAAGCATAAATGATCAGATGTGTGATTATATACTGACTGATATATTGGGCTGTAGCCAGTAGTTTGGCTGGACAGTCAGGGACTTGGAAGGATAATGATTGAAATATTGGTAACAAATTTGTGGATAGATCTCTCTGAATGATTAAAAAAAGAGTAAATATATTTGTGTCTCATTCAAATGCTAACCAAAGGCTGACCTTGGCCATTATGATTTTAATAACCAAGTAAATAGGATAACCTGTTTTACTCCAAGCAGTCTGATCATCACTCAATTAGTTCATGAACAACATGCTCATGGTAATAGGACTGTAGGTTATGCATGGCTTCAGCAAAATTGATTTCTACTAACGAAGGCCAAACTGGCTATTGCTACTGCTTAGTGGCCATTTGCCCCCAGTGTGGCACTAGTTCCTGGGGTACCTGATGGCAGGATGATTTCATTAGATCACTTCCATCATGGAAAGGGCACTATTTTGTATTTACCTGAGTAAACATTTACTCTTTCTTTCTTTTTTTTTTTTTTTTCTTCTCTGAGACAGAGTCTCACTCTGTCACCCAGGCTGGAGACACTTACTCTGGATACAAATTTGCCTTCCTCATACACAATGTTTCTGCCAAAATTACCATCCTTGAAGTTACAGGATGCTTTATTCAACATCACGATATTCCACACAGCAATCCTTCTGATCAAGGATCTCACTACACAGCCAGAGAAGTTTGGAGTTGTCCCATGTTCATAATATTCACTTGTTTCACCTGTTTCCCAACATCCTGAAGCAGGTGACTGGATAGAAAGATGGAATGCCTCCTAGGGTTTCAGTTATGGAGCCAGCCAGATAGAAATATCAAGAAGAGCTGGCCCAAGCTTCTGCAGAAGGCTGTATATTCTCCGAATCCATTTCCAATATGTGCTGCTATTCAATAGCTGGTACTTATGGGTGCAGGAATCAAGGGGTGGAAATAAGAATGTTACCATTCGCTATTACCCCTAGTGACACATTAGAAAATGTTTTGTTTTCAGTTCCCACAACTTTACATTCTTTGGCTCTTGTAGGAAACATACAGTTAGGTCTTCTTTTCTTATTTTTCATTTTTTTTTATCAGCAACTATATGTCTTTGTATTGGAGAATTTAATTCATTTATATTTATGGTAGTATCATTGGATAAGAACTTCCATTTTGTTAATTTTATTCTGGCTATTTTGTATACCTGTTTTTTCTTTCTTCCTCTCCTGTTGTCTTTCTATGTGACTTGATGATTTTGTGTGATTATTTTCTCTTTGTCTTTCATGTATCTCCCATAGGTTTTTGCTTTGTGGTTGTCATAAGCTTACATAAAATCTCTTATATAATTAACAGGCTATTTTATAGTGATAACCTCCATTGCATACAAACTCTACACTTTTACTTCCTTCCCCCATATTTTATGTTTTGATGTAAAAATTTACATCTTTTTTACATAGTGTATTTATGACCAAATAATTGTAGGTATAGTTATTCTTAATTTTTTCTCTTTTAACCTTTATAGAAAACTTACAAGTGATTTAGAAATCACCATCAAAGTATTAGCATAACCTCAATTTTAACATAATTACTTTACCAGTGAGTTTTGTACTTTCAGATGTTTTCATGTTATTAAATAGCATCCTTTTGCTTCAGCTTAAAGGACTTCCTTTAGCGATTTTTGTAAAGCAGATTCAGTGGTGATGATACCCCTCACATTTTGTTTGTTTGGTAAATTGTTTATATCTCTTTAATTTCTTAATGACAGCTTTTCCAGGAAAAATATTTTGTTTAAATGTTCCTTTCTTTGAACACTTTGAATGTATCATCTCCCTGTTGCTTGACTTGCAAAGTTTCTGCTAAGAAACATGTTCATAGCTTTATGATGATTCCCTTGTATGTGGTGATTTTTTTTTTTTTTTTGGCTGCTGCTCTAAAGATTTTCTCTTTATTATTGATTTTTGATGGTGTAGTCTTCTTTGGGTTGAATGAGATTATAAAATTTTGAGCTTTCTGTAATTCAATGTTTATATCCTTCCCCAGATTTGAAAGGTTTTCATCTTTTCACCCATTTTTAAATAAGCTTTCTGTCTGATATGGTTTGGCTCTATGTCTCCATCCAAATCTCATGTCGAATTGTAATTTCCAGTGTTGGGGAATAGAGCAGGTGAGAGGTTATTGAATCATGGGGGTGCATTTCCTTCATGCTGTTCTCATGATAGTGAGTGTGTTCTCAAAAGGTTTGATGGTTTAAGTGTGCGACACCCCACCCCCAACTGCCATGTGAAGAAGGCGCTTGCTTCCCCTTCCCCTTCGGTTATGATTGTAAGTTCCCCAAGGTCTTGCAGTCATGCTTCCTGTTAAGCCTGCAAAACTGTAAGTCAATTAATCTAATCCTCTTTCTTTTTTCATAAATTAACCAGTCTCAGGTTGTTCATTATAGTAGTGTGAAAATGGACTAATACAGATAATTTGTACGAGAAGAGTGAGACACTGCTATAAAGATACCTGACATTGTGGAAGCAACTTTGGAACTGAAGAAAGGGCAGAGGTTGGAACAGATTGGAGGGTTGAGAAAAAGATAGGGAGATGTGGGGAAGTTAGGAATCTCCTAGAGACTTGTTAAATGGTTTGGACCAAAATGCTGATGTGACATAGAAAATGAAGTCCTGGCTGCAATGCTCTCATATGGAGATGAGAAACTTATTGGGAACTGGTGTGATGGTCACTTTTGCTATGCTTTAGCAAAGATATTAGTGACATATTGCCCTTGGCCTAGACATCTCTAGAACTTTAAACTTGAGAGAGATGATTTAGGGTAACCGGCAGAAGAAATTCCTAAATAGCAAAGAATTTAAGATGTCACCTGGCTGTATCTAAAAGTGTATGTGCATATGGGTGAACAAAGAGATTATCTGAAACTGGAAGTTACATTTAAAAGCAAAGTAGAGCATACAAGTTTAGAAAATTTGCAGCCTAGCCATGTAGTAGAAAGGAAAATGGAGACATTCTAGTCAGCTGCAGAAATTTTCATACGTAAAGAGGAGCCAAACATTAATAGCCAAGACAATGGGGAAAATATCTCTAGAGCATTTCAGAGATCTCCATGGCAGCCACTCCTATTATAGGCCTGGAGGCCTAAGGGGCGAAAATAGTTTGTGAGCCAGGCCCAGGGCCCAGCTGCTCTGTATAGCCTCAAGACATGGCACCCTGCATCTCAGCTGCTCAGGTCCAGCTATTGCTAAAAGGGATGAAGGTACAGTTTGACCATGATTTCAGAGTGTTCAAGCCTTAAGACTTGGCAGCTTCCATGTAGTGTTGGGCCTGCAGATGTGCATAAGGCAAGAATTGAGGTTTGGAATTCTCTGTCTGGATTTCATAGGATATATGGAAAGGCCTGCATATCAAGGAAGAAGTCTGCTTCAGGTGTACTATGGCCATATGTAGGGTAAGTATGGAGTTGGAACTCCCATAGAGTGTCTCCACTGTGGTATTGCCTAGTGCAGTTGTTGGAATAGGGCCACTTTCCTTCAGAACTCAAAACAGTAGACCCACTGACAGCCTGCATCGTGCATCTGGAAAAGCTGCTGGCACTCAGTGCCAGCGGCAAAAGCATCCAGGAGAGGGCCTGTACCTTGCAGAGCCATAGGGGTGGAGCTGCCCAAAGCCTTGGAGCCCACTGCTTGCATCAGCATGCCCTGGATGTGAGACATGGAGTCAGAAAAGATTATTTTGGAGCCTTAAGATTTAATGACTGCCTTGCTTGGTTTCAGACTTGCATGAGGCCTGTAGCCCCTTTGTTTTTGCCAATATTGCTCTTTTTGAATGGGAGAATTTACCTAACACCTGTACCTCCATTGTATCTTGGAAGTAACTAACTTGCTTTTGATTTTACAGGATCATAGGTAAAAAAGACTTCCCTTGTCTGAGGTGAGACTTTGGACTTGGACTTTTGAGTTAGTGCTGGAATGAGTTAAGACTTTGGAAGGCTGTTGGGAAAGCATGATTGTGCTTTGTAATGTAAGAAAGACATGAAATTTATGAACAGCCAGGAGCAAAGTAATAGGTTTTTGTTTTGTGTCCCCATGTAAATCTCATGTTGAATAGTAATTCCCAATTGGGAGGAGGGAGCTAGTGGGAGGTGCTTGGATCATGGGGGCAGATTTTCTCCATTCTCTTCTCTGATAATGAGTGCTGATGAGATCTGATATTTAAAAGTGTGTGGCACCCCCCCCACCTCACTCATTCTCTCTCTCCTGACACCATGAGAAAAAAGTGCCTGCTTCTCTTTCATCCTCTTTCATAACTGTAAGTCTTCTGAGTACTTCCAGCCATGCTTCCTGTTAAGCTGGCAGAACTGTGAGTCAATTAAACCTCTTTCACCATAAATTACCCAGTCTTAGGTAGTTATTTATAGCAGTGTGAAAACAAACTAACACACTGTCTTTTTCTCTCTCACTTTTCTTGCAAGACTCATATAATGCCAATGTTAGCTCTCCATATGAAGTTTGAAGTGTTTTTTTTTTTTGTTTTTTTTTTTGTTTTTTTTTTTCCCAGTTCTGTGAAAAAGGTTATTGGTAGCTTCATGGAGATAGTGTTGAATCTATACATTACTTTGGGCAGTATGGCCATTTTCATGATGTTGATTCTTCCCAACCATGAGCATGGGATGTTTTTCCATCTGTTTGTGTCCTCTCTTATTTCATTGAGCAGTGGTTTGTAGTTCTCCTTGAAGAGGTCCTCTACATCCTTTGCTAGTTGTATTCCTAGGTATTTTATTATCTTTGAAGCAATTGTGAATGGGAGTTCACTTTTGATTTAGCTCTCTGTCTGTTACTGGTGCATAGAAATGCTTGTGATTTCTGCACATTGATTTTGTATCCTGAGGCTTTGATGAAGTTGCATATCAGTTTAAGGAGATTTTAGGCTGAGATGATGGGGTCTTCTAAATATACAATCATGTCATCTGCAAATAGAGACAATTTGGCTTCCTCTTTTCCTAATTGAATACCCTTTATTTCTTTATTTCTTTTTTTGCCTGATTGCTCTGGCTAGAACTTCCAGTAGTATATTGAATAGGAGTGGTGAGAGAGGGCATCCTTGTCTTGTTCCGGATTTCAAAGGGAATGCTTCCATTTTTGCCCATTCAGTATGATATTGGCTGTGGGTTTGTCATAAATTATTTTTATTATTTTGTGATATGTACCATCAATACCTAGTTTATTGAGGGTTTTTAGCATAAAGGGCTGTTGAATATTGTCAAAGACCTTTTCTGCAACTATTGAGATAATCGAGGTTTTTGTCTTTGGTTCTGTTTATGTAATGCATTACATTTATAGACTTGTGTGTGTTGAACCAGCCTTGCATACCCACATATAAACAAAAGGTGATTAAGTCTGGCTAGGGCCTCAAACTAGCCTAAAATAAGCAAATTCAAGAAGTGTTAAGTTGATTAGCCATTACTGTATTTATTTGGTTAAAAAAAAGAGTTGAGCATTCAAAAGAGGAAGTTAATTTTTATAGCATTAAATCAAAACACAGGATTTTGATTTAATGTGCCAAAATATTAGGTACACTGAAACACAGGACCACATGACCAGAAACCAACAGGCAACTGAAAATAAAAACGGGCCTATAGATAATGCAAATGTAAAAATTACTTATAAGGAACTTTAAATAATTATAACTAATCTGTTGCAGAAATGAAAGAGAAAGGTGTACAAAATATAATTTAAATATTAATAATTTCATGAAAAACTTGGAATCTATGAAATATGAGTAAATGGTCAATAGAATAATTCTAAAACCAGAAAGTACAATACCTGAAACAAAAATTAGTTACATGGGTTAGCTACTAATTGAATATTGCAGAAGGTTGTGTTAAACTCTAATTGGAGGTGTTTTAAATGAATTAAATTTTACACTCCTTTCTCTGTAAAAATTAGTGTTTTCTATATAAAACAAAAATTAGTGCAAAACACTATTTTTTGCACAGAAAAGAGTGCAAAAAAGAAGGGATTCATTTAAAAGTCTGTATCTTATGGAGGCGGAATCAGAGAGACAGAGCAGACAGACAGTGCTGCAGAAATAGTATCTGATGAATAAATGTTTAAAATTTTCTCCAAAATTCATGAGAGATATTATCTCACAGATTTAATAAACTTTTTGAGCCACAAACACAATACAAATAAAAATACTCAAAGATATATTATGGTGAGACTGTTTAGAAAATGAGAAAAAATCTTATATGCAGTCAGAGAAAATTTACAACTGAATTTTTAGCAAACAAAAGGCAGAGGACAACATGAACATGTTTAAGTGCTGAAAGGCAATAATCAATTTAGCATTCCATACTGAGCAAAAATATCTAAAAATGAAAGGAAATAATTATTTTCAGATGAACACTAAAGTAATTTTTCACTAGCAAGACAGCACTAAATGCAAATTTTCAGGAAAAAAAATGATCCAAGAGACAACTGTGGAATTGAAGTAAGAAATGAAGAGCAATGGAAAGGGTAAATATATAAATGATGACAATATATATGTATGTGTTGAATATTGATTGTGAACATAATATAATTTAAAATATATTTACAGGAGAGGATTTTTCAGAATGGCAGTGTAATTAAGTGAGAGAAACTTCCTGCTAGATATACTCTATTAAATTGATCAAAAATTGTTAAATGTAATTGTTCAGAGTCTTTAGACATTGATCAAAGGGCTTAAAACAAATTGAGAACTATTTCTTCAACAAGACCCATAGAAAACAAAAACATTTAGAGGACATGGGATTCAAGCCAAGAACTCCACACATTTTATATATATATAACTGTTTGCTGAGATCAGTAGCTAAGAGATAGTTTCCCATCTTTCACAGCTCACTATGTTGGAAGAGTTATTCTGGAAGGTTTGTCAGCCAGATAAACAGATCCCATTTTCCACAGCACTATGCTGTGGATGGCTTATATTGAGCAAGTAGTAAGAGCCAGGTGGTACCTGATTTCCATTCCCATTATGTAATGGCAATCCACATGGGGCAAATGATAAAATTTGCAATCTTCCTTTCTGGCATAGCTCTGTGTTCTGGGAAAGCCGCTCCAATGGGCTTAACAGCTGAGTGGCCACTACTATATCCCCAGCTTACTGAATGACAGATCTATCTCTGGTATCTTTAGAAGCTGGTCAACATTGACAGATTTTGTTATTCCTGGCTGCGAGGTGCAGGAGATTTACACAAAAGCAGTGGTAGCAACCAGCTGGCCCAAGTTCCACTGCCCATAAACACATATACAGATTCAGCTGCATAGGGAGGATCTGAGAGTGGCAACCATGAAGAGTGAATTCCTCATTCTCTATCCTCCAACTCCTGCTAAATAGTTCAGAATTTTTGTCCAGGGTAGGGTCAGAGCAAGCCTTAAAGGCAGACAACACACTGCCTTTGTCAGAAGACCAAAACTTAATGGACTATGGAGCAATTTATTTCAAAGGGCAAAAATCCAAAGGTTGGAAGCAATAGAGCAATTTACCTACCAATAAGATAAGGCTAACAGGTACATATGATACTAATAGAGCAGATGGCTGAGAAACTGAAAATGGTCAAAGAGAGCCCATCTAAAACCAGTAGTATCTGATTTTCGAGACTATATGAATGCATAAGACTGTGGCCTGTAAGGAGCAACATCAGCTACTGGACCCTATGAGAGAAATAGATTTCATTGAAATAGCCTAACTCAGTAATGTTGAAAGAATTAAAAAGATGTATAATGACAATTTCTTATGATACAGAGAACATCAATAACATCATAGAAATTACAAAAAGCAATCAAATGACAATGCTGGAGTTAAAAGTACAGCAATCAATATAGAAAATGTAATAGAGGAGCTCCACAATAGATTAGAGCTGGCAGAAAAAAGAATCAACCAACTTGAATACACATCAATATAAATTATGCTGACTGAAGAAGAGAGAGAGAAAAACAATGAAACATAAACAGCCTCTCAGAAATGTGGAACACCAATAAATATACCAATGTATACATAATGAAAATGCTGAAAAGTAAGGAGAGACAGAAAGAATTGGGAAATATATTTAAGTAACAAATGACTAAAACTTTCCCAATTTTAATATCGAACATTAATCTATAACTCCAAGAAGCCCCAATAAACGACAAGTATTATAAATATAAGAGATTAATAACAAAACACATCATATTCAAATGTTGAAAGACAAAAAGTTTTGGAAGCAGTAAGAGAAACACAACTGATTAAGCACAAGATAACACTAATAAAATCTTAGCTGACATTCTGTGAAAAACAATGGAGTTCAGAAGACAGTGAAATGGCACATTTATGATGGCCAAATTAAAAACAACAGTCAGTCAAGAATCTTATATCCACCAAAACACAAATGAAGGAGAAATAAAAACATTTCAAAATAAACAAAGCTGAAAATGTGTTGCAAGCATACCATATTACAAGAAATAGTAAAATGCTGAGAGCAAATTATACCGGTTTATTTAAAATCCACATAAAAAATGAAGACCAGTGATGAAAATATTTGTGTATGCGTTTATGTCAAGGAAACATACCTTTCGGGAGAATGCTGAGAAGATGGCCGCCTAAGAACAGCTCAGGACTTCAGCTCCCAGTGAAAGTGCAGAGGGTGAGTGGACACCGCATCTCCAGACGAACTCTTATTGCCCACAGACCAGGAGATACCCAGGCAGAGGGGTCGCCAGCGTCGCAGTCCCAGCCGGTGCGGCTGTTTTGGCCCCCGCGGGGCTGATTCCGCCCGCGCGGCTGCTGTGACCACTCCCTGTTGCTGCGGTTCTCCGTACAAAAGCCACTGGTCTGGGAGCCCTCTTAGCGGGCGAGCAGAGCCCTGAGACGGCAGAGCTGCCCATTCATCTGAAATAGCGAGTCAGGCCAGGAGATTCCTAGGCAAAAAATCCGCCAGGAGCCGGCGCCGCAGTGCGAGCCGACTCCGTGAGTCGCAGCACGGGAGATCCCGGCGCCTTTTCAACAAGCGACCGGAACGCGGGGTCGTTCAACTTAAAAGAAAAGACTCTGAGTCAGGGAGCCAGGTGATCAGGCTCGGTTGGTCCCAGCCCTCCACCCCCAACAACAACGAAAACAAAAACAGTAATTGGAAACCCTCTGGGTTGAGCCCTTCAAACCAAGCACAGCTGAACCGGGACGGTCCGGCTCGGTGGGGGAGGGGCTTCCGCCATTACTGAGACTCTCCACCGCTACGGAGGCAGGCTGCCGTTGCCGAGGCAACCCGCCGTTGCCGAGGCAACCTGCCACAACAGAGAGAATCCGCCATAACAGAGGCGGGGCCACCATTGCCGAGACAGTTCTAACTACGCCCTTATAAAAAGGACTACAGGGAAGAGCTCAGGGCAGCTGGGCGGAGCCCACAGCAGCTCAGCAAAGCCCCTGCGGGCAGGCAGTGGCTAGGCATGCTGCTAGCTGGGCAGGTCAGACCTGAAAGAAAAATCAAAAAAGGCAGTAGTGCAAGGGAAACTCATAAAGCTCCAACTCCCTGGGACAGAGACAGACAACAGGTGGATAAACCCACAGAAATGGGAAGAAACCAGCGCAAAAAGGATGAAAACTCCCGAAACCAGAACACCTCTCCTCCTAAAAGGGATCACAACTCCTCACCAGCAAGGGAACCAGACCGGATGGAGAAGGAGGGTGATGAAATGACAGAATCAGACTTCAGAAGGTGGGTAGTAAGAAACTACAATGAGCTAAAAGAACATGTTCTAACCCAATGCAAAGAAAATAGGAACCTTGAAAAAATATTGGACAAACTGCTGACGAGAATGGACAGCATAGAGAGGAGTATAAGTGAATTGATGGAGCTGAAAAACGCAACACGAGAACTTCGTGAAGCATGCACAAGCTTCAACAGCCGAATTGACCAAGCAGAAGAAAGGATATCAGAGGTTGAAGATCAACTCAATGAAATAAAAAGAGAAGGCAAGAACAGAGAAAAAAGTGCAAAAAGGAATGAACAAAATCTTCAAGAAATGTGGGACTATGTGAAAAGACCTAATCTACGTCTGATAGGTGTACCTGAATGTGATGAAGAGAATGAATCCAAGCTGGAAAATACTCTTCAGGATATTATCCAGGAAAACTTCCCTAACCTAGCAAGGCAGACCAATATTCAAATCCAGGAAATAAAGAGAACACCACAAAGATATTCCTCAAGAAGAGCAACCCCAAGGCACATAATCGTCAGATTCACCAGGGTTGAAATGAAAGAGAAAATACTAAGGGCAGCCAGAGAGAAAAGTCGGGTTACCCACAAAGGGAAGCCCATTAGACTCACAGCAGATCTCTCAGCAGAAACCCTACAAGCCAGAAGAGATTGGGGGCCAATATTCAACATCCTTAAAGAAAAGAACTTTCAACCCAGAATCTCCTATCCAGCCAAACTAAGCTTCATAAGTGAAGGAAAAATAAAATCCTTTGTGAACAAGCAAGCACTCAGAGATTTCATCACCACCAAACCTGCTCTACAAGAACTCCTGAAAGAGGCTCTACACATATAAAGGAACAACCAGTACCAGCCACTGCAAAAACACACCAAATGATAAAAGAGCATCAACACAATCAAGAAGCTGCATCAACTAACCAACAAAACAGCCAGGTAACATCAAAATGACAGCATCAAATTCACACATAACAATACTATCCCTAAATGTCAATGGACTAAATGCCCCAATCAAAAGACACAGACTGGCAAATTGGATAAAAAGCCAAAACCCATCAGTGTGCTGTATCCAGGAAACCCATCTTACATGCAAGGATACACAAAGGCTCAAAATAAAGGGATGGAGGAAGATCTACCAAGCAAATGGAGAGCAAAAAAAGGCAGGAGTTGCAATTCTCATCTCTGATAAAATAGACTTTACAGCAACAAAGATCAAAACAGACAAAGAAGGACATTACATAATGGTAAAAGGATCACTGCAACAAGAAGAGCTAACAATCCTAAATATATACGCACCCAATACAGGAGCACCCAGATACATAAGGCAAGTTCTTAATGACTTACAAAGAGATTTAGACTCCCACACAATAATAGTGGGAGACTTTAACACCCCATTGTCAATATTAGACAGATCAACCAGACAGAAAATCAACAAGGATATCCGGGACCTGAATACAGACCTGGAACAAGCAAACCTAATAGACATTTACAGAACCCTCCACCCCAAATCCACAGAATATACATTCTTCTCAGCACCACATCACACCTACTCTAAAATTGACCACATAATTGGCAATAAATCACTCCTCAGCAAATGCAAAAGAACAGAAATCATAACAAACAGTCTCTTAGACCACAGTGCAATCGAGTTAGAACTCAGAATGCAGAAACTAACTCAGAACTGCACAGCTTCATGGAAACTGAACAACTTGCTCTTGAATGTTGACTGGATAAACAATGAAATGAAGGCAGAAATAAAGATGTTCTTCGAAACCAATGAGAACGAAGACACAACATACCAGAATCTCTGGAACACATTTAAAGCAGTCTCTAGAGGAAAATATATAGCAATGAGTGCCCACATGAGAAGAAAGGAGAGATCTAAAATTGACACCCTATCATCAAAATTGAAAGAGCTAGAGGAGCAAGATCAAAAAAACTCAAAACCTAGCAGAAGACAGGAAATAACTAAGATCAGAGCAGAACTGAAGGAAATAGAGACACAAAAAACTCTTCAAAAAATCAATAAATCCAGGAGCTGGTTTTTTGAAAAGATCAACAAAATAGACAGACCACTAGCCAGATTAATAAAAAAGAAAAGAGAGAATAACCAAAATGATGCAATAAAAAACGATAAAGGTGATTTTACCACAGATTCCACAGAAATCCAAACCATCATCAGAGATTATTACAAACAACTCTATGCACATAAACTAGTAAACCTGGAAGAAATGGATAAATTCCTGGACACCTGCATCCTCCCAAGCCTAAACCTGGAAGAAGCTGAAACCCTGAATAGACCAATGACATGGTCTGAAGTCGAGGCAGCAATAAAGAGCCTACCACCCAAAAAAAGCCCAGGTCCAGATGGGTTCACAACTGAATTCTACCAGACATACAAGGAGGAACTGATACCATTCCTTCTGAAACTATTCCAGACAATCCCAAAAGAGGGAATCCTTCCCAAATCATTTTACGAGACAAACATCATCCTGATACCAAAACCCGGCAGAGACTCAACAAGAAAAGAAAATTTCAGGCCAATATCCATGATGAACATAGATGCAAAAATCTTCAATATAATACTGGCAAACCGATTGCAACAGCATATCAAAAAGCTCATCCACCATGATCAAGTAGGATTCATCCCGGGGATGCAAGCCTGGTTCAACATATGCAAGTCCATAAACGTAATTCACCACATAAACAGAACCAAAGACAAAAACCACATGATTATCTCGATTGATGCAGAGAAGGCTTTTGACAAAATTCAACAACCCTTTATGCTAAAAACCCTCAATAAACTAGGTATTGACGGAACGTATCTCAAAACAATAAAAGCTATTTACGACAAACCAACAGCCAATATCATACTGAATGGGCAAAAACTGGAAGCATTCCCTTTGAAATCTGGCACTAGACAAGGATGCCCTCTCTCACCACTCCTATTCAATATAGTACTGGAAGTTCTAGCCAGAGCAATCAGGCAAGAAAAAGAAATAAAGGGTATCCAAATTGGAAAGGAGGAAATCAAATTGTCTCTATTTGCAGATGACATGATTGTATATCTGGAAGACCCCATCATCTCAGCCCAAAATCTCCTGAAACTGATAAACAACTTCAGCAAAGTCTCAGGATACAAAATCAACGTGCAAAAATCACAAGCATTCCTATACACCAGTAATAGACTTCAAGAGAGCCAAATCAAGAACGAACTGCCATTCACAATTGCTACAAAGAGAATAAAGTACCTAGGAATACAACTAACAAGGAACGTAAAGGACCTCTTCAAGGAGAACTACAAGCCATTGCTCAACGAAATAAGAGAGGATACAAACAGATGGAGATACATTCCATGTTCATGGTTAGGAAGAATCAACATCGTGAAAATGGCCATACTGCCCAAAGTAATTTACAGATTCAACGCTATCCCCATCAAGCTACCAATGACCTTCTTCACAGAACTGGAAAAAAACACTTTAAACTTCATACGGAACCAAAAGAGAGCCCGCATAGCCAAGTCAATTCTAAGCAAAAAGAACAAAGCAGGAGGCATCACACTACCGGACTTCAAACTATACTACAAGGCTACAGTAATCAAAACAGCATGGTACTGGTACCAAAACAGAGATATAGACCAATGGAACAGAACAGAGGCCTCAGAGGAAATACAACATACCCACAACCATCTGATCTTCGACAAACCTGACAAAAACAAGCAATGGGGAAAGGACTCCCTGTTTAATAAATGGTGTTGGGAAAACTGGCTAGCCATGTGCAGAAAGCAGAAACAGGACCCCTTCCTGACACCTTACACCAAAATTAACTCCAGATGGATTAAAGACTTAAACATCAGACCTAATACCATAAAAACCTTAGAAGAAAATCTAGGCAAAACCATTCAGGACATAGGTGTAGGCAAGGACTTCATGACCAAAACGCCAAAAGCAATGGCAACAAAAGCCAAAATAGACAAATGGGACCTAATCAAACTCCACAGCTTCTGCACGGCAAAAGAAACAGTCAGTAGAGTGAATCGGCAACCAACAGAATGGGAAAAAATTTTTGCAGTCTACCCATCTGACAAGGGGCTGATATCCAGAATTTACAAACAACTAAAGCAGATCTACAAGAAAAAAACAAACAAGTCCATTCAAAAATGGGCAAAGGATATGAACAGATACTTTACAAAAGAAGACATACAGGAGGCCAACAAACATATGAAAAAATGCTCATCATCACTGGTCATCAGAGAAATGCAAATCAAAACCACATTGAGATACCATCTCACACCAGTTAGAATGGCGATCATTAAAAAATCTGGAAACAACAGATGCTGGAGAGGATGTGGAGAAATAGGAACACTTTTACACTGTTGGTGGGAATGTAAATTAATTCAACCATTGTGGAAGACAGTGTGGCGATTCCTCAAGGACCTAAAAATAGAAATCCCATTTGACCCAGCAATCCCATTACTGGGTATATAGCCAAAGGATTATAAATCATTCTACTACAAGGACACGTGCACACGAATGTTCATTGCAGCACTGTTTACAATAGCAAAGACCTGGAACCAACCCAAATGCCCAACGATGATAGACTGGATAGGGAAAATGTGGTACATATACACCATGGAATATTATGCAGCCATCAAAAACGATGAGTTCACGTCCTTTGTAGGGACATGGATGAACCTGGAAACCATCATTCTCAGCAAACTGACACAAGAGCAGAAAATCAAACACCGTATATTCTCGGTCATAGGCGGGTGTTGAACAATGAGAACACATGGACACAGGGAGGGGAGCACTACACACTGGGGTCCGTTGGGGGGAAATGGGGGAGGGACACGGGGGTGGGGAGGTGGGAAGAGATAGCATGGGGAGACATGACAGATACAGGTGAGGGGACGGAAGGCAGCAAAGCACACTGCCATGTGTGTACCTATGCAACAATCTTGCATGTTCATCACATGTACCCCAAAACCTAAAATGCAATTAAAAAAAAAGAAAAGAAAACATACCTTTCACCAATATTGAGGAAACAAATTGTGAGGAGAGAACCAGCATCCATGAATAGCTCCATGACTGTTCTCTGTAGGTAAGATCTTATAGTGGGAACCACCTCTACTGGACTGCAAAACCTATATGCAATGGGACTGATAGGACCCCATGTGGCATGGGCCAAGTGTCAGCATTTAAGTACCAATGGCAAGGTGGGCATGCTTACTGTAATAAATAGCATAGTCAAAGCAGCAATCAAAAAAATCTGACTCTTATAAAACTATGGCATTTGCTTATTGACCTTGGTGTTTCCAGAGGTAAATTATATAGGATGCCTATTAAATTCTTACTTGATAAGCAGAAAAGTTGTAGGTGAAATGAATAAAAGTTTAACATAAATCATAAAAACAAAGAGAAATGGCCCCTCGATCGGTTTTCATACTTGAGCTTCTTTATAGATCCAGACTTCTTGAATGAAGGAAAGACTGTGTCACCTTGAAAAAGACCTTGTTATACTACAAAAACCTTGTACTATCAATCTTTCTTCCAGCCCTCCTCAAGAGGACTTTTGGCCTTTTACCAAGGTAACTGTGCATTAGAGAAAAGGAAATAAATATACTTTGTAGAGACTACTAAATGCTGACTCTGAAACAATACCTGGGAACTCCAAACATCCGTATGGCCTACCAGTCAGAGCAGAAGCTTATGGAGGTCAGATAATCAATGGAATTCTATCTCACACCCATGAAAATGTGTGTCCAGTTGGTACCCAAACACATCCTGTGATTATTTCCTCAGTTACAGAATGCAAAATTGAAACAGACAATTACTTATTCAGTAATTGTCATAACTTCCATAAGACAGTATAATTGCCTATTTTTTTTTCAAATTGAGATATACATTCTCCCTCAAATGACTAAATATAGGCCAATTAAAAACTTCAAGATATATTAGAAAATAATTTTAACTGAATAAGAATAAAAACACAATAATATTAAGTTATGGGATAAAGTTAAACAATCATTTTGAGGAAATTTTATTACTTTTGTGCACATGTTTAATACAAAAGCAGGAAAAATCAAATAATCTAAGCTTACAACACTACAATAGAGGCAAAAACCACAAATCATTAGTCCATAAAAATAAAGTATAAATAAATATAACAACAAAGAGACATAATATAAAATACAACTGTTCAATAAAGAAAATAACTAAAGCCAAAATTTAATTATTTGATAAGAATAATGTGATGAATTGAATGACTGCTGCCAACTCTTTTCTTTCTGATTTTGACATGCATATCACTTGCTTTATGACTTTACAGTGCCTTCCACCACAGACAAAGATTACTTCCTCACCACATGAATTTGTGCTTGGCCTTATGACTTGCTTTAGCCAAGAGAATGTGGTTTAAAATGATTTTATGTTTTTTCCAAATCTAAGTCTTACGAAAACATTGAACTTTTCTCTTTCCCTACTTGCGCTTTTGTGATCTGAGACAAGTAGAACGTGCACAGAATGTTTGCTAGTTGAAGGAAAATGAGAGAAACATGGAGAAAATCCTATTCTAACTTACAGACTGAACTAAACCTAACTGGTGCAAAGATTGAAGAACAGCCAAGCAACATATACATTAGTAGAAAAAAAAAAAAAATGTTAGTGTAACTAACCTATGAGGCTTTTTTTTTCATATATAGCATGAGAAAAACAATGCCTATCTTGTATTATTTATAAAATTGATAAAATTCTGGCAGATAAATCAAGAAAGAGAAAAAACAAAAATTATGAATATCAGAAATAAAACAGGGTTTGTCCTACAAATATAAAAAGTAAGGGAATATGAACATTTTATGCTAATAATTTTAACAATTTAGATGAGTAAGAACCTAGAGAAAATCAATTTACTGAACTATAAGAAATAGAAAATGTGAATACTTCATGACTTTTAAATGAATTGACTCTGCTATTAAGAGCCTTTGAAAAAAAATTCCGGTCTTAAGTAGTTTCGATGATGAGTTTTTGCAAAGCTTCTAGTCATAAAATTATACTCTTTTACAAAATTTCCAAAGAACAAGATAAATGTAGAATACTGAATAATTCTCATTTCACTTATGGAGCAATATGACTTTGATCTCAAAACCTGAGAAATAGGAATTCTAGAAAACTATATCTAATAAAAATGAATGGAAAACCTTTGAAAAATTCTGTGATATGTAAATAAATAACACAACATGAGCAACTGAGTTTATCTAAATAATACGAATGATTTAAAATCAACCAATACAATTCATCACATTTTTAAAAGTAGAAAATCACATATTTGTCTTGATAGATACATTTTTTTTTTTATTTCCAACTTTTATTTTACGTTCAGCACATCCATGTGCAGGTTTGTTACATGGGGATATTCCATGATGCTGAAGTTTCAGGTACAGATTATTTCATCACCCTGGTAATAAGCACAATACCTGATAGACACTTTTTTGATCCTCACCCTTCACCCATCCTCCATCCTCAAGTAATTCCCATTGTCTATGGTTCCTACCTTTGTGTCCATTTGTGCTCAATATTTAGCTCCTACTTACAAGTAAGAATATGTGGTATTTGCTTTTGTATTTCTGTGTTAATTCACTTATGAAAATGGACTCCAGCTCCATTCACCTTTTTGCTAAGAATATAATTTCATTCTTTTTTTATGGCTATGTGATATTCCATGGTGCATATGTTCAATGTATTTTTATTCAGTGCAATACTGACAGACAGCTAAACTTATCCCATGTATTTGTTGTTGTGACCAGTGCTGCAATGAACATACACTTGCATGTGTCTTTATGATGCAACAATTTACATTCCTTTGGGCATTAACTCAGTGATTGGACTGCTGGGATGAATAGTTGCTCTGTTTTAAGTTCTGTGAGAAAGCTCTAAACTGCTTTCCACAGTGGCTGAAATAATTTACATTCCCACCAGCAGTGTATAAGCATTCGCTTTTCTCCACACCCTTGCAATTATGTTACTTTTTGACTTTTTAACTTTTTAATTATAGCATTCTAATTGGTATGAGTTAGTGTATCATTGTGGTTTTGATTTGCATTTCTCTAGTTGTTAATGACGCTGAGCTGAGCACTTTTTCATATGGTTGCTGACTGCATGTATATCCTCTTTTGAGGAATGTTTTTTCAAGTCTAGTTTGTTGATGAGTTTTAACATAAAGGATGTTGAATTTTATCAAAAACCTTTTCTGCATCTATTGATATTATCATGTTGTTTTTGGTTTTAGTTCTGTTTATTTGACAAATCACATTTATTGATTTGTGTATGTCATATCAACCTTGTATCCTAATAATAAAGTCTACTTGATTGTGCTAAATTAGCTTTTTGATGTACTGCTGTATTTTATTTTCTAATATTTTGTTGTAAATTTTTGCACCTGTGTTCTTCAGGGGTATTAGCTTAATTTTTGCTTTCTTCATCGTGTCTCAGGTTTTTCTATTAGAATGAAGCTGGCCACAGGATGAATTAGGGCAGAATTTCTTTTCCACCATTTTTTGAAATTGCTTCAGTGGGATTGGTACCAGCGATTCTTTATACGTCTGATAGACAATTTGGCTGTGAATCTGTCTGGTCCAAGGATTTTCTGGTTGATAGGATTTTTATTACTGACTCAGTTTCAGAACTTGTTATTGGTCTTTTCAGGATTTCAGTTTCTTGTTTGTTCAATCTTAGGAGGCTGTATGTTTCCAGGAATTTATCCATTTCCTCTAGGTTTTCTAGTTTGTGTACATAGAGATGTTCTTAATAGTATCTGATGGCTGAATAGATGAAGTCACAAGGAGCACCTCCCACTGAAAGACCAGACCATCAAGAAAACTGGCACACTCTGAGCTGATCTTTGGAAAGAAGGTGCTGAGAATGGATGGAGAAAAGGTGTAGATTACAGAATAAAGGAGGAAGAAGCTGTGAACCCTCCATACAATTGAGGAGCATCAGGATTCATTCCTGGCCACCAGTTGCTCCAGGGGAAGTGGTGAGTTAAATCAATGAGGAGTGGTCCACTCATACCAGACTTCCAGAATTCTAGCATCAGTGGACCCCTCAATCCCCACAGACACTTGAGTTTACAGGGAGAGTTGCTTGGAGAGATAGCAGAAATAAGACTGCAGACTGCAGAAATCATTGCAGTGAGGCATGGCCAGGGATATCCATTTCCAAATTCTCTTCATGCTCCTATGGGTAGCTTTGGCCTTTGTTGACTGTTGTATATAAACAGAACAGAGTGTGGTCTTGCCCATGCAGTGGGGCCAGTTCAATCTGAGTGACATCAGGCCTTCTGGCCTCTCCCATGTTCCCTGCTTGGTCTGCTGGCCTCTCCCATGTTCCCTGCTTGATCTGCTGGCCTCTCCCATGTTCCCCTCCTGGCAGTGCCTTCTTGTAGCACAGCCTCAGAAACCCAACTGGGGCACTATAACGTGGCTGCCACCAGAGTTTTTCACCAGAAGATTCCACCTAACCATCAGAGATCTTCAACAGATGAGACCCTGCCAATGGGCATCTATCTGCAGCCTCTTTCACTGGTTTGCCAGGGCACACTCACTCACAGCCTCACTCCACCACTGTGTTGGCACATGTGCACACAGGGACTTCACCACTCTGTTGCCTCTGGCACACATGCATGCAAACCTCATTTCCATTGCCCTGACCCCTCCAGCACATACTAACCTTGCTACACCACTGCTGCTGCTGCACACATGGATGTCGGCACTTCTACCACCTCCTTAATGAAGTGCATTTGCTGTCACTCATTGTAATGTTGTTGTCAGGGGACTGGGAACATCTCAACCCCTTCATCACAGCAGGTGCTTAACATTAAGGGGCCAGAAAACAAAGCCTCGGGCCTACTACCACCCGCCAAGTGTTAGCGCACACAATCTAGGAGTGCTGAGCTGAGTGCAGGCCTCCTGAAATCACTGAGAAACAAAGGCAGTTGACTGAGCCCAGATGATACCAAAATCAAACTCTCAAGGGCATCAAAGAATATAAAAGAAAAAAGCCCCATATACTTGACAGCAACTTTAAAGATTAAAGGACCAATAGCCCACACAGATGAGAAAGAACCAGTGCAAGAACTCTGGTTTCTCAGAAAGCCAGTGTGTCTTCTTAACTCCAAATGACTGCACTAGCTCCACAGCAATGGTGTTTACCCAGGATAACATGGCTGAAATGACGAACACAGAAATCAGTAAGGTTCAGTAGAAAGTCCAAAATGAAAACAAGAAATCTGAAGAATCCAATAAAATGGTACAAGAGCCCGATGATGAAATAGTCATTTTAAGAAAGAACCAAAACTCATCAAAAAACCTCAGAGCATGAAGAATGGTTCTTTAAATCAACTCAGTCAGACAATAATAAAGAAAAAAAAAAAGGAATAAAAACTAAACAAAACTTTGAGATATATAGCATTATGTAACAAGACCAAACCTACAACTCATTTGTGTCATTGAAAGAGAGGGAAAGAGAGCAAGTTACATGGAAAACATATTGAAGATATTATCATTGAAAATTTTCCCAGCCTCACTCGAGAGGATGACATTCAAATTCAGAAAATTCAGAGAATACCTATGATACTATAGAAGACATTCCTCTGCAAAAAAAAAAAAAAAAAATTGTCATCAGATTCTCCCAGGTCAACATGAAAGATAAAATATTAAAAGCAGCTAGAGAGAAAGGGCCAGGCAGCTACAAAGGGAACTCCATCAGGTTTATGGTGGACCTTTTAGCAGAAACCCTAAAAGTCAGAAGAGATAGGGGGCCTATATTGAACATCCTTAAAAGAATGAAATGCAACCAAGAATTTGTATCCAGTAAAACTATGCTTCATATGTGAAAGAGAAATAAAATCCTTTTGAGGAAAGCATGTGCTAAAGTTGCTCATTACCACCAGACCTGACTTACAAGAGGTCCTTCAGAGTGAGCAGGAGATGAAAATGAAAGACTTACTGGACACCACAAAAGCACACATAAGAACATAAGCCCCTGACACTATAAAAGAACCACCCAATCAAGTCTGCATAACCACCAGTTAACAACACGATGACAGAATTAAATCTTAACATATCAATATTAACTTTAAATATGAACATGATAAACACCCCACTTAAAAGGCACAGTGTGGCAACTTGCATACGGAATGAAGACACGATGGTCTTGAAGAGACCCATCTCATGTGCAATGACTTACATAGGCTCAGAGTAAAGGGATGGAATATAATTTACAATGCAAATAGAAAATAAAAAAGAGTGGGGGTTGCTTTTTAGTTTCAGACAAAACAGATTTTAAACAATCAATTGTCAAAAAAAGACAAAGAAAGGCATTACATAATGATAAAGGGTTAAATAGAAAAATCTTCTTCAATAAGAAGCCTTATCTATCCTAAATATATACATACTCAACACTAGACCACCCAGATTTATAAAGATAAGTTCTTAGAGACCTACAAAGAGACTTAGATAATCACACAATAATAGTTAGAGACTTCAACACCCCACTAATAGTATTCCATTATTGAGGCAGAAAATTAACAGATATCAGGACCTAAACTCCACGCTTAACCAAGTAGACCTTACAGACAACCACAGAACACTACAACCAACCACAACAACAACAACAAAAATACATTCTTCATCAACATGTGGCACATATTTTAAAATAAATCACATGCCTTGCCATGAAACAATCCTCAACAAATTCATAAAAATTGAAATTATACAAACCACATTCTTAGATCTAAGTGCAATAAAATAGAAATCAATACTGAGAATATCTCTCAAACTATACAATCATATGAAAATTAAACAACCTGCTCCTGAGTAACATTTTTGTAAACAATAAAATTAAGAAAGAAATCAATAAATTCTTTGAAACTAATAAAAACAAAGATACTAGATCTCTAGGACACTGCTAAAGCAGTGTGAAAAGGTTTTCGCGGACTTTCAAGATGGCCGCCTAAGAACAGCTCAGGACTTCAGCTCCCAGTGAAAGTGCAGAGGGGGAGTGGACGCCGCATTTCCAGACGAACTCTTATTGCCCACAGACCAGGAGATACCCAGGCAGAGGGGTCGCCAGGGTAACAGTCCCAGCCGGTGCGGCTGTTTTGGCCCCCGCGGGGCTGATTCCGCCCGCGCGGCTGCTGTGACCACTCCCTGTTGCTGCGGTTCTCCGTACAAAAGCCACTGGTCTGGGAGCCCTCTTAGCTGGCGAGCAGAGCCTTGAGATGGCAGAGCTGCCCATTCATCTGAAATAGCGAGCCAGGCCAGGAGATTCCTAGGCAAAAAATCCGCCAGGAGCCGGCGCCGCGGTTCGAGCCGACTCCGTGAGTCGCAGCACGGGAGATCCCGGCGCCTTTTCAACAAGCGACTGGAACGCGGGGTCGTTCAACTTAAAAGAAAAGACTCTGAGTCAGGGAGCCAGGTGATCAGGCTCGGTTGGTCCCACCCCTCCACCCCCAACAACAACAAAAACAAAAACAGTAATTGGAAACCCTCTGGGTTGAGCCCTTCAAACCAAGCACAGCTGAACCGGGACGGTCCGGCTCGGTGGGGGAGGGGCTTCCGCCATTACTGAGACTCTCCACCGCTACGGAGGCAGGCTGCCGTTGCCGAGGCAACCCGCCGTTGCCGAGGCAACCTGCCACAACAGAGAGAGTCCGCCATAACAGAGGCGGGGCCACCATTGCCCAGACAGTTCTAACTACGCCCATATAAAAAGGACTACAGGGAAGAGCTCAGGGCAGCTGGGCGGAGCCAACAGCAGCTCAGCAAAGCCCCTGCGGGCAGGCAGAGGCTAGGCGTGCTGCTAGCTGGGCGGGTCCGACCTGAAAAAAAAAAAAAATCAAAAAAGGCAGTAGTGCAACGGAAACTCATAAAGCTCCAACTCCCTGGGACAGAGACAGACAACAGGTGGATAAACCCACAAAAATGGGTAGAAACCAGCGTAAAAAGGATGAAAACTCCCGAAACCAGAACACCTCTCCTCCTAAAAGTGATCACAACTCCTCACCAGCAAGGGAACCAGACCGGATGGAGAAGGAGGGTGATGAAATGACAGAATCAGACTTCAGAAGATGGGTAGTAAGAAACTACAATGAGCTAAAAGAACATGTTCTAACCCATCGCAAAGAAAATAGGAACCTTGAAAAAAGATTGGACGAACTGCTGACGAGAATGGACAGCATAGAGAGGAGAATAAGTGAATTGATGGAGCTGAAAAACGCAACACGAGAACTTCGTGAAGCATGCACAAGCTTCAACAGCCGAATTGACCAAGCAGAAGAAAGGATATCAGAGGTCGAAGACCAACTCAATGAAATAAAAAGAGAAGGCAAGAACAGAGAAAAAAGCGCAAAAAGGAATGAACAAAATCTTCAAGAAATGTGGGACTATGTGAAAAGACCTAATCTACGTCTGATAGGTGTACCTGAATGTGATGAAGAGAATGAATCCAAGCTGGAAAATACTCTTCAGGATATTATCCAGGAAAACTTCCCCAACCTAGCAAGGCAGACCAATATTCAAATCCAGGAAATACAGAGAACACCACAGAGATATTCCTCAAGAAGAGCAACCCCAAGGCACATAATCGTCAGATTCACCAGGGTTGAAATGAAAGAGAAAATGCTAAGGGCAGCCAGAGAGAAAGGTCGGGTTACCCACAAAGGGAAGCCCATTAGACTCACAGCAGATCTCTCAGCAGAAACCCTACAAGCCAGAAGAGACTGGGGGCCAATATTCAACATCCTTAAAGAAAAGAACTGTCAACCCAGAATCTCCTATCCAGCCAAACTCAGCTTCATAAGTGAAGGAAAAATAAAATCCTTTGTGAACAAGCAAGCACTCAGAGATTTCATCACCACCAAACCTGCTCTACAAGAACTCCTGAAAGAGGCTCTACACATATAAAGGAACAACCAGTACCAGCCACTCCAAAAACACACCAAATGGTAAAAAAGCAGCAACACAATCAAGAATCTGCATCAACTAACCAACAAAACAGCCAGGTAGCATCAAAATGACAGCATCAAATTCACACATAACAATACTATCCCTAAATGTCAATGGACTAAATGCCCCAATCAAAAGACACAGACTGGCAAATTGGATAAAAAGCCAAAACCCATCAGTGTGCTGTATCCAGGAAACCCATCTTACATGCAAGGATACACAAAGGCTCAAAATAAAGGGATGGAGGAAGATCTACCAAGCAAATGGAGAGCAAAAAAAGGCAGGAGTTGCAATTCTCATCTCTGATAAAATAGACTTTAAAGCAACAAAGATCAAAAGAAACAAAGAAGGACATTACATAATGGTAAAAGGATCACTGCAACAAGAAGAGCTAACGATCCTAAATATATATGCACCCAATACAGGAGCACCCAGATACATAAGGCAAGTTCTTAATGACTTACAAAGAGACTTAGACTCCCACACAATAATAGTGGGAGACTTTAACACCCCATTGTCAATATTAGACAGATCAACCAGACAGAAAATCAACAAGGATATCCAGGACCTGAACACAGACCTGGAACGAGCAAACCTAATAGACATTTACAGAACTCTCCACCCCAAATCCACAGAATATACATACTTCTCAGCACCACATCACACCTACTCTAAAATTGACCACATAATTGGCAATAAATCACTCCTCAGCAAATGCAAAAGAACAGAAATCATAACAAACAGTCTCTCAGACCACAGTGCAATCGAGTTAGAACTCAGAATGCAGAAACTAACTCAGAACCGCACAGCTTCATGGAAACTGAACAACTTGCTCTTGAATGTTGACTGGATAAACAATGAAATGAAGGCAGAAATAAAGATGTTCTTCGAAACCAATGAGAACGAAGACACAACATACCAGAATCTCTGGGACACATTTAAAGCAGTCTCTAGAGGAAAATATATAGCAATGAGTGCCCACATGAGAAGAAAGGAGAGATCTAAAATTGACACCCTATCATCAAAATTGAAAGAGCTAGAGGAGCAAGATCAAAAAAACTCAAAACCTAGCAGAAGACAGGAAATAACTAAGATCAGAGCAGAACTGAAGGAAATAGAGACACAAAAAACTCTTCAAAAAATCAATAAATCCAGGAGCTGGTTTTTTGAAAAGATCAACAAAATAGACAGACCACTAGCCAGATTAATAAAAAAGAAAAGAGAGAATAACCAAATTGATGCAATAAAAAACGATAAAGGGGATATCACCACAGATTCCACAGAAATCCAAACCATCATCAGAGATTATTACAAACAACTCTATGCACATAAACTAGTTAACCTGGAAGAAATGGATAAATTCCTGGACACCTGCAACCTCCCAAGCCTAAACCTGGAAGAAGCCGAAACCCTGAATAGACCAATAACATGGTCTGAAGTTGAGGCAGCAATAAAGAGCCTACCACCCAAAAAAAGCCCAGGTCCAGATGGGTTCACAGCTGAATTCTACCAGACATACAAGGAGGAGCTGATACCATTCCTTCTGAAACTATTCCAGACAATCCAAAAAGAGGGAATCCTTCCCAAATCATTTTACGAGACAAACATCATCCTGATACCAAAACCCGGCAGAGACTCAACAAGAAAAGAAAATTTCAGGCCAATATCCATGATGAACATAGATGCAAAAATCTTCAATAAAATACTGGCAAACCGATTGCAACAGCATATCAAAAAGCTCATCCACCATGATCAAGTAGGATTCATCCCGGGGATGCAAGGCTGGTTCAACATACGCAAGTCCATAAACGTAATCCACCACATAAACAGAACCAAAGACAAAAACCACATGATTATCTCGATTGATGCAGAGAAGGCTTTTGACAAAATTCAACAACCCTTTATGCTAAAAACCCTCAATAAACTAGGTATTGACGGAACGTATCTCAAAACAATAAAAGCTATTTACGACAAACCAACAGCCAATATCATACTGAATGGGCAAAAACTGGAAGCATTCCCTTTGAAATCTGGCACTAGACAAGGATGCCCTCTCTCACCACTCCTATTCAATATAGTACTGGAAGTTCTAGCCAGAGCAATCAGGCAAGAAAAAGAAATAAAGGGTATCCAAATTGGAAAGGAGGAAATCAAATTGTCTCTATTTGCAGATGACATGATTGTATATCTGGAAGACCCCATCATCTCAGCCCAAAATCTCCTGAAACTGATAAACAACTTCAGCAAAGTCTCAGGATACAAAATCAACGTGCAAAAATCACAAGCATTCCTATACACCAGTAATAGACTTCAAGAGAGCCAAATCAAGAACGAACTGCCATTCACAATTGCTACAAAGAGAATAAAGTACCTAGGAATACAACTAACAAGGAACGTAAAGGACCTCTTCAAGGAGAACTACAAGCCATTGCTCAACGAAATAAGAGAGGATACAAACAGATGGAGAAACATTCCATGTTCATGGTTAGGAAGAATCAACATCGTGAAAATGGCCATACTGCCCAAAGTAATTTACAGATTCAACGCTATTCCCATCAAGCTACCAATGACCTTCTTCACAGAACTGGAAAAAAACACCTTAAACTTCATATGGAACCAAAAGAGAGCCCGCATAGCCAAGTCAATTCTAAGCAAAAAGAACAAAGTGGGAGGCATCACACTACCGGACTTCAAACTATACTACAAGGCTACAGTAATCAAAACAGCATGGTACTGGTACCAAAACAGAGATATAGACCAATGGAACAGAACAGAGGCCTCACAGGAAATACAACATACCCACAACCATCTGATCTTCGACAAACCTGACAAAAACAAGCAATGGGGAAAGGACTCCCTGTTTAATAAATGGTGTTGGGAAAACTGGCTAGCCATGTGCAGAAAGCAGAAACAGGACCCCTTCCTGACACCTTACACCAAAATTAACTCCAGATGGATTAAAGACTTAAACATCAGACCTAATACCATAAAAACCTTAGAGGAAAATCTGGGCAAAACCATTCAGGACATGGGTGTAGGCAAGGACTTCATGACCAAAACGCCAAAAGCAATGGCAACAAAAGCCAAAATAGACAAATGGGACCTAATCAAACTCCACAGCTTCTGCACGGCAAAAGAAACAGACAGTAGAGTGAATCGGCAACCAACAGAATGGGAAAAAATTTTTGCAGTCTACCCATCTGACAAGGGGCTGATATCCAGAATTTACAAAGAACTAAAGCAGATCTACAAGAAAAAAACAAACAAGCCCATTCAAAAATGGGCAAAGGATATGAACAGATACTTTACAAAAGAAGACATACAGGAGGCCAACAAACATATGAAAAAATGCTCATCATCACTGGTCATCAGAGAAATGCAAATCAAAACCACATTGAGATACCATCTCACACCAGTTAGAATGGCGATCATTAAAAAATCGGGAAACAACAGATGCTGGAGAGGATGTGGAGAAATAGGAACACTTTTACACTGTTGGTGGGAATGTAAATTAATTCAACCATTGTGGAAGACAGTGTGGCGATTCCTCAAGGACTTAAAAATAGAAATTCCATTTGACCCAGCAATCCCATTACTGGGTATATATCCAAAGGATTATAAATCATTCTACTACAAGGACACGTGCACACGAATGTTCATTGCAGCACTGTTTACAATAGCAAAGACCTGGAACCAACCCAAATGCCCAACGATGATAGACTGGATAGGGAAAATGTGGTACATATACACCATGGAATATTATGCAGCCATCAAAAACGATGAGTTCACGTCCTTTATAGGGACATGGATGAACCTGGAAACCATCATTCTCAGCAAACTGACACAAGAGCAGAAAATCAAACACCGTATATTCTCGCTCATAGGCGGGTGTTGAACAATGAGAACACATGGACACAGGGAGGGGAGCACTACACACTGGGGTCTGTTGGGGGGAAATGGGGGAGGGGCGGGGGGTGGGGAGGTGGGAAGAGATAGCATGGGGAGAAATGACAGATACAGGTGAGGGGACGGAAGGCAGCAAAGCACACTGCCATGTGTGTACCTATGCAACAATCTTGCATGTTCATCACATGTACCCCAAAACCTAAAATGCAATAAAAAAAAAAAAGAAAAAAAGAAAAGGTTTTCGCACTGCACTAGATTCCCTCTTCACTGGGCAGGGCATCTCTGAATAAAGGCCAGCAGGGACTTATAAATAAAGCCCCCACCTCCAGAAACAGAACAATTGGGAAAAGGGCCAGTTGTGGGTACAGCTTCAGCAGACTTAAATATTCCTGCCTGGCATCTCCAACGAGAGCAGAAGATCTCCTAGCACAGCATTCAAGCTCCAATAAGGGACAGACTGCCTCCCCAAGTGGTTCCCTGATGCCCATGTATCCTGACTGGGAGATACCTCCCAGTAGAGGCTGACAGACACCTCATATAGGGGAGCTCTGGCTGGCATCTGGCAGGTACCCTTCTGGGACAAAGCTACCAGAGGAAGAAACAGGCAGCAATCTTTGCTGTTCTGCAGCCCCTGCTGGTCATTCCAAGGCAAGCAGGGTCTGGAATGGACCTCCAGCAAACTCCAGCAGACCTGCAGCAGAGGGTCCTAACTGTTAAAAGGAAAACTGACAAACAGAAAGAAATAGTTTCAACATTAACAAAATGGATTTCCACTCAGAGACCCCATCCAAAGGTCACTGGCTTCAAAGACCAAAGGTAGATAAATCCACAAAGATGGAAAGAAATCATTGCATAAAGGCTGAAAATTCAAAAACCAGAACACCTCTTCTTCTCCAAGGGATCACAACTCCTCACCAGCAAGGGAACAAAACTAGATGCGGAATGAGTTTGATGAATTGCCAGAAGCAGGCTTCAGAAGGTGGCTAATAACAAACTTCTCTGAGCTAAAGGAGCATTCACTAACCCAGTGCAAAGAAGCCAAGAACTTTGAAAAATGGTTCAATGAAATTCTAACTAGAATAACCAGTTTAGAGTAGAATGTAAACAACGTGATGAAGCTGAAAACCAACCACAGCACCAGAACTTCATGAAGCATACACTAGTTTCAATAGCTGAAATGATCAAGTGGAAAAAAGGATATCAAAGATTGAAGATCAACTCAATGAAATAAAGTAAGAAGACAAGATTAGAGAAAAGAAGGGAAAAGAAATGAACAAAGTCTCCAAGAAATATGGGATTACATGAAAATACCAAATCTACATTTGGTTGGTGTACCCAAAAGTGATGGGGAAAATGAAACCAAGTTGGAAAGCACTCTTCAGGATATTATCCAGGAGAGCTTCCCTAACCTAGCAAGGCAGGCCAACATTCAAATTCAGAAAATACAGAGAACACCACTAGGACACGCCTCAAGAAGAGCAACCCCAAGACACATAATCATCAGATTGACCAGGGTTGAAGTGAAGGAAAAAATGCTAAGGGAAGCCAGAGAGAAAGGTCAGGTTACCCACAAAGGGAAGCCCATCAGAATAACAGCAGATCTCTCAGCAGAAACCCTACAAGCCAGAAGAGAGTGGGGACCAATATTTAATGTTCTTAAAGAAAAGAATTTTCAACCCAGAATTTCATATCCAGACAAACTAAGCTTTGTAAGAGAAGGAGAAATAAAATCCCCTATGAACAAGCAACTGCTGAGAGATTTTATCACTATCAGGCCCATCTTACAAGAGCTCCTAAAGGAAGAACTAAACATGTAAAGGGCCAACCAGTACAAGCCACTGTAGAAAACGTACAAAATTGTAAAGATCATCAGTGCTATGAAGAAACTGCATCAACTAATGGACAAAATAACCACCTAGCATCATAATGGCAGGATCAAATTCACGCATAACAGTATTAACCATATATGCAAATGAATTAAATGCCCCAATTAAAAGACACAGTCTGGCAAATTGGATAAAGAGTCAAGATCCATCAGTGTGCTGTATTCAGGAGACCCATCTCATGTGCAAACACACACATAGGCTCAAAATAAAGAGATGGAGAAACAATTATGAAATGGAAAGCAAAAAAAAAAAAAAAAAAAAAAAAAAAGGATAGGTTGCAATCCTAGTCTCTGATAAAAGAGACATTAAACCAACAAGAAATAAAGCATATTCATTAGGAAAAAAAGGAAGGAAAATTGTCTCTATTTGCCAATGACATGATTGTATATTTAGAAGACCCCATCGTCTCAGCTCCAAATCTCTTTAAGCTGATAAGCAACTTCAGCAAAGTCTCAAGATACAAAATCAATGTGCAAAATTCACAAGCATTTGTATACACCAAAAACAGAAAAAAACAGAGCCAAATCATGAGTGAACTCCCATTCACAGTTGCCACAAAGAGAATAAAATACCTAAGAATACAACTATAAAGAGATGTGAAGGACCTCTTCAAGGAGAACTGCAAACCACTGCTCAAGAAAATAAGAGATGACACAAACAAATGGAAAAACATTACATGCTCGTGGTTAGGAAAAATCAATATTTTGAAAATGACCATATAGCGCAGAGTAATTTATAGATTCAGTGCTATCCCTATCAAGCTACCATTGAGTTTCTTCACAGAATTGGAAATAACCACCTTAAATTTCATATGGAACCAAAAAAGAGCCTGCATGCCAAGACAATCCTAAGCAAAAAAGAAAAAACAAAAAACAAAAAAAACAAATAACTAAGCTAGAAACATCACACTACCTGACTTCAAGTTATACTACAAGACTACAGTAATCAAAACAGCATGGTACTGGTACCAAAACAGAGATGTAGACCAATGGAACAGAACAGAGGCCTCAGAAATAATGTTACACATCTACATCCATCTGATCACTGACAAATCTGACAAAAACAAGCAATGAGGAAAGGATTCCTTATTTAATAAATGGTGTAAGAAAGCTGGATAGCAATATGTAGAAAGCTGAAACTAGACTACTCCCTGATATCATTTTCAAAAATTAACTCAAGATGGATAAAAAATTTAAACATAAGACTTAAAGCTATAAAAACCCTAGAATGCAACATAGTCAATACCATTCAGTACATAAGCATGGGCAAAGACTTCATGACTAAAACACACACAGAAAAAATGGCAACGAAAGCCAAAATAGACAAATGGGATCTAATTAAACTAAAAAGCTTCTACACAGCAAAAGAAACTATCATCAGAGTGAACAGGCAACCTACAGAATGGAAGAAAATTTTTGTAATCTACCCAGCTGACAAAGGACTAGTATCCAGAATCTACAAAGAACTTAACCAAATCTACAAGAAAAAAACAACCTCATCAAAAAGTGGGTGAAGGATATCAACAGACACCTCTGAAAAGAAGACATGTATGCAGACAACAAATATATGAAAAAAATGCTCATAACCACTGGTCATTAGAGAAAGGCAAATCAAAACCACAATGAGATACCATTTCATGCCATTTAGAATGGCAATCATTAAAAAGTCAGGAGACAACACATCCTGGAGAGGATGTGGGTAAATAGGAATGCTTTTACACTGTTGGAAGGAGTGTAAATTAGTTCAACCATTGTGGAAGACAGTGTGGTGATTCATCAAGAATCTAGAAATAGAAATACCATTTGACACAGCAATCCCATTACTGGGTATATATCCAAAGGATTACAAATCATTCTGTTATAAAAACACATGCACACGTATGTTTATTATGATGCTGTTCACAATAGAAAAGACTTGGAACCAACCCAAATGCCCATCAGTGACAGACTGGATAAAGAAAATGTGGTGCATATACACTACAGAATACTGTAGTATTTTACACTGTTGGAAGGAGTGTAAATTAGTTCAACCATTGTGGATGACCGTGTGGTGATTCCTCAAGGATCTAGAAATAGAAATACCATTTGGTACTGGTATGGCTCCATAGAGCCATGAAAAAGGATGACTTCATGTCCTTTGCTGGGACATGGATGAAACTGGGAGCCATCATTCTCAGCAAACTAACACAAGAACAGAAAACCAAACACCGTATGTTCTCAATATTAATTGGGAGTCAAATAATGAGAATACATGGGCACAGGGAGGGGAACATCACACAACAGGTCCTGTCGGTGGGTAGGGGGTTAGGGGAGGGATAGCATTAGGAGAAATACCTAATGTAGATGATGGGGTGATGTATGCAGCACACCACCATGGCCTGTGTATAACAAACCTGCATTTTCTGCACATGTACCCCAGAACTTAAAGTATAATTTTTTAAAAAATTGAGTATGAAAATGTAAAAATAAAACTATTTATTTCTTCAGGAAAAAAGTTTATAGTGCTAAATACCTACCTCAAATTAACAACCTAGCATCACACCTAAAGAAAATAGAAATGCACGAGGAAACCACCCCAATGCTAGCAGAAGAAAAGAACCAAAATCATAACTGAACTGAATAGAACTGAGGTGTGAAAAAACATAAAAAGGATAAACAAAACTAAAAATTGTTTATTGAAAGAATAAATGAGATTGAAATACCACTTGCTAGACTATGCAGATAAACATAATTAGAAGTGACAGAGGGCACATTACCACCCACCCAGCAGAAAACAAAGGAATTTCTAAAATTAATACATCACCATAGTAACACAAAAATACACTTAGGAAGAAATTTAAACTTCTTTAATCCAGTAAGGATTATCTACATAACTTAATAGTAAACAGCATACTTAATAATGAAAGTTTAAAAGGAGTGCCACTATGTTTACTTATAGAAAATTAAAGCTTTTTAAAATATACACAGTGGCTCCAACACTTATCAAGATAATCTTCATTAAGAAGAACAAAATGGGACAATATAAACTATACATCATTTATTTTTAATATTATACAGTTAATAAGTATGTTTGTGCAAGGATATACTAATAGCCTGCAGGGTCAGAATATAGAATTCATGAATAGAGATACATGTATATCAGTGAACCCATTCATGACAAAAATAACAGTGCTCTGGTGTAGAGAATAAATGGTTTTCTTAATACACTCTACTGAGTCAAATTGGATATCATTTTTAAAAAGATAATCTTGAGGCTATGTATTCTCCTATACCAAACCAAATATCAGATATAGTACAAATTTAAATGTAAAATGAAAACAATTAAGTTGTTACAAAATAGAATATACACACATTGGAGTTAGGCAAATAATGTCAAAAAGGGCACCAAATATGCTAACCACAGAGAGAAAAATAGAAATTGGACCATATTTAAATTAAAAATGTTTGTGTATCAAAAGATATCATTCAGAGGCCAGGCACTGTGGGTCACACCTGCAATAGTAGCACTTTGAGAAGCCAAGGCAGGTAGATTACCCAAGGTCAGGAGTTCAAGACCAGCCTGGCCAACATGGTGAAACTGCATCTCTACTAAAAATGCAAAAATTAGCAGGGCATAGTGGCAAATGTCTGGAATCGCATCTACTCAGGAGGCTGAGGCAGGAGAATGTTTGAACCCAGGAGCCAGGAGGCAGAAAAATTTACCATCTTATACTTTTGAATGTACACTTCAGGAGTGTTAAGCATATTAGTATATCCAGAATATAGAAACACCTCCTCAAAATCAATAAGAAAACTAAACTTTGAAAAAACAGAAAACACCAATTTAAAGATGGGCAAATGACTTTAATAAGCCCTTCAGAAAAAGTGCATACTAACAATCAATATGCAGATAAAAAGGTGCTCAATTTCACTAATTATTAGAAAAATTTAAATTTTAACTACTTATGCAACAGAATTGCAAAAATGAAAAAGACTATAAATATCAAGTGTTGTGAGTATATGAAGCAACTGTAACTCTTTTATAATACTTGTGGAAGTATTAATTGGTAAAACACTTAAGAAAACTGTCACTATTACTAAAAATTAACAACATATTCTGTTGCCTAGTAAGTTTACTCCTCAGCAAATATTCAACAGAAATTTCTGCAGTTGAGCACAAAAAAAAACACATAACAATGTTAAAAATATTTGTAGCAGCATTATTCTTGATAAGGATATCTGAAAACAGTGTACATGTCTATGTACAGTAGAATGGAGTAATATATTTTGGTTTGTTCATAGACTAAAAATCTGTACAGCAAGGAAAAGAAACGACAACCAGAAAAACAACACATATGCATGTCTTAAACTTAATATTAAGTGCAATCTATGTGCAAGGGTACAAATAGAAATCGTCCATTAATAGAAAGTAAAGATGCAGGCAAAATTAACTAATCAGAAAAATGAGTATTTTTTTTTCCAGAGCAGTCTAGTGTGGAGGAAACACCAAGAATCAAATCCTTGAGATTGAGAAAATGTGACATTATGGAAGAAGTGAAAGAAGACCAGTCTGGCAGAAATGCAAAGAGTGAGGGTGAAAACAACAGGTGATTACTGCTGTGCAAACCTGAAGACTATATAAAGGATTATTAACTTTATTTAAAGAGCAATAGGAAACCATGAGATAATTTATTCAATGACATGACAGATTCCAATTTAACCACTGTTTTTAAGATATCGAATGCTGTGAGAAGAACGTACAGGAGTGGAGAAAATCCTAGTGTTAGAAGACAGAATAGGAGACTGCACACAGAATAATAATGATTTGGATAAAATTTGGAGCAGTGTAATTCAAAGTAAATGAACATGTAAAAGAAATATTTTGGAGGAAAATTAGGCAGGAATTGCTGCTAAACTGGTTGTGAGAAAGGAAGACTGGGAAAAGAGGGTTTGAGTTAAAAATACAAATTTTATTTATAAATCTTGTATATAATCTTATAATGTTTAGAATTTTAGTTTAAAAACGTAAGAAAATTTACCATTTTAACCACTTTTGGATGTACACTTCAGCACTGTTAAGCAAATTAATGTTGTTGTGCAACCAAGTTCTCAGAAATTTTTGCCTTGCAAAACTGAAACATTTAGCAACAGTTCCCCATTTTCTGCCCCTGGCAATCACTATTCCACTTTCTGTTGCTATGAATTTGACTCTTTTAGATACCTCAAGTAAGTGAAATCATATGGTATTTGTCTTTTTATGACTAGCTTATTTTACTTAGCATAAATGCCTTCAAGTTTCATCCGTTTTTGAACATGATGTGACAAGATTTCCTACATTTTTAAGGCCAAATAATACTCTATTCTATGGATATACCATATTTTGTTTATTTAGTTTCCATCACTGGACATTTGAGTTGCTTAATTTTATATATTTTACGTTTGAGAGTGGTGTGAGACATTCAAATGGCAATATCAAGAAGACAATTGTATATTAGAGGGTAGAGGTTATATTCAATATATAAAATAAATGATAGAAGTTAAGGAAATTAAAAAGATTAGCTATACAATCTCTATTTGAAACTTCAATTTTTTTATTAGATCATTTTGGATAAATATACTTCCTCCAAAAGTTATTTGGTTTAGTTGAAAGTGCCAAAGTTTACCTGTACAGAAATAAATCTCGCTAAAGCAATATTTTATAGTTGTTAGAGCTTACCTGGTTCTGTTTCTCTTGTTGTAAGCATCTTGACTACAAAGCCATATAAGTGTTAAATGTTTGGTGGAGTTTTTAAACTTGGCATTTGACAAGTAGACCAGATAACATTAATTATAAATGAATTGATCTAAAATGATATTGAAACTCTAAATGTTGTACAATGGTTATTGTATATGTGTGTGCATACAGAGTGAGCTTTTTTAGATTAGAAAAGAATGAAAACTCTATTTTAATTGTATAGTATATTGTAACAGACAATGTTACATAGATTTATTTTAATATAACAGTAGATAGAAATGTGATAAAAATAATTTGGTGCATGAATAAGAAAATCTAGAAAAAACATAACAAAAAGGTTTAAAGTTAGGGAAAAGAGAAAAAGCAGCACTAGAAGAGTTCAATCAGGGTGAAAGCAAGCATTTTTCTGGATCAGGAATATTGGAAAGTACTTAAAGGATGAAGTACACTACCAATAGTTCTTTGATTACTAGCAGAGTGACTCCAGTCAACTTTTGTATAAGTGCATGGAAAGAAGCTTTCCTTGATTCTGTAATTGATTTATTGTAAATGTAACTCAATTCATCAACCATCAAAAAAAAAAATGTGCTCTGAACTGAAAGTTTGAACTAGGTGAAAAAGGTAGCTTAGAAATTTATTTAAAAAGCTAAGCTCACCAATAGGGTTGGCATTTTTGTTTTCAAACATTTTTTGTCAAAGGTGGATTAAGGAGCTAAAATAAAATACCTTTTTTCCCCCTGGGTTGAGGGGGAGGTGATTATCTGGAACCTCAAAAAGTTTATTAAAGACTATTGGATAATGTTAGAAGTGGGCTTTCAGAAGGACTCTAAAGGCAATAGGTACATTTCATATTCTTTCTATAAGACCCATTTCCAAAATTATAGCCTCATATTGCATTATGATAGGGTGGTGATTAAACACTATCACTGAGGGTAACAATCGAACTATTTCATGTTCTTGTAACAATATTTTATTTTTAATAATTTACAATGATGTCACATTTTCCAAACATGAATATCAATGTTCCTTAGTTTTATAAATTGTATCGATGAGATGGTTTTTCATGACATTTTTCCCATTAATTCACATTACATTCATGGAGTTTTTTTCAACATAGCATTTATTGTTTACTTTTTATCATGAACTCTCAGGGACAAAAACAGATTGTGATAAAGATCCACTTTCTAAGTAAGTAAAATGTATGATTTTCCAAATATTTATTTTTTGTTATTTACTATAATATGATATGTGTAATATATATACTATACTATATGTATATAAAATAGCATGTATAATATATATGTACTATATACTATAATATATGAACTATGTACTACTATTATATATATGTATTACTTTTAATGGCAAAAAACACAGTAACTTTTGTACCTACCTAATATTAAACATATTGTAGTATTCCCTTCTCATGCTGCTATAAAGAACTGTTGAAGACTATGTAATTTATAAAGAAAAGAGTTCTTTTAGTCTCAGTTCTGCAGGGTTGGGGAAGCCTCAGGAAACTAACAATCATGGCAGAAGGGGAAGCAAACACGTTCTTCTTGACATGGTGGCAAGAATAAGAGCCAAGTGAAGGGGGAAGCCCTTTATAAAACCATCAGATCCTGTGAGAACTTACTGTCATGAAAATAGCATGGGAGTAACCCCACTCATTATTCAATTACCTCCCACCAGGTTCATTTCATGACAGGTGAGGATTATGGAAAATACAATTCAAGATGATATTTGTGTGAGGACACAGCCAAACCATGTAATTCCTCCATGGCCACCCCCAAATCTCATGTCCTCACATTTCAAAACACAATCATGCCCTTCCAACAGTGCAGCAAAGTCTTAGCTCATTCCAACATTAACTCAAAACTTCAAGTCTGAAGTCTCATCTGAGATAAGGCAAGTCCCTTCCACCTTTGAGCATATAAAATGAAAAGAAGTTAGTTACTTCCTAGATATATTGGGGGTACATGGGGTGGGAAAATATAGCAATTCCAAATAGAAGAAATTGGCCAAAATAAATGGGCTACAGGCCCCATGCAAGTCTGAAATCCAATAGGGCAGTTGTTAAACCTTAAGGTTCCAAAATGATCTCCTTTGATTCCATGTCTCACATCCAGTTCACATGGCTATAAAAGGTGGGCTCCCATGACCTTGGGCAGCTTCATCCCTGTGGCTTTACAGCGGACAGCCCCTCTCCTGGCTATTTTCACAGTCCGGCACTTAGTGTCTGCACCTTTTCCAGGCTCACAGTGAAAGCTGTCGGTGAATCTACCATTCTAGGTTCTGGAGGATGGTGGCCCTCTTCTCACAGCTCCACTAGGCAGTGCTCTATGGGGACTCAGTGTAGGATTCCATCTTCACATTTCTCTTCTGCATTGCCCTAGCAGATGTACTTCATGAGGGCTCCACCCTGCAGTACACCTGTGCCTGGAAATTCAGACATTTCCATATCTCCTCTGAAATCTAGATGGAGGTTCCCAAACCTCAATCCTTGACTTCTGTGTACATGCAGGCTCAACAATACTTGGAAACTGCCAAGGCTTGGGGCTTACACCCTCTGAAGCAACAGCCTGAGCTGTATATTGGCCCCATTTAGACAAGTCTGTAGCAGCTGGAATGCAGGGCACCAAGTCCTGAGGCTGCACAGAGTAGGGGGAACTGTGGACCTGACCCAAGAAACCATTTTTCCTGCCTAGGCCTCCTGGCCTGTGATGGTGAGGGCTGTCAGCAAGGTCTCTCACATGCCCTAGAGGCATTGTCCCCAATGTCTTGTCAATCAGCATTTGCAACTTTCTGAAACAGGCTTGAATTTCTCCCCAGAAAATGGGCTTTCTTTTCTGCTGCATCATCAGGCTGCACATTTCCCAAACCTTTATGCTTTGTCACCTCTTGAATGTTTTCCTGCTTAAGAAATTTCTTCCACCAGATACCCTAAATTATATCTCTTTATTTCAAAGTTCCACAGATCTCAAGGGCAGGGGCAAAAAGTCACGGGTCTCTTTGCTAAAGCATAGCAAGGGTGACCTTTACTCAAGTTCCCATCAAGTTTCTCATCTTTATCTGACACCACACTAGGCTGAACTTCATTGTACATATCACTATCAGCATTTCGATCAATGTCATTCAACAAGTTTCTAGGAAGTCACAAAATTTCCCACATCTTTCTGTCTTCTGAGCCCTGCAAATCTCTAGGATGTTCCAAACTTTCTTAATGTTTTTCCAGTAGCAATCTGATGAATTGGGCAAGCAATTTTCTAAGTGTTACTATAGTAGATTATAGATAACTTTTTCTCAGAGATAATTTGTTTATTCCGTAATGCAACACTTTTTAGTGCATGTATTTGGAAAGGAAAGAATTTATATGTTAAATAAACACAGTAATCTTTATTGTGATTGAGTTTAGTCTTGTATTTTTTTAAAAAAATGGAGATTTTCGAGAGCACTGATTGTGGAAAAGATAGACCAGAAATAATTTGTATTCATTCTAGTATGTACAGTTACAAAAACCTGGATAATATTAATATATTTATAAAATAATCATGAGACAACTTTTAAAGCATAAGAGGAATGCAACATGGCTAGTATACAAGGAGTCCAAAAGACAACACTGTGGCACTGTAGTGATGTACTTCATTTTTTTTTTTTTGCCCCAAACATCTGAGACTGTTCTAAAGAACGTAACAATTTAGAAACACCAGTGTGTGCAGGCGAAAAAAAAAAAAAGTCCCAACAAATGATTGTTCTTACTAACTAAAATACCAGAAACAAGAAGCCTAATAAGAGAAAACTTTGAGACAATCATACTGTAGCCAAACAACACAGGAAAAATAACAGTTTCATTCCTACTTCAAAAGAAAAAAGAACCAAAAAGTGGAGAACCTAGATTTTACATCCCTTCAAGATTAAAAATACTTCAAAAAAATTGGGTATAGAAAGAACATACTTCAGCATAATAAAAGCCTCATATGACAGACATTCACCCTGCTGTAAGGAGACAACCCCCTCTCCATTTTCTCTACCAGAGTGATGTCAAGAACTAATGATAAGCCGGGACTTTTCACAATGCCATGTAGTAATGGAGCACTCTATTACGGTGTCAGTGGAATAGAAGCCTGCACCATTCATTTCCATTCCTAGAACACCAAAATTTAACAACTCTCTGCACATAGAAAAGCACCATCACAAGAAAGAAAAAGCAGATTAGCAACTAGAGTACCTGGTTTTAACTTCATATAGACAAAAGAGGCATTGGAGAAGGTAGGAGAGACAGTCTTGAGTCACGAACGCCACATCTTATAATCGTCCAGCAAAGGTGCTGTGGCTGGGAGAGAGAACCTGTGCAATTTGAAAAGAGAGAGCACAGCGACTCGGAGACTTTACATTGGTCTCAGTGCTGCCCTGTCACAGTGGAGAATGAAGCCATGCTGGGCTCAGCCAGTACCCACTCATGGAGGAAACATTTGGACCAGCCCTAACAAGAAGAATCACTCATCCCAGTATTGCCCCCCTGGGCTGAAGTGTTCTGGCCTCCTAGGTAAACTTGAAAGGCAGTCTAGGAAATAAAGAGTGCAATTTCCGAGGTCAAGAGATCGAGACCATCCTGGTCAACATGGTGAAACCCCGTCTCTACTACAAATACAAAAAAATTAGCTGGGCATGGTGGCATGTGCCTGTAATCCCAGCTACTCAGGAGGCTGAGGCAGGAGAATTGCCTGAACCCAGGAGGCGGAGGTTGCAGTGAGCCGAGATCGCGCCATTGCACTCCAGCCTGGGTAACAAGAGTGAAACTCTGTCTCAAAAGAAAAAAAAAAAAAAAAAAAAGAGTGCAATTCCTAGGCAACTCCTAGTGCTAGGCTAGGTGTACTGCCAGCGGTTTAGATTGACACATGACCTAGGGAGATATAAGCTGACAGGGCAAAGGGAGCTCTTGCACCACCCCTCCCCCATCCCCATGCAACACAGCTCACAGCAAGAAAAGTAATGCCTTTCTTCTTTTTTTTTAATTGCATTTTAGGTTTTGGGGTACATGTGAAGAACATGCAAGATTGTTGCATAGGTACACACATGGCAGTGTGGTTTGCTGCCTTCTGTCCCCTCACCTGTATCTGTCATTTCTCCCCATGCTATCTCTTCCCACCTCCCCACCGCCCCGCCCCTCCCCCATTTCCCCCCAATGGACCCCAGTGTGTAGTGCTCCCCTCCCTGTATCCATGTGTTCTCATTGTTCAACACCCGACTATGAGTGAGAACATGCGGTGTTTGATTTTCTGCTCTTGTGTCAGTTTGCTGAGAATGATGGTTTCCAGGTTCATCCATGTCCCTACTCTTTCTTCTTCTTAAGGAAAGCAGTGCAAACAGAGAAGAGAACATTTCTTGCATCTCAGAAACCAGTTCAGCCACAGAAGGACAAGGCACTGGACAGAATCATGAGGCTCCCATTCCAGCTGCCATTTCCCAGATAACATTTCTGCCGGGCGCGGTGGCTCAAGCCTGTAATCCCAGCACTTTGGGAGGCTGAGGTGGGTGGATCACGAGGTCAAGAGATCGAGACCATCCTGGTCAAAATGGTGAAACCCCGTCTCTACTAAAGATACAAAAAATTAGCCGGGCATGGTGGCGCGTGCCTGTAATCCCAGCTACTCAGGAGGCTGAGGCAGGAGAATTGCCTGAACCCAGGAGGCGGAGGTTGCGGTGAGCCGAGATCGCGGCATTGCACTCCAGCCTGGGTAACAAGAGCGAAACTCCGTCTCAAAAAAAAAAAAAAAACAAACAAACAAACAAAAAAAAACATTTCTATATACACCCTGGGACAAAAAGGAAACCAGTGTCTTGAAAGGAAGGACCCAGTTTTGGCAGGATTCTTCATCTTCTGGATAAAGAGCCCTTGGGTCCTGAATAAGCAATAGCAATACGCAGGTAGTATGTCAAGGGACTTGGGTGAGACTCTGCGATATGTTGGCTTAAAAGTGTCAGTAAGCACATGCTTAGCTGTGGTGACTACAGTAAGAGACTCCTGCTTGAGAAAAGCAGAGGGAAAAGTAAAGGTACCTTGTTTTGCACCTTAGGCACCAACTAAGCCACAGCAAGGGGCTGAGCCAAGCAGGTTCCTGGGGTCCCCAAGTGTAGGCCTATGCTCTTGGACAGAATTACTGGACCTGACCTGGGCCAGAGGGGAGCCCACTGACCTATAGGGTGAGTCCCAGGCCTGGCAGCATTCACCATGAACAGACTGAAGAGCCCTTGGGCTTTAAGTGAGCATCAGCAGTGGCCTGGCAGAACTCCCCATGGGCTGGTGATGGTGGTGGCCAATGAGAGAGGCTCTTCTTCCCATAGAAAGGAGAGAGAGGAGTGGCATAAATTTTATCTTGTGGTTTGAGGGGCCAGCTTAGGTGCAGTAGAATGGAATACTTAGCAGATTTCTAAGATTCTTAACAGAAATCCCTGGCTCTAAGAAGCATCTCTGGACCCACCCAAGGCTAGGGAAAACTAGCCCCCATGAAGTGAAGCACATAAACCTGTCTGGCTTCTGCACCTTCTTACTGTTGAGCCTTAGAGCCTTAAGTAGGCATAGGCATTAGCCAGAGAGTGGCTATAGTAGGCTTTAAGTAAGAACTAGTGCCATGCCGGCTTGAGTTCTGACCCAGAATACTCCCAGTAGTGGTGGCCACAGGGGTACTTTCATCACCTCAACCCAAGCTCCAAGTGGCTGAGCACAGAGAACAAGACTCTATTAGTTTGGAGAAAGTAAGGGAGGAGGACAAGAGTCCTGCTTGTTAATACTTATAATTCTTCTGGATCTTACCCAAGACCACTAAGGTAGTGCCTCTAAGACTGTCAGAACCACAGCATCATTCAGCTTGAGGCGCATGTCTCTGTGAATACCTGGAAAGACTTCTCAAAAAAGATGGGCACAAACAAGTGCAGACTATGAAGACTGGAATAGCTCTTCAATGTCTAGACACCAAAAACATCATAAGTATGAAGACCATCCAGCAACACATGATTTCATCAAACTAACTAGATCAGGCACCAGGGACAAATCCTGGAGATTGAGACACATTTGAAACTGCATTTAAGGCAGATAATTCAAAATGGCTGCTTTAAGGAAAATCAAATAAATTCAAGATCATGTAGAGAAGGAATTCAGAATTATATCAGATAAATTTAACCAAGAGATTGAAATAATTAAAAAGAATCAAGATGAAATTCTAGAGATGAAAAATGTAATTGACATAGGAATGCATCAGAGTGTCTTAATAGCAAAATTCATTAAGGAGAAGAAAGAATTAGTGAGCTTGATGACAGGCAATTGGAAAATACAGTCAGACGAGACAAAATAATAATTAAAAAAATGAATCACACATACAAGATTGAGAAAATAGCTTCAAACAGCAAATCTAAGAGTTCCTGGTCTTATAAAGGAGGCAAAAAAAGAGACAGCAGTAGAAAGTTTATACAAAAGGATAAAATCAGAGAACTTACCTAAAGAAAGGCATCAAAATTCAAGTACAAAAAGTTTATAGAACACCAAGCAGATTTAATTCAGATGACAAAGTCAAGACATTTAAAAATCAAACTTGCAAAGGTCAAGGATGATGAAAGGATCATAAAAGCAGCAAAAGAAAACAAATAGCATAGCATAAAAGGGAGCTTTAATACATCTGGCAGATTTTTTGGAGGAAATTTTACAGGCCAGGAGAGAGTGGTATTTTAAAGTGACATTTTAAAGTGCCAAACAAACAAACAAACAAACAAAAAACCTCTATTTCCCTAGAATAGTATCTCTGGTGAAAATATTCTTGAAGCATGAAGGGAAAACTTTTCTAGAAAAACAAAAGATGAGGCACTTCATTAACAACATAATATATATCCTCCAAGAAATGCTAAAGAAAATTATCCAAACTGAAGGAATGAACATTAATTAAAAGAAATCATTTGAGGGTAAAAAAAACTCACTGGTGATAGTAAGCACACAGAAAAACACACAATAGTAGAACACCATAATTGTAGTGTGTAAACTACTCAAGTAGAAAGACTGAAAAAATGAACCAAACAAAAGTTAAAACTACAACTTCATAAGACATAGATAGCACTGTAAGTTATAAATAGAAACAGCAAACAGTTGTGCAGGGGAATGAAGTTAAAGAATATAGCTTTTATTTGTTTTCTTTTGGCTTCTTTATTAGTTTGTTCATTGTATAATCACTGTTAAGTTGCCATTAGTTTAAAATAATAGGTTATAAGAGTATTTGCAAGCCTCATGGCAACCTCAAATAAAAACCCGCAATGAATATACAAAAAAAAAGCATAAAACTAAATTATAATAGAGAAAGTTACCTTTACTAAAAGAAAGATAGAATAGAAGTAAAGAGGGAAGAGAAAAATCACAAAACAACCAGAAAACAAATAACAAACTGGCAGGAGTTAAGTCCTTACTTACTGATAATAACGTTGAAGGTAAATGAACTAAAGTCTCCAATCAGAAGACATAGACTAGCTGAATGAATTTAAAAAACAAACCTCAATAATCTGTTGTCTACAAGAAGAACAATTTACCTAAAATGATACAGATAGACTGAAAATAAATGACTGGAAAAAGATATTTCATGAAAATGTAAACAAAATAAAAGCCAGAGTAGCTATACTTACGTCAGATAAAATAGATTTAAAGACAAAACCTGTAAGAACACTCAATAAGAGCTATTCATGACAAACTCACAGCCAATATCATACTGAATTGTCAAAAACTGGTAGTATTCTCTTTGAAAATTGGCATAGGACAAGGATGCCCTCTCTCATCATTCCTATTCAACATAGTATTGGAAGTTCTGGCCAGGGCAATCAGACAAGAAAAAGAAATAAAGGGTATTCAATTAGCAAAAGAGGAAGTCAAATTGTCTCTATTTGAAGATGACATGATTGTATATTTAGAAGACCCCATTGTCTCAGTCCCAAATCTCCTTGAGCTGATGAGCAACTTCAGCAAAGTCTCCGGATGCAAAATCAATGTGCAGAAATCACAAGCATTTCTATACACCAGTAACAGACAGACAGCCAAATCATGAGAGAATTCCCATTCATAATTACTACAAAGAAAATAAAATACCTAGGAATACAACTAACAAAGGACATGAAGGACCTCTTCAAGGAGACTACAAACCACTGCTCAAGGAAATAAGTGAGGTCACAAAAAGATGGAAAAACATTCTGTGCTCATGGTTATGATGAATCAATATCATGAAAATGGCCATACCGTCCTAAGTAATTTATGGATTCAATGCTATCAGCATGGTAGTGGCACCAAAACAAAGATATAGACCAATGGAACAGAACAGATGCCTCAGAAATAACACCACACACCTACAACCATCAGATTTTTGAAAAACCTGACAAAACAAGAAATGGTGAAAGAATTCCCTATGTACTAAATGGTGTTGGGAAAACCTGGCAGAAAACTCAAACTGGACCCCTTCCTTACCCCTCATACAAAAATTAATTCAAGATGGATTAAGGACTTATATGTAAAATCTAAAACTATAAAAACCCTAAAAGAAAACCTATGCAATACAATTCAGGACATAGACATGGGCAAAGAATTTATTACTAAAACATCAAAAGTAATGGCAAAAAAAGCCAAAATTGACAAATAGGATCTAATTAAACTAAAGAGCTTCTGCACAGTAAAAGAAACTATCATCCGTGTGAATAGGCAACCTACTGAATTGAAGAAAAATTTTGTAATCTATCTGTCTGACAAAGGACTAATATCCAGAAACTGCAAAGAACTTAAACAAATTTACAAGAAAAAAATGAACAACCCCATCTCATGCCAGTTAGAATAGTGATCATTAAAAAGTCAGGAAACAACAGATGCTGGAGAGGATGTTGAGAAATAGGAACACTTTTACAGGTTGGTGGGAGTGTAAATTAGTTCAAACATTGTGGAAGACAGTGTGTCAATTCCTCAAGTATCTAGAACAACAAACACCATTTGACTCAGCAATCCCATTACTGGGTATATACCCTAAGGATTATAAATCATTCTACTGTAAAGACACATGCACACCTATGTTTATTGTGGCACTGTTCATAAAAGCAAAGTCCTAGAACCAATCCAGATTTTCATCAATGAAAGACTGGATAAAGAAAATGTGGCACATATACACCATGGAGTACTATGCAGCCATAAAAAAGGATGAGTTCATGTCCTTTGCAGGATCATGGATGAAGCTGGAAGCCATCATTATCAGCAAACTAACACAAGAACAGAAAACCAAATACCACATGGGGATTGCACAATGAAAACACATGGACACAGGGAGGGGAACTTCACACACAGGACCTGTTGGTGGGTGGGAGTGTAGGGGAGGGACATCATTAGGAGAAATACCTAATGTAGATGACAGGTTGTTGGGTGCAGCAAACCATCATGGCACATGTATCCCTATGTAACAAACGTGCATATTCTGCACATGTATTCCAGAACTTAAAGTAAAATAAAATAAAATGAAAAGAAAAAAAATATATTTTAACTTATGTCGCAAAAATTGAATGGATCATTAGTGGCTACTATGAGCATATATATGCCAGTAGATTGGAAAATCTAGAAGATATGAATAGATTTCTAACCGCATACAACCTACCATGATTGAACCACGAGGAAATCTAAAACATAAAAAAATATTGGGAGTAAAGCCATAATAAAAATGTTTGTCAATTTACAAAAAATGTTTGGGACCCAGTGGCTTCACTGCTGAATTCTATGAAGCATTTAAAGAACAGCTAATAGCAATCTTACTCATAGTATTACAAAAAATCAGAGAAGGAGGGAATATACCCATTCTATGGGGCCAATATTACACCAGTACAAAATACAGATAAATACACATCCAAAAAGAAAACCACAGACCAATATATCTGATGACTATTTATGCAAAACCCTTCCACAAAATACCAGCAAACTGCATTGAAAAACACATTACAAAGATAACTTATGACCAAAAGGGACTTATTACTGGGAATCAAGGATGTTTCAATATATGCACATCAATTAATGTAACACATCATATCAACAGAATGAATGAAAAAAGCAATATGATCATTTTAATTCTTACTGAACACTTATTTGATAATATTTTACATCCCTTCAAGATTAAAAATACTTCAAAAAATTGGGTATAGAAAGAACATACTTCAGCATAATAAAAGCGTCATATGACAGACCCATAGCTAGTATCATACTAAATAGGAAAAATTTGAAAGCCTGTCCTCTAACATCGGAAACCTGAGAAGAGTGCCCATTTTTACCAATGTTTTCCAAGATACTACTAGATGTCCTAGCTTGAGTAATCAAACAAGATATGAAAATAAAAGACATTCAAATTGAAAAGAAAAAAGTTAAATTATCCTTGTTTGCAGCTGATATGATCTAATATTTGGAAAATCTTAAAGACTCTTATTTTTATCGATTCCACCTCTCCTTCTTTTCCACCCAAATCTGAAGGAATCGGAATTAATAGATCAAGTAGTTGAAGTGATTAAGCAGGAAGATTAGACACAGGTCATTCTTTGATTTCACATAATGTTGCTGAACCTGATTTAAGACGAGATCTCTCTGGGTATATAAATACAGTTTAAATGTGAGATTTAGGTTTTTTATTCAGATTAGACTGGACTTAATATAGATGAACAAGACTGTTAAAATCTGAAGTTTAGCGGATAAACTACGGGATAATCTGCAGAAATTGTCTAAGAATAAAAGTGTTATTGAATGAGTCTGAAGGACAGAAATGTATTTTAAAAAAATCTTTTTGATGATTTTATTCTACTTAATCTTATTTCATAAAATATTCTATGCTACTTTCTTTGATATATTTTAAAACTGTAAATTATTTATGTCTATTTGCAAAGTTTTGGCTTTTCTAAGGTTATCTAAATATTGTTTTTATATTTGTTCAAATAATTTTTTAACTTTTACATTCAGGGGTACATGTGTAGGTAATTTATATAGGTAAACTTGTGTTGGGGGTAGGGGTTGTTGAACAGAGTATTTTGTCACCCAGGTATAAAGACTAGTACTCATGGTGGCAGTGGCCACTCATCTGTAGCAGCTGCTGCAGGGATGTCAACTGCAGTGGGGGAGGCATGGCTGGAGCTGCATGCTCCGTGGAGCCAGTCGGGGCTTAAAACTAGTGGGTGCCCCATTCTCTACCGAGATAAAGGGGCAGGAGCCCTGTGATCCCAGGCACTGCTGCAGCTGTTTAGCTGTGGCTCCAGACCAGGGTATCTCTATGCTCTTGGGGCTCTTGGAAGTACCCCCTGTTCCCACAGCCTCAGAAGTGCTGGCTCCCACTCCTGGGGCCCACTCCAATTTGGCAGAAAAGTTGAAGCCGAGCCTGGGCACTATAGTGACCTGGCTGGGTATGCACACACTTATGGCTGTGCTCACGCAACAGACCCCCCCCCCCACCACCACATCAAAATGGAGGGAGGCTGGTGGAGCCGAGCGTAGCTGAACACGAACCTGCAGGCACCACTCAGCACAAATAGCCTGGGGGCCATGAATGGCACGTTGACGGCAAGAGACAGGTACCTAGGCTGAAATGGGCAGGTCCCTGGTAAAACCCCACCTTCAAGCCAAGGTTGGCTTGAAGCCTGGGGGTTGGGCTGCCACGTTTGGGTGGAGTCCACTGCCTGGAGTGAGAATTTGTGGTGCCTTTTCTGAGCCCGCCCATTATGGATAAATCAGCATGCACTTCCTCCCTTTTGAGCCCATCAAATCTCCGGACTCAGCCAGACTTGAACAGATGTACAGATGACCTGCCTGCAGAAAGGAGCTACCCACTTTGGGTCTCCTGAGAGCTATTCTGTTGCTCAATGAAACTCCTCTCAGCCTTCCTCATCCTTCAGTTGTCCACATATCTCATTCTTCCTGGATGTGGGACAAGAAGTCAGGACCCACCAAATGGTAGGACTAAAAGAGCTGTAAGACAAACTGAGCTGAAGTATTCCCATCCCCTCCCCACATCCTGCTTGCCATGTTGTGGGTAATGATGAGAGAATAGCTGCAACTTTTCAGATCTAGGGCATCCCTGAGCCAGGGCTGTAACACCCTCTTTGGGGCTCCATGGTTCCTGGCAACTTCAAGCTTCTGGGCACCATCACACTATCCTTGTCCAGATGTGGGTGTCCAAAGCAGAAGCCATATGTGTTACTTCTGATCTAGCCACAGCCTTACGTGGAGACAGCACCTGTGCAAGTGCCTGGAGCTGCCTGCCCTGCCACAGCACCCAGAGTGCCTGGTTGTGTGCAGTCATGAAATCCTGTGCTCACTCACTCACATACCCTTCACCTCTCTGTTCCTGGCTTGCCCTTGTCTTTGCATATCCATGTCTTAGCAATTGACAATAATGCTGCAATCGACATACATGTGAATGTGTCTTCATAACAGAATGATTTCTATTCCTTTGGGAATATACCCACTAATGAGATTACCGGGTTGAATAGTAGTTCTGTTTTTAGCTTTTTGAGGATTTAGCATACTGCTTTCCACTGCAGTTGAATTACCCATAATAAATATTTAGAAATAAGTGTATATACTAAAGATTCATAGTATCAATATGCCAAATATATATATAAGCCATGCTTTTCAACAAGTTGTTATTTCTTTGACTCAGTAACAAAAATTTTAAAAGATTACTAAAGGTAAGGATGTTCAGAACCAAGATTACATGCAGCCCATGGAGAGTCAATTATAAAAAAATTTATCTGAATTTATTTTAAATAAACAGCAGAATATTTTAAAACAAGATTATATTAAATATTTTTACTTCAGAATTCAATTTTATAAGAAGAAAACATTCGTTTTGAATAATCTAGTTAATTTACTTATTATGTCAAGATATCATGGGTAAAATTTCCTCTAATCAAACATGGATGCAAATATTTGCATATATATTTAATTTAATATGTGTTCTAAAATTTAATGCATTGTATTAAGGTTAATTTTAATATTATTTATCTTCCTCTAATAGACTCTGAGCCATTTTAGGTCATAGTTTGTGAAGTATTAATCTCTTTTTTCTCCACCATATTGCCTGGATACTGGAACATGATGAGTGCTACAGAAGTGACTTTGAATGAATGAATGAATGAATGAAATCATTTAGTGAATATTTCTACTTGAAAACCAGATCCAGAGTGGAATAAATCTAATAAATCTCAGAAAAATGCCATTTTAAGGAGGTCTCAAACCTTGAACAGAGTCAAAAGTCAGTATTCTTGTAGAAGCAAGGACTATGTTTCAGTGATCATTGTATACGTCTCCAAATCCAGCACTGTGCTGTAACCATAGAAAATTCTTCATAGTCTATAAATTGTATTAAATTCAATGGAGCAAATGGAGTACAGGTGTACTTTGATTCCTAAGGCTCACATTGCTCTTCATATTGGCCATTCTATTGTAGACTAGTTAGAGCTCTTCTAGGCGTTCACCCAGGTATGCACACCAAAGCTAAAAAAAAAAAAGGAATTAATGTAAGCCAGAAGCCAGTGTCACTGGATCAGCAGGATTCAGATTGTGATCCTATTTACCTCTTGTACTTTTTTAAATTTACTGATGCACATGTAGAGACTATAAATTGGAGCCAAAATGCTTTTAATGTAAATATTATCGCTCAAGTAAACCAGGTGTTTTCAGAGTCCTTAATTACTTCAAAGCTACGCAGCCTAGATGTGGAGGCTCAAGTTGAGAAATAAATAACATAAATTTTACCTCTGCATTTATCACTAAGTCATGAGGACAGAATCTTCTGTTGTCTCTGTTCATCCACATTTTAGCTCAGAAACTAGGAAAACTCCTCTTTCTACTCATTTCCATAGAAATATATGAGGAAGATGAACAAGTTTGGGAACCAGATGTTAGCCATCTACATATGTGTTCACAAATCGACTTTTTATTTGCTCGATTCTACACTGTTGTAAATGCTTCACTCATGTCCCATGAGTGCCCTTGAAGTAGCTATCTTACCTAGCCAAGTCTGTCTTAAACTTTGTAGTATATAATTAGAGAACGATTTGTATTCAGCATTACTGATTGTGATTTTTGAACTGACACAAACTTGAGGTAAGTTCTTCTTGAGTTTATGCTGGCATATATTAAAGTAATGAAATTCTACTAATCACAGGGATATTGAGATCCATACACATTTCTTCAACCTTTTCAGTGGTGATATGACAGGCCTCCAACTGCTTATGTGGTAAATATTCAAATTGTTATTGGAAATGAGTGATGGTAGAGTGGTAATGACTATTTATGTCCCTGTTTTGCATCTAAAGTTTAGGCCCGAGGAGCTAGAATCTATTTTTGATAATGTGGATCCTTTCTTCTATGTCTTTTGGAATACATAATTTCATTCTGCAAAGCTGAAAGAAATTAAATTAATAGAATTTTATATTGTACCTTTATATTGCTTAAGATGGTCACCTCTGGCACAAAAACTAATTTAAATATTGCCATTTGAAGAAAATGAGTCAAAATTAGTGCTCCAATAATCACAAATGGCACTTGAGGGAAGAATTTGCCACTACAAAATATTTTGTATTCCTTCTCATTGAATTGAGTAAAATCATGCATTTAGTTGTTATCTGCAAATTGAATGTTAAACACAAGTAGGTGTGTGTTCTTACTTTGAGCCTTTGGGCCACTTAGTGTTGGAATCTTGTTAAGATACAAACTGGTGAATGGAACAGCAGTTTGGTATCCTGATACTTCTGAGGTTCAGCAGTCTAAGTCTGGCTTATGGTACATGTGAATAGAATTCCTTTTTCTATAAGAACTCACAGTCTGGAAGATCAGATGCACTACTTTTCTATTTTTGGTTCTTGTCAGAGCTATGCAAATATTGGAAACCTTTTAATCTAGATCTAAATGCATAGATAGGTATAATATACAGTTAACATAATTCATTAAAGCAACTCTACTGTAAAGGTTTCTTACATTTCTCATCAAGGGAGGGTTAAATCTGGGTGCTTTAAAGAGTGCCAATAGCCACAAATCACTACTTGTAATGCAATTTGTAGTAAAGCCTGATGTACAGAAAGATGTTTCCTTAGCAAATATTTTAGATAGTTTTATGCTTCTGCCACTGTTTTTCATGTCATAGAGGGATATGATATAAAACATCCAATAAAAACTGTTATCTGAATACAGTAACACAAAGTAATCCTAAATGGCCAGCATTTTAAAATCTGGGATTTAACTGAGAATTTACTGAATGGTACCATTGATAGTAAAGTCATACAGAATTAATATGAGTTGTCAGAGTAATATCCATTTGGATAGTCATAGGTTTTTAATGTATTTTCCAGTACAAAAATAGCAAAATTATAAACATATAAGAATGCTGTATGACCTATCAAAGGCCTTCCTTTGCCTGCCTTATCTTCAGGTACTAGACTTAAATAAAAGCCTAGAAACATAAATGCCAAAGTACTATAGGGTATAACAGTACATTAAACTAACTATCACTAGAATACCTAAATCTTAAAATATTAAGAATACCAAGGGTGTGGACCTATTGTATCTCTAACATATTTCTGGAGGGAAGACAAAATGTCCAAGTTAATTTAAAACAGTTTGACAATTTTTTAAAAAGTCAACCATGTGTCCACTAACTCTATTTATGTGGGTGTATTTCTGTACTCTGTTCCAAATAGATCAAATTATAGATCTATTTGTCTAATATTTCACTGATACCACACTGTCTTGATTACTGTAGCTTTATAGTCTTTAAGTCAGATAATGTCAGTCTTCCAACTTTGTTCTTCTCCAGGATTGTGTTGGCTGTTCTGGGTCTTTTGCCTTTCTACATAAACTTGTGAACCAGTTTTTTGATAGCTACAAAACAATTTGAAATTTTTATTGTGATTTTACTGAATATATAAATGAAGTTGGGAGAACTAACATCTTAACATTATTGAGTATTCCTATCTATGAACGTGGAATATTTTTTATTTAGTTAGCTCTTTTATTTCTTTCATCAGAATTTTGTAGTTTTCCAGACACACATACACATGCACACACTCACACAAACATACAGACACACATGTATAGATATATGTTTATATATATATATATATATATATATATATATATATATATATATATAGCTCCAAGTTTAGATAGATAGATAGATAGATGATAGTTTTATTCATGAATATTTCCTTTGAGGGAAATGCTAATGTAAATGATATTGTGTTGTAAATTTAAAATTCTACTATGGTAAGCTGATTTTTGTAAAAGAAGCAAAGACAATATAATGAAGGAAGGAAAGGCCATATTTTCGACAAATGGTGTTGAAACAACTGGACATCCAGATATAAAAGATAAATATAAACAAAGACTTTACACCTTTCACAAGAAAAAATCTCAGAATAAATCACAGACCTAAATGTAAAATACAAAATTATAAAACTTTTAGAAGATAATATAGAAAAAAATGTAGATGACCTTGAATTTAGCAATGACTTTTTAGCTATTATACCCAAGGCATGATTCATTAAAAAATTGATAAACTGGTTTTAGTTAAAATTAAAAATTTCTGCTTCACAAAATTATCTGTCAAAAGGATTAAAAGAAAAGCCACAGACTTGGAAAAAATTGTTCAAGAGACATATCTAATAAAAGACTATTACCTAAAATATACAAAGAACACTTGAAACTCAAGTATAAGAAAACAAACAACCCTAATGAAAAATGGATCAAAGTTCTGAACAGACACCTCAAAAAAATAAGATATTCAGATCAAAGATAAGCATATCAAATGGTGCTCCATATCATATGTAATCAGGGAAGTACAAATTAAAACAACAATGAGATAGCACTACACACTTATTAGAATACCCAGATTCCAGAACACTGACAACATCAAATGCTGGAGAGGACGTAAAACAACAGAAACTCTCATTCATTGCTGATTGGATTGCCAAATGGTACAGCCACTTTGGAAGACAGTTTGGCATCTTCTTATAAAACCAAATGTTCTCTTACCACATAATCCATAAACTACACATCTTGATATTTATTCAAAGGATTACAAAGCTTATATCCACACCAAAACCTGCACACAGATGTTTATAGCAACTTTATTTATAATTGTTTAAAGCTGAAAGTAATTCATATGCCCTTCAATAGATACATGATTAAATAAACTGTGGGACATGCAGACAATTGAATATTATTCAGTTCAAAAAATAAATAGGATATGAAACTATGAAAAGACATGGAGAAAATTTATGCATATTACTAAGTAAAAGTAGTCAATCTGAAGAGACTATGATTCCAACAATATGATATTATAGAAAAGGCAAAACTATGGGGACAGTAAAAAGATCAGTATTTATCAGGGTATAAGGAAGAGGAAGAAAGAGATAGGCAGAAGAAAGATTTTTAAGTCAAACTACTCTGTACAATACCATAATTGTCAATACGTGTTATTATACATTTTTCCAAACCCATAGAATGTACTATACCAAAAGTGAACCCTAATGTAAATTATAGACTCTGAATTATAATGATGTGTCAAAGCAGGTTTAACAATTGTAACAAATGTACCACTTTGGTGGGGGATGTAGACATGGGGAGGATATGCATGTGTCAGAGCCAAGAGTATTTTGGAAATCTGTGTACCTTTCACTCAATTTTACTGTGAATCTAAAAATGTTCTTTAAAATTATAATTAAAAAATTAACAATACACTTATATATATTAGTGTTCTCCAGAGAAGTGGAACCAAAAGGGTGTATCTATCTATAGGTGGATGGAGATTTATTGTGGAAATAGGTTTAAATAATTACAGACGCTAATAAGTTCCACTGTCTTCTCTCTGCGAACTGTAGAACCAGGAAATCTGATAATGCATTTTAATCTCAGTCAAAAGACCTGAGAACCAAGGGAGCTGATGATGTAATTCTGAATCTGAGTCTGCAGGCCTGAGAACCACGGAGTACATACTGATGTAAGTCCAGGAGTTTGAAGGCTGGAAAACCAGGAGCTCTGATGTCTGAAGGTAAAAGAAAATAGATGCTCCAGCTCAATGAGATCGAGAAAGAGAAAGAGCGAGAGAGTTTGTTCTTCTTCTGTTTTTTTTTGTTTTTGTTTTTGTTTTTCAATTTGAGACCTCAATGGATTTGATGATCTCTGCCCATATTAGTGAGGCAATCTTCTTTACTCAGTCTACTGATTCAAATGCTAATTTATCCTGGAAACAACCTAACAGACACACTTAGAAATCATGTTTTACCATATTTCTGGATATCCCTTAGCCCAGACAACTTGACATATAAAATTAACAATCACACTATATAATCCAGCAATTCCATTCCTAGATGTTTACCAAGAGGAGTGAAAGCATATAATTAAGGTGTGCATCTAAATGTTCTTAGCAACTTTATTCATAACAGTCACAAAATGGAAACAATTCAAATGTCAATCGACTGGTAAATAGACAAATAAAATGTGGTAAATGTGTACACGGGAAGGTTACTTAGCAATCAAAGGGCACAAGCTTCTAACAACTTTTGGTACTGGGTCATATAGGATGCTGCTATAACAAATGCCAAAAATGTGGATGTTACTTTGAATTTGCATAATGTATAGAGACTAGAAGTTTGAAGCACTTGATAGAGAAAGACTATATTGCCTTGAGGAGACTTTTGTTTGAAATATGAATGCTAAGGTGATACTGTTGAGGGCTGGAGAGAAGTGAGGTGAGCTGTAAAGGAAGCTATGATCATCTTAGAGAATACGTATCTTGTCATGAACAGAATCTCGCTAGATAATGAACATTAACAACACTTTTGATAAGGCCTCAGGCAGAAATGAAAAGCAGTAGAGAAAAAAGGTAATAATTGTTACAAAAGTGGCAGAAAACTTGACTGAATTAGTCTATTGTTCTGTATAAATTAGAAATTATAAGCAATTAACTTGTGTATTTGGCTGAGGGCATTTCCAAGCACAGCAAGAAAGGTACAGCATGGTTTCTTCTATCTGCTTATAGTAAAATGCTAGCAGAAAGAGATAAATTGAGGAATAAAATGCTAAGCAAACAGGGCCAAGAGTGAGGCTGAACAAGCTTTTGATAAAAAGATTAGGCAAGACGCTTATGGATCCAATCAAATATCTCAGCAGAAACGCTCCCAGTATGGACTGAAGAAGGCAGAACGTTGAACCACAGATAACTTTTCTCAGGTCCTAAAAACTAAGGGAATTTTTCATTCTGTGTTGCAGACTACTTCAGACTAGTAATCTCTTTATTCTGACTATTTTGTCTCTTTCAGATTGGAAATTTCTATTCCCTGTCCTATCACTATATTTTGGAAGCCGATAACATGTTTCCTAGTTTCACAAATTTGTCAACATGGATACATTTTTCCATGGATGGACCACACCCAGAGACTTATCCATACTGATTTTGAGTGACATTTAGATGAGATTGTGGGCTAAATGGGTTAAGATTCTGGGGATGTTGGGATGAAGTGAATGCATTTTGCACATGGAATAGATTGAATTTGGGGGATCCAAAGGTAAGACTATACCAAGTCTGGTTAGTGCCCCTCCTCGAAAATCATGTCCTTCCCAGAAAGTCAGAATGTAATCTTATTTAGAAATATGATCACTGCAGATGTAGTCAATATTAGGTCATACAGTGTAATGTGATCTTTTAATTTAATATGATTGTTGTCCTTATAAGGAAAGTAGAAGTCAAAGAGAAGGATAATACCATGCATAAATGAAGGCAGAGATGAGAATGATGCATCTACCAGCCAAGGAACATCAAGTATTGCTTCACCAGAAGCTAAGAAGAACTAAGGAAAGATCTTTTCCTAGGCTTTTCAGAGAGAACAGGAACCTGTCAACACCTTGATTTTAGACTTCTAGCCTTTAGAACTATGAAACAATACATTTCTGATGCTTTAAGCAACCCAGCTTGTGATCATGGGCAGCTTAAACCACCAAAATGTATTGTCATGGCAGCCCTAGTGAAGTCATATATCAATCTCTTCCAATCAGACAGATTTGGAACGAATTTTTTTTTTCTTTTTTTTGAGATGAAGTCTTGCTCTGTCACCCAGGCTGGAGTGCAGAGGCACAATCTTGGCTCACTGCAACCTCCGACTCCCAGGTTCAAGTAAGTCTCCTGCCTCAGCCTCCTGCATAGCTGGGACTACAGACACACACCACCATGTCCGGCTAATGTTTGTATTATTAGTAAAGATGAGGTTTCACTATATTGGCTTGGCAGTTCTCAAACCCCGGACTCCCAAAGTGCCAGGACTACAGGCATGAGTCACTGTGCCTGGCCTGGAACTAAAAATTTTTAAAACCACACATGCCCATTTACCATAACAAAATTTAAAAAATTGAAATTTTAGTTTTCAAGTGATAAAACAACAAAGAAATAATGCTTTCTCTGAAGGAAGGTACTATAGATAAGAGGTTTAATAATTGAGCACAGATTAAGTTACAGAAAACATGAATTTAACAATAAAAGTTATTGTACACATTATCTATGTATCTATGCGTGATGTTACAAATATGTATGTGGATAAAAGATCCATTAAACTATGAAATTGGTTTATAGAGTTGAACAAAGCAGAGTATGAGAAGTTTATTGATGTTTTTTATTCCACATTGTAATTAGCCTTTAGAAAACTTCTCATGTGGTGTTTCAGTGTAGTATTGTAGAATAATACCCATAGTCCGATAATCTATGAACATTCTCTTTACCAGGTACATATCTATGTAAGCAGACTTTCTTCACATCCTTCAGCCACCGTAACACAATGCTGTGAATTGAATGGAGAAGCAGATCTTAGAATCTACCTGTCTTCAGTAAGCCAGATATTACAGATATTTGCAAGAAAGAAAAGCAATGCTATATTGTTCATTACATTTTTTATTTTCTAAAATAAAGTTATAAAATACTATCTCAGTTACACTGTAATGGGTTTGTTATTATACTTAAATTTAAAATGAGCATGATAAAGCATAAAGAAGTTATTACTTGTCATCTTTTAACAACAGTCCGTTGGATTATGTAAATGTAATATTTCTGAGTTGTTACCAATAGATAAGAAATAACAAGTAATAACTTCTTCATGCTTCATCCTGTCCTTCCCAAAGAATCCATCTACATCTACTCCACACTTCTATCTTCCACTCTCTCGTATGTTCCTAATTACATGCAAAGTTACACATATCAACATTTTCCCCAGCATTCCCTGACTATTCTTGCCTCACTCCATCAAGTATCCCTATCTTTTACACCTATAATTTATCCCTTTTTCTTTTTTATTGTGGTAAGAACACATCATGAGACCTACCCTCTTAACTTTAAGTCCACAGTAAAGTATTGTTTACTATAGACAACACGTTACACAGCAGAACTCCAGAACATGTTCATCTTGTACAACTGAATCTTTGTTTTCATTCTCAAAGCTTATTATCATGCACAAGTCATACTTATTATTTAACGAAACAATGCAAAAAGCTTCTCTTGATTTATTGCCCTATAAGAAGCTTATTTTGAGGGTATGAATGGAAGAGATTTATCATATCTTAAGGCTAGGGTGAAGACTAGAGTGAAAAATGTGTATCACAGAGAGGAATATATGATGCAATAGTGGCTTGAAATATAAACAAGAAGAAAACCATAAGCCCAAATCTTGTTATTTTCAACTTTGCCTTACTGGAATGTTTGGATTTTCTGAAATTATCACTTTTATGATCATATAACTTCTTAAATATAAAAAGGCAAACATTTTAGAATTTCCTCAAGTTTAAGTTCTAGTAAGATAAAGAACAATAGACATAACTCAGAGAAACAGAAGTACTTTAGAATCCTCAATAATTTAATTAGTTTAAAGGGATCCTTGTGAGTCACTGAATTAAACAATACATAGAGAGGAATACACCTGGATAGTGAGTACCTGGGAACATGTTTTATTACTATTTATTTTCAAACTTTATATTTGGAAATACTTATAGACTTATAAGAATTTGCAAATAAAAGTACTGATAAGTGTCATGTACCCTTTACCTAGTTTATGTCAATAGTTACATCTTATGAAAATGGGAAATAAGAATGAATACATTTGTATAACCACCATGGCATTCAAGATACAGACTATTTGGTTCCCATACAAATCTCACAGATGGTGGATCTAATTATAAGTACTTTATTAATAACTTCCATTTGTTGAATTTATTCCATTACTATTTCATATATTATTTAAGAATAAACTAATTAATGAAAGGCTTTTCTTAATGTCTTAAAATTTAAAAAGTCTGGATTGTATGTAACAACATAAGTATCCTAAGGTTTAGTAAGATGAAATGATAGACTGCAGATATTATCACACCTTGATTATATTCAAATGACAGGGAAATGTCAAAGCTGAACAGGAATTTACTATAAAAAGTTATCTGTGGTCTAGTTTAACATGTTTCATTTTAGATTCAGAATGTGTGTCTGAAACTATGTATACCATACTCTGTCTCCTTCTCAAAGCAGAGATATAACTGACTTTCCTCCCGTTCCAAGTGTTCCATAAAATCTTTCACAGATGCAAACATTCTCAGCTATCCTCTGATAAATTACTTTCAGTGTCAAGAAACTCACTATTTTTTGAGAAAGCCAAATTTGGTAAATTTTTCTTACTGTTCTTCCATATATTGATCTAAAAATCTGTTTCAGTAATACTTCCACTTTTGGAACTAGTTTTTCCTTCTGGAGTCGGAGTAAGTAGTCCTGTATCTTATCCCTCAAATATTTTTTAGTAACTTAAAATCTTATCTCTTTAAGACTTTACTTCAGGCTAAAATATCCCCATATCAACTGTCTTTATGTAAACTGACTGTCAGACTCCTAGACATTTCATTTGTCTTTCTTTGGAAATGTGTCAGTTTGTTAATAAACTTGTTAAACAGTGGCAGCCCCAATAAAGCACATTTTTTAAGACTTGGTCTAACTTGTACAGAATATGTCAAAGTGTATAATACAGCAACATCAAGCCTTGAAGTGTCTTAAAAATAACCCCTTAATTTCGACTATGTTATAATAGGAACAAATTTATTGGTGGCATATAAGTAAATAATTGCAATTTGGGAACTTTCTTTTTATAAAACAAAAAGCTAAATTATTGCAGGGGTATTACTTCCATACTTATAGTTTTATTGTATCAATATTAAATTATTCCTCCTTAGTACAAAAGGTAAAGATAAATTTATTTTCTTCCTGCAAAACCAAATTTTACTTTCTCACCTTTCTGACTGAAATGCTGCATATAGCTCTAGAGCTTCTTAATCTATTTATTTTATCTCTGTCTTCTTACAAATCACCTGAGTTCATGCTATGACACTGAGAAAACTTCATTTTGGTGAAGGGTTTTAGATGAAACAGTAGAAACAATTTCTGAGAGTTTCCAGTGTTACTCATACAGGTGAATTCATAATCCATGGGGGTGACAGCAAAAATTACAACCACTGGCACTATTCTAACCAACATGCCTGTGTTAGTATGTTTGCATTGCTATAAAGGAATACCTAAGATTGTGTAATAAATAAAGAAAAGAAGTTTATTTGGCTCATGGTTCTGCAGGCTATACAAAAAGCATAGTACAGAAATCTGCTTCCTGAGTTGAGTCCTCAGGAAGTTTACAATCATGGTGGAAAGTGAAGGGGAGTCTTTATGTCACATCACAAGAGAGGGAGCAAAAGGGTGAGAAGGAGAAGTGCCAAGCTCTTTAAAACAATCAGATTTCATGCAAACTCATACAATGAGAAGTCACTTATCACCATGAGGACAGCACAAAGCCATTCATGAAAGATCTGCTCCAATGACCCAAACATCTCCCACTAGTCCCCACCTCCATCATTGGGGATCACATTTCAACATGAGATTTGGAGAAGATATACATCCAAAGGATACATATATCAATGTCAAACAACTTTAGAGACACCCAGTTGTAAATTAGGACTATCATTGTATAAGGTACTTAATTCTATTTCTTGGAATTCTAGAGTTAAAAGAAATCTGAAGAGATCAGCTAATTTCTGCAGCTTTCATATAGATAATCTGCTAACCATACCAGGGCAGAAGAACATTCATTCTACTATCTCTTCAAAGTTTTCAAGAAAGTCATCCAGAAATTCTTTCATCCTTAGTTTAGTTTGCACTTGGCCTTTTGCCTAGAATAAAAAGTGTTCAACACCCCTTACAAAAAAACAAACCATCGGATTCCAGGAAAATAGCGGTGCTGGTGGTCGCATAGTTTTTAGATCATCCTGAATCCCATAGATAAACTTCCAAATTATCAGTAAGAGATAACTTAGGAAATATTATTCCTAGGGCTTCTTACTAAATAATTTACAAGAGAACAAGTTTCTGGCAATCAAAATAAGCAGACACATTAAGACCGATGGTGAAAACTAAATATATACAAAATGAGAGTTAAAAGGAAACAACTGTAGTACAATATGGCTATGTTCTCTGAAAATATAGATATAGTACAATTTTAATAGAATAATGTTGCAGATAGCATTTGAGTTTTTATCCCTTATTTTACAGTAGTTGCAATTAATAGTAGTAGAAATAGCATTGTTATTATGAGACAGCTTAACGAGTAGTGTGGGATAAAGCAAATGAGCAAATACAGGTTATTATATTTCTATCACCACTGTGTCTTGAAGACCCAGAATTCTTGATAGGAAATAAAGGAGTTAGAGGTTTAATGCAGAAAAAAATGAGTTTAACAGTCCTCAATTTAAATTTAAAACAAGAACTTAAAATTATAGATTATAAATTCAAGAAAAAAATGTTACTTGTGGAGGATAGGGAACTAATTCATTATCTTGAAAACTTGTTAAATACATTTTTAAAAATAATTACCTTGTTTCCATTTATATATTATCTGTGCCAGTGAATAAACAAGTATTACATGGGTGGATGTGTCTCTGTGTAAAACAATTCCAGTTAATAAATTTAAAACATAGATTATAACATTTTATACCCATTAATGAATAAAAGAATGGAATTGAATGTTCTATACTTCTTAGTTAGAAGTATTATATGACCACTTATAGCCTTGCCAAAGGAATCAGATCTAAATGTGATGAAGCCTGTGAATCCAGCTCCAATTTGTAGAAAACACAACGATTAGAGGAAACTTTTGAACTGGTCCACAATTTTGAATTAAGCAAAATCCAGGTGAAATGGTCTGTCTTTCAGCACATATTTTAAGAGGAAAAGAAAGAGATGGATGGGGAACTTGAGTGATGTAAGTGCGAGGAAATGAAAGCAATATATTTTTCTAAAAGTCAAGATAATGACTACTTTTCGGAGGGAAGAAAGGAGAGGCTTATGATTTGGACAAGGTACCTGAAGGAGCTTCTTGAGTGGCTGACAGAAGTTATATTTTTTAACCTGGCTGGTGCTTACAATGGTGTTTGCCTCATAATAAGGTAAGCTATACATTTGTTTCATGTAATATTCTGCATCTATATTTTATATTTACAATATAAAAATCTAAGGCAATAGAATCCTTATATTTTTTGAGAATTCTCTCTTTTTCTTTTCTGTTTAACAATCCTAATGGTTGTAATGTATGTTTATGAAAGCTGATTTTCCACTCATTATATTTTCTGGTTCTTCTTACAATTCCTGGATTCTTTCACATCAATTTTGAAATATGGAGATTACAACTGTTTATGTTTATAGTTCAGCTAATAGAAATACAACAGGAGAAGAAATTCTCCACCTATCCCTACATACTTTTTCTACTACCTGCTTCAGAGGTGTTCAAGTGAGATTTATAGTGCATGCTGATTCACAAATCACTGATAGTTCACAAAGAGATGAGTACAGAAGTTGAGAGTGAGTCTTTAGAAATTACAGCCATTTGACAGAATTATGTTACACCTGTCAATCTTTTAAGATATTTGGGTTTATATTTTGAATGTTTTTGCAACTTTTTGCTCTAGGTTTTTAGGGTTATGTCAAAAGGATCCAGAAGTCAATATTTTTTCAATAATTCATTTTATTACATTTTACAAATGTACTTTTACACAATAGGTTGCCAATAAAAACACCCTGTTTTTTTTCATTACAGATAATTGAGAAGCACTACTTTAAAGGATCTACTTATGTGGCATTTATTTCTACTATGCCAGGCTTGAGAGAATTCAAATGGTTCTTTATTTGCCCCAGAGAAAGGCTGTCTTGGCCTATTTGTGCTGCCTGTAACAAAATACTTGAGACTAGGTAATTTATAAAGAAAAGAAATTTAGTTTCTTGCAGTTCTGTAGGCCAGGAAATCTGAGATCAAAGTGTCAGCAGGTTTGTTGTCTGATGAAGAATGTTCTCTGCTTTTAAGATGTTGCCTTGTTGCTGCACCCTCCAGAGGGAACACACACACTGTCCTCACATGGCAGAAGAAATGGAAGGCCAAAAAGCAACCAAGCTAGTTTTCTCCAGCCCTTTTATAAAGCACTAATTCATTCATGACGGCAGAGTCCTCACGGTTAACATTTTCAAAAAGGCACTACCTCGTAATACTACCACATGAGGATTAAGTTTCAATATGAATTTTGGAGAAAACACCTTCAACCATAGCAAAGGCAAGTATCTGTCTTATCTTTTTGCAATCTAATCATAACTATGCCGGGAAAATTAAGAGGCATTCCTTGTCAATTTCTATTTAAAGAAAAATACATTAGTTTGGATGATTTAAACACTGCAATATCTGAAAAAGAATAAGAATTCTCAAAATATGTCATGATGAAATTAACACACTCTTAGTTCCATGGCTGTTTAAATGTTTTTAATATACATACTGGCAGTACTTATACAGGAGAAAGAAAGACAAGAAAGCCATTTTTATGATAACATTAATATAATGCCTCTAGCGATTTTAAATTTTTTTATTCTGATTTAAAAGAAAAACATTTCATTGCACAAACAGAGGAATACACAAAATAACTAAGGAAAAAATTAATATTATATAAACATGACCCTTAATGGTAATCACTCTTACTACATTTTGTGCATGTACTTCCAATCTCAATCTCAATCTCTCTCACCCATCTATCTCCACAGAAACACACACACAAACACACACACACACACCCCACATAAATATACATATAAAATCCACACGTATCATTTTTTTAAATATGAAGATTTTTTTCAAAAAATAATTTCTTGTTCCTAATAGGCAGCTGTTCTTTAATTATTTATCCTTTTCACAGTCTCAGTTTTCACCAAGTGACTTTACTTGCATAAAAGCCTTGTTAAGACATGCCAACTTTATTAAAAATTTTGTAGAAGAGCTTGGAGAGAGAATTTATATCACATCCTTAAATTTCCCTGGCTCCCCGACTATTATACCCAATGATCATTCACATAGAGAAAACAGTATAAAATTTATTTCAGATGTTGTTGGTTTTTAAAGTTTCTTCTTGGTCAAACTCAGAACAGGCATATGTGATTTTTCTTCCTATACTTCCTTACTAGCTCATTTCTACCCCTCTAGGATTTTTCCCAACAGAATTTCACCTGCTGTACCATGTGCTTTGCAGGATAATTCAATTATGTCTTGCCTGCTACCAAAGTTTCCATGATCATTTCCATCAAGGTGCTCAGCGAAGCAAGAGGTCCTTCAGCAAACAGGATTCAGCATTTTCCAAAAGGCAATACGGTTTAGAAATAATGTTTATTATTATGCTTTTTTTCACTGAGAATCTTAGCCTCTCCACAGATTCTGATATAGTTTTGACCACATTATGCCAAATTCCTGATTATTTCAGTCTTAAATTAATTAATAATTAAATAAGAATTGATTTACTTATTTAGTAATTAAATAATAAATTGATATTCTTAAATATTACTTGTCTTTAAATAAATTTAAATTTTATTCCAGTCTTTAATTTCAGTACCATAATTTATTTAACTAAATTCTCATAGTAGGCAACTTTTTAATAAATCACTTTATTTTGAAATAGTTTGCACTGAACATACCTTAGAAAAAATCTTGGGGAATATCTCTGATTATTTTTCTAATTGAATTTCAAGGTCAAAATATTATTAAGGATTGGGTGCAGTGGCTCTCTCGCCTTCAATCCTAGCACTTTGGGAAGCTGAGGCAGGAGGATCACATAAGGCTACTAGTTTGAGACCAGCCTGGTCAACATGAAAAAGATCCATCTCTACTAAAAGTATAAAAATTCGCCGGGTGGGGTGGTGCACATCCGTAATCCCAGCTACTTGGGAGGCTTGAACCCCAGAGGCGGATGTTGCAGTGAGCAAAGATTACACCACCCCACTTCAGCCTGGTTGACAGAGTGAGACTGTGTTTAAAAAAAAAATACATATACATATATAAACTTTGAGGGCTTCTTATTTCTGTATTACCATTAGCAGCATATATGAGTAATTATTATTCTGTAACGTTGCCAATAATAGGCATATTTATTTAAAAACACTTTGTTAATTTTATAGATAAAAAGTTTTATTTCTATCTGCATTTATATGATTAACAGTGAAGTTCCATTTTTCAACTGTTGTTCAACAAATTTTAATTTAGTTCCTTTTACATAGCAGTCTTTCTCTTGTTGCTGGGGATACAGAAAGAAATATAATATCCCTGCTCCAAGCTTATTGCTACTTATATTGCCTTTTGAAAAAAAAAATACCTGTTCCTATTCTTTGGCCTTTGGAGGTTTAACTATTTTTTTCTACTCGTGTGTAAGATTTCTGTTTATATTAAGGGCATCAACTCATTATACACCATAAAAGTTGCAAGTATTTCCTTCACCCTGCAGGTTTCTTTTTATGAAGGCAGACATTTTTGTTATATAATTAGAAACTATTTTAATATCTACTTAGTCAAATGTGTTGGTCTTCTTCCTTTGCTTTTATGCTTAGCAGTAAATGTAAGCAGACATTTATATTCCAGATTAATAAATGATTTGCTCATTCCCTCACTGTCTTTTAAATTTGATCTACTTAAGTTTCATTTTTACATTTAGGATTTTTTTATTTGTGATTTTCTAAACATTGGTTTATGATGTTTGGCCCAAACTCACTCTCAGATTTACTTATCCTGTTTCCATTTTGTGATCACCATCCTGAATTGTGTTCTATTTACTCTTCTGGACGTTGTTGCGCCAGTCTTCTATGAGTTAAAGAAAGTAGCTGAGGAATTATCTCAGAAAGCAAATCACACGACATAGAGATAGAAATGATAAGAGGAAAATAAACATCTTAGAATATCAATTCAAGAGATGTAGCTGAAAATAATGGAACAAATAATATCCCAGAGCTGCTGTGAGATTTAAATTGTTAAATTGAAAGAGTCTGTGGCATGATATTCAGAATGACTGGAAGAAAAGCACATAGAGAAACTTGCTAACAAAATTTTATGAACATTGAGAATAAAATGAAGATCCTAAAAGTTTCCACAGTTTAAAATAAATAAATGAAAGAAACATCCAAAGGAATATAAATGAGGCTTACTGAAGATTTCTCCTCCACAATGCTAGATGCTAGAAGACTCTGGAGCAACGCCTTCAAACTTCTGAGGGAAAATTCTCTTATAAAATTCTATAAGCAGCCAAACTATCAACTCAGTGTTATGGTAGCCTTGCTTTGTCCTCATTCTGTAAACGGGGATTCCAAAAGATCATTTATAACTAATGTGATAAGACATGGAAAGCATGACATTGTAGAGGGCAATCAGGATGTGGAAATCAAACAATGTGAACAATAATTCAAACAATAGTGAATATTTCACCTGGAAAACAGAAGATACAAGAAGGGCATGATATCTGTTCCAAGTAGTAGAAAGCCTTTCAATTGATGATATGCTTTTACTTTTTCTTCCATGGCCATTTATTTCCTACACTTAGAAACACTATTCTCATTTCTGAGTGCATGTTCTCATGATTTAGCGTGCTTTGGTGCCAAGGATGCTGAATCAAAGTATTTTGACAGCTTTTCATTTTATTTTGCATTAATTCAGAGAAAGATTATAGAATTTAAAAGTTAGTAATCAAACTTATACCAATTTGCTTGGGACTTTCTTGCTTTTAACACTGAAAGTTCTGTGTCCCCAGGACCCATTCAGCCCTGGACAAACTTAGATGCTTGGTTACTCTATTAATAGTAAAAATTATAAATGTATGACTACATAATAATAACAATTGTTTAAAAAAGCAGTGATCTCTCTTGTGAAAGAAGGTGTTTTCTACACTGGACGAATATGAGTGGGACTACAGTCCAGTCCAGATTATGATTAGACACTTTTATCTTCATGTGGATGCCAGTTTCTTCAAGCATTGCTCATGGTCTTGGGAGCTTATATAAAATCCCTAATTCTGGGTGTATCTGAGACCTGCTCAACCAATGCCTCAAGAAATAAGGCCTGAAATTTTACATTCCAATAAGTTGCTTATGTTAGTCTGATAAACACTAAGTCTTGAAAATCATAGTTCTACACTGAAACTATAATGGGAGAAACCAACGCAATTACAATAATGTAATCATATTGATAATAAATGTGCAATAATTTTCTTGAGGAAATGAGAGAAAAAAGGAAGAAATAAATTGTATTTTGGCCTATAGATAATGCTAAACATTTTTTTTTGTCTTTACAATGTACAGTACTAGATAGTACATGTATAGTTTCAGCAAGGATCTGAGATTTGCTAAGATCAAGTGATTAGCCCTAAAATAATTGAAAATTTCATTTTAGAAGTCTTAAAATTTGAGGATTCATCATAAATAAAATTATGAAAAGATGTTCTAAAATATATTAGAGAAGATATAAAGTAGCATGCACTACAAACATTTTAAACAGAAAGAAAACATTTATTGAAAGTCATTAAAATATATTTTTAAATATAAGACTAAGCATATGTAAAAAATAGAGATTGAGAAAATTCAGCAATGTAAAAATTTGAAAATTAAAAAGATATGTCGTTGGGAGATTTTCAGCTCTAAAATGATGGTTAGAAGCAAGCTGATTTCACTCTCCCCAACACACAAATATATATATATATACACACACACACACACACACACACACACACACACACATATATACATATATGTATTCTACTCTCAATGTCTATATGTGTGTGTGTATGTGTGTATGTATACATCACTGAGATATATGTATGTATACAATGTATGTATGTATACATCACTGAGATTATCACCAGCAATATCTACATTATCCCAGAACTAAAATAGGAGAAGAGGAGAAGAAGACAGTTTTCAGGGCTACACAGAACTGGAAAAATTCTATGCAGATGGTAAGATAATTGAACTTAAATATCCATGATGCCCCTCCCTACAATCTGCTCAGTACCAAGTATGTGGAAAATTTCTCCCCAACACAGTTTTTATACTAGAAAAATTGAGATCACGGTGGACAAACACCTTCCACACTATCTTGGATTCACTCACAGAAGACCTGGCCCTGTCTCAACCCATAGGAAGCATCATGAGTGTCTGAAGGGAGTCATTTATCTGAAGGGAGCCAGAGACAAATCAGAGAGGTGGAACTACCATCTCCATTCCTAGAAACTCTGCTCTGTAACTCAGCCAAAGGAGATGCCAAATGAGTGTAGCTGTTCAGCAGGACTATTCTGTAGAATCTTTATTCCACAGGTCCCCTGGACGTGAATCCCAGGCCAGCCTTCCTACAACACTGCGATGTTCTCATTGAGACCTCTACCATTCTGGAAAGGCAGCACTCTGTTTTCTAGAACTCACGCAAATCTGGGATTAAAGCACTATCTATTGCCAAAAGAGGGCATATCTATTGCCAAAAGAGGGCAATAATGTAGTGGTAGGTAGGGAAAAATAAAAAACGGTCTACCAGTGGTAAATTATTAAGTATCTTTAAGCAAACATATTCAATAAAAAACAATTCAGATAGAGAAGACTGGAATAAATACATACACAAACCCAGACATTTACAGCCAGCTCATTTTCAACAAAGGCACCAAAAAGATACTATGTGGGAAGGAAGGTCTCTTCAATAAATAGTGCTGGAAAAACTTGAAAAATACCTCTTAGAAATAAAAACATCAGCCCACAAAAAGTTCTAGTTGTTTTTTATGATGAGTACCTGCAAACGGACAAAACTGACCCTTTCCTCTAGTTGGTTTATTTATAGAAAAATAATCTCCCCTTAAGCATTTCTCATAGGGGATACAGATAAATTTTTGCTTGGGTAATATATGAATAATGATTAAGACAGGACTCAAACAATATTGGTAAATTCTCCCATAATAAATATTCAATTTTATAATTTTCTTTGGGTACACAATAGGGTACATATTTACAGGGTACATGAGGTGTTTTCATAAAGGCATACAAGGTCAAATTAGCATATTGTAAAGAAAGGGGTACAAATCCTCTCAAGCATTTATCTATTCAGTTACAAATAATCCAGTTATACTCCTTAAGTTATTTTAAAAATGTACAATTATTAGTAAAATTAAGTTATTATTGACTATAGTCACACTGTTGTGCCATCAAATAGTATGTCATGTTCATTCTTCCTATTTTTAATCCATTAACCATTCCCACCTCTCCCACTTCCCAGCCTCTGATAATCATTCTTCTACTCTCTGTAAGTTAAATTGTTTTGATTTTTAGATCCCACAAATAAGTGAGAAAGGACAATGTTCATCTTTCTGTGCTTGACTTATTTTACTTAACATAATGATCTCTAGTTCAGTTTCATCCACGTTGTTGCAAGTGACAGGATTTTATTGTTTTACAGCTGAATAGTACTTCATTGTTCATAGGTACCAGATTTTCTTTATCCATTCATCTGGTGATGGACATTTACCTTGCCTCAAAATCTTAGCTATTGTGAACAGTGCTGCAAAAAACATCAGAGGGCAGATAGCTCTTTGATACACTGGTTTCCTTTTTATCAGCACATACACAGCACTGGGATTGCTGAATCATATGGTACCCCAATTTTTAGTTTTTTTGAGCAGCATCCAAACTGTTCTCTACAGTGATTGTAGTAATTTACAATCCCACTAATAGTGTATGAGAATTCCCTTTCTTCACATCTTCGCAAGCATTTGTTATTGCTTACCTTTGGATGTAAGCCATTTTAACTGGGGTGAGATGATATTCATTGTAGTTTTGATTTGGATTTCTCTGATGATCAATGATGTTGGGTATCTTTTCATATGCCTGTTTGCTATTTATATATCTTCTTTTGACAATGCCTTTTCAAATCTTTTGCCCATTTTTGATTAGAGTATTTCATTTTTTCCTATAGAGTTATTTGAGTTCCGTATACATTCTTGTTATTGATTCTTTGTAAGATGGGTAGATTGCAAATAATTTCTCTTATTCTGTGGGTTGCCCCTTCACTTCATTGATAGTTTCCTTTGCTTTGCAGAAGCTTTGTAACTTGATGTGATCCCATCTTTCTTTTGCTTTGCAGAAGCTTTGTAACTTGATGTGATCCCTTTTGTTCATTTTTGCTTTGGTTGTCTGTGTTTGTGAAGTACTGCTCAAAAAAATTTTCCCCAGACTTATGTCCTGGAGAGTTTCACTAATATTGACTTGTAGTAGTTTCATAGTTTGAGGTCTTAAATTTAAGTCTTTAAGTCACTTTGATTTGACTTTCATGTATGGCAAGAGATAGGGGTCTAGTTTTATTCTTATTTTTTTTTAAATTTTATTTTTAATTTTTATGGGCACTGCATATGGATATCCCACTTTTCCAGCACCATTATTGAAGGTACTGACTTCTCCCCAGCATGCCTTCCTGGCACTTTTGTCAAAAATGAGTTCACTGTAAGTGTGTGGATTAGTTTCTGGGTTGTCTATTATGTTCCATTGGTCTATGTGTCTGTTTTTATAATAGTACCATGCTGTTTTGGTTACTATAGCTCTATAGAATATTTTGAAGTCAGTTAATAAGATTCCATCAGTTTTGTTCTTTATGCTTAGGGTAGCTATGGCTATTCTGGGTCTTTTGTGATTCCATATAAATTTTAACATTGTTTATATTTTTGTGAAAAATATCATTGGTATTTTGTTAGAGACTACATCGAATCTGCAGAATGTTTGGGGTAGTATGGACCTTTTAACAATTTTGATTATTTCAGTCCATGAACATTGAATATTTTCCCAATTTTGGTGTCCTCTTCAATTTCTTTCACCATTTTTTATAGTTTTTACTTTAGAGATTTTTCACTTGTTTAAGCTAATTGCTACATATTTAGTTTTATGTTTAGCTATTGTGAATAGGATTACATATTTTTTTCTTTTTCAGATTGCTCACTGTTGGCATATAGAGAAGCTACTAATTTTAGTATGTTGACTTTATATCCTTCAACTTTACTGAATGTGTTCATCAGTTCTAACAGTTTTCTTGTGGAGTCTAGGTTTTTCCAAATGTAAGATCAACCTAGGATATGCAACAAGGATAATTCCACTTCTTCCTTTCCAACTTCTATACCTGTTATATATTCCTCTAGTCTGATTGCTCTAGCTAGGACTTCCAATACTATGCTGAATAACAATGGTGAAAGTGGGCATGATTGTCATGTTTCAGATCCTAGAGGAAATACTTTCAATTTTTCCTCATTCACTGTGATACTAGCCGTGGATCTGCCACATATGGCTTTTATTATATTGAGGTGTGTTTCATCTATCCCCAATTTCTTAAAGGTTTTTATCATAAAGGAGGCTGAATTTTATCAAATACTTTTTCAGTATGAATTAACATGATGATATTGTTGTTGTCCTTCATTCTGCTGACATGATGTATAACATGAATTGATGTGCATATCTTCAACCAATCTTGCATTCCAGAGAAAAATTCCACTCGGTCATGATGAATGATCTTTTTAATGTATTGGTGAATTCATTTTCCAGTATTTTGGTTAGGATTTTTGCATCAGTATGGATCATAGCTATTGGCCTTCTGTTTTCTTTTTATTATTTATCTTTGTCTGGTTTAGAAACACTGGCCTTGTTGAATGAGTTTGGAAGCAGTCTTTCCTCCTCTAAGTTTCAGAATAGCTTTAGTAGGATTGCTATGAGTTCCTTAAATGTTTTGTAGAATTCAGCAATAAAACTATTGGAACACAGGATTTTCTATACTGAGAAAGTTTTTATTACAACTTTGATCTTGTTACTTGTTATGGTCTGTTCAGGTTTTGTATTTCTTCCTGGTTCAATCTTGGTAGGTTTGTATGTGTCTAGGAATTTATCCATTTCTTCTAGACGTTCCCAAATTATTGTCATATACTTGTTCATAGTAGCTATTAACGATCCTTTGATTTTCTGCAGTATCAAATGTCATGTCTCCTTTCTCATTTCTGATTTTATTTGGATTATTCCTGTTTTCTCTTAGTCTGGCTAAAATTTTGTACATTTTCTTTTAACTTTTCTAAAAACCAACTTTTTATTTCATTGATCTTTTGTCTTGTTTTCATCATTCAAGTTCATTTATTTCTGAACTGGTCTTTATTATTTCTTCTACTAATTTTGGGTTTGGCTTGCTGTTGGTTTTCTGGTTCTTAAAGATGCGTCATTATATTGCTTTCTTTAAGTTTTTTTCTCTGTTTTTTCTTTTTTAGAGACAGGGTCTTGCTATGTTGACCAGGCTGACCTAGAACTCCTGGCCTCAAGCAGTCTTCCCATCTCAGTCTCCCAAAATGTAAGGATTACAGGCACAAGCCACCATGTTCAGCTTCCTCTTTTTTCATATAGTCACTTAAGACTATAAATTTCTGTGTTAGTATTGCTTTTGCTATATCTCATAAGTTTAGTATGCTGTATTTACATTTTCATTCATTTTAAAATATTTCTAATTTTCTCTTAATTTCTCTATTGACCCACTGGTCATTCAGGAGCATATTTTTAAATTTCTATGTATTTGTATAATTTCAAAAATTCCTCGTTACTGATTTCCAGTTTATTCCATTGTGGTCAGTGAAGATTCTTGATATTATTTTTATTTTTTGAGTGTTTTAAAGACCTGTTTTATGATTTAACATACAATCTATCCATGAGAATAATCCATGTGCTGAAAAAAAGAATGTGCATTGTGCAGCCATTGGATGAAATGTTCTGTAAATATCTATTAGATTAATTTGGTCTATAATAAAAATGTTTCTTTGTTAATTTTCTGTCTGGAACATCTGTCCAATACTGAAAGTAAGGTTTTGAAGTCTACATCTATTGTTGTATCCATATCTGTGTTTCTCTTTAGCTTTAATAATGTCTGATTCATGTATCTGGGTGTTCTAGTGTTGGGTACATTTATGTATATATATATAAATATATATATATATATATTTAAAATTGTTATGTTCTCTTGCTAAACTGACTCTTTTATTATTATATAAGAACGTTCTTTGTCTCTTTTTATATTTTTTGTCTTGAAATCTATTGTGTGTAATGTAATTATAAGTACTCTTGCTCATTTTTAGTTTTAATTGACATTAAATAATTTTTTCTTCCTCTACTTTCAGCCTATGTGTGTCTTTATAGGTGACATGTGATTTTTATACACATCACCTGTAAAGACACACATAGGCTGAAAATAGATCAGAGAGTCATTTATTTTTTATCCACTCAGTCACTGTATGTCTTTTGATTGGACCATTTAGTTCATTTACATTGTTATTATTGATAAGTAAGGACTTATTTCTGCCATTTTTTTTTTAAGCATATTTTGTGGTGTTCTTTCTTTTACTCTTATCTTTCTTTAATGAGGATAGAATTCAGCCTTCATTAAAGGAAGGTGATATAATTTAGTTTATTGCTTTTAAAATTTTTTGTTTATTTATTGTATGTTTTTTGATTTCAGGTTACCACGAGGCTTGCAAACACTATCTTAAAATGCATCATTTTAACTAGATAAGTACGTAACACTGTTTGCATACAAAAAAAAGCTAAAAGAAAATTAATAACTTCATCCTCCCACTTTTAAACTTTTTATTGTTTCTGTTTATATTATTGTACTGTCTATGTTTTGAAAATTTTTTGTAGTTATAATTTTTAATTCATTCATCATTTACTCTTTCTAGTTAGGATAAGAGTCGTTTACTCACAACACTTACAGTGTCATAATATTTTGTGCTTTTCCTTATACTTACTATTACCAATGGATTTTGTACCTAAAGATGATTACTTACTGTTCATCAACATCATTTTCTTTCCGATCGAAGTACTCTGCTTAGCATTCCTTGTAGGACAGGTGTAGTGTTGATGAAATCTCTTAGTTTTCTTTGTCTGGGAAAGTCTATAGTTATTCCTCATGTTTGAAGGATATTTTTACTGTATATACTATTTTAGGGTAAAAGTATTTTTCTTTCAGTACTTAGTCATGGCACTCACTCTCTCCTGGCATTTAAGGTCAGCACTAAAAAGTCAACTGTCAATATATCCGAGGTCCATTTGTGTTACTTGCTTCTTTTCTCTTCTTGCTTTTCAGATTATTTCTTTATCCTTGATCTTTGGGAGTTAAATTATTAAGTATCTTGTGGTCTTTTTTTGTGTTAAGTATGATTGGTGTTCTGTAACTTCCTTGTATTCAGAAATGGATGTCTTTCTCTAGGTGTCGGAAGTTCTCTGTTATTACCTCAGAATAAACCTTCTGCCTCTATTTCTTTCTCTATTTTCTCTTTGAGACCAATAACTCTTAGATTTGCCCTTTTGAGGCTGTTTTCTAGATGCTATATGCATGCTTCATTGTTTTTTATTATTTTGTGTGTGTGTGTCTCCTTTGAATTTGCATTTTGAAATAACCTGTCTTTAAACTCAATAATTCTTTCTTCTGCTTGATCAGTTCCGCTTCTAAAGAACTCTGGTCTATTCTTCACTATGCCAATTAAATATTTCAGCTCCAGAAATTCTGCTTGATTCTTTTTAATTATTTCCATCTTTTATTAAATGTATCTCATAGAATTCTGAGTTCCTTCTCTGTGTTATCTTGAATTTCTTTGAGCTTCCTCACTTCAGATATTTTGAATTCTCCAGCTGAAAGGTAACATATCTCTGTTTCTCTGGTATTGGTCCGTAGTGCCTTATTTAGTTCACTTGGTGAAGTCACTTTATCCTGGATGGTGTTGATACCAGCAACAACAATCTTAAATGCCCAAACATGTATTTGGGCATTTAAGAGTTATTGTAATCTTCACTGTCTGCTTATTTGTACCCATCCTTCTTCAGAAGGCTTTCCAGATATTTGAAAGAACTGTGGTGTGGTGATCTAAGGTGTATCTGCTGCAGGGGGCACCCCAAACCCAGTAATGCTGTTGTTCTTGCAGATTCATAGAGGTACCACTTTGACAGTCTTGGACAAGATCCAGGAGAATTATCTGGATTATCAGGCAGAGACTATTTTTTTTTTCCTTTCTTTCAAATAATTAAAGTATCTCTCTGTTCTGACCCACCTAAAACTAAGGGTTAAGTGACACAAACACTCCCCTGGACACCACCACTATGACTACACTGAGCCAGACCTGAAGCCAGCACAGCACTGAGTCTAGTCCAATGCCTGCTGTAACCATTCCCTGGCTACTGCCTATGTTAGCTCACGGCCCCGGGGCTCTACAATCAGCAGGTGGCGAAACTAGGCAGGCCTGTGTTCTCTTCAGGGCAGTGAGAGTTCCCAGGTTACAGCTGGGTTCAGAGGTGCCACAGGGGGTCAGAAACTAGAGTCAAAAACCTTACAAATGTACCTGATGTTTTACTGTTCTGTGGCTGGGCTAGCACTAAAACCACATGATGCAGTCCTTCCAAATCTTCCTTCCCCATTTCAAAGTCAGAGAATACTTGTCCCACAGCCACCGCCACCATAGGTTATGGGAAGTTCTGCCCAACTACTTCCCATATTGACTTAAGGTCCAAAGGGTCTAAGGTCAGCTTGTGATAAATTCTGCCTGGCCTGTAGTTCGCCCTTCAGGGATGTGGGCTCCCCTGTTGCCCAAGGCAGGTCCAGAGATGCCATCTAAGAGTCAAGCCCTGAAATCAGGGGCCCTGAAAGCCTACTTGATGCTCTACCCTTCTCTGGACATACCGGTACTTGAGTTGCAAGACAAAGTCCCCTTTAATTTTCCCTCTGCTTTTCTCAAGCAGGTGGAATTTTACTCTGTAGCCACCACAGATGGCAATATTTGGAATCTCATATTAATCCAGCAAGTCAGAGGCTCACTGAAGGCCCTTGATGTAGTATTTGCACATTGCTGCTGATTGTTCAGGACCCAAGGGCTCCTGAGTTATCAGGTGATGAATGCTGCCAGAGCTAGGTTATTGCCTTCAAGGCAGAGAGTTCCTTTCTGACCCAGGTATGTCTAAAAATCTTGTGAGGGAGCCAGGGCCTGGAAAAGGGGCCTTACTACTGAACACTGCCTTATTTTCCTGTGGGTGAGCTGGTGTCTTGGATGTAAGAAAATGTTCCCTCCACTCTTCCCCCTCCTTCCCTCGAGCAGAAAGAAGGAGCCTTTTTTGGAGCCATGAGCTCTGAATCGTGGGGTTAGTGGAGTGATGATGCCAGCACTCCTTTAGCTGCTCCAGCTGGTGTCTCAGTATGTCATGTGTGCCCCCACCCATTCCACTGTCTCTGGGCCTAATTCAGCACTAGGACTCATCTAAGATTTGCAGACTTTATGGCCTAGATTTTCTTTCAAGTTTACTTGAAGACACAGAGTGCTGTATCACTCAGTGGTGAGGTTTGCAGGCACTCAAGTTCAGTCCACTGGGATTAGTGAGTCCCCTCTGGCTAGGGCTAGCTTAAATGATCTCTCTATGAGCAGGCATCAGCTGCATTTGGTCCAATTTTCTTTTCTGCTCTGATATGACAGCACTGAGTTCAATGCTTCACAATTTCTGTGTTTTTCCCTCCCTAACACCCCGAGAGGGTCTCTGCACCAGGCTGCCACTCTGTGGGGGGGGGGGGTGAAATGAGTGGAGGTGTGTGTGACATAAATGATTCAATATCATTTTTTTCGGGCTTCAGTGCCTCTTTCAGGAATACATAGTTGAAACCAGGCACTACGAGTGTTCACTTATTTTTAGTTCTTATGAGGGTGATTTTTTTTTTCATATAGATAGTTGTTAAATTGATGTCATTGTAGGAATAATGATTGGTGCTGCCTTCTATTCTGTCATCTTGCTCTGTCTCCTGTCATGGTTTCTTTTATACAGAATGGTGTATTCTATTTTATCAGAAAATGTCTATGAGCTTTCGTTGTTACACAAATCCTATGAACTGTTTGAGGCAGATATAGTAGTGAGCAAGACCGATTCATGCTTTCCCTCATTGAGTTTTCAGTCTATTGCAATAGAAAGAGGTAAAAGGTCACTAAAATTAAGTGATATGAATGGGGAAGAATAGATTCTTATGAGATCACATAACATAGCCACCTAAATCAACATGGTGAGGTTATTAGAAGCTTCCTGAGTAGTTAATATCTAAGCTAGTCACCTCTTGGTATCAGATATGATAGGTTGCCCAATCATGCAGGACTGACTTAGAGGAAGTCATTTAAACTACTGTGTCTAAGGATAGTTAGGGTGAGGGTATTTCTTTTTGCTTCTGATGCATAAATAAAAGCAAATTATGGTTTAAAATAATGAAACTTTATTTACTCATAATTCTGTAGGTTGACAATTTGAGCTGTATCCAGAAAAATCAGCTTATCTCTGCCCCTATGGTCTCCACTGGTCTTACATATAGGACTGATGCCTCATCTGGGTGACTGGAAAGTCTGTTACAACTGATATTGTTGGATAAGTATGCCTCTCTCTCTACATGATCACTCATCCTAAAAAAGGCTTACCATGATTTTCACATGGCAACAATGTTCCAACATAGTGAAAGTGAAAACTGCAAGCTTCTTGAAACCTTGCATAATCTCATCTTTTTCTCGTTCAATTGGTAAAAGAGAGTCAGAAGGCCAGCACAGATTCAAATTGTAGAAAATAGACTCAACTACTTACAGGAAGAGCTAAAAATGTTTGTTATTTGTGAGCTATTTCATTGAAAAAGAAGAAAATATTTATTCATAAACTTGTATTTGAATTTTTCAGTTTTCTCAAGGACAGTCAACTGACTTAAAAAGGCCTCAGGAAAGCTGTTGGTGCTGCTTGGCAATCTGACTTCAGTACCCTGATCTATACTCTCTTCCCCTCATCTGGATGACTGTTTCACACTTTCTCCTCACCCCGCAAATTTTCATATCTTCATTTCCAGTATTTTTCATCTGCTGATGATCTTGTTTCCTAATTTAGACACATAAACACACACACACACACACACACACACACATCATTCTAATGCCACTAGCCATTTACTCCAAATGACTGTACTATGTCTGCTGTAGTTGCACCTTTCACAATGTATAACATCTCTACTTTTATAAAAAGTAAAATATTCAACTTATGAATGATATCTTATTCTCTACTGCCTAATCAGGGACATTGGTCAATCCTCAGTCCTCATCTTAATCTATAAGCAGTATTTGTTAAAGTTGATTCATTCCTTCTCCAGGAACGTTTTTTTAAATTCAAAAAACCTTTCTCTTACTATGGTTTCATTTCTAGATTTTCATCATCTTTAGCTCAGTTTCCTTTACTGACTTTCCATTTCATTGCCAACGTCATGTTAAAATACAGTGGTATCACTCCTTGAACATTTTATTTTCTTGAAACCCACACATTGCTTTGGGGATCTCATACAGTCTCAGGTATTTAAATATTTTTTATACTTTGATAAACATCAAATGCATATATCCAATATATCTTCTTTCAAGATAAAATTCTTATATCTTTAGACTTACATATCATGCATGAATATCTGATAGATGCCTTAAACATAACATGTTTCTTTCCCCAAAACATGTTCTTTTTTTTTTCTTTTTTTTATTGCATTTTAGGTTTTGGGGTACATGTGATGAACATGCAAGATTGTTGCATAGGTACACACATGGCAGTGTGGTTTGCTGCCTTCCGTCCCCTCACCTGTATCTGTCATTTCTCCCCATGCTATCTCTTCCCACCTCCCCACCCCCCCGCCCCTCCCCCATTTCCCCCCAATGGACCCCAGTGTGTAGTGCTCCCCTCCCTGTGTCCATGTGTTCTCATTGTTCAACACCCGCCTATGAGTGAGAACATGCGGTGTTTGATTTTCTGCTCTTGTGTCAGTTTGCTGAGAATGATGGTTTCCAGGTCCTTTGTAGGGACATGGATGAACCTGGAAAACATGTTCTTAGTCTTTCCCTTAAACCTACTATTTTCATAGACTTACCTGTTTCAAAAAATGCCAATCCTATTTTCCCACTTGCTAAAAAGGAATTCTTAGAGGAAACCCTGACTACCTTTTCTCTCATACCTGTCACCTAATCAGTGAGAAAATTCTATTGACTATATCTTAAAAACGTATTCAGAATTCGTTGAATTTCTATCCCCTATATTACTAAAATTTTGGTCAAATAACCACAATTTATTACTTATATTTTTACATGAAATTTTTTTGAGTTTTTTTTTTTAAATTGCATTTTAAGTTTTGGGGTACATGTGAAGAACATGCAAGATTGTTGCATAGGTACACACGTGGCAGTGTGATGTGCTGCCTTCCTCCTCCTCACCTGTATCTGGCATTTCTCCCCATGCCATCCCCCCCAACTCTCCACCCCCTGCTGTCCCTCCCCCATTTCCCTCCAACAGACCCCAGTGTGTGATGCTCCCCTCCCTGTGTCCATGTGTTCTCATTGTTCAACACCCGCCTATGAGTGAGAACATGCGGTGTTTGATTTTCTGCTCCTGTGTCAGTTTGCTGAGAATTTTTTAATGACACAATCTGCTTCCACACTTGCTGCCCTTCAGTCTGTTCTTAATACAGAAGCCACAGTGATTCTTTACAAACGGAAGTTAGGACTTCTGACTTTGGCTGTTTATAGAAAGTTGGAAGGAGAATCATTCCCAAAGTAAAGAACACAAAATAAGACAGAAAATCTACAAAATCAAAACATTTCTTGAGCTCATCAGAAAACTGAAGTAAAACTAATGAAAAGAAAAGTATCTTCCAGGAAATATTAAAATCACGTTTGTTTACCAGGAGCAGAGCATGGAAGAAAGATAACACTGCTATAGGAATAGGGGAGAATATTTAAAATATATTGCTAAAGTCTTAGTGTAGGTTAGTATTACAGTACAAAAATTTTGGAAGCTGGAGATATGGGGTAGTTTGCAACCACGTCCTATCTCTTATCCATGAAACTTACAGTGCATGCGGCCTAGAATGGGATATTAGATAGAACTACCCTTATTGCAACAAGCCTGGAGAAAATAAATAGTGTCAGCTGAGGAAAGTCAAGACACCCTGCTTAGATCTTTATCCTCTATGTTTCTACAGAACATAAGTCTCAAGTCACTGTAGAAAGGATAGTAAAATCTGTCTCCCCTAAGACACATTTGAAGTTCCATTACTGGATAAAGGAAAGAAGAAAACAAAATAAACGTAAAAATTCTCTCTCTCTGCAAAGAGGTGCAGGAAATTATTTTGAGCTTAGACCATTACAAATCCACTTTTACTAAAAGAATGACAAAAACAGAACTCTGTTAAAGACATAAGGCAGAGTTTCACTGTCATAGATAATGAAAAATCATTGAGAAGATACCATTCTCAAAAATTAGGGACACAGGCCCACCTAGGTCTGACAATAAACCAGGATATCAGGGAAATCCCCAACAACTTCTGCCAGATATGCCAGCAAACACCGCATAACACACAATAACACACTACCTATGGGGGATTAAGCAAGAGTGCAGAGAGATCAGTGCTCTCTGAGGCTCTGGTTCACAAGTAAAGGCTGAAACTGTTGATGGAAATGGAAAAGTGAGAAGAAATTTTAAGTAACCAATTTCTACATCCTAAGCACAAAATAAAACAAGAGGCATTTAAAAAGTTTAGTGCATTATAGGTAAACAATAAAACAGAAATGTGGCTCTTCTTCTGACTAGATTGATTCAATCACATACAGTAAAGACTTTGTGACAACAGAAGCAACAGAAATGTCCAAATTTCCAAGCACAAATAATATTTACCTCTGAATTCACTGTTGTATACATAATGTCCAGCATTAATAAAAAAAATTGAGTCACATGGTAAGGAAAAAAATTTTAAGAAACAAAATAATCAGTAAGACATGTCTCTGATTTGGCTCAAAAATTGGCATTAGAAGAGAAGACTTTTAAAATAACTGATTAACAAGTTGAAGGCTATATATGGAATATAATTACAGCATACATAAACAGATGGGTAATTTCAGCAAAGAGATGTAAAATATCAAAACGGAATCAAATGGAAATCCTGAAAAAAAAGCATGATAGTAAAGTTAAAACATATTTTTGATGGGCTCATCAAGAAACTTGATAAAGCAGAACAAACATCAAACTTTAAGATGGGTCAATAGACATTATCTATACCTAAACACACAAAAAGGAATAAGATGTCCAAGATATCAAACATTGGGACAACATCAATTAAGTTACGTGTAATTGGATTCCGAGAAGAGACAGAGAAGATAACAACTGAAAACTTTCCAAAAATAATGAAAGTCATACTAGTCCAAGAATGTCAGATAACAACAAGCATAATAAATGTCCCAACCACACAAACCCTGTTTGTCTCCCTCTTCTTGTACATACATACACACTCACATACAAAAATAAACAGACATACATAATATTTAAACTGCTAAAAATGAAAACAGAAATTGATATATTGGAAGGTGAGAGATCACGTCACTACAGAAGAACAAATGTTAAAATAACATCAGGTTTCTTTCTTATAATAAACTACAAAACAAAAGTCAAAAGAGTTGTATCATTACAATACTCAAAGAGAAAAATAACTCAACCAAAAAGTCTGTATTCAATAAAAATGTTTCAAAAATGCAGAAATAGACATTTTCAAGGAATCTAAAGCCAAAATCACTCATTGTAAACAGAATTGCATTGTAAAAGCAAAAGGAAATATTGAATGAAAATATAAAAATATCAAAATATATATGGAAACATCAAAACTTACAGTCAATAAAAAAAAGTAGACAAAAAAATCAAGAAGGATATATAAAACAGCAGCACTTTTTAATTTAATTTAATTTTATTTTATTTTAAGTTCTGGGATACATGTGCAGAATATCCAGGTTTGTTACATAGGTTAATGTGTGTCATGGTAGTGTGTTGCACCTATCAATCCATCACCTATGTATTAAGGCCAGCATGCATTAGCTTGATGCTCTCCTCCCCTTATTCTCAACCGACAGTCTCCAGTGTGTGTTGTTCCCCTCCCTGTGCTGATGTGTTCTGCATGTATCTTTATAATATAATGAGTTATTTCTTTGGATTTATACCCAGTAATAAGATTGCTGTGTCAAACGGTATTTCCGGTTCTAGATCTTTGAGAAATCACCACACTGTCTTCCACAATGATTGAACTATTGAACTAATTTACATTTCTACCAGCAGTACAAAAGGTGGGAATTTACATTCTCCGTAGCCTCACCAGCAGCTGTTGTTTCTAGACTTATTAATAATTACCATTCTAACTGGCATGAGATGGTATCTTATTGTGGTTTTGATCTGCATTTCTCTAAAAATCAGTGCTGTTATGCTTTTTCTCATGTGTTTGGTGGCCACATTAATATCTTCTTCGAAAAGAGTCTGTTCATATCTTTTGCCCACTTTTTAATGGGGTTGTTTTTTTCATGTAAATTTGTTAAAGTTCCTTGTAGATTCTGAATATTGGATCTTTGTCAGATGGATAAATTGTAAAAATTTTCTTTCATTTTATAGCTTATCTGTTCATTCTGATAACAGTTTTCTTTGCTGTGCAGAAGATCTTTCGCTTAACTGGGTCCCATTTGTCAATTTTTGCTTTTTTTTTCAATTGCTGCTGACGTTTCTGTCATAATATCTTTGCTCGTGCCTATCTCCTGAATGGTATTGCATAGATTTTCTAGAGAGTTTTTATTTTGAGTTTTACATTTAAGTCTTTAATCCATCGTGAGATAATTTTTGTGTAAGGTATAAGGCTAAGCAAAGGGTACAGTTTCAGTTTTCTATATATGGCTAGCCAGTTCTCCCAGCACCATTTATTAAATAGAGAATTCTTTCTCTATTGCTTGTTTTTGTTTGTCAAAGAACACGTGGTTGTAGATGTGCAGTCTTATTTCTGAGTTCTGTATTCTGTCCCATTGATCTATGTATCTGTTTTTGTACCAGTAACATATTGTTTGGGTTACTGTATCCTTGTAGTGTAGTTTGAAGATGGGTAGCAGGATGCCTCCAGCTTTATTCTTTTTGCTTAGGATTTTCTTTTCTGTACAAGCCCTTTTTGAGTTCCATATGAATTTTAAAGTAGCTTTTTCTAATTCTGTGAGAAATGTCAATGGTAATGTAATGGGAATGGCATTTACTATAAATTACTATGAGCAGTATGGCCATTTTCATGACATTGATTCTTCCTATTCATAAGCATGGAATGATTTTCAATTTGTTTGAGTTCCCTCTTACTTCTTTGAGCAGTGGTTTGTAGTTCTCTTTGAAGAAGTCCTTCACTTCTCATGTAAGCTGTATTTGTAGGTATCTTATAGGAATACTGTGATTTTCGCACATTTATTTTGTATTTTGAGATGTTGCTGAAGTTACTTATCAGCTTAAGAAACTTTTGGGTTGAGATGGTGGGGTTTCTAGATACAAGTTGATGTTATCTGCAAACAGACAATTTGACTTTCTCTCTTACAATTAGAATACCCTTTACTTCTTTCTTTCTCTTGCCTGTTTGCCCTGGCCAGAACTTCCAATGCTATGTTGAATAGGAGTGGTGAGAGAGGGCATCCTTGTCTTGTGCTGGTTTTTAAAAGGGAATGCTTTCAGCTTTTGCCCAGTAAATATGACATTGGCTATGGGTTTGTCATAAATGGCTCTTATTATTTTAAGGTATGTTCCATTGATATCTAGCTTGTTGAGAGTTTTTAAGATGAAGGGATGTTGAATTTTATTGAAGGGGTTTTCTGTGTCTATTAAGGTAAAAATGCGTTTTTTGTATTTAGTTCTGTTTATGCGATGAATTACATTTATTTATTTTCATATGTTGAATTAGCCTTGCATCCTGAGGATGAAACTGACTTGAACATGGTGGATAAGTTTTTTGGTGTGATGCTGGATTCAGTTTGGCAATATTTTATTGAGAGTTTTTGCATTTATGTGAATCAGGGATATTAGCCTGAAGTTTTCTTTTTTGTTGTTGTTGAGTCTCTGCCAGGTTTTGGTATCAGTATAATGCTGGCCTCATAGAATGAGTTAGGGAGGAGTCCCTCCTTTTCAATTTTTTGGAATAGTTTCAGAAAAAAAATGGTACCAGCTCCTCTTTTTACCTCTGGTAGAATTCAGTTGTAAATCCATCTTGTTCTGGTCTTTTCTTGGTTGGTAGGCCATTTATTACTGCTTCAATTTTTGGAATTTGTAATTGGTTCATTCATGGATTCAACTTCCTTCTGATTCAGTCTTGGGGGGTGTATGTGTACAGAAATTTATCCATTTCTTCTAGGTTTTCTAGTTTATTTTATTTTATTGTTGTTTTAAGGAGTGGAGAGCTTAATAGGCAAGAAAGAAGGAAGAAACTTCCCTTACAGAGACAGAGGAAAGGCGGCTCCAAGCCAAGAGAAGAAACCTCATGTGCAATGGAAAATTGGCTGTTTATTTGAAGAAGCTGGAGGAGATGGTGTCTGATTTGTATAGGGCTCAGAAGACTGATTTGACCAAGCATGCCATTTATGTAGCCTGGGAAAAAACTGGCCCTCCCACTGTAGCCTTTTGATATGCAAATGCAGGACACCATAACGTTCTATGCACATGGTGATATGTGGGGGCAGCCATGTTGCCAGGCCCATGTCGGGGCAAGGGCAAGAAGAAAATGGTGGGAATCTCCATGTTTGGGCAGACCAAGTTTCTAATGGTTTGCATTTGCATACCAAAGCTTGCCAGCTGGGCTCTGAGAGCCAGGGCTTTCCTGCTAGACAAGAAACATTTATGGAGTTGCTTTAAAGGAAACAAAGACTTCTCAAAGACTCCTTTTCCTCTCTATCTGCCTAAAATAATTTCTTAATGACTCCTATAACATTCCCCACTGTGGAGCATAGAAGTGTTTATAATATTCTCTGATGGTTGTTTGTGTTTCTGTGGGGTCAGTGGTAATTTCTCCTTTATTATTTTTTATTGTGTCTACCTGATTCTTCTCTCTTTTCTTATTAGTCTAGCTAGTAATCTATTAATTTTATTAATTACTTTGGGCAGTATGGCCACTTTCACAATATTAATTCTTCCAAACCATGAGCATGGAATGTTTTTCCATCTGTTTGTGTCCTTTCTTATTATGTGAGCAGTGGTTTGTAGTTCTCCTTGAAGATGTCCTTCACATCTTTGTTAGTTGTGTTCCTAGGTATTTTATTCTCTTTGTAGCAACTGTGAATGAGAGTTTGCTCACGATTTGACTCTCCATTTGTCTGTTATTGGTTTATAAAAATGCTTGTTATTTTTGCACATTGATTATTTATCCTGAGACTTTACTGAGGTTGCTTATCAGCTTTAGGAGATTTTGGACTGAGATGATGGGGTCTTCTAAACATACAATCATGAGATCTGCAAATAGAGATAATTTGACCTTTTCTTTTCCTAATTGAATACCCTTTATTTCTTTTTCTTGCCTGTTTGCTCTAGCTAGAACTTCCAATACTATTTTGAATAGGAATGGTGAGAGAGGGCATCCTTGTCTAGTGCCAGTTTTCAAAGGGAATGCTTCCAGTTTTTGCCCATTCAGTATAATATTGGCTGTGGGTTTCTCATAAATAACTTTTATTATTTTGAGATATATTCCATTGATACCTAGCTTATTGAGAGTTTTTAGCATAAAGGGCTGTTGAATTTTGTCAAAGGCCTTCTCTGCCTCTATTGAGATTATCTTGTGGTTTTGTCTTTGGTTTTGTTTATGAGACAGATTACATTTATATACTTGTGTATGTTGAACCAGCCTTGCATTCCCGGGATGAAATCTACTTGATCATGGTGGATAAGCTTTTTGATGTGCTCTTGCATTCAGTTTGCCAGTATTTTTGATGTGCTCTTGCATTCAGTTTGCCAGTATTTTATTGAACATTTTTGCATCAATCTTCATCATGGATATTGGTCTGAATTTTTTTTTTTTTTTTTAGCTGTGTCTCTGCCAGCTTTTGGTATCAGGATGATGTTGGTCTCATAAAATGAGTTAGGCAGGATTCCCTCTTTTTTGTATTGTTTGGTATAGTTTCAGAAGGAATGGTACCAGCTTCTCTTTGTACATCTGGTAGAATTCAGCTGTGAACCCATCTAGACCCAGACTTTTTTTGGTTGGTAGGCTATTAATTGCTGCCTCAACTTTAGAACTTGTTATTGGTCTACTCAGGGATTCAACTTCTTTCTGGTTTAGTCTTGGGAGAGTGTAAATGTCCAGGAATTTATCCATTTCTTCTCGATTTACTGGTTTATGTGCATAGAGTTGTTTGTAGTAATCTCTGATGGTAGTTTGTATTTCTGTGGAATCGTTGGTACTATCCCCTTTATCATTTTTTATTGCATCTATTCATTTCTTCTCTCTTTTCTTTTTTTATTGGTCTGGGTAGTGGTCGTCTATTTTGTTGATCTTTTCTAAAAACCAGCTCCTGGATTTTTTGATTTTTTGAAGGGTTTCTTTGTGTCTCTGTCTCCTTCAGTTCTGCTCTAATCTTAGTTATTTCTTGTTTTCTGCTAGCTTTTGAATTTGTTTGATCTTGCTTCTCTAGCTCTTTCAACTTTTATGATAGGGTGTCCATTTTATGTCTTTCCTTGCTATTAATTTAGAAAAAACCAGCACCTGGATTTGTTGATTTTTTGAAGTGTTTTCTGTGTCTCTGTCTCCTTCAGCTCCACTCTGATACTGATTATTTCTTGACTTCTGTTAGCTTTTGGGTTTGATAAGCAACACTTTAAACCAATTTGACTTAATTGCCATTTATAGAACATTTCACCGCAAAATAGATTTCACGTTCTTTATGTGCGGTCATACAACATAATGATGCTATATCATATTCTGGGTCATAAAATAAACCTTAGTAAAACAGAAATAACTAAAATCATTTGCAGTATATTATTTGACCAGAAAAGATTTAAACTAGAAATGAATTTAAGCAAATATCCAAAAAATACTGAAATATTTTTAAGATTGAAAAATACATCTAAATTTTCATGGATTATCTGAGGAAATCAAAGCCCTACAGAAAATGTAGATGAGAGCACTTCTCTGATCTTGTCACCCCTGCAAAAGTCTGCTGATTTTCAAATTGTTAGGGAGCTTGTCTGCCCTCAAGACCTAGGGCAGTACTGACAGTGGAAATTTGGAAACTTCTGAGGGTCAGGGAACTGGGTGGCCAGCTCATATAGGCATGCCCACACTCCCCTCACACCTAAACTGAAATGGTAGGCACCATATTGGTTGTATACTTTCAGTAGGCCACTTTCCAACCTAAAGATTCTCTATCTTTCATTAACTGCATTACCAGATCTCCTGCAAACATACCCCATCACCTGTTCTGATTTTGGCAAGCACAAGATACTAATGGGTCTCTAGGGAGCTGCAAGACCCATGGACATCTAACTCTTAGTGTGAGTTTTCCCTAAGTGAGGGAGAGCAAAACCTGCCAACGCCCTCTTTGGGACAAAGGAAACATAAGCATGGCACCAAATGCTGAAGGGGATGGCAATGGTGGCCAGTAATAGACATGGAAAGGGGATCATCCTGCTCCCCTATCTACTGTTGTGATTGCAACAGAGGTACTCCCTTTTGGGGTGTGGTGTTTATGAACTTACAGAAATCATTTTTCACTTTTTTTTTTTTTTTTTTTCTTGTGAAGGATCCATCCACCTTGAAAGTGTGGCTGTGCCTACTGGGCTTGTATAAAGGGCAGAGCCAAACTCTCCCTCCCTACACAGAATGCCAGTGTCTTGTCAATAGAGAGCAGACAAACCACAGAATTGTCAACTCTGGACAGGGGGAAAGAGGCTTTACCCTAAACCCATTTTTATGTAATCCACTAGAAGGACTTATCTGTGGTTTGCAGCCACATTGTGGCTTGGAGCCAAAGGACAAAGTCTATTCCAACTAGAGGTTGTGACCTCTGTGATAGGGTTGCAGTAGAGAAGTAGATTGCATTCCTGACTGCTGAAGACAGAGTTGGTGCATATCCCTGCTGCTTCCCCAGAGATTTCAGTGAACCTCAACATGATCTCTACTCATCAATTTGCCTTCTTGCAGGATGGGTGCTTCCACTCATAATTAGCCTGCCTGAAGGTGAGCTGGCTCTACTTATAAGTGACAGCTAATGGACTGTTGTGTGAACTGAACCACCAAACCAAAATCCTACTGCCACAAGGACATAGTGCTAATGCAGGAGATAAGCTTCCCGAAAACTCTTCAGTCTCAGAGAGTTGTATGTTGACTCACAAAATATAGTGTGTTGGCTCATATGTTTAATACATTACTACAACAAGCAACCTCTGGGAAAGTCACTGCATAGCAGCTATCCATGACAAAGGAATTCATACAGAGCCTTGGTTCCCAGAAAACAACCAGAAACAAGGCTGAATGATCAAACACAACATACACCACAGTCACACCTTAAAGGGAAAAAGGAATAAAAAATAAAAACAACCAATCCAATCAATAGCAAAATCAAAAGAAGTAACATCCTTCTCCAATGAGAAGAAATCAGTGCAACAACTCTGCCAGAACAAAACAACTGAGTGTCTGGACACACCCAAAATATCATATTAGTGCTCTGGCTATGGATTCTAACCAAAATAAAAAATATTAATTGTTAGGTAAATAATTCAAAATACAGATTGCAAGGAAAGTCAATAAGAGCCAATAGAAAGTTGAAAATAAAAACAAAACAAAACAAAAAAGCAATTTATGATATGAATATGAGATAATTATAATAGAAAAAGAAACTTCTGGAATTAAAAAAAATTCACTAAAGGAATCTCAAAATATAACTGGAAGCCCTAAAAACAGACTAGACAGAAGAAATGCTTTCAGAGTTCAAAGACCAATCTTTTGAAGAAATGAAGCCAGACCCCCAAAATCATGAAAAATATGTGATTATGTAAAGTGACGAAACCTGTGAATTACTGGCATTGCTGAGAGAGAAAAAAATATATAAGCAAACTGGAAATCATATTAAAGGGAATAATCCAGGTTACTCCAATCTTATTAGAGAGGTCAACATCCAGACAAAAACATTCAGAGAACACATGCAAGATACTATACAAGATGACCATCAAAAAAGCATACAGTCTTCAGACTATCTAATGTCAATGTGAAAGAAAAATCTTCAAAAGAGCTAGAAAAAGGACCAAATAACATAAAATGAAAATTCTATCAAAATGAAAGTGGAATTATTAGCAGTAAATTTTACAATCCAGAAGAGATTAGGGCCTATTTTCAGCCTTTTTAAAGAAAAAATGCCAAGCATTAATTTTATAGCCTTTCCAAATAAGCTTTGTAATCTATGGAGAAATAAAATATTTCTCAGACAAGCAGAGCTATGGGAATTCATTCCTACCGCACCAGTCCTATAAGAAATGTTCAAAGGAGTTTTAAACATGAAAAAAGAGAACATTTGCTACCATAAAAACACATGTAAGACAAGTTCACAGACCTTGTGCAGCAATTGCACAATTGAGACTACAAAGCAACAAGCTAACAAAACTGGCAGAAACAAACTCTCACATGGTAATATTAACCTCGAATGTAAACAGTCCTAAATGTGCTACTTTAAAGACAGATTGGCAAATTGGATTTTAAAAAAATACCCAACAATCCGTTGCCTTCAGCAGACCATCTTACAGGTAAATATCGCCCACAGGCTCAAAGCAGAGAGGTGGAGAAAGATTTATCATGTAAATTAGAAGCTAAAAAAAGCAGTGGTTGATATTCTTATATCACAGAAAACAGACTTGAAACCAAAAAACAGCAAAAAAAAAAAAAAAATGACAAAAAGCATTATATGAAGGTAAAGAACTCAATTCAATATTTACCTATAATAAACTCATAAAAATTAAGGCAGGAGCCAAAACATTTTTTTAAACAAATTAAATTAGAAGCACTACAAATGAAAACCTGTAGGATAGAGCAAAAATGGTGTTAAGGAAAAATTTACAGAACTAATGCTTTCATTAAAAAGAGATACAAAGAATCAATACAATGAAAAATTTATTATTTGAAAGGATAAATAAAATTCTTAGACAACTAGCTGAAATAACCAAGGAAAAAAGAGAAGATTTAAATAAGCACAATCAGAAATGATAAAGACATTACAACTCTTACCGCAGAATACAAAATTTCCTCAGAGATTGCTATGAACATCTATATGTGTAAAAAATATAAAACCTATAATAAATAAATAAATTTCTAGGAACATACCCTCTAAAGTTTGAAGAAGAAAAAAATTAAGTCCTAAACATACCAATAACTAGTGATGAAATAAAATTAATACAAAAATCGACCAACTAAAAAAAATGAAGAAAAACAGATGGATTTATAGCAAAACCCTACCAGACAAACAAAGAGCTGGTACTAATCTTCCTAAAATTATTCCAAAAAATTGATGAGGCTGGATTTCTCCCTCACTAATTCTCAAAATGAGTATCATTCTGGTATGAAAATCTGGCAAGAACACAAGAGCAAATAAAGAAATCAAGAGTCTAACATTACTGATGAACACAGATGCAAAAATTATCAACTAGGTACTAGCTAATTAATCCAGCAGTGTGTCAAAAAGTTAATTCATCATAATCTAGTGGATTTTATTCTTGGTATTCAAGAATGATTCAGCATACACTAATCAATAAATGTGATTCACTAAATAATATGGTTTGGATTTGTGTCCCCACCCAAATCTCATGTCCAATTGTGATCCCCAATATTGAAAGAAGGGCCTGGTGGCAGGTGACTGAATCATGAGAGTAGATTTTCCCCTTGCTATTCTCATGACAGTGATTGAGTTCTCACAAAATCTGCTGTTTAAAATTAAGTAGCACATTCTCCTGCTCTCTTTTTCTCTTGCTCCTGCCATAGAAGACATACCTCCTTCCTCTTCACCTTCTGCCATAATTTTAAGTTTCCTGGGGCCTCCCCAGCCATGCTTCCTATATAGCCTGGGGTATTGTGAGTCAAATAAACTCTGTTCTTTGTAAATTACCCAGTCTCAGGTAGTTCTTTACAGCAATTTAAGAACAGACTAATATACTACATAAGAGAATAAAAACAAAACCACATGGTTATCTTTATAGATGTAGGTAAATAATTCAATAAAATCCAATATCCTTTCATGGTTTTAAAAAAACCCTCAACAAATGGGGCATCAAAACAGATACCTCAGAATAGTAAGAGCCATATATAACAAACCCACAATCAACATCCTACTGAATGGGGAAAAGTTGCAAGCATTTTACCTAAGAAATGGAACAAGACAAGGATGCCCACATTCATCACTCCTGTTCAACACAATACTGAAAATACTAGCCAGATCAATCAGACAAGAGAAAGAAATAAAAGTTGTCCAAGTTGGAAAAGAGAAAGTTGAATTATTTTTGTTGGTTGATGACAATCCTATACATAGAAAATTCTAAACCTTCCTCCAGAAGACTAATAGACCTAATAAACTACTTCAGTAAGGTTTTAGGTTACAAAATTAACAGACAAAAATCGGTTGCATTTCTACACACAAACAATGCTCAGTCTGAGAAACAAATCAGGAGCTTCAACTCATTAACAATAGCCACACAAAAAGTATCTAGTAATAGATTTTGCCAAGGAGATGAAAGAGCTATACAAGGAGAAATACAAAATGTTGATTTAAAATGTAACTGAAACAAACAAGTGAAAAGAAATCTTATGTTCTTTGATGAAAAGAATGAGTATCATTAAAATAACTATACTTCTCAAAGCAATCTGTAAATTCAACACAATTCTCATTAAATTACCAACATAATTTTTCACAGAATTAGAAAAAAATAATTCTAAAATTTATGTGCTACCAATAAAAAGCCCAAATAGTCAAAACAATTCTAAGCAAAATAATAAGCTAAAGGTATCATATTACCTGTCTTCATATTAAATAATTTATGACTAATACCTAAATAAGAAATGTAACAGAAACAAAAACAGACAAATATAACTTAAACTGAAAACCACCTGCACAACAAAAGAAACAATCACAAGTATGTTAACCTACAGTATGGGAGAAAATATTTGCAAATCATACATCCAGAAAAGGACTAATATCCAAGTTTTATAAATAACTTAAACAATTCAACAAGACAAAAGTAAATAATCCTGTTAAAGGAAGGGCAAAGAACATGAACAGGCACTTCTCAAAAGAAGACATATCACCATCCAACAATCATAAAATAATACTCAACATCACTAATCATAGAAATACAAATTAAGACTGCAGTGAGGTATGATCTTACACCAGTCAAAATGGCTGTTATTAAAGAGTCAGGAGGGCCAAGATAGTGGACTACAAGCAGCTGATGTGGGCCACTCTCATGAAGGGGAAACAAAGTAGCTGGCCAACACTGACCCTGCAAGTTGATCATCTAAGAAATCATGTCAGAATCTATCCAGGGAGCAAGGAGATACAGAGAGCAGAGAGGAGCGAAGCTGGGCAGCAGCACAACTGAAATCAGCATGGAATCAGGAGAAGTTTCCCAACAAGGGGAAAGGGTGAGTGAGTGAGAGCTCCTGGGAGATTCCACTTCCCAGAGGTACTTGTGCAAGCCTTGGGAATAGGAGAATCCCCTGACTAGCCTGAGGCCTCTAAATTGATACAGATAGCTACCCAGAGCTTTTGTGGAGGCAACACTCAAGTCCACAGGGACCTCTACAAGCCTTGTACCCTGGAACAGACTGGTGCCAGTACCATAGAACCAGTAGAGGACAAAGTTGTGGTGCCGGGGAGCAGTAAGATTACTATTGCTCCAACCTCCTTTGCCAAACATCCAGTTGGCATGGTAGGTGACTTCACCCAGCCCTGTCACTTGTAGCCAGGCAGACAATGCCTGCTGAGTCTTTTAGCACAGCAGATGATTCAAAAAGCTGGTCTTCAAGCTCTGAGATTTTTCTTCTACTTGATCTATTCTGCTATTAATGCAGACACTGGACACAGACATTCCAACACAGCAGACCCACAGTTGCCTGAGCAATGCACACAGGTGCAACTCTGTCTTGCCCTAGGAAGCACTCAAATGGCAGTATGTGTGATTCCACCTACCTTTGCTGCTTTCAGTTGAGTGAGACTTGCTGCCCTGGGCAGCACCTAAGCAAGTGGGATCACTCACTTGGAAGACTGAGAGGGGTGAGACACCCAGGTTCTCGGCCAGGCAGAGAAGTGGGGTGTCCCTCCCTCAGCAAAGTCAGACCAAGAAGGATATGGCCTGCCTGACAATCATGACCCCTGCCTGAGGGACCATATCCAGTGAACAAGAACATCATATCCAGTAGACAAGCCCAGTGATTACAGGGGTCTCCTCCAAATCTCAGAGGTGAACCTGATGAGGGAGTCATCTCTCCTACCCCACCATCATGCAGCACTACTGACAATTGTTCCGAAATACAAGAGTCCTGCATCTGAGTTAGAGTTTATCTCCTGGCCAAGACTATTAGGCTTCACCTACTGTATTGTAGCCCAAGATACAACACCAAAATATTTTACCAACATTCAGCATGTGTAAAAACCAAGGCAAGGATCCAACCTGAAGCAAACACTCTGTACAGTGTCCCGACCTCCAAAAACATCCTAAAATGAAACCAACTGATTATACTCAAATTACAATCTGGTTAAAGGAATACAAGCCCTCATCTATGAGAAAGAATTAACACAAGAATTTTGGCAACGCAAAAAGTCAGTGTGTCCTCTTACCTCCAAACAAACACACAAATTCCCCCAGAAATGATTTGTAGCCAGATTGAGATGACTGATATGATGGACATAGGATTCTGAATCTGGATGGAAAGGAAGACCATCAAGTGGACACAGGGAGGGGAGCACTACACACTGGAGTCCATTGGGGGGAAATGGGGGAGGGATGGGGGTGGGGAGGTGGGAAGAGATAACATGGGGAGAAATGACAGATACAGGGAGGGGAAGGAAGGCAGCAAACCACACTACCATGTGTGTACCTATGCAACAATCTTGCATGTCCTTCACATGTACCCCAAAACCTAAAATGCAATAAAAAATAAAGAGCCAGAAAAAAAGAGGGAATCCAATAAAAAAACTAGTAGAACAATACACCAGTTAAAATAGTCATTTTAAGAAAAAAACAAATTGAAATTCTGCTGAACTAAATTTTTTAAACTAAAAGATTCACTTCAAGAATTTCACAATACAATTGCAAGTATCCATCGCAGAATAGATCAAGCAGAAGAAAAATCTCAGAGTGTGAATAAAAATTCCTTGAATCAACTCAGACAAAGTTAAAGAAACAATCATTTTAAAAAATGAACAAAACTTTCAAGAAATATGTGATTATGCAAAAAGACCAAATCTACAACTTGTTGGCATTCCTGAAAGGGAAGAAAAGAGAATAAGAAACTTGGAAAACATATTTGAGAAAATAGTCCATGAAAATTTTCCCAATTTTGCTAGAGATGAGGACATACAAATTTAAAAAAGAAAGAGAACCCCTGCAAGACATTACACAAGACAACCATTCCCAAGGCACGTAGTCATCTAGAGAGGGAGCCTCATCAGGTTAGCAGCAGACCTCTCAGCAGAAACCTACAAGCCAAAAGAGATTGGAGGCCTTTTAATGCTGAAAAGAAATGCCAAGCAAGAATTACATATCCCACCAAAATAGACTTCAGAAGTGAAGGGGAAAGAAAATCTTTCTCAGATAAGCACGTACTGTAGGAAGTCATTACCACCAGACTGCCTTTACAAGAAGTCTTTGAGAGAGTGCTAAAAATGGAAACAAAAAATAGAAATCTACTACCTCAAACACACTCAAGTCCATAGTCCACATGTATAGAGCAATTACATAAACAAGTTTACTAAACAAACAGCCAATAACACAATAATGGGATCATAACCTTATATGTAGACACCAGCCCCAAATGTAAATGGTCTAAACTACTCACTTAAAAGAAAAACAGTGGCAAGTTGAATAAAAAGACAAGATTCAACTGTCTGCTGTATTTGAGAGATTCAGTTCTCATATAATGACATTCACAGACTTAAAGTAAAGGGATAGAAAAAGATCTACCATGAAAATGGAAAACAAAACAGTGCAAAAGTTCCTATTGTTTATCAGATGTAACACATTTTAATACAACAATAATCAGGAAAAACAAAAAGCATTACATAATGATAAAGTGTTCAATTCAACAAGAAGACTTAACTATGCTAAATACATATGTATCCAAAATAGAAGCACCCAGATTAATGAAACAAGTCCTTGACCTAAAAACAGTTAAGACAGACACACAATAATAGTGGAAGATCTCAACACCCCACAGAAGAGATAGATTATTGACACAGAAAACAAAGAAATTCTGGATTTAAGCTCAACACTTCACTGATTATACATAACCGAAATCTACAGAGTATTCCACCCAAAATCACAGTATACACGTTTTCCTCATCCACACACAGAAAATATTCCATGATGGGCCACATGCTTGGCTATATAGCAAGTCTCTATAAATTTACAATAATCTAAATCTTACCACGCACCCACTTGGACAACAGTGAAATAGAAATAGAAATCAATATTAATAACATTTCACAAAAACACAAAAAAATTGAAAACTAAATAACTTGATTCTGAATAACTCTTGGATATAAAATGAAACTAAGACAGAAATAAAAGCAACTTGGAAATTAATATAGAGATACAACTTAGCAAAATATTTGGACTACAGCAAAAGGAGTGTTAAAAAAACGTTATAGTACTAAACACCTTTGTCAAGACAAAAGATCGTGATGACTTAATAAACCTCACACTATACTCAAACCAAAAAAACATAAAATACACACACACAAAAATGAAAAGAAATAAACTAAGTCATATCACCAGAGAAAATCACCTTCCCTAGAAAAAGACAGGAATAAAGGAAAAAAGAAGAGAAGACCACAAAACAAGTAAAAAGCAACAAAATGGCAGGAGTAAGTCCACATTTATCAATAATAACATTGAATGTAACCCATAAAAATTTTCAGTCAACAGATAGACTGGCTGAATTTATGAAAAGACCTATTGATCTGTTGCCTTCAACAAACATACTTGAAGAGTATGTTTCTTCAAAACACAAATAGACTGAAACTAAAGGGATGAAAAAAAGATATTCTGTGGAAATCGAAAGAAAAAAGCAGGAGTAGCAATACTTACATCAGACATAATAGATTTCAAAACAAAAACTAACAGAAGAAACAGAGAAGGTCACTATATGATGATAAAGGTGTCAATACAGCAAAATAATATAACAATTTTAAATATATATGCACCTAACAATGGAGTATCCAGATATATAAAGCAAATATTATATTTTTATCTTTTTTTATTATACTTTCAAGTTCTGGGGTACTTGTGCAGAATGTTGCAGGATTGTTACATAGGTATACATGTGCCATGGTGGTATGCTCTATCCATTCTTCCATCATCTAAAGCAAATATTATTAAAGCTAAAGAGAAATATAAGACCCCAAACAATAATAGCTAGGGACTTCAAAACCACTCTTGTAACATTGGACAGATCTACCAGACAGCAAATCACCAAAGAAACATCAGACTTCATCTGAACTCTAGACCAAATGGATCTAATAGGTATTAACAGAGCATTTATCCAAGAGCTTCAGAATACACATGCCTTTGCTCAGCACATTGATTATTCTCACAGATAGACTACATGTTAAATCATAAAACAAGACTTAAGATGTTCAAAACATTGAAAGAATATCACACATCTTTCCTGTTTGAGCACAATGAAATAAAACTAATAATCAGTAACAAAAATCATAAGAGGATTATTGGAAACTATACAGATATAGAAAAATTAAAGAATATACATCTGGATGAACACTGGGCCAATGAAGAAAATAAAAAGAAAACTAAAAAACTTCTTGAAGCAAATAACAATAGAAACAAGACATACCAATATATGTGGGATATAGTACAAGCAGTACTAAGAGGGAAATTTACTTCTAAGTCCCTACAGTAAAAGAGAGGAAGAACTTAAAACAAACAATTTAATAATGCATCTTAAAGAGCCATAAAAGGAAGAACAAATCAAACTCCAAATTAGTAAAGAATGGAATAATGCAGATTAGAGCATAAATAAAATTAAAATGATAACTACAAATTATCATAAAACAAAACTTGTTTTTTAGAAAAATTAAACAAAATTCACAAACTTTTAGCCAGACTGAGCAAAATAGAGAGAAGATCCAAATAAATAAAATCAGAAATGTAAAGAAAAGATATATTACAACTGATACTGCAGAAATTAAAAAAAATAATTAGTGGCTACTATGAGTAACTATGTGCCAATAAATTCGATATTCTAGAGAAAATGAGAAAAAAATTAGATATATACAACCTCCCAAAATCAAATCAGGAAGAAATCCTAAACATGAAAAGACCAGTAACAAGCAGCAAAATCTCATAAAATGATCATCCTGATACCAAAACCTGGCAGAGACTCAGCAAGAAAAGAAAACTTCAGGCCAATATCCATGATGAACATAGATGCAAAAATCTTCAATAAAATACTGGCTAACTGATTACAACAGCACATATATATGGACACAGGGAGGGGAGCATCACACACTGGGGTCTGTCGGGGAATAGCGGAGGGACAGCGGGGGTGGGGAGTTGGGGAGAGATCGCATGGGGAGAAATGCCAGATATAGGTGATGGGTAGGAAAGCAGCAAGTCACACTGCATTGTGTGTACCTATGCAACAGTCTTATATGTTCTTCGCATGTACCTCCAAACATAAAATGCAATTTAAAAACAAGTAGCGAAATCAAAGCCAATATAAATTTTTTTCCAGTAATGAATAGCTTGAGACCTGAGGACATTGCTGCTAAATTCTACCAAACATTTAAAGCAGATCCTACTAAAACTATTCTAAAAATAGGAGGAGGAAATATTTCTAAACTCATTTAACAATTCCAGTATTACCCTGATACCAAAACCAAGATACATAAAAAAAGGAATACTACAGGCCAGTATTTCTGATGAATAACGATGCAATAATCCTCAACACAATACTAATAAATTGAATATTACAATACATTCAAAAGATCATTCATTATGACAAAGTAGGATTTATTCCTGCAAAGCAAGAGTGTTTCAACATATGCAAATCAATCAATGTGATACATCATATCAACAGAATGAAGGACAAAATCATGATCATTTCAATTGATGCTGCATAAGCATTTGATAAAATTCAACATCCCTTAAGGCTAAAAACCTCTAAGAAACTGGGGATAGAGTGTACATATCTCAACATAATAAATGCAATATATGTAAGACCCACAGCTAGCATCATAGTGAATGGGGAAAAAGTGAAAGACATTCCTCTAAGACCTGAAACAACAAAGATGCCCACTGTTGCCACCAACACAGTATTGGAAATCTTATACAGAGCAATCAGATAAGAGGTAAAAATAAACAGAATCCAAGTTGGAAAAAAAAGCCATATTATCATTGTTTTCATATGATGTGATCTTATATTTAGAAAAAAACTAAAGACTCCACCAGAAAACAATTAGAACTGATAAACAAGTAAAGTTGCAAGATACAAAATCAATATACATAGTCACATTTCTGTATGCCCACAGTGAGCAATTCTGAAAAAGAAACTTAAAGCATTCCATTTACAATAGCTACAAATAACATTAAATATGTACAAATTAACTAAATAAGTGAAAAACCTCTATAATGAAAACTAAGAAGCACTGACGTAAAAAACTGAGGACAACAACAAAGAATGGAAAACTATTTCAGATTCATAAATTGAAAACATCAGTATTGTTAAAATGTTGATACTACCCAAAACAATCTACATATTTAATGCAATCTCTATCAAAATACTAATGCCATTCTTCACAGATGTAGAAAAAATAATCCCAAATTTTATGTGGAACCATAAAGGACCCAGAGTAACCAAAGCTATCCTGAGCATAAAGAGCAAAACTGAAGGAATCACATTACCTGACTTCAAATTATACTAACAGCTATAGTAACCAAAATAGCATGGTACTTGCATAAAAACAGACACACGAGCCAATAAGACAGAGAGCCCAGAAGCCAACTCACATACCTAGAGTGAACTCATTTTTTTAAAAAGTTGCCAAGAAGATACACTGGGAAGTCAGTCTCTTCAATTAATGGTATTGGGAAAAGTGGTTATCTGGATGCAAAATAATAAGACTAGACCCTTATCTCAGAACATGTACAAAAATAAACTCAAAATGGATAAAGATTTAAATCTAAGAACTCAAACCATGAAATTACTACAAGAAAATACTGAGAAACTGTCCAGGACATTGGCCTGGGCAAAAATTTCTTGGAAAATACCCTATGAGCACAGGCAAGCAAAGCAAAAATGTGCAAAAGGGATTACATCAAGTTAAGAACTTCTGCAAGCAAAGGATACAATCAACTTAGTGAATAAACAAACTAAAGATTGGAAGAAATTATTTGCAAGCTTCCCTTCAGACACAAGATTAATAATGAAAATATATAAGAAGCTCAAACAAGCCTAACAGAAAATAATCTCTTATTAAAAGTGGACAAACTATTTAAGTTAGATATTACATAAAAGATACACTAATGGGAAATAGGCATATTAAAAGATGCTCAACATCATTGATTATCAGAAAAATGCAAATCAAAATGACAATGAAATATCTCATCTCGTTTAAAGTGGACAGTTAATAAAATATGCTGGTGAGAATGTGGAGAAAAGGGAATTCTCATACACTGTTGGTGGGAATGTAGATTAGTGCAGCTAATGTGGAGAACAGTTTGAAATTTTGTCAAAAAACTAAAAACAGAGCTACCATAAAATCCATCAATTCTACTGCTGGGTCTATACCCAAAAGAAATGAAATCAGTATGTTGAAGAGATGTCTGCACTCCCATGTTTAATGCAACACTATTCACAATAGCCAAGACTTGGAAGCAAATCTAAGCATCCATTGACAGATAAATGGATAAATAAAATGTGGTACATATACAAAATGGAGTACTACTCAGCCACAAAAATAATAAAATCCAGTCATTTGCAACAACATGAATGGAAATGAAAATCATTCTGTTAAGTTAAGCCAGGCAGAGAAAGACAAACATCATATGTTTTCACATTTTTGTCTGATCTAATATTCAAAAACAATTAAGCACATGAATATAAAGAGTAGAAGGATGGTTACCAGAGGCTGGAAGGGGTAGAGGGTGGCTGGATGGGAGGTGGGAATGCTTAATGTGTATAAAATTAGTTAGAATAAATAGTCACAATAGTAAGACCTATTATTTGATTACGTAACAGGGTGATTATTGTAACAACTGTAGATTTTAAAATAATGTAAAGAGTGTAACTGAATTGTTTGTAACACAATGGATAAATGTTTGAGGGGATGGATACCCCATTCTTTATGATGTGCTTATTTCATATTCCATGTATGTATCAAAACATCTCATGCACCACATAAATATATACAACTATCATGTACTCACAAAAATTAAAAGTAAAAATATTTTTAAAATACAAAGAGATATCAAGTCACTCCACTTAAAGTAGCTTGTATCCAAAAGACACACAATAAAAAATGCTGGCAAGGATGTGGATGAAAGGGAACTCTTGTACACTGTTGGTGGGAATGTAAATTAGTACAATCACTATGGAGAACAGTTTGGAGGGTTCTCAACTAAAAATAGAGATATGTAGGCCCAGCAATGCCACCACTGGGTCTACATCTAAAATAATGGAAATCAGAATAATGAAGAGATACATGAACTCCTGTTTGTTGCAGCACCTTTTACAATAGGAAAGATTTAGGAGCAACCTAAGTGTCTACCAAAAGATGAATGGATAAAGAAAAAGTGGAACATATATACACAGTGGAGTACTCTTCAGCCATAAAAAGAATGAGTTCCAATAATTTGCAACAATATGGATGAACCTGGATACCATTATATTAAGTGAAATAAGCCAGTTACAAAAACATAAACTTCACATGTTCTCACTTACTGTGGAATCTAAAAATCAAAAAAATTGTACTCATGGACTTAGAGGATAAAAGCATGGGATGGGTAATGGAAGTAAGTTGGGGGAGGTAGGGATGGTTAATGGATGCAAATAAAATAGGAAAAACGAGTAAGACCTACTGTTTGATAGCATAACAGGGTGACTATGGTCAATAATAAGTTAATTGTATATTTAAAATATCTCTTTTCAGTGATGTATATTTCATTTTCTCCTCAAAAATTGAGGATCCATTAGCACATGTCATACAGTGGTTATTTGCAAATCAGACTGACTTTCAGAATAATCTGGGACATGTATCTAAAATACACATTCTTGGCAATAGAATATTTCAACATTCTTCAGTATTCAGTTAACAAGAACATCCTTTTCCTGCAATTCTGATTAAATATTTTTATTATTTCAATAGTTGTAGGGAAACAGGTGGTGTTTGTTTACATGGATGAGTTCTTTAGCGATTTCTGAGATTTTGGTGTACACATCAGCAAAGCAGCATACGTTGCACCCAATGTGTAGTCTTTTATCCCTCAACCCCACTCCCACTCTTTCTCCCAAATTTTCAGAAACTATTGTATCATTTTTATGCCTTTGCATCCTCATAGCTTAGCTTCCACTTACAAGTAAGAGCATACAGGATTTTTTTACCTTTGCATATATAAATACACACACACACACACACACACACACACACACACACACATATATATATATATATATAATATATATATATATATATATATATATATAATTTTTGCATCTATGTTCATCGAGGATATTGGTCTGTAGCATTTGTTGTTATTGTTGTTGTTGTTGTTGTTGTTGTTATATACTTCCCTGATTTTGGTATTAGGGTAATCCTGGCTTCATATAATGATTTAGGGGAGATTTCCTCATTCTCTATCTTCTGTAATGGTTTTGGTAGAACTTTTACCAATTCTTCTTTAAAAGTCTGATAGAATTCAGCTTAAAACAATGTAACTGGATTGTTTATAACTCAAAAATAAATGCTTGTTGGGATGCATACCCTATTCTCCATGCCGAGATTATTTCACATTGCCTGGCTGTAGCAAAGCAACTTATGTACTCCACAGATTTATACACCTAGAACATACCCACAAAAATTAAAAAGAAAAAAGAAAAAAAATCAAATTAATAACCTAATGTCATAAATAGAAGGACTAGATGATAAAGAGCAATTTAATCCCAGAGCTAGTAAGAGAAAATAAATAAGTAAAATTAGAGAATAGGTAAATGTAATTGATACCCAAAAGTTCAAACAAATGGTCAGTGAAACCAAAAGTTTGATTTTTCAAAAAATAAACTCTATTGATGTACTAATAGCTAGATTGGCAAAGATAAAGAAGAGAAGATCCAAATATGTGCAATCAGAAATGACCAAGATATCATTCCAACCAATCTCACATAAATAGAAAAGATGTTCAGACTATTGGATCATCTTTACACAAGCAAATTACAAAATCTAGAGAAAATGAATGAATTTCTGGAAACACACAACCTCCCAGGAATGAATCAGGAAGAATGTGCAAATATGAACACCCAGTAACTAGTTCAGAAACTGAATCAGTAATTAAAAATCCTACTAACCAAAAAGAGCCATGGACCAGATGGATTCACAGCTGAGCTCTACTTAACATATGAGGAAGAACTTATACCAATTCTACTGACACTTTTCCAAAAATTAAAGAGGGGGAGCTTCTCCTTAACTCATTCTATAAAGCCAGCATCATCTTCATTTCAAAACCAGAAAGAGACACAATGAAAAAAGAAAATTTCAGACCAATATCCCTGTTGAACATAAATGCAAGGATCTTCAACAAAATACTAGCAAACCATTTCCAGCAGAATATCAAAAAGTTAATTCATCATGATCAAATAGGCTTTATGTCTGAGATGCAAGATTGGTTCAATATATGTGAATCAATAAATGTAATTCACCATATAAAGAGAATCAACAATAAAAAATATGATTATTTCAATAGATGCAAAATAAAACCATTCAATAAAATTCAACATCACTTCATGTTAGAAAGTCTTGAAAGATTAGGCATTGAAGAAACATATCTCAAAATAACAACAGCCATCTATGAAAAACCTGCAGCCATCATCATATTTAATGAGAAAATATTGGAACCATTTCCCTTGAAAACTGGATCAAGACAAGGGTGCCCATTATCACCATTCCTATACGTTATAGCACTGGAAGTCCTCACAAGAGCAATCAGGCAAGATAAATAAATAGAAGGCATCCAAATAGAAAAAGAAGTCTAGCTATCTGTCTCTGGTGATATGATTTTATACATATAAAACCCTAAAGACTCTGCCAAAAGCCTCCTCATACTGATGAATGAATCCAGGAAAATTTCATGATACCAAATCAATGAACTAAAGTTAGTAGCTTTATTATACATCAAAAACTTTCTGAGAACCAAATTAAGAGCACAATTCCATTTATAATAGCTGCAAAGAAAGTTAAATACCTAGGAATTTATCATACCAGTGAGGTCAAAGATGTCTACAAAGAGAGAATTACAAAACACTGCTGAAAGAAATCTGAAATGAAACAAAGAAATGGAAAAATATTTCATCTTTGTTGATTCGTAGAATCACTATAATTAAAATGGCCATACTCCCCAAAGAAAATTACATATTCCAATCATAATACCAACATCATTTTTCATATAATTAGAAAAAAACTATTGTTAAATTTATTTGGAACCAAGAAAGAACTCAAATAGCCAGAAGAGTCCTAAGCAAACAGAACAAATTTAGAAGCATCACATTGTTTGACTTTAAACAATACTGTAGGGCTACAGTAATCAAAATTGCATGGAACTGGTATAATAATAAACACACAGACCAGTGGAACAGATTTGAGAACCCATAATTAAACTGCCATGCCTACAACCATCTGATCTTCAACAGCATCAACGACAAAATAAATGAGGAAAGGACTCCTTATTCAATAACTGGCAAACCATATGCAGAAGAATGAAACTGGACACCCTCTCTCTCACCATATATGAAAATTAACTCAAGATTTATTAAATACTTGAAGGTAAGCTCTCAAATTGTAAAAATCCTCGAGAAACACCTAGGAGATACCCTTTTCAACATGGGCTTTCACACAGAATTTGTGGTTAAATCCTTAAAAGTAATTGCCAGAAAAATAAAAATTAGTGGAATCTCATTTAACTAAAGAAACAATTTCTGAACAGCAAAAGGAAGAATCAACAGAGTAAACAGACAAACCACAGACTGGGAGAAAATATTTTTCTCCCAGTAATATTTCTCCCAATAATATGCATAATATACATCTGACAAAGTTCTAATATCCAGTATCTACAAGGAACATAAGCAGATTTTTAAAAACCATTAAATTGTAGACAAAGAACATGAACAAACATTTTTCAAAAGAAGACATACACATGGCCTGCATGTGTATGAAAAGAAGCTTAATATCACAGATCATTAGAGAAATGCCAGTCAAAAACACAAGGAGACATCTAACATCAATCAGAATGGCTATTACAAAACCATTTTTTAAAAAATAACAGATGCCGGCGAGGTTGTGGAGAAAGCAGAATTTTTATACACTGTTGGTGGGAGTGTAAATTAGTTCAACCATTGTAGAAAGCAGTGTGGCAATTTCTGAAAGAGCTATAAACAAAACTACCATTTGACTTAGCAATCCCATTACTGGTTATACACCCAGAGGAATACAAATTGTTCTGTCATAAAGACACACATATGCATATGTTAGTTGCAGCACTGTTCACAATGGCAAAGACATCAAATCAACCTAAATGCTCCTCAGTGGTAGACTGGATAAAGAAAATATGGGACATACACCACGGAATACTATACAGCCATAAAAAAGAATGAGATCATGTCCTTTGCATGGACATTGATGGAGTTGGAAACCATTATTCTTAGCAAACTGATGCAAGAGAAGAAGACCAAATACTGCAAGTTCTCACTTATAGGTGAGAGCTAAATGATAAGAACACATGGATACAACAGACACTGTGGTCTACTAGAGGGTGGTGAGTGGAATGAGGGAGAAGGGAGAAGATTAGAAAAAAGAACTATTAGTTACTAAACTTAGTACCTGAGTGATGAAATAATCTGTACAACAAATCTCTGTGACATGAGCTTACCTATATAACAAACCAAACCTAAAATAAAAGGTTTTTAAAAATGTTGCAAGATCATTAGGATTGTATTACACCACACTTTAATGCCATCTTATTCAATGAAATATAAAACTACATTTATAAAATTTTTTCATGGGTAAAATGATGACAGGAATTGAGAAACCACTTCCCATTTGTTTGCAGTGATCAACATGCTGGGGATGCTGTCAGAAAGCCCTGTGGCATGGTGAACTCAACAGGGTTATTCCATTTTATTAAGAAGGAAACAGCAAGTTGGTTAATTAGTGAAGAACTCGGGAGGAAGTGTGAAACAATTACCACACCTGTTGAAAAGGAAGCTTTACTACTGTCACCAAGGTTACATTAAAATATAGAACATTCTTCTACAGAAAGTGTGGCATACAAATATAGCAGCTGGGATGAATGACAAAGACTGGGGATTAAAATGATATGTGTTGGGAACAAAAGTCGACATAACCCACAGACTCATTTAGTCCTTCTTGAGAGTATGATCTGAATGATGCCTGCATAGAGAGAAGGAATCTAGCCCATGATGGCTGCAAAGTAATATACTGAAGCTTGCCAATTCCTTTCCTTAAACTGTAAGTGAATCAACTGCTGTAAAAAGGAGAAAAAAAGATAACAGGAAAATTTTCCATACACTTGGTTGATAATCTTATCATAGCAACATTTAATAAATACTAAAAATAAATAAAAAGTCTCAAAATATTCACAAGGATGTAATAAAAAGGTAACAATTATACACTGTTGGCTGGAACGCAAATTAAGTCAACCCCTATTCAAAACAATATAAAGATTATTCAAATAATTAAAAATAGAACTACCATTTGACACAGCAATTTCCCTACTAGGTATCTATCCAAAGAAGGGAAGAAAATAATTTGATCAAAGAAACACATGCACTCCAATGTTCATCACAGCACTATTTACCAAAGCAAAGACATGGAATCCACCTAAATGTCCATCAGTGGTGGACTGGATAGAGAAAATGTGGTACATATATACCAATGAGTACTGTTCAGCTATAGAAAATAATGAAATAATATTGTTTGCTACAACATATATGCAGCTGTAGGTCATTATCCCAAGTAAAATAGCTCAGAAATTGAAAATCAAGTACTGCAGGTGTTCACTTATAAGAGGGAGCTAAACAATGGGTACAAGTGGTCATTAAAATAAAAGTAATAGACATAAGGATCTTCAAAAGTGGGGGAGGTTGGGAGGAAAGCAACCTCCCCCACTTTTAAAAGTACCTGTTGGGTGCCACGTTCATTATTTGGGAGACGGGTTTACTAGAAGCCCAAACTTTAGCATTATTCAGTATATCCATTGTAACAGACATGCACCTCCTGAATGTATAATAATTTCTAAAAATCCACTAGCTAAACTTTTTAAAAATTCTCACTATAAATTCATTAGATATCTATTTTATCCAGGAAAAAAGTAACTCATGTGTAAAAGTGGAGACCCAAGAAAAGTTTACAAATATTTATGGTTCCATGTAAATTAAAACACAATTCAAAATCTTGGGAATGCAAAGTAAAGCAGCGCTTTAAGAGCAATTAATAGTACTAAAAATGCTCAGGTTAAAAATAAATATATTAATGCGTCAAATCAATGACCTAACTTCCACATTGAGAAATTAGAAAAATAGGAGTAAAATAAATCCAAAGCAATCGACAGAATAAAACAATATAGATAATAACATAAGTCAATCAAAATGAAAGCAGAAAATCAATAAAGCAATTCAATGACTTTTTGAAAAGGTTAATAAATTCATACATTTCGAGAGAGAGATCCAAGATGGCTGATCACTAGCAGCTCGGGATTGTAGCTCCCAGTGAAAGCACAAAGAACGAGAGGATGCCATACCTTCACATGAATTCTTGTTGCTCACGCACCAGGAGATTCCCAGCGGAGGAGCCCCACGGGTCGCCAGCACGACTCTTGTGACCGGCGAGGCGGTTTTGCCAGCGCCTCGGAGCGTTGGTTCTTGGTGCAGAGTCAGAAAAGCACCATCAGTCTTAACGCCGCTGATTGAGTCGGCGCAGTGGGTTGCTCAGATTTCGGCTCTGAGAATCAATAAGTCGGACGTCCACTCAGAAAACCAATTACAAAGACGGTAAATACAAAGACCACAGATGGATAAATTTATAACGAAGGGAAGAAAACAGCCAAAAAAGGCTGAGAATACCCAAGATCAGAACGCCTCTCCCTCAGCAGGGGATCCCAGTTCCTCATCAGCAACGGCACGAGGCTTGATGGAGAACGAGTGTGTTCCAATTACAGAAGCAGGCTTCAAAATGTTGATAATGAGAAACTCCTGTGAATTAAAAGAACTTGTTCTAACACAATCTAAAGAAACTAAGAACTTTGAAAAAAGGTTTGACGAAATGTTAAAAAGAATACACAATTTAGAGAGAAATATAAGTGAATTGATGGAGCTGAAAAACACAATACGAGAACTTCGTGAAGTATGCACAAGTTTTAACAGCCGAATTGATCAAGCAGAAGAAAGGATATCAGAGGTCGAAGACCAACTCAATGAAATAAAACAAGAAGACAAGATTAGAGAAAAAAGGATAAAAAGGAACGAGCAAAGTCTCCAAGAAATATGGGACTATGTGAAAAGACCTAATCTACGCTTGATAGGTGTACCTGAAAGTGAGGAAGAGAATGAATCCAAGCTGGAAAATACGCTTCAGGACATTATTCAGGAAAATTTTCCCAACCTAGTAAGGCAGGATAATATTCAACTCCAGGTAATACAGAGCACACCACAGAGATATTCCTCAAGAAGAGCAACTCCAAGGCACATAATCGTCAGATTCACCAGGGTTGAAATGAAGGAGAAAATACTAAGGGCAGCCAGAGAGAAAGGTCAGGTTACCCACAAAGGGAAGCCTATCAGACTTACAGCAGATCCCTACAAGCCAGAAGAGAGTGGGGACCAATATTCAACATCCTTAAAGAAAAGAACTTTCAACCCAGAATTTCCCTCTCAGCAGAAACCCTACAAGCCAGAAGAGAGTGGGGACCAATATTCAACATCCTTAAAGAAAAGAACTTTCAACCCAGAATTTCACATCCAGCCAAACTAAGCTTCACAAGTGAAGGAAAAATAAAGTTTTTTGTGAATAAGCAAGCACTCAGAGATTTCATCACCACCAGCCCTGCTTTACAAGAGATTCTGAAAGAACCACTACACATAGAAAGGAACAAACAGTATCAGCCTTTCTAAAAAAATACCAAAAAGAGCATCAATATAATGAAGAATTTACATCAACTAATGGGCAAAATAGCCAGCTAATATTAACTGGCAGTATTAAACTCACATATATTATTATTGATTCTAAATTTAAATTGACTAAATCCCCCATCCAAAGACAGACAGGCAATTTGAATAAAACACTAAAACCGATCAGTATGCTGCATCCAGACCCATCTCACATTCAAGGATACACAAAGATTTAAAACAAGAGATGGAGAAGGATTTACCAACCAACCAGAGAGCTAAAATAAATAAATAAAAAGCAGAAGTTAAAATTAAGCAACAAAGATCAAAAGAAGCAAAGAAGGACATTATATAATGATAAAAGGATCAATGCAACAACAAGAAGAGCTAAAGATCCTAAATATATACGCATCCAATACAGGAATACGTAGATCAGTACCACATCATATCAACTTAGAAGTTTAAACGAAATGTTCATTGGCTCCTTGTTTGTTATTCTCTTCCCTCATTTTCTTTTATATCTCCATTATTAAGGACAATTATAGGCATACCCATATTTAGATTGCATTCTAGCCCGAGCAATAAAGCAATAACCCCATTCTCTCTCCCTCTTCCTCTTTCTCTTTCTTCTTTTTCTTTATTCTAAATAAATAAATAAATAAAAATAAATTCATACATTTCCATCAAGATTATATATATATATATATGTATATATAAATCAACTATGAGAAGCAAAAGTTAGAACATTACAATAGAGCCTACAGATATTTCAAGAACAAAAGTAGAATATTAAGGAAAACTTTATGCCCAGTAATTTTACATTTTGGAACAAATAGACTAATTTACTAAAATAAACAAACTACCAAAACTCCAGAAAGAAATAGCCTGAATAATTTTATAGCCATTTTAAAATTTTTACACAAAAACCTCCAACTAAAGAAAAAATTCTGTGTCTATATTCTTTCATAGGCAATTTGACCAACCATTTTAGAAGTAATACCAAATTTACAAATTCCAGAAAATAGAGTTTGAGTAAACACTTTCTTTTCATTTGTTTGTTATAGTAGCTTTATTCTTCATAGCCAAGATTTGGAAAAAACCCAAACGCCACTCAAGGGGTAAATAGTCAAAAGAACAGTTGTATATCTATAACATAGACTACTACTCAGGAACCAAAAGAATGAACTACTAATAGAGGAAATGACTTGGATGAACACTCAGAAAATTAGACTAAATATATATATATTTTTTAGATCAATCTTATCCTGATACTCGAATCAGACAAAAGTACTGCAAAATAGATAACTGGCTAGGCGTGGTGGCCCATGTCTGTAATCTCAGCACTTTGGGAGGGACAAGTGGGCAGATCACGAGGTCAAGAGATAAAGGTCATCCTGGCTAACACAGTGAAACCCTGTCTCTAATAAAAATACAAAAAAAATAGCCGTGTGTGGTAGCATGTGCCTGTAGTCCCAGCTACTCGGGAGGCTGAGGCAGGAGAATTGCTTGAACATGGTGGGTGGAGGTTGCAGAGAGCAGAGATGAGGCCACTGCACTCCAGTTTGGGAGACAAGAGGGAGACTCAGTCTAAAAAAAAAAAAAAAAAAAAAGCTAACCAGAGAAAAATATCCCTCACGAATATAGACTAAAAAAATGATAATGTTAGCACAATTAAATCCAGACCTATATCTGGGATTATATAGCATAACCAAGAAGAGTTTATCTAAAAAAATGCAATAGTTGTTCAATATTCAAAAATCAATGTGACTCACCATATTAAGAAACCAAAGGAAAGCTATGTTATTATCTTAATGGATGCAGAAGAAATATATATTGAAATTCAATATTTATTCATCATAAAAGTCTCAATAAACAAGAAATAAATGGGAGCTTCTTCAACTTAATAATAGATGTGTACAAACAACCTGTATCTAGCCTCATACTTAATGGCAAAAGATTGAATCCTTCTCCCTAAGATGAGAAACAAGGCAAGGATACTGAATCTCACTACTCCTGTTCAACATTTTAGTGAAGATCTTGAAAAAAATGAATTAAAAAACATTCAAATTAGATTTAAAATAATACTGTTTCTATTTACATATGACATAATTATCTAAGTAGAAATTCTTAGAGTACATAAAAAAGCAACTAGAACTAACAATTTAGTTTAGCAAACTTTCAGGATGCACAGCTAATATGTAAGAATCTCTTGTATTTCTAAATACTAGCAATGACCAATTGGAAATTAAAATTTAAATTACAGCACAGAAACCCATAAATTACTTTATTATAAATTGCATAAATTACTTTATTATAAATGTTTTAAATGTGGGCAAGATCTGTATGCTGTAAAAAACAAAGCTCTGAGAAAAAAAGTCAATATACACTTAAATATATGGAGAGATATATTGTGATCATAGTTTGGAAAGTTCAATATTGTTAATACATCATTTCTCCCTAACCTGAACTATACATTCAACACATTTTATAGAAATAAACAATCTGGTTATTAAATTTATATGGAAAAACAATACATCTAAATTTTCAGAGTAATTTTAAAAAGAAAAATAACATTGTAGAACCCTATGCCTAAGATAGTGTTGTATTGCTCAATGAGTTTTCAAAAAAGATGCAAAGACAGTAAAATGAGGAAAAAATACTTTTTTCAAAAAATTATAAATAAAAATTTATATGCAAAAAAATAAGACTTTATGATTGTACTACACATAAAAATTAACTGAAAATAAATGTTAGAACTAAATGTAAAATAAAAAACTTAAATTTCAAAAATAACATAAAAGAATGTGCTTACTATTTATTTATTAGGCAAAAATTCCTTAGATAGTAAAGAAAATGTAAATTCCTTAACATTAAATAGATAATAAATTGAATATCCTTAAGGTCAAAAATAGTGCTTTTCAAGATACTATTAGCAATTAAATTTTCATCAACAGATGATTGAATAAATAAATGGTGATATTTTCAAGAAACTAGAACTCATAGAAAAGAATGAACTAGTGGTACTCAAAATAGCATGAATAAACAACAAAATAATAATTTGAGTTAAAGTAACCAGAAAATTATAAAGCAAATATCATATGATTACACTTTATAACTGTGGGCAGCAGCACAGGCCAAATCCTGGGGCCAAGAGAGCCCAGGTGCCGCTTGTGGGAGGCTCAAGTCCTGATGATTCAGGTCCAGCCCGTGGACGGCACGAGGCTGGTAGCGGCACCTGGTACACCTGGCCGGAATTTCCCAACTGCAAGCTTCCTTTGCCCCGCCTCCCTGCCTGGCCTATTTAAGCTGTGAGCTCAGCAACAATAAACCAGACTTGATCAGACTCCTGTCTTGTCTCCATTCTTCGCGTCTCCTGCCCATCCATCCCCACTCCCTCCCTTCGGGCTCCTGTTGTTGTCCTGCAGGTCGGGACATATAACATTCTAAAACTCAAAGAGTAATCAACAGTAACAGAAAACAGATCAGCAGTTGCCTGGGAATGAGGAACAGTGGTGGACGAAGAAATGTGTACAAAAGGGCACAAAGAAACTTTTGAAGTGATGAATATGTTCACCATATCAAATATGGTAATGGTTTTGTTTTACGTATGTATACATATGTCCAAACTTATAAATCTCTGTATTTTAAATACATTTAGTTTATTTCCTGTAGATTGTGCATCAGTAAGTTGTTAAATAAAAATACACTGTTAAGAAATAAAAAGGCAGAACGAGAGAAAATCCTGTAAAATTCATATCTGATAAAGGACTTGTACATAGAATATATTTTTTTAAATCTGAAAATGCATTACTAAGAAAATAATTAAAAAATTTTGGCTGAAGATTTGAATAAAACCTTCCCCAAAGAGGCATACAGATTTCAAACAAGAATATGAAAAGATGCTGACATTCATTAGGGAAAAGCAAAATAAATCCACAAAGAGATACCACTGCATACATACTAAAATATTTACTATTATATTTATTAAATGTTCTGTAAATATCTATTAGATCCATTTGTTCTATAAGGCAGATAAAGTCTAATGTTTCTTTGTTGATTTTCTGTCAGGAAGATGTGTTCAAAGATGAAAGTGTTATGATGGAGTCTACATCTATTAATGTATTGGGGCCTATCTCTCTTTAACTCCAGTAATATTTTCTTTATATATCTGAGTGCTTCAGTGTTAGGTAAATGTATGTTTAGAATTGGTATGTCCTCTTGCTGAATTTATCCCTTTGTCATTATATAGAGACTTTTTGTCTCTTTTTATAATTTTCTATTTGAAATGTATTCTGTCTGATATAGCTATAGCAATTCCTGCTCTTATTTTGGTTTCCATTGTCAGGATTACCTTTTTCCATCCCCGTATTTTCAGTCTATGTGTGCCTTTATAGGGGAAGTGTGTTTCTTATAGAAAACAGATTAGTGGGTCTTTTTGTTTCATCCATTCAACCAGTCTACATCATTTGGAGAATTTAGTCCATTTCCATTCAATGTTATAAGTAATAACTAAGAACTTACTCCTGGCATTTTGTTATTGCTTTCCAGTTGTTTTGTGGTCTTCTTATTTCTTTTCCTAGTGATGGTAGTATGATTTAGTTTATTGCTCTATATTTTTTATGTAACCATTGTAAGTTTTTGTCATTTCAGGTTACCATGACGCTTGCAAATACTAACATATAACCCGTTATTTTAACCTGATAACAACTTAATACAATTTACATAAAAATACAAGCAGGCTAAAAGAAAATTGATAAAAACTCTGTGACTTAACTCTTTTCTCTTGCTTTTTAACATTTTTCTATTTATATCTTATTTTATATCTAGTCTCTTATGAGTTAAATCTGTTTAAGGTTCTATAACCTTATACTTCAGTATTGGTATCTTTCACCATATTGGCTATGTCTTGAAAAGTTGTTATAGTCATAATTTTTGATTGGTTCATTGTTTAGTTTTTCTATATAGGATAAGAGTGTTTTACACACCACAGTTACAGTGTTATAATGTTTTGTGTTCTTCTGTGTTCTTACTATTACTAATGAGTTTTATACCTTCAGGTGATCATTTATTGCTCACTAATGCCCTTTTATTTCTGATTGAAGTGCTCCCTTAACTCTTTCTTATAAGACAGGTATGTAATTGATGAAATCCCTCAGCTTTTGTTTGCCTTGGAATATCTTTATGAGTCCTTCATGTTTAAAGGGCATTTTTGCTGGATATTGTATCCTAGGGTAAATGGTTTTGTTTTTGTGTTTATTTTCCTTTCAACGCTTTAAATATGTCAAATCCCTTTCACCTGACCTGTAAGGCATCCACTGAAAAGTCTGCTGCCAGATGTATTAGAGGTCCATTTGTGTCAATTGTTTATTTTCTCTTGCTATTTTTAAGATCTTTTCCTTTTCCTTGGTTTTGGGGAGTTTGATTAGTAACTTTCTTGAGGTAGTCTCTTATGAGTTAAATCTGTTTAAGGTTCTATAACCTTCTTGTACTTCAGTATTGGTATCTTTCACTAGATTTAAGGAGTACTCCGTTATTGTCTCTTTTCATAAACTTTCTACCCCTTTCTCTTTATTTACCTCCTTTTTAAGGCCAAGTTATTTAAGTTCAATAAAGTCCAGTTATCTAAGTTCAACAACTCTTACATTTTCTGTTTTGAGATTGTTTTATAGATCTCGTAGTTGTGCTTTGTAGTTCTTATTTGTCTCCTCTGTGTAATTTCAAATAACCTCTGTTCAAGCTCACTAATTCTTTCTTCTACTTGATCAGTTCTGCTATGAAAGGACCATGATGAATTTTTTAGTATGCCAATTGCACTCTCTCATCTCCAGAATTTCTGCTGAATTCTTTTTAATTATTTCAATATTTTTGTTAAACATATCCAAAAGAATTCTAAATTATTTATCTGTGTTATCTTGAATTTCTTTGATTTTCCTCAGCACAGCACTTTTGAATTCTCTGTCTGAAAGGTCACATATCTCTCTTTCTTCAGGATTGGTTCCCAGTGCATTATTTTGTTCATTTGGTGAAGACATATCTTCCTGGATGGTGTTGATGCTGGTAGATATTCATCATCAGTTTCTGGGTATTTATTGTAGTCTTTACTATCTGAGCTTATTTGTAGTCATGGTTCTTGCTCAGGCTTTTCAGATATTTGAAATGACTTAGGTGTTGTGATCTGAGCTGTATTTTTTTTTTAGGGGGGTGCTTCACAAGCCTAGTAATGCTGTGGTTATTGAAGACTTGATGATCTTGGAGAAGATCTGGGAGCATTCTCTGGATTACCAGGTAGAGACTCTTGTTCTCTTTGTTTCTTTTTTTCCAAACATAGAGTCTCTCTCTTTCTCTTTCTCTCTCTGTTTTAAGCCACTCCAAGCTGGAGTTGGAGTGACTCAAGCACCCCTGAGGTCACCATGACTATGACTGTGCTGAGACTGGTCTGAAGCCAGTACAGCACTGGGTCTTGCCTAAGGCCTGCTGTAACCGTTGTCTGGATACTGCCTATGAGCTCTAAAGGCTTCGAAGCTCTACAATCAGCAGATGGCAAAGCCAGACAGGGCTGTTTCCATCTCTTCAGGATGATGAGCTCCCTAATGCCCTGGAAGGGTGCAGAAATGTCCTCTGTGAGTCAGGGACTAAAGTCAAAAACCTTAGAAATCAACCTAATGTTTTCTTGTATTGTGGCTGAGCTCGCACTGAAATCACAAGATGCAGTCCTTCCCACTCTTCCTTCACCTTCCCAAAGGCAAAGCAGTCTCACCCCATAGCCACTGTCACCCCAGGCTAGGAAGAGTACAGACTACTGGTGATGTTCCCTTAAGGCCCAAGGGCTCTCAAATCAGCTTGTGGTTAATGCTGCTTGGCCTTGGACTTACTTCCAGGACAGCAGGCTCCTCTCTGGTCCAGGGCAGGTCCAGAAATGTCATCCAAGAGTCAAGCCCTGAAACTGGGGACATCAAGAGCCTGCTTGTTGCTCTGCCCCACTGTGATTGAGTGGCTATCTCAGGTGCAAGACTGCTTTTCTCCTGCTTTTCTGAAGCAGAAGTTTTCCCTCATAGCTACCACAGCTGGCAATGTACTGAGCCTCATCTAAAGCCAGTGAGACTCAGAGACTCTCTCAAGATCCTCAGTGTAATAAATGGATTTCAGTCCTAGTTATTCAGAGATTAAGGACTCTTCAGTTAGCATGTGATGAATCGTGCCAGGACTGGGTCCTTTTCTTCAAGGCAGCATATTTCTCTTTGGCTCAGAGTATGTCTAGAAATGTCATCTAGGAGCTAGGGCATGGAGTGAAGTGGACTCTTCACAACTCTGACCAGTACCCTATCCTGCTATGGCTGAGCTGGTATCTTAGATGTATTACAAAATTCTCCCTACTCTTCCCTCTCTTCTCCTCAAGCAGAAGGATACGGTCTTTTTTGGAGCCATGATCTGTGTTGCCGGGGGTTAGGAGAGGGATGATGCCAGCATTTCCTTGGCTTCCCCAGCTAGTGTCTCAGTATGTTGCACTCCCCCGACCCCCAACACGTCCAGTTCATTGTCTCTGGGCCTAATTCAGCTGTAAGACTCATCTAAGATTTGCAGTCCTTACAGCCTAGACTGCCTTTCAAGTAAACTTGGAGACACAGCGCACTTTAGCCCTCCACCATGGTCCATGAAGATCAGCAATTCCCCTCTGGCTAGGGCTGGTTTAAATTATCCTTCTTTAGACAGGCATCCACTGAGTTTGGTGTGACTTTCCTTTCTGCTCTAACAGAGTAGCACCAAGTTCAGTGTCTTACAATTTCTGTCTTCTCCCTCCTTCAGTGCCCAAAGATGCTCTAGGCACCACAACACCAGTGCAGGGGGGGAGAGAAGGGTAGCATCAGTGATTCAGGACTGTTTTCTTTATCTATTCAGTGCCTCTTTCAGCAATATGAAGCTAAAATCAGGTGCTGTGAGTGCTCACCTGATTTTTGGTTCATCTGAAAGTGTTTTATCTATGTAGATAATTGTTACATTGCTGTCTTTTTGAGGAGGATGATTGGTGGAGCTTTCTATTCCACCACCTTGCTCCACCATTCTGAAACAAGGTTTAAAAGGCAAGTCAGACCATATCATTTTTTTTTTTTTTTGTCAAAATGTGTGATAGCTTGCGAGTTCACTAGGAAGAGAAGCCAAGTCCTCATAAGAGCCTATGGGGTCCTATAGAAACTGCCCCGTCTCTGAGCATCTCACCTATTACTGTCACCCTCACTCAAGCTACTCCAACCACACTGACCTCTTGCTCTTTCTTGCATATATCAACAAATATTTTGCCCAAGAGGCTTTGAACTTGCAGTTCCCTGTTCCTGGAATGCACTTCACCTACATAACTGTACCCCTTTTAAGTCTTTTGTTAAGCATCACCTCTTTTGTCATGCTTTACTTTTAATTCTAACCCTTTTATACTGATGCTCTCAATTCCTCTTCAATGCTTTTTCTACACAGAACTTATCACCATATGGGAACTTCATTACTTTAGTTAATTATTTTTTTAATGTTCTTCCTCTGTTCACTTGAATGTAATATTAGTGAGGATAGAATGGTTTTTAAATGTTTTTATTTCTGTTGTATCTTCAGCATGTAAAACAGTGCTTTGTAAACAGCATGTAAAACAGACACATAGTAAGTGTTCAATAAATATTAAGTAAATATGAAAAATTGGAATAATAAGACATAAGGAATAATAAGTAGGCGTTTTATGATCATACAATAAAACAATTTTTTTTTGAGGTTTGGTGAGAGGCAGATGATGAGGAGTTGAAACTCTATCTTGAAAGAAATGAGAAGCTCTATAAGGGCTTTAGAATGGGAGTGACAAATGTATAAAATTTGTATTGTAGAAAAGCTAGTTAGACTACCATGTGGAGAATCAATAGGAATACAGAACAAAGGGAATTGAAGCCAGTTAGGCATCTTTTTTGGTAGTCCATGTGAAACAGTGGCCAACTGGACTAGGGTCCTTGTGGTATGTTTGGATAGAAAGTAACAAATTCAACAGATATTTCAAAAGCCTTCCATGATTTATCCCCCTTCTGTTCACTAAGAACTCCATTTATATTCATTTCCCAGTGCCAAATATGAATCTGCACTTATTGATTAGCTTGTCTTTAAATGTTCCTCTTTGTTCTCTCAAATCTCATTATTTTGTTCTGCAGGGACAGAAACTAAATCTTATATTCTTTAAGTGTGCCTCCATAATACATAGGACTATGTTTATTAACAGTTAAAATCTCTCACTAAATTTTAACCAGTCATTGATATTGTTACCCAGTGTAATGCCTATATGACATAGCTGAATTTCTACCCTGCCCTAATTCTGCTTATTTTTAAGAAACATGGCAACTGCGATAAAAAGTTAGTTTGGCAACCAGACCAGTGAGACTGGTTAGAACTAAGATAGCAAGCCACATGACTACACAAAGACCTCAGGCTTCATTATAACCTAATATCCATGCTGAATCTTATTCTCACCAATGCCATGACAATTGACAATTTCCATGACGGTGACCAGAAGAAGTTAGGTTCTGGGAAGTTCAATGCCTGTTTCCAGAAAAGACATAAATATTCCCCCCTTGCTTTTAATGTCCAACTCCTTCGTTAGAGAAATCCCATATTTTAACTCCCTCACCCCTCCCTAATGGAGAATTTGATTTGTCAACCATATTCTCACTTCTCAACTCCATGGCCATTAAAAAAACCCCTCATTTCTCGGCACTAACATTCAGTTTCATGTACTGACTTTGCAGCACCAAATAAGGAAAGACTGCCTTTTGGGGGACCAGCTTTGTAGGTAACAGTACAAAAGAAAGAAATTGAAGCATTCCACAGAACTTAGTTTGTCATAATTGTTCACAAAGAGCTAAAATCCTTCACCCATTTTTCTTCATGTTGCATTGTGCCTTTGGAAGCCAGGTTAAAAATTTGTTTCCTTTTCTTCACTCAAGTCTGTTTTTATTAAGAGAAAAATATTAAGCTTTGGAAAAGAAGATAGCAAAAATCTAGAAATGTATGCAGTGAGAAAATAAAGTTGCCTTCACTCCTCATACTGAATGAATTTTCAAATGATACCTCTTCTTATTGCATTGCAGATTGTTTGGAGGGATATAGAAATTTGAATTACACATCAATTTAGAAAAAAAATCCGGAATCTATAATTTTGTTTCTAATTGATAGTGAGTGGGAGCCAAATGCTCTCCGATCCAGTTATATTTGTCATTTTTGAACTCCTTTATTGGCATAAGACCTATAAACACCAGCCGGTCATGATTAGAATCTTGTGAACTGGATGACATTCAGTTTGCCATTTACTTTCAGGCACTGAGATCCAGCCAGTAACAGAATACCTTACAGTGCACTAACTGATGTGGTAATGTGATCTTCCACCAACTAGCACAGAATTAGAATAAAAATGTCCTCTCCAGAAAAGAGGGTGTTTTATATTAAATACAATTGTATGCAATTTTTTAGCATTTAGAAATCCTGTCAGATAAAAAATTTTCCATGTCATTGTTTCAGGAAGAAGCAGATTGTAAAATCAAATGACCCCAGAAAAGAGCAGCTTCTCTTTTTTTCTTCTGAGTGAATTCTATCAGAAAAGCCAAATCTGAATCAGAATTTACCTAGAAATTAGAATTTCAAACTTAAATAAACTCCCTAGATTATTTAATTAGATATAGCTTGTATGTTACACTTAAGAAGAAAAGTAGTCACCCAGAAGAGCTTTATTCAGAATCTGCTGTGAACCCCAATAATTTGAGACAGTTATCAGTTAATTTAAAACATTTATTTTGCCAAGATTGAGGACACATCACCCGACACACAACCTCAGGAGGTCCTGATGACATGTGCCCAAGGTGGTCAGAGCACAGCTTGGTTTTATATATTTTAAGGAGACATGAGACTTCAATCGACATATGTAAAATCAACATTGGTTCAGTATGGAAAGGCAGAACAACTTGAAGCAAAAGCAGAACAACTCAAAGTGAGGAGGGCTTTTCCAGATCACACATAGGTGAGAGACAAATAGTTGCATTCTTTGGAGTTTCTGATTAGCTTTTCCAAAGGAGGCAATTAGACATGCATTTATCTCAGTGAGCAGAGGGGTCACTGAATAGAATCAGAGGCAGGTTTTCCCTAAGCAGTTTCCAGATTGAATTTTCCCTTTATCTTAGTGTTTTGGGGGGCACAAGATATTTTTCTTTCACATTGACTCCCTTTTCTTTTTTAGAATCTTTTGGAGAAAGGATATTTGAAAAAAATGAGGCTCTGGGCTCAGGTTTTATCTGATCTCTCATGGCTACAATGATTTGCTCCTGTACAGGTAGTTCCAGAGTCACAAGGAAAGCTCATTTTTAGAAAGTTGTGAAGTCTAATGTCCCATGGAGAGAAAATAGGGGGAGAAAGAAAGGAAAACAACAACAAATGAAAGAACAATCCTGGAAAATTGATATAGGCCACATTCCTCTGAAGTCTATACATCAGTAAGCAGTTATGAAAGTGGCTTATGTATGTAAATAGGTTGCTGTTATTTTCTTCTGAAGTTTAAGTTGCCTAGCATCAATTCACAGGGCTTTACAAAAACACAGCTTAGTTTTCAGTGACTCCAAATTAGAAAAAAATTGAAAAATAAAGGAGAAAAACAGTTGAAAACATTATTTAGAAGAGTCATAGCTAAGAGAAATTAGGATTCTGTCCAAACTGCAGAAAATAATAAAATTTGAAAAACACTGGGTAACACTGGACTCTTAACAACCGGTGTACTATAATTTTTGAAACATAACTTCTCTCTCTCTGGGTTCCAATTTTTGCTAAAGAAAATTCACGGTAAGACTGGTTTGCTTTATTATACTTGACCTAATTATTTGTATACAGTGCAGCAAGAACACTTTTTATATAGGCTTTTAAATTACCTTTTATGGAACTTTGTTCCATAGAAGGGACCTCAAATAACACATTTTTAAAGCCCAGCCCAGCAATGAATTTGTACAAGTAAATATCTGAGTGGGCAATCCTTTCCTCTTGAGGTTTCAGTATAAACCTGGGGCTCCTGGGCCTGTCCGAGGTAGTATTCTTTACTTACCAAAGGTCAGTAACCCTCTACAAGGACTGTGTACCTGAAATATGAGGTCAGTTTTCCCAGTGGCTTTTCTTGGCTCCATAAGACAAATTTGATTCCTTAAAGAAAATCACACCATTCCCGTCAATGCCATAGTAAAACAACCAGTTCTTCCAATTGTATCCTGTTACAAATGAAAATAGATTCTTATTTCACTAATGCAAATAACTGTATTGCCCTAAGTTAAAAATACTCATAAGAAGTCCCCAAATTCTGGAGAAATTAGGTTAACAGAAAGAAATATACTCCAAATTTTATTTATAGGAGTTACTAAATTGTTAAAAAGCTGTCAATGACTCAAAAATTCCAAGACTCTGAAAAACAAAACAAAGGACCAGCAACATTTTAAGCAAAAAGTAAAAAAAAAAAAAAAATTACATTAGTCCATGCAGTTAATTACTGTTCTGCTTGATAGTCATGAACATTTTAGCTCTAAATGAGTATAGAAAGTTTTTCCTCTATTCTGATGTCACGGTCTCCAAAGTTATCAGAAACCTGCATTCAAGAGCACCTGTTAGAGTTTTATACCTGATTATAAAACCACCTTCTAGAGAAGGACCAAAAGAAGACAATTGTCTATGGATGACAAATTTTAAGGGCAGCCATAGTCAAAAATACAGTTGACAAGAAAATTTGTTACCTCTATGGCACACAATAATTTACCATAACAATTAAAATTTTTACTAATATTGTGCACCAAATTATATCACAATTATAGGAGTTTCCCATAATTTTGGAACACATACTAATAACACCTTTGTACAAATATAGTCTAAATAAAACCAATCACCATTTCATATTGACAATGATTCCGTATAACTTTTATACCAAATAAGCCAAATTATGTCATCTTTTGACTTCCCAGAACATAATATCTTAAAGAATAAATGAGGTCAGAAAACCGTATAATGCATAATTTGATTTTGGAAAGATTGTCAAATATCATAGGTTTAAAATGCTTGATATTACAAAATGGGATCACAGGTCATTGTAAAATAAACCATTCATTTAAGCAAAGCAATAATTCAAGGATTTCAAATGTGGCATAAACCTTCACTCTTTGAGAGGGAAGACTTAATATTCCAATCTATAAGCTCTAATAAAAACAGCAGGAAGTCAATTAGATTTGTTTTTCAAAATTTTACATACAACTATAAAATTTTAATCTTGACCATAAGATATAACTTCCATAAGCCTTTTATAACCTTTATAACCTATACTAAAGAGTTGGTTAATGATTCAAGAAAACCTTGTTAATTTGACACAGGGGCCAATATGGTGGTCTTGCATCAATGTGCCTTTAACATTAATAATTACATCATTGAGAAGCTGAATTTATTTTATCTTTTAAAATTAGCTCTTAAAATCTCACACTCCCACCTCTTCCACGATAGTACCTGGGCCTTGAGTTAAAATAGCTTTAATTTCTGGCCCTGTGTCTCAGAAATACAGTTTATGTTGACTGGGATCTTCTATGGGGCATGAAGATGGGGCTTTAATTGATGTCAGTGTTTAAAATTTAGCAGGAATTGGTGTCCTTTTTAGACCTGGAGTTAAAGCCCTGTAACTCAACGTTACAAGTACTTTAAAAGCACATACAGAAAGATACATGGATATAATAACCTTAATTTTTAAAAATTTAATTTTTTATAAGCAAAAAAATAATAATAATGTCATAAGAATTGTTTTGATAAAAGATTAATCTGTTAGGCCAGCTACCAAAAGGCAAAAGGCGCTCTGCTCTGCACAGAATATTATATTGGAAGAAAATATTTCCTTTAAACCTTTAAGAAAACATTGTTTGCATCAGGACACTACGACAGAACTCAAGGAAAAAAATACTTAAACAAGTTGAAAATGAGTTGAAGGAGAACATTACTATTTTACTCTCTTTACAGAGGAGAGAAAACTGAAAATGGAGTGATGCAATAAAAATTGAACTTGGATTAAAAAATTAAAAATATTTTATAATTTATTAAGAATAATTTAATCCCTTAAGAAAATATTATTGTTTTAAACAATCATTTAGTGTAAAAGTGTTTTTTCACATCAAACCTAAATTTTGGAAAGACCATTATAATTTTCCTTTAATTATAGTTAAGTCAATCATTATAATTCCTCTTATTGTGACTTTCACAGACCATTCTTAGACTTTCTGATTTGTCGTAAACAACCCTCTTTCTTAAACAACCAGCCATTTTATTCTAGGTCTAAATTTACCATAAAAGATTCTTTCTCATTTAAAATTATTTCTCTTTAAGTTTTCTACAAGAAAAAAATACCTATTCATTTGTGTAACTTTCTTTACATCTCTGTTATTTCCTGATTTCTTTTACTTTGCTTTATTTATAACCTTTAAATAAGACTTGAATTAGACAAAAATTGTTCACCCTTTTAAACAAAGGACACTTGTTTTAAGAAAAATAGTTTTCCTATAATATATTTTTACTGGAAAATACACAAATAATGAAATATCTATTATTTAACTTAATATAACTATATTCTTAATTCTAACTTTTTTTTCTGCAAGTATTATTCCATTACATTTACCTAATTATTTTAATTGTTTACTTTGATTATTCATGTAAACTGTGATAGTCATGATTTAATGGTACAAAACCACCACTGGAAAATTATAACAGATACTGAAACAGATTTGACCTAACTGACTCCATCTTGCTTTTCACTTCCAAGTTGTCCTTGTTCATAGTTTACCTTTTAAAGAAAGACTGTAACAGTCTTTACCCCAAACAAACCTCCTTACTGACTGTGTAATACATTGCCTAATGCCACAGGATAAGAAGTTATGGTAATCTTACTAAATTCTAGATGCAGCTATTTTCATTAGACCAGTATCAATGTCGTATATATTAAAAACTACACTAGCAAAAATCAATCTGTTTTTTGGGCTGGGTTTACAGTTTTGTAATCCCTATGCCAAATTTTGACACCTTATGATGTTTGGCAGGGATAAATATGAAATTGCTTGATAAATAAATGCAAACAAAAATGTATGCTGGCAATTTAGACATTTTTAACATTACTTTGCCAATAATTTTAAAGCTAGCTAATTTGTTAAAGATTCTACTTATGTAAACTTGAAAAAGTATTTGACTAGTCTTTTCTTTTTTTCCTGATAAAGTATTTAAGTGCTTTTATTTTTCTTTGAGCCAATTAATTAGAGTTCTTTTATAATTTTCAGTAGTAGAACATTGTGTTCACAACACATAAACACATAGATTTTTTAGGCATGCCGATAGAAGTAAATCATATAGATTCATAAAAACTTTTTTTCTTGTATTGGACTTTCATATCCTTGATAAACTATTTCACAAATGTAGGCAGCTGTCAGTTAAATAGCCTTAAATTTGCATATTAAAGGAAACAACTCAGGTGAAAGTCAAATAGCAAAATTTAGATGTTAAGGTACAGAGAGAAAAAGTCTGATGATGCCAAAGAGAGATTAAAGATGGACACCAAATCAAACATAAATTACAGAAATTTATCATTGGATTGTATAAGGAGACCAATTTTATTTAGATAGGGACTACCTTTTTTTAAAAAAAAACTAGATGTGAGCTCTGGGCAGAGCCTACACTGAATCCTGGATCTCCTAAAATAAAGAATTTTGATGAGGGTAGACAATGTGATGCTTTTACCTTGTACTTAAACGTTTTTTTAAACAAAGACATTTCTAAGTGTCTAAACTACACTCTTCCTTGAAAACCCAAAAGTAGCCTCTGTTACAGTAACTATTTTAGCCAAAAAATCAGGTGAAACCGCAATTCATTCGACTGAGAAGAAAAAAAAAAAATGCTCGGAAAAAAAAAAAAAAAAAGACAGAGTCCTAGGAGAGAAAAGCAAACATGCAAAAAACAAAATTATGAAGGTCTTTCAAATACAAACATGGACATATGCACATACGCATATACATATCTTGAATGTTAGCTTTTTGGTTAAGCTGACATTTAACCATTGAGCTCCTTTAAAAAATTCTTTTAAATCTCATTACTATATTTCAGCTAGGACAAACTGCTGCTATTTCAGAAGTACTAAGTATCAAAACAGAAAGGGCTTGACTTAGAAACCAAACCCAGGCTGTCATGGTGAGGAAAAAAAAAAAAAAAAAAAAAAGCAGGCCCTTAGTTATCAGACTGCTGTGTGGGATGACATCAATTGGTCTTTCAGTTTGAAATCAGGTAGCATAATGCCATCAGCTTTGTTGTTTTTGCTTAGGATTGTCTTGGCTATATGGGCTTTTGTTGTTGTTGTTGTTCCATATGAAATTTTAAGTAGTTTTTTTCTAATTTTGTGGAGAAAGTCAGTGGTAGCTTGATGGGGATAGCATTGAATCTATAAATTACTTGGGGCAGTATGGCCATTTTTATGATATTAATTCTTCCTATCCGTGAGCGTGGATTTTTTTTTCCTTTTTGTGTGTGTCGTCTCTTATTTCCTTGAGCAGTGTTTTGTAGTTCTCCTTGAAGAGGTTCTTCATGTCCCTTGTAAGTTGTATTCCTAGGTATTTTATTCTCTTTGTAGCAATTGTGATTGGGAGTTCACTCATGATTTTGTTCTCTGGTTGTCTATGTTTAGTGTATAGGAAGACTTGTAAATTTTGCACATTGATTTTGTATCCTAAGACTTTGCTGAAGTTGCTTATCGGCTTAAGGAATTTTGGGGCTAACGTAATGGGGTTTTCTAAATATACTATCATGTCATCTGAAAACAGAGACCAGCTGTCTCTGTTTATTCTTAACTTTAGCCAAGACAAACCCCAATTCAGTTACTTACCTAGAGATGGGTCTCAGCCTGTAGACTGCTCTCTAACATCCTAGAAGGAGAAAAAAAAAAAAACTCATTTTATCTGTTGGAAGTGAATTAAAACTCCATGAAGGATTTGCCTGTCTTCCATCATCATGGAAACAGAAAACCTTGCCTTCCTTTTTGGAAGGAATTAAAACTTGAAAAAAAGAGGAGCTGTACAACAAAATAAACTTTAGATCTTGACCAAATTTGGGGAGATAAGGGATTCTCTAGAGGGGATGCTCTTAGACCTCAGCAAATTTTCCTATTTGTTTGAGCTATAAAGTTAGGTAATATTGGTACCAACCCCAATAGAGATTTGTCAAAAATCAGGGGCATCATCACTCTGAATGCCTCTGTGGTTACCAAATGTCAACCTCCAAAATTTGAGACAGATCTCAACTAATTTATAAGGTTTATTTTGCCAGATGACATGTGCCCAAGGTGTTCAGAGTATAGCTTGGTTTTATACGTTTTGAGGAGACATGAGACATCAATCCACATGTGTAAAATGAACATTGGTTCAGTCCAGAAAGGAGGCAGGAAAGCTCAAAGAAAAATTGGGGAAACTTGAAGCGGGGAAGGGCTTCCAGGTCACACATAGGTGAGAGATACACGGCTGCATTTTTTAAAGTTTGTGATTAAACTTTCCAAAGGAGGCAATCAGATATACATTTATCTCAGTGAACAAAGGAGTGACTTTGAATAGAATGAGAGGAGTGTTTTCCCTAAGCAGTTCCCAGCCTGAATCTTCCCTTTAGCTTAATGATTTTGGGGGCCCAAGATACTTTTTTCTTTTATACTGCCTTGTGTCACAAAATGTGCTCAGCACCACTGCAACAAGGATACACAGGAGGCATAAAATATTCCCTCTCAAAAGCTGCCCATGCTCTAGAGAAAGAAATACAGTTCAAGAAATAATTAAAGAACCAAAAATGTAGTAAAATAACCCTTGGGTCATATAGGTGAGACTTAATCAGAGTTATAAAAAGTGTATTTTTATGGGTTACTGAATTTTCAGGGGAGGATTTGTGGAAAAAGTGCTCTGAAGATGTAAATGAATTTTTAGTAGCCCCCATCTGAAAGCCCCACACTACTTTTCACTGCAGCAGCTGAACCTTGAAATATCCATTTCTGGCACTTTAGGGCTACTTCCCAGTTCCCATTCTGTGCCTAAAACAAGAATTATTCCTTTCCAGAAAACCAGCAGAAATGCACATTTAACCTCCTTGCATGTGTATTACTAGATGCTTCCCCCATGATAATGAGGCTACCATAACATTTTCTAAGTTAGAGGAGTGTAATTAACTTTAACATCCCATCAATATTGTGGACTGTAACAGTGGGTACTGAAGTTATTCTTCTAGACATAGGACTCACTAATGAATTTATGAATCAAATAATATATCTAGTAAGTTCATAGTCATGAGTGATGAGTCTTATCAGAGCTAAATAATATGTCTGGTTGTCTCTTTGCTATTAAAAATTATTCAGAATTGAAGGTCTTCCTTTTGAGTTTAGAGTTACTCTGTTTGAATAGCCTGCCCCATAAAAGCTACTTGGAGCACTAGCAATATGCTTTTAGAATGGAGAAGCAAAGAAAAGCACTTTTACACGTTTGTGGCACTGAAAGATTTGCCAGCCGTGCTGGGCTGTGGGCTGTCACCAGGCTCTGAGACATGAATCTCTTGTGGTCATTTTAGTGCTTGTGTAACTCAAAAAGGCTGTGGACTTAAACTGGAATTTCAAAATGATTAGTCCATATTTGCTGCTAAAGTAATTGCTCCAACTATTCTAAGAGGACAACCGAGAGCCTCAAGTCCCCAAATGACTTACCCCATGCACTGGGGAAGGCCCAGCAAAGCTTCAGCAGGGCAGCCAGCAATATTTAACTGCCTCATTCAAGTTGCCTACCACCTGAAGGTTCAGACAGAAATACTTTTCTGGGGGGATTAGCACATAATGAGCTCCCATGAACACAGCTTCAGTAGCTCTAAATAAGACCTGGTTTTAATTCCATGAGGGAAGTATCAAGGGGACTACACATCTTTAGCAATCCACAAATAAAATATAAGAATGGCTTTATTAGTCTCCTCCAATATGTGAAACTTGTTGGAGACTTACTAAACTAGCTCTGCTGCCTGGGCACTGTTAAAATCTTGGAGTACAATCAGAGCCTGAAATGGCTGCCAAAGAGATTTCCCGAATAAATTTTTGGTGTGTACCCTTTTGACTATCAAAATTGATAAAACTCAAGAACTCAAGTAAAAATTTACTTTTACTGCTGGTTTTAGAAATGCCTTAAGTGATACTAACTCCTCTCTATTCTTTGAAAATCTGTCAGAGATCATCACAGGGATTAATTAATATTCTAGAATGTCAGAACTGGAAGGTACCTTAGAGATGAACTAACTCCAAGAATTAATTTTGCATGAGGAAACTGAGGCATAGAGAAGGTATGTGACTTTTCCCAAGTTACACAATTAATTGGTGGCTGTACAAGGAAGAGAAACTTGATTAACTGTCACTTTGGTGATTTGGAGGATAAAGTCATTCCAAACTGAAGGTGCAATTGCTCAATGCTTGTTTGAGCAATTGAAGTTAAGTTATTTTGATAACACCTACAATTTGTATAGAGCTTTACAGTACACAGAGTGTTTTCATAGATATTATTTTCCTTGACTCTCTGAAGTCTTTATGAAAGAGAGGATACATTACATTTTTCATTTGAGAAAGGAGAAACTAAAACTCAAATGGTTCTATGAATTGTGATAAATTAGTTACCATTCAACAACTGTGTTCTCCTGAATCTAAGTTAAATATTCTTGCACCTGGCCCAAGATTGAAAGAAAACTCCTCAAATATGTCATCAAATTTTATGTTATATCCATCCAACATAATTTTAGTTTATTTATGAAAATTTGTCTTATGTCCAGGCATCATTTTATTATGTATGATTAATAATGATGAAGAAAACTAGTATTTACTGAGTCCCTTGCTTTGTGTCAGTCACTGTCCTAAGCTTTTCAAATGTATTAACTTATGAAATATTTACGGTATTAGTCCATTATCATACTATAATGAAGAAATACCACAGACTGGCTAATTTATAAAGCAAAAGAGGTGTAATAGATTCAAAGCCTCACAATCATGATAGAAGGTGAAGGAAGGGCAAAGGCACATTGTACATGGTGGCAGGAAAAAGAGCTTGTGCAGGTGAGCTGCCCTTTATAAAACCATCAAATCTCATGTGTCTTATTCACTATCATGAGAACAGCATGGGGAAAACCCTCCACCATAACTCAATTACCTGCCATCAAGTTTTTCCCATGACATGTGGGGATTATGGGAGCTACAATTCTACTTAAGATTTGGGTAGAGACACAGCCACACCATATTATTCTGTCCCTGGCCCCTCCTAAATCTCATGTCCCTACATTTTAAAGCCCATCATGTCTTCCCAACAGTCCCCCAAAGTTTTAACTAATTTCAGCATCAACTCAGAAGTTCACAGTCCAAAGTCTCATCTGACACAAGGCAAGTCCCTTATGCCTATGAGCCTCTAAAATCAAAAGCAAGTTAGTTATTTCTAGATACAATGTGTGTACAGGCATTGAGTAAATACACCCATTACAAATGGAAGAAATTGGCCAAAATGAAGGGGTTATAGGCCAGATGCAAGTCTGAAGCTGAGCAGGGCAATAAAATCTTCAAGATCCAAGATGATCTCCTTTGACTCCATGTCTCACTTCCAGGGCATGCTTATGCAAGAAATGAGTTTCCATCGTCTTGGCCAGCTCTGCCCTCTGTGGCTTTGCAGGGTACAGCCCCCTCCTGGCTTTTTTCACGGGATGATATTGAGTGTCTATGGATTTTCCAGGCGCACAGTGCAAGCTGTCAGTGGATCTATTATTCTAGGATCTGGAGGCTGGTGGTCCTCTTCTTACAGCTCCACTAGGCAGTACTTCAGTAGGAACTTTGTATGGGGGCTTCAACCCCATATTTCACCTCTACACTGCCCTAGCTGAGGTTCTCCATGACAATTCTGCTCCTGCAACACATCTCTGCCTGGCCATCCAGGCATTTCCTTTATTTCTCTGCAATCTAGGTGGAGGGTCCCACTCCTCAATTTGTGACTTCTTTGAACCCACAGGCCCAACACCATGTGTAAGCCACCAAGGCTTTGGGCTTTTAGCCTCTGAAATGACAGCCTGAACTGTACATTAGCCCTTATAGCCATGGCTGGAATGCAGGGCACCATGTTTCAAGACTGCAAAAAACAGCAAGGCCCTGGGCCCAGCCCACTGAACAAATTTTTTTCTCCTAGGCCTCCTGGTTTGTTATAGGAGGAACTGCTGTAAAGACTTCTGGCATGTCCTGGAGACATATTCTCCATTGTCTTGGCAATTAACATTTGGTATGCAAATTTCTGCAGCCAGCTTGAATTTCTCCTCAGAAAATGGGTTTTTCTTCTTCTTCTTCTTCTTCTTCTTTTTTTTTTTTTTTTTTTTTTTTGCAGTCTTACATGGTGGCAGGCAAGAGAGCAAGTGCAGGGAAGAGCCCTTTATTAAACCATCACATCTCCTGAGACTTATTCACTATCACGAGACCAGCACAGAAAAAACCCACCCCATGATTCAGTTACCTCCCACCAGATCCCTCCCACAACATATGGGAATTATGGGAGCTACAATGGAAGATGAGATCTGGGTGGGACACAGCCAAATCATATCACTTACTAAATCAGTCCTGGAGATTAATGCTATTACCATACTTATTTTATAGATCAACAAATTACAGAGTGGTTAAGCAACTTCCCCAAGATTATTAAGTTCATAAATGATAGAGCCAATATTTTGGCCTAGACAACCTGGTCTCTAGAACATCCACACAGCCACTACTATCTTTATTGTCACTGTGGGTGACTAGAATTAAAAGTGCTTAGTCTTTTCATACTGAAAATATCACTCTGTAATTTGTGTTGGTACAATAATAAAAAAAAAAAAACACAGAAAAACTTCATTGGTTTGAAGTCATCTTCTATAGCATGAGGCAGGAGGAGGTCAGGTAATTGAAAACAAAGTTGCTATATTATGTAGAAAACATTGAAACTTCAAGGCTTGTGATGACTCTAAACAATTCATTAGAGGCTCTCTACGAAAAATATTATTTTATAAAATATCCCTAAATGGGTTTGTATTGAAAGAAAAAAGATGGATCTAATAAAAGCATATTGTGTTTTTCCAAAACAAGTGTTTCACCAAATGTTATGAACAAATAGTAAATAATGTGAGATTTGGAAGAATGCAGTCTAAATCTGTAACAGCTTCAAATATTAATGGCTCAGTTGTCATGACAACATGTATTGCTATCAATGCACCTAAATACAATTTAATGATTATTAAATGGTGATTTCCAGAAAGACAATATCAAAGATTGTGAATTAACTGATAAAGAGAAATTTTGTCTAAATGAGCATTTTACGTGTCTGAGAGTGCTATGGTAGAACCAAGATGCTCCTTAATTATTGCCTTCTGGTACCACAGACTATGCTACAATTACCCAAGTAAATGAGTAAGTGGACCATCTTTTCCCTGGTTGGCTCCCAATCCTTTATCTGTAATGACATAGTTATAGTTGATGTAGTCTATAATGTATCTATCTGCTGCCTATGCCTCTCTTAGCTTTCTTGCACCTCTCTTTTTCCTTCGTTTCTTCTCTGAACAAATGCATTTTGAGTCCTAGGAATGCAATGGTGAACAAACACGTATACAACATCTCTCTTGTCATTTAGCTTAAAATCTAATGGGAGCCGGGCGCGGTGGCTCAAGCCTGTAATCCCAGCACTTTGGGAGGCCGAGGCGGGTGGATCACGAGGTCAAGGGATCGAGACCATCCTGGTCAACATGGTGAAACCCCGTCTCTACTAAAAATACAAAAAATTAGCTGGGCATGGTGGCACGTGCCTGTAATCCCAGCTCCTCAGGAGGCTGAGGCAGGAGAATTGCTTGAACCCAGGAGGTGGAGGTTGCGGTGAGCTGAGATCGCGCCATTGCACTCCAACCTGGGTAACCAGAGTGAAACTCTGTCTCAAAAAAAAAAAAAAATCTAATGAGAAATATCAACTTTTTTAAACTCACACTAATTAACGTACAATTACAAATGGAGACAAATGTCTTGGAAGAATGAAACAAGGTGTCTGACCTAGAAAAGAGTGGTGGTGGCTGTAACAGAAGTTCTAATCTGAGGGAATACTTTCTTATGCTATGATTTGAAGAATGAGTAGCAGTTCACTGGTTCAAAGAGGAGAATCACATCCAGGGCAGGATCAAGACTACTTCAAGTCTTTAAGGCAGGAGGGAACATGGCATATTCCAGAAAACGGAAAAAGGCCAATGTGACTAGAATACAGAAATAAGGTAAAAGTAGTCCAAGATGGCCCTGGAAAATATTAATTAAGTGGGCAGCATCAACTTGTATAGATCAGCAATTCTGCCAACTTCTTATATTCCTTTCCACTTCTCAGATGCCTAACACCAATCTCTAACTCCTCTTCCCACTTGTGACCACCATGTACTATACTTGCAGACCTCCTATGGAGGTTTGCATAAGTACCATGCCTGATCTACAATAGTTAGATTCAAAGTGTGAAAAGATACTGCCTAGAGTTAGACAGCCTGGTGCCAAAATGAGAGATGACAGAGATTTTAATCATAAGCTTCTGGATGAATTACCTTGATAAATAATATTGATGCCCTCTATAACAGAATATAAAGAGTCTGGTTCTTCCTCATAAGCCAGAGAACGTATTTTCCCTAAGCCCAGGAATAAGAAAAAAAAGTCTTTTTCATATCCTCACCCTTACTGCCTCCCCAATATTCTGAAAGCTAGGATTGTGTTTCAACCCACAGGAGATCCTTGAATAACCTGGAGTCAACAACTCATGTAAAACTTCTACCTCAATCTTCCACAGATTGAAATCTATCAGTACCTCATGGCTAGAAGTCACCACTAATTATTCTGAAAGACCTCTGATTTGTTTGACTCTTCTGGTAGTGGGAAACATAGATATTCTTACTTTTCCTTTGACCAAATAGATTCTGCTTTCTCTCTATATATTTTTTCACTAATACATGGTTGTTATTTGTAGTTTCAATTTCATATCTTTCCTTTAATAATGCTGCCTCATAGCTCTTACCTAACCTCATGTTGTCTATGTATGCTTTCTTTCACCTTGAGTTTATGCCTGCTTCCTTTATTAGTTTTCAATTCTCACACTTGAAAATAATAGTCAAATTGGCTCAGTTCATCCTTGGACAAGCAGAGGTTCTCTTTCATGATCACCTTATCATCTTTTTGATGTTATCTTTGCAATTCCAGAGCTCAATCTACACTTCGTCCAACCAGCTACTATTAATGGTGAAAATATCTAGCGCACAGCTACAGAGTGTGTAAAACAATTAAGCACGTTAAAGGTTTGGGAAAGTGTACCAAAACACAAAGACATTACTCTCTGATGCAGAAGAGAGGAAGAGTCTATTCCCTTGGAAATCGTAGACTTAATACAATGTACAGAGCCTCTTTCTAGGAATCCTGACTCTTTGCCATTGGTCAGAGCAATGTTTCTAAAACTTTTCTCAGGATCCTTGAGGTATCTTCAGAGAAATTTGGAGGCATAAAGCATCTACCTCCCATTCTGATTATATCATTAATGTGACTCTTCACATTAATCAATTTTAGATATTTGACTTCTTTTAAAATTCACAACACTGGGGTTCTGAGCATAAGCCTAGGGGGAGGTCAGCTGTGTTCATCCTGGGGTTTCTCTAAGCTGGGAAAGGCAGGAGCCATCCATGCCCTGGGTTGGTAGAAGAAGTTATGCCTAAAAGGCGTGAACCTCTCATTTGCCCCCAATTCAGGTACCCAGTACCTCCCAGCATAGCAAATTTCAAAACTCTTGGAAGTCACCCATTCACTTTGGATTGCAGGAGCAACCTTTAAGAAGTGGAAATGTCTGGCTGGCTTTGCCCAGAACCTAATGTAGTACCTAAGTTTGGCAGTTGATAAAAGGTGAGACTTAGCAGTTACCAGGGCTGAGTGAGTATACAGGCCACAAATATCAGGGAACAAGGCCACCAAATGCTGTTAGGGTGTGTATTCTGTGCCTAAAGGAAAATCCCTATGCCCAAGGGTACATCTTGCCTAAGGAAGAGTTCTTTGTTTCCAATGTTTCTGAATTTGGCTTCCATTTGTCTGCTTTTACTGGCTTGAGGAAGAATTAGGTAATTCTGATGATTCTGCCTATGAGTTAAATGTTCTTATATTTGTATTTAAAACTGTCATTGCACAATATAAATATAAATGGTAAAATCTCAGCTAATAATTTAAAATTATAATTTTTCTATGCTTAGAAAGACATTAAATGACAAACAAACCACACCATAATAGAAGACTGAAAGAAAGAAACAGCAAGCTTTATACTTTAATGCCACTAATGACACTTTTTCCTGCTCTTTAAACAAGAGGCTTCACTTTTTGTTTTCTACTGAATTCTACAAATTACATAGCTGGGTTTGGGTATTGTATATATTAAGTATTCCAAAAATATTCTTGAGTTTTGTTCTGGGATCAGTTAAAATTACTTAGAAACAGTCTAATCCTATCTGGTTTTGCTTTTAAAATTTCTTAGATGGACTGGAGCAGTGCTCAGTCTACTTAACTATTCTTCACTATTGAAGCAAGATCCTACTATGCACTCTACCCAATTCCTTGTGAATCATGGGATTTTCCTGTCTCGCTGGTGGGAATAGACCCTATTTCTGGCCTTGAGTGTATATAGGCACCATTACCTTCTTATCCTTTTGAGAGGATTTGGAGTTTCTTCACTGTTCAAGCATTGGATAGTACTCTGCTGAATACTTGAGGGAAGCCCTCCACAAACTTTAGAAGTTCCCTGTGAAGCTCACTCCTCTCTAATACTCTGTCCTGTGAACCCTATCTATTTTGACTTCTATGAGCTGTTAGCTCTATCTTTTCAATTCAGGAAGTCTACAGGGCTCCATGTAGCACTACAGCCCTTCTTGTACTGCAGCCTGGAAATTCATCAAGGGAAATCATAGAGCAGACCTTCTTTATTTTCTATGTATTAGGAATTACCGTTCTTTGTTGTCTTATTTTCAGTATCTTGAAAATCATTGCTTTATTTTTATCATCCAATTATTTGGATTATTTCAGGTAGGAAGGTACATCTGGTACCTTTTGTCTAAGTGGTCCAGAGTTGGAAGTCACACAACATTTTTAGAAGTCAACTCATGCCATCATAAAAAAGTTCTTCTGGTAAAGATTAAAATATTGTTTTAGCCCTTAGTTTTTTTTTTTTTTGTTAACAGATTTTCACTCTTGTTGCCCAGGCTGGAGTCCAATGGCACAATCTTGGCTCACCCCAACCTCTGCCTCCCAGGTTCGAGTGATTCTCCTGCCTCAGCCTCCCAAGTAGCTACTTTTTATATTGTTAGTAGAGATGGGGTTTCTCCATGTTGGTCAGGCTGGTCTTGAACTCCTGACCTCAGGTAATCCACCTACCTTGGCCTCCCAAAGTGCTGGGATTACAAGTGTGAGCCACCATGCTTGGCAGTAATCTTGATAGTAAAGACAAATAAGGAATGTTGCAACAGATATGTAACGGCATTAATTTCTGGGTCTGCAGATACAAGCATGGAATATGCTTGGTTTTCATGATTAGGCCTTCAGAAACTGGAAGTAAATATAAAGGATGTAAGTGTCTTCCAGTTTATGCTCACGCTCAACTCTACCCTCTGGCTAGATTTATACCTTTTCTTCCTGTGGTCCTAGCTTCTCTTCCCCAGGGACACCTAAAAAAAATCAGGCTCAAGAGGATTCACTTATCCATTTAAAAAAACATTAGAACAATTTTTTACTTGCATTTTATCTTAATGAATTGGCAGCTGGAAAAAGTTGAGGTTGTCTGAATAATAACTCTGCAAATGGGAATTTTAATTTGTCTCAGAATGGGAAGACAGCCAAAATCAGTGTTAGTATATAAAGCTAAGACTTTTTCAAGCAATTCCCTTTAACTTTGTTATTGTTGTTTAAGTGAAGAATATTTAACTATCAAGGCTATATAAGCAAAAGGTAACACATCATATCCATTTGCAAACTTACCAATTATTAAAAGTTAAAAAGAATCACTAGTACACTTGGATTTACTCTAAATTTTTATGTGCACATGACTATAGATGTTAGTGGGTTGGTAAGTTGGAAGAATTCTCTGGAAAAGAAAATATGTGACAATAGCTCAGGCTTAAAAAAATGCCACTGGAAATGCTGTATATTTGCATTACTAAGTAGGCACTAATAGGGTTATATCTTGCTGTCCTTAGTTGTGTGCTAGCCATCAATGAGAACATAGGCTCAAAGATCAAGAACAGGAGGTGTATTCTGAAAATGATTAGCTCTATAATAAGTTTCCTTTATTTCATTAGCTATATCATTTTCAGGTACAATAAATCATTTCTGAGAATGAATCAGAACATACAGTGGAAGCAACTTGGTTTAGCTATTGGGGTATAGGGTTTGCTATCTATGTGCTTGTTGGTAACAGTTTCTGTTTACTGCAAAAAGAAAATCAATCTATACTGCTGTCTGGAATCTATTTTTACCTAATTCCAAATACATTAACTTCTGGTGTATATCCCAACAAATGCAGTAAAATTGATTTAAAAATCACATTTCTGTTAATTTGACTTTGAATTGAATATTTACTGACATCACCAGCACCAACACCACCATCATCATTATTATCAATGTCAGCAGCAGCAGGATCCCTGGCTATTTTTAAACACACATTAGAGATATAAAATACACAGGCCTTCACAGTAACTTGGTCCAGCAAAACAGGCACCTCAGAACATGTGGAATGGGACTGTTTGGCAAATATATAACTCTTATTTGAGTCACTGTTATGGTGATCTATACGCAATAGCTAACTCTGCAAGTTGTTACCTCCATTTTTGACCTGGCTTATAATGACATTATACAATAAGTTCATGTTCTTAAGTTATGTGGTTATTTCATTGCTCTCCAAGAAGATGATACAAATCTATCCATGTAGTATATTTTTTAAAGAAATACAAAACCTTTAAGTCACATACGGTAGTATCCTTTAGAAGAATTAACATTTTTTACACTTTGAATATTAATTTGTGGAATTTTACAAGGAAGCACTAAATTGAACATAATAAAAATCATATGTCAGCATATATGTTATTTATGTTATAATTTAGAAAGTTGGTCATTATCTTCCTCTATATAAGTTTTCATTTCTTTGTGTTTATAATTTTCTTGCACTAGCATACTATGGAGCCTCATTTTCTGGTTAAACCATAATCCAGTCATATTCATGAGTCTAGATTTGATTTCATTTAATGCTACAGTGGCCAATACTACTGAAAAGGTTAATTTTGTTTCATTTCTTTCCTTATAGCCTGTGATGGTTAATATTGACTATCAACTTGATTGGATTAAAGGATGCAAAGTGTTGTTCCTGGGTGTGTCTGTGTGGATGTTGTCAAAGGAGACTAACATTTGAGTCAGTGGATTGGGAGAGGCACACCCACCCTCAATCTGGGTGGACACTATCTAATCAGCTGCCAGCACAGCTAGGATAAAAGCAGGCAGGGGAACGTGGAAGGATTAGACAGGCTTATTCTTCCAGCCTACATCTTTCTCCCATGCTGGATGCTTCCTGCCTTCAAATATCAGACCTCAAGTTCTTCAGCTTTTGGACTCTTAGACCTTCAACCACAGACTGAAGGTTGCACTGTCAGCTTCCCTACTTTTGAGGTTTTGGGACTCATACTAGCTTCCTTGCCCCTCAGGTTGCATATGGCCAATTGTGGGACTTCACTTTGTGATCATGTATGTCAATACTCCTTAATAAACTCCCCTTTATATGTACATCTATCCTATTAGTTCTGTCCATCTAGAGAACCCTAATACATGCACATAGCTTAATAATAACTTGTCAAATACATTTCTATATATATAGAAATTGTCCTACTAAATTGATTGAATATTGACAGGAAATAGTCAATTCAGTCTATCGACTATTATAAAACATTATTCCTCTGAGATGAGTAGGTGTTGAAATAACTGATCTATTAATTTGGTATCAGATTGGCATCAGCCAAAACAGGTGACGTAAGCAGATCCCAGAATGGCTGTATAATTTTAAAATAAAAGATTATATTGTTTTCATTTTGTTGATGATCTTGCTTTATCATGAAGACAATGAAGATGTTACTGAATTAAATCATCCATATTTCATTTTAGAAACTGAATAGATTCTTTAAAAAATTACAGATATCTTCATAGGAATACCGGCACTGGAATATTTGTGACAAATTATTATTTACAAAACTTTTAATATATAAACCCATGTCATCTGGTGTCTCATATAAAGGTGAGACAATATCCCCTTTGATTCTTCTGATGGTTTCAGGGACTATTATCAAAGACATATACACATGTTGCTAACAACAGTATTAGATATTCACAACACAATTTACCGCATTTCCAGTTGCTCATTACTTAAATGAAATTTGCAAAATGAAAAGACAGAAAGCTGGACAAAGATAATTTGATCTTCACTGAGACTATGGCTAATAAGGCAAAATATGTTTTATGACAGATCCAGCTATTTTGACCATTGAAATGAATTTGTGGTCTAAACAGAAAATCAAAGAACTAAGCTAAGAAACACTGAGACTGGGTCATAGGACAAAATGTAGTGTTATTGTATGAATAATATTGATTTGATCAATATCTATGTAAGGTACATAATGAAGGCCTCTGGTCTCAAATCCAAATTAACTTGCTTGGCTTTCCTGAATGACTGATATTTAATTATTTATTTCATTTCTTGTTTTTGTTGACTCAGGCTGCATCTTTGTGGCCTAAATATCAACGTATCTATAGTAGAACACAATTGCAAATAGCACATTGGTATAATTATTTTAGCAGCTTTATCAGCTGAAATAGCTCATCAGAGAAATGATATAGATTGCTGCGTGATCAATTAAAATAATAATTCGCTAACAGACCAACAGGTCATGTTTTGCTTCTTCCTCTTTTACTCCATGTATCCTTCTTGGAAAACAAAACAAAAACTGTTTGATCTCGAAAAACCGTATAGTGGTTCCTAAAAGAGAAAATGAGTGGGAGAGAGAGAGGAAGAGGAAGAAGGAGAACCAAAAGTTAGGACATCCATAGATTTAAGAGTTTAAGGCATCGGTTTTTACTTCTTCCTCCCTCCTTCCCTTTGTCTTTCTCTCTTTCTCTTTTTCCTCTCACCAACTCAGACCACAAAATAAGCAGTGTTATTGGTTGTACTATTTAAGATGGCTCTCAAATTTTTTCCACTATATGACTATCTATAATTGCCCACGAGCCATCATAATGCTATTGTGGCATAATGTGTAAAATCAGAATACTTTTAAATATTGGCTTCCATTCTTTATATCGATGATACTATAATAGATATGTGGGAGATAATTAGATTAAACAGAAAAGAGAGTAGACAAGTATTCAGATCTACATTTATTTTCTCACTAGCTAACCAACTTTAAAAAGAAGACAGAAACCATAAGAGTAAACATTGAAACTTAAAATGTTGAGCTATGCTACTAGTATGACTTGAAACAGAAAGGATTTATTGAAGTGAAGAAAATAAACTCTTCTATAACATAACACTTTTAATTAATTTCTTTAATTGTGCCCAAAGGGTGTGAAATGATGGGTTCCTTTATAGATTCCAAAAAAGAAATATACAAACCAACATAATTGATGATTATAATTACTGCTGATCAGCTCATTTTAGACTATTAATATTATGTTTTCTTCTGTCCTAGCTGATTACAGCAGATGCTTAGAAACTGCCTCCATGACAGTCACGTGATTTTCCCTAACAAGACGTAAAGCATTTTAGCTTCATACCTGACCCTTCCATCTAGTCCTTTCTACCTCGTAAAGTGTAACAACTTTCAGAAGGAGATGAAGTAGACAGTTTGTTAACAGTCACAGTTCATAGTGTGATGCTGTAAAGACAGGCTTGGCACACAGCTGCTGTACAGGGAAATGCAGAACCCTGTAGTCCAGTGCACACAGCTAAAATTCTAGCTAGTACAGTCAAAAACATATGAACACTGAGTGAGAAATTGTCTCTCCATTGACTAAATAAACCCCAACATTAAAAGGACTAAATACATAATGCTGCATCAATAGCAGTAAGGAAAAAAGTATAAAATATAAGTGTCCTCAGAAGTTTGGGTACTGCCTCTTAGCTATAGTGCACAGTTTTAATGACAACATTGTCATTAGCTCAGCCTTCCTAGATTATTTCAAACATTCATCATCTTATGTGGGTAACAGCATAATTCGTGCAAAATTAGTGTAGGAATGAAGAGGATTTAAAAGGTCTTGCTGCTTAAGGGAGTAAAAAGCAGGTTGTCCTGAGCTCTTCATCTAGTCCTCTACATTTATTAAGGGCAAAACCATTTATCTTTCTACTCATAAATGGAACAGATACAGTGTCTCTCCCTCAGGCATCAGGAGCCACTGGGGAAAGCTAGATTAGGCATTGAGAACTGATGCAACCTAGTGTGGAATGTTACTTCATGGAGCAAGAAGTTAGCAACAGTCTTTGATTCTAAATATTTTTAATCTCGTTTGACACACACACACACACACACACACACACACACACACGCACACACACACGGAAACAAAAGGCAAAAAGATTGCCATTGCCCATTTTGCATTGTCTAAGCTGTAAGCATTGTGTGAGGATTTTCACAAATGGACAGTCCTAATTCAAGTGACATAGCTGAAAGCTTGCTTTGGAGAGGGTACTTGTGAAGGGAACAGTAAACCACAGGGCTAGAGAGAAACAACATTTGATATGTAGAAATGCATTATTTTTATTCAGATGCCAATTAGGCTCTAACTTCTTCCCACTTGGTGGTCACTATTACTTTTTATCTGTGAGATAGTTCTTTTCTGAGTTCCAAGCAGAGAGTATAATGTTCAGCTTGGCCTGTGGTGACTAGAACATAATAGTTTGCCCTAGTATATTTTTAATTTCAGGATTGATATGTTGGCTTTGCAACTGACTGTCAGAATAATTTATATACATAATATTAAAAATAAGTGTGTGGTGGTTTTATTAATGTACTCTTAAAGAATAATGAAACCTTCAGATCTGCCCTAATGAATTCTGATGAAGTAAAAGGCTTAAGAATGATGTTCTTTGTACGTGCTTATTCCCCACTTAAGAAAACAAAAAATCACCCCAAAGACACAAAATCTCTGACAAGAATCTAGAGACTCTCTGCAAATTAATACTCTTAGCCTCATATACTGAATCACTATACATGAAATGAGAATTTTGGATTTCTACTTGCTTTTGGATCTCAGGATAATAAGGACAGGGATTTTTTGCTTTTATTATTGTTTTTAAATGACACATAATAATGATAGATAGTTATGGGGTACAATGTGATATTTCTACACACGTATGCGATATGCAATGATTAAATCAGAGTAATTAGCACAAAGAAATGATAAATGTTTGAGGATAGTTTTTCTGTTGCTTTTTAAAACTCTTCATCGTCTGCTTTCTTGCTATCCCACTCATTGGCAACATGCGTATATTTAGAACATATTTTTGAATGCAGCTTGCTAATGTGGAGAACACAAAGCCACTGTGTTTTAGTATTGCTATGATACTGTAGATGTGACATGCTACTTTTTCACAAAAGCCTTGTTTACAGTTATTGTACTTAATAAAAATGATGAGATATATTTAAAAGCCTGTTTTTATTCTTTATTGCATTGGTCACTTTTCTCATGGCAATTATATACACACATCTGGAATCCGTGTGTGTGTGTATAAGCATGCTTTTGAAAGAGAAAAATGGTTTTGTGGAGGGTATGTTGATATGCTGATAAGTTACCCTTCACCAACCCTCTGTAAATGAAGGCATGCTAGGCATTGTGTCATTGGTATGTCTCTATCATATCTTAATCTGCACATTTTTATCTTAATTTTGTATGCATTACCTAGCCATAATACCTTCTGAAGCTAAATTCCCATTTGAATCACAGCCAAACAAAATATCTCCTACTCTCTGCTATACCGCCACCAAAAAACAAGAGAGATCGAAATTTAGTAATGGTCAGTAAGAACATAGCTTTTATTTTTCTCTTCAAAAACAGTTATTATTACTATTTTCTGGTTTTAAGAGAGAGTATTAGTTAGCTTCAGAATCAGCTTAACCTGAGGTCAAAACCTATCTCATGCATATACTAGTTGTATAAACTAACACGAGTTACACTGTGAATGCTTCACTATAAATGAAGATAACAACACTTACTTTACAGGATTGTTATACAGGGTGGCAAAATATAATTGCCTGGTACAACGTAGATGTTCCCTTTCTGTCTGATTATTTTATTCAGATATATATTTTCCAAACATTTTTACAAACATTTCCTGGTTGATCTTCACAACACCCCAGTGAGATAGCTAAGCCAAAAATTACTATTTTTGGCTAGGAAACTAAGTCCCATATACTTAGTCATCAGAAAAAGTTTGGTAAGAATGCATATACCCTCCTCTAAGACTTGTACATACTATCAGCATACTCTCAAGTATTGGAAGAGAAATCTCTTTGGCCTGAAAATATATTTTTCAAATACATGTGGAAATGCATATATATTTAACGGGTGAACGTCTGTGCATATTATTTAGATACATGTTTTTCTCAGCAATTTGTTAAGTTTTTAAAAAATACATAATGCTTAAATTTCTTGCATAATGGTTCAACAGCTTTAAATTTATGTGAAGTGTTATATGTAAAATATTTTTATTATAAAAGTAAATTTTCAGTGAGGGCAGGCAGAAATCCAAAACAAAATTTCTAAACACTCTCCCTTCTGGTTAAACTCGAAGCAATGGACTAGTAATACATGAAGGCATGGGAAAATACTCAAAGACCCTAAACTTAGCTATGTTTTTTCAGTGTAGCATGAAAAAAGTTGCGAATGCTTAAAAAGAAGCTGCACTCTCTGGAACTCTCAAAATCCAGGCCAGTTCTGGAAGCTGCCAGCGTAGCATAAGTAGCCGACAGCCTAAACACCCTCAATGCCACCTACTGCTGTTTCCTGGATTACTACTCAGATTCGATTACTGTCTCCTCTATCCCTAAGGCTATCACTAGCTTTATACATTAAGAATTGTCCCTTTCAGGTAATGGTGACTGTGGGAACAGATAGGAATATGCTATACTGCCAACCCACTGCATGGGTGCCCAGTAACACCAGGAGTATATATCAACAGAGGCGTCTGCTGAGAAGGCGGCACTCTGGGGGATATGGTTGAGACACTACATGGTACTAAACTCAATGAAACAAGTGTATCACAGAGAATATTATGCTTTATAGATAATTTTATTAAAATGTAACACACTAATTATAGAAAGGGGCTAAAGCAACCTTATGTTTGTCTAACTCCTAATAGTAATATATGTATCTCTGATTGAGAAGAAAGCCAGACTTCTGGCTCTCCTCAGATTTACACCACTGAAGATTAAAAATGGATGAAGATACATACTCTTAAAACACTTTATTTTCACCCATATAACAATGCTTAACTCTGGTATACCTTGAACCAGTGACAATGCAGATGTCAACTTTCCTTAGTAGATCACAACCTCTTGCAATGTCAAGGGAAAATATTTTTTTTTTTTGTCCTGAGCCAGGTACCATGTGGTTTTTTTTTTCTTTCATATTATAGATACTTAATAAAGTCTGTTATCATTAACCAAAATAAGTACAAAAATGAAGAAGAGTTGATTTTCTATCTTGCAGTCATTTATTTTTTGTTGACAGCCAATAACATGATTTGGTTGTTGTTTGTTTGTGTGTTTGTTTTGAAGAAAAAGAATAAAGATATGAGACAATTTTAAATTTTGCCTAAGGTTTTATGGGACAGTGAAAGCAGGGGTAGAAAAGGACTGACAGGCAAACAAAACCTGTGTTGAGATAGTTGCACATGTGGGTTTAGCAAAGGGAAATAATTCACCATTTTTTATCTGTTGTATGTTTTTAAACTTCATGATATACCAAATGTATATATGCAATGGTGTTATAATCATCATTTTCAAATGAGGGGTAAAATGCTCTGAAAGGCTAGGCACTTTCCCTAGGTCAGTCGGTTAGTAAAGCATAGTGCTGAGTGAAATTCGTGGGTCTGATCATAAAGCCAGTGATTATTTTGGTATTACACAAATGCCTATTCCTCCCTCTTTGTAAACTTGATGTTAAGCTTGGAGCTTAAATCTATTTAGAAAGCAGTCCGTATGTAGAAGTAATAGTTGAAGTGTCAAAAAATAATATATTCATTTACCTTAGAAACAAAATTAGAATTGCCTTAGATTTCAAATTAGGAACATTGAGGAAGGGAGCAATGGGTGAATAGCAGATGTGTTAGCACACACCTATAGTTCTAAATATTAGATAAATTAGGTTTAAAGAAAAGCTGGAGCTTATATTGTATCAATGGAAACTAGGAAACCAGGTGTCTGCATTAAATCTAGAAGGCATTCCCGAAGAAAGGATTCTTAGGATACCTAGGAAAGTGTAAACGGGCTCAGGATGAAGGAACACTGTCACTAAGTCAAAAAATCATTAAGAACTAGTTTCACAAAGCAATTTCCATCCATTCTACCATCATAATCTTGCAAAATATTTTGAGAATTATGATTACTTTTTAAACACGCACATTTAAAAGATTTTTTAAATTCCTAAGAAATATTTGCTATATAACGGTGCATAGTATTTGTGGAAGAATACATCTACTATTTCATAAAAAGTCAATGAGTGCAAAAAAAAAAATCTTATGTGCACACATGGCTTCATAGCCAACACTGAGGGAAGACAACTGCTTGGCATTTCTACCAACCTCAACTTATTTATGACTTTTGAGAATTTCATAAAGCCTACAAATGAGATGGAAAATATTATTGTGCCCATTTACAGAAGAGGAATGAGTGACCTACAACTGATTTGGGACTTTACTCCTACAATAAATCAGTAGAACAGTCACAAATTTACTGAAGTCTCCAGAAAAACTGTCCACAGGGTCAACCATGTTTGATGTGATTGCTACCTGTAATAACAAAAAGGTCATGGGTAATTTCCTGATTCCTAGTTCTTTCAGTATTTTGTCAACCACAAAAGCATTACAATTAATTTCTCTAAACTATTTTTGCATTCATGATGTCAATGTTAGCAAAAGCTAGTGAGATGTTATAGTAGAAAAAGTAATCAGAAGAGAAAAAGTCTAATTGTCAAGATAGCGTGCCCAGCATTTTATCTGTATATGTATTGCCATTGCCTCCTCTCAGAAGTGGCAGACACATGAACTATATGATAAACTCAAATGCTGCTTTAGAGGGAAATCTCATTTCCCTCAGCTGGTAGGCTTATTTACTTGTGAGTTTTCTTAAGTTTCTGGAAGATATTTAGTTTTAACACCAAAAGGAAGAGTCTAGCTTACTTTTAGTTTCTTTTTCTAGGCCCGCTATCAGTGAAGAGAGTCCAAAAGAGAATACAGTGCTGTGTTTTATAAGAAGTGTTTCGTGCATATTTCCCTTTTCTTTGTGCCTACCTGATCCTCTTAATGTTACTAGCTTCCAGGTCATGGTGGGGGGGAAGTGTCTGTGCCTAATGTATTGATTGCCCCCTAGTGGATGGAGTGTAACGATTTCTTGTTAATACGTGATGAACCTAAATACGAATCTTGGAATAGTCAAAATGCTGCCTCCATATTTTCGAAGGACAAACTTGGCAGCTATTTTTTTTCCATTGTGCTCTCAGATCACATGTTTAAGTCAGTCTATTTCTATACCATACTTCTTGGGTTCCTATCCAAAAACAACAGGTATTTTTGTCAGTCTACTATGTATAAGTGACTGTGACACAATCTGTGAGGGGTAAAAATAAATACGGTATAATGCATGGTATCTGTCTGTATAGAGCTCAATTTTATCTCAAATTTGATATGTACAACTGAAAAAATTGCACAAAGTATATTTTACTGATATTAAATGAAGACTGTGTTCTTTAGATGAGTAAGGCTATTGAGTTTCAAAAGCAAATATCGTCTCACATCCACCCTCCATCACATAACCCTGCCAGATCTTAACACAAGCTTCGCAATAGAAGAGAGTAGAACATTAATGGGGTCATGAGTTGAGGAAGCCATAAAACTGACGTCTTTAATGGCACTGTACTCCATTGCTATATTTATTAAACTCTAAAGACTTCTTTAAATGTAAGATTGTTGATTTCTACCTTTGGGATAATCATAACTGCATATTTCTCTAGGCACAAGGTAACTGAGAACTTTTAATACAAAAAAAATTGGGGTAATAGTTTTTAATATATTTAGCACTAATTAAATGAGGGTTGGAGTGGATCGGGGTAAAGTTTAGTGAGGAACTGTATGTGCGTCTTAAGTCAGCAAAGTATATGAATAAAGTTATCCAAATATTTTCTGTGAAAAGCCCAACAACCTCCTTTTTTCCACCACCCATCCATGACCTGAAAAACACTTCCTTATTCCTAGATCATAGTAATTACATTGTTGAATTTTTATTACTTGTTTACCTCTCTCTCTCTCTGCCTTACTAGACTCTGAACTTTCTTTGTATTTCCTCTGAAATTTAGAATCACTAAAGACACAGAGGAATTGCCAAATTTAATAAAAATATCACTGACTGAATGAATAAAATTTTAGGCACTTGTGGAGATACTATTGGTTATCTGCACCCAGCAATATGTCTCAAATTTTAATATGTAGAAGATTATCTCATCTTCCTGGCTGTTTATGTTATTTGTTTGTTGTAACTGTGATCACACAAGTGGACCTTATGAATCTTAAATCAAAATTGCACTCTTTATATTAGCAGTTGAAAAAGGACCATATCCTTACTGTTTTTCAAACCAAGCCAAATAGGAAAAATAGCCAAATTAAGTCAGGCAATAAATTATCTAATAATTGAGCTGCAGAAAAAAAATGACATTTTTATAGAAATTTTTAATTCCCCATAAAACAGTTTCATATTCTTAGCCTGGTAAGAAAAGTAATTTGTTCAAGATGAGGAAACTTAAAGGAGTAAAAGTTATGTGTTTTGAAAACTAAGATTTCCTTCTTAAAATATTAAAATAGTTGATAAGGGGTAAAGAGAGTGTCATTGACTAAAAAGAATCAAGGGCCTGTATTAATATTACAACAATATATGTACAAGTTCTAGAAAAAAAAGATCATTACTTAAGTGCCTCTGATATCTAAGTGCAAAGAAACATAAAATAACAAAACAATACAAGCAAAAAGATAGAACTTAAAGAGATAAAAAAGAATCAGGGCAATAAATATGAGAATGATGCCTTAAAAAAGTTAAAGATACATCTGACCCTTGTTTAGTTCCCAAAATACGCTTTTTGTGAGAAAAATTGAAGTAACAGAAACTGAGTAAAATACATCTGTAAAATCCTGTTCTCTCTCCTTGTATTAAAAAAAAAAAGTTGTCCTAAAGTGTTAAAAAAAATTTAAACATTTGTTATTTATATTACCTTGATTGGGAGTATCACGTGGACCAGAGGTAGGACAAGCAGAAGCCCCTAGAAGCATAAAAATGAGGTGTCTCTGTTCAACCATGGCTCTTCTGTACAACCTCATTAGAAGGAAAAGAGGTGCCCATTTTCTCTTTCTAATCTCAGCAGGTGCAGAACCATCACTCATCGTCATAATATTTCTCAGAAAAAAGAGCCAAAATCCAAACTGCCCACATTTTTGACCACTCACCTAGAGTTACTGGAGATAGGTAGCTTTTTCCTTACAACAATAAACTACTAATAAATAAATATAGGCAAATAAATAATACCAGTTGAAATTTGTTTTGAACTCCAACTAGCTTAAGACTAAATGTGAGCACTGACATTTTTTTTTTTTTTCTCCTCTGGCTTAAGGACTAGAGTAGAAGCATTTGACTTGCCCATCTCCCTAAGTATTCTTTAAGCTTCAGAAACTCAAAGGCCCTGTTGATGTTGTTCACTGCTATATCTCAGTGCCTCAAGAAGTTTTTGGCACATAGTTGGTACAAAACAAATACTGGTTGAAGTCAATTAAAAAAAAAAAAAAAAAAAAAAACAAGGACAATAGCCTCATTCTATGTTTTCCTTAAGCATTCATTGGCTCTTGTTTAGTCTACTCTAAGGTTGGGGTGGTAAGTTAGGAGGACATTCTCTCTTACAGGCTCATCTTACATGGGCTCCTCATAAGAGAAAGAAAGAAGAAGATAATTCAAAGAAATTCAATAGCAAGACTCAAGAGAACGCCAATCCCAGTTAAATTCTACAAAAAAAAAATCACTTTATTCTATCCATTAGAAGTCACATTTTCTGGTTCTGTTGCCCAATTTTATTCTCAAATGATGAAGGGCCAAAGAAAAGCTAAAAAGCCTTGAGTTTTGTAGAAGTTAATGTATAACACACCACACTTAATAAGCAAATTTGTTGAGTAAATTTGGGTAACATCTGAAAAGCCTTCTAAGTGAAGATAAATCCATTGATCATTTTTAATATTTTGTCCAATGCTTTCATTTTGTGGTGTGTAAAACAAACTTCCACAAAAAATAATATTGCAAAAACTTGTGTGTGTTTTCTGAGAGGAGTACTCAGGAAAAGAACACCAATACTCATAGTTAGACACCAGTGGAAATGTATCCAAAATGTTCCTCTTGAAGTCTCCTCTGATTAGGTAGCATAGGTAAGCATTTTTATAATCTTAAGACCTATTCTTTATGGCAGAAATACTTGAGCTAAATGCAGGGTTCTGCTTTCAGCCAAAAAATGCTGAATTCACATGCAGAAGATATTATTTTATAGAAGCCCTTATGAATTTCTACCATATTTTCAAAAGTAATTTGAAACAAAGCAGCATAAAATGATATATGGACTTCTTAGTGTGAATTTATTTGAACCTCAGAGTAACCTTAATTTTCTTGGAGGGTTCCTAACTTTCTGGTTCAGTCGAATGAACCTGAACCCTGTGGATCATATCTTCCTTTCTAGTTATTAAGATTCTTCATGAAAAACAAAACAAAACAAAAACCTACCAGTTTTTAATGTTTTTAGCACCAAGATTATTAATTGCTAAATTTCACATTAAATTTAAAATGAATTAAACTTCAAGAAATTTGGGAAAGGTTTTCACTTATTTAAATGGGGTTTTGATAAGAAGTAAAGCAATGTTTTAAGTCTGAGGACTTAGGAAAATTTCCTTGTATTTTGTCTAAACTTTCCATCTCACCTCTTGACACGACACAACGGCAAGAGAGCAAATGTCTGAATGGGGAAGACAAAAGCAGGCTGCGCATACAAGTCTTTTTTAATTTCACTAATGTAGAGCTGTAAAGGGGCATGTCCAATAGATAAGAAGGGAGAGCAACTTTACATAACAGACCAGTACATCTATAAATAGCCTTTACTTTTTTTTCACCAAGAACCTATAATAAAAATGTTACATGTTGGAGAATAAAATGACAACCTAAAAAACAGCAGCAGTAACAAAACCTACTACTACCATTTATTGCCTGCTTGTCACGTGCCAGGCAGTGTGCTAACAGATTTCCATGAATTATCTTATTGGCAACATTTAACTGAATGCTGATGGACTTTTAACAGGCTTTGTCCCCTGAATCTGTTCTGATCATCCGCCCTCACAAACAGACACATAGTTGGTGTACTTCAGGAGTTATAATGTCAGAAACTTGGAAATATGAATAGAAAATAGAAAAATTTGAAAATTCCGCCAGAACAGTGGCAATGAGCAATCTATTGTATGCATTCTGTTTATTCCCTTAATGTTGTTTTGCTTACTCGCATCTGTGGACTCGGGTTAATGAACTGGTATCAAGGGAGTTGTGAAGATAGTGAGCTGAACACATCTGTACATGTAACAGTAAGAAAGGGAAAGGAAGAAGAAAGTGAGAGAGGGTATAGGGGACCACAGGGGAGAGAGGAGAAAGCAAAATTGAATGTAGACTGAATAAGAAACATATCCGGCTGGGTGCAGTGGCTCACTCCTGTAATTCCAACACTTTGGGAGGCCAAGGCGGGTGGATCACTAGGTCAGGAAATCGAGACCATCCTGGCCAATATGGTGAAACCATGTCTCTACTAAAAGACAAAAAATTAGCCAGGTGTGGTGGTGCGTGCCTGTAATCTCAGCTACCCAGGAGGCTGAGGCAGGGGAATCACTTTGAACCAGGAGGTGGAGGTTGCAGTGAGCAGAGATTGTGTCACTGCACTCCAGCTTGGCAACAGAGCAAGACTCTGTCAAAAAAAAAAAAAGAAAGAAAGAAGGAAGGAAGGTGGGAGGGAGGGACACAGGGAGGGAGGGAGGGAGGGAAGGAAGTAAGGAAGGAAGGGTGGGAGGGAGGGAGGAAGGAAAGAAGGAAAGAAAGAAAGATACCCTGCAGTTTCCAAATTTGACCACTGTTGTTACGGAGTGAATGGTTTGCTTCTTATCTTCTTACTTGAACAGTCAGTGGGCACTAGAACATGTCCATAAATTATGGTAATATCACATAAATAAATTTGTTTTAAAAATAGTGAATAGTTCTTATTTGTGCTTCCAATCATTAAGAAAAACAAACAAACAAAAACAAACAAAAAAACAAAACCTCTTGTACTGTACCATGACTACTTTTTCAATAAATGCTCCTTCCAGATTAAGAAGGACATTTTATAGCTCTATTGGAGATCCTGTAGAGCTTTACATTCTGAAATATGAATCACCCAGAGCTTCTCTTTCTCTTTGTTCAATAACAAGAATCTCTGGTGAAAATTGGTTCCTGATTTCATTTTATGAACCACAGTGAGGCTTGAGTAGTATTCAGACTCATGGTATGTAACCTCTCATTTCTTTCATGTACATTACTTTCCAGAGAGATCACTTCTTTCTGTTTAAGTTTTAAATAAAAAACCTACAAGCCACTGGCATGATGCTCAAATCGAGTTAAATGCAGCAAAGAAATTATACTCACAATGTAACAATGCTTTGCTGATGTTTTATGCACGGCTCCAAGCAGCAAAGGTGCAACTCAGTCAAGCCTTTGATCCACATGTTAAAAGCAAAAGGTATCTTTACAGATCCAAACTTTAATAGTCACAGTAGCAAAACCAAACCAAACCTAAACACCGTCTAGAATTTACCCATTAGGATATATATGCATCTCTTTGTTTTTAGTTAGCTAGTTTTCTCTCTTCTGATTCTTTTGTGCCTTTTCATAAATATGTCCCTGGGCTTTGTAAATCTGAAGAGAAAAATCAGCACCTTTGCAAATGACTGCAAAGGAAAATGAAAGAAGCATCTTGTTTCCTGATATTTGACTCACTGAAAATTCAGTCATTTCTCAGGTTCCCTAAGCCCCATGCTCTGAAAAAGAGACTGCTCTGCTATTCCACATACATCAGAGCAGACTGAAATCTTTCCTCAACGCAGGATAGAATCCTAAAGCATTGGGGTGTAACTCTATGGATATCTCCCCAGCCTCTGCAGCAGAGACAGAATGCAGGCAATAAAAACAGTGGTTTAACTATGTATCATTGAGAGTAAATACTCTTAATCCTGAAAAACATGCACAACTATGTTGTCTTCCCATTAAAACGTAAATGCATGTTGAACATTAGAAACATTTCAAGAAAGAATATGAAAGAGATTATACACTATCAGAGGAAGTGGTGCGTAAAGTAGAAAGTGTCAAAGACTCCTGGGGAAAATTGCAGCTCCATGGCAAAGCAGGGAGAAAACGGATTTTTGTGTTTTTGTATCTGTATTCACAGTATCAGGCAGAACTGTTTTAATGTTAAAACACTCCCTAATACCCCAAGAGCCCATGCTTTTCAGCTTGTAAAACTTAGCAAACATGCAGGCCTAGAAGGATTCAGGTGTTCTTATTCACACAGCTGATTTACAGCGACTGGCTATAATGGAGAAAGTATCATCTTGTAAGCCTTAAGGTATCTCAGAGTTAGGGAAAACCAAGAGGGAGTCTTTTCTTTCTGCTTTACTTACTATTACAAGGATGGTAGGACTAAGTAAAGGAAAGAATGCAAGGAGCTTGCACAGAGGGGAAAAAAACAAACAAACATGACACAGTTCCGTGACTTCTTTATTTTGTTACTACTGGTTTTTGTTTTTGTTTTTATTATTATTCAGAAAAAAATACATTTTTCTCTAAATTTGTGAATATTTATGGTCTTTTCCCCTGGTTAGGAAAACAGGCTTTATTATGGGAAGTGAGAAGTGTCTGTAGAAATTGCAAAAAAAACTAAGTGCATTCTAAGCCCCTCACAGCTAATATTGAGGGACTTCTCTTCCCAGGTCCGCAAGGGGCATGGTTTCAAAGGTAGGAGTTTCCCGGCTCCACGCCTCCGTCTGGAAGGGTTTCAAATGTGAAGTTCTTTGTCTGGGTTTCCCGCAAGCAGGCTAGGTAGGAAAAGCCAGGTGAGGCTCCTGTGTCCAAAAACAGAAACCCACCAAAAGCTCTGGGAAGAAGGGGCTCTGTTACTCAGACTTGTGGACCAAGCAGCCAATCCGGTATCAGAATCAAAGATCAATAACTCCAGTGGAAGTTTGAAAGAACTCCTCTCATTGGATGAGAACATGATGGCGAGGGAATAACTGAAGGGTGAAAACTCCTGTTGCTCCTACCTGTACAGATTGCTTCTCTGGGTCCCCTCCCACGACAGTGTGGGAGCTGCCTTCTTTTCTCTCTCTCTCTCTCTCTCTCTCTCTCTCTCTCTCTCTCTGTCTAATAAATCGCTTTTCCCCAAAACTCTTTGGGTCCACAATATTTATTCGAATAGCAAACTCATTCTTCTGGATTAGTGAGGCTAAGAACCTCTTCAGAACTGGGAGCTGAGTACGCTCCCCCATTGCAATATCATTATAAACGCACACTTTTCTTTAATGGTGGTGGGCAAAAACATATTTAAATTATAATAGATTAATAAATAAATGTCCCATCAGTGAAGCTCTACGTGCCTCAGCAGGAGCCTTTGGAGAGGCATTATGGCTAGTGGCCAGAGGAGGACAGAAAACTTTGAATTCACAGCAGATGAGCGGTAATGTGGTCAATAAGAGGATCAGCTAAGCAGATAGTGAACCCCAAGTCAAACTGAATAGGCCCTGCAAAACTGTCACAATGCTAAATAGCATAAGCCCAGTGAGGTCTTTAGAAAGGTCTCATAATCTGAGTGTTTGTCTCTTGCATGCTACAAACCTCAGAAATGCTACTTGGAGGTGGCATATCACATTTGCCCCATTTGACTTGCTGTACCTTCTCTCACTGTTGTGATAACAGAAACTCTTTAATGCATCTTAGCTGCAGATGTCTTCTTGCTTTTGTATCTCAAAAGGAACAGCAAAAACCTGCCAGAGGCACTACTTGCCCTGCAGGTTTCTTCTCTTATCATCAATTTTAGCTGATGTATTTGTACGTCTTATATTTCTGTACCATAGTTCATTTCATCGAGAGAGAATTTTGAAGGAATACGTGTTGTGTCAAGGGAACCAAGGACAAAATGGGCAAAATGAGACTAATTTTATCATGCAGGGAATGTGGCAGCTGCAGCAAAAAAAAAAAAAAAAAAAAAAAAAAAAAAAAAAAAAAAAAAAGAGCCACCAGTCAACAGTAAGTTATAAAATCCCAAACTGCTCCTTTTGGAGACTGAGTTTACACCTTACATTGAGAATGTACTGATAGTGCCCTCTGCCCTTTAATAGCAGCACTGTGACTTCCTGATATGTTGCTTTGGCCCTGAAGAATCAGGTCACATAAAACAGGAATGCTCTATACTTAAACAGCACCTTTTATCCGAGAGGCAAAATCCCCCTTACAACTTCTGGTTCATTAACTCTCATAATACCTTCCTGAGGTGACATGTATAAACCCCATTGTTTATAGATGGGGTAACAGAAAAGTCACAACACAGTTAGCAGACTGGCTCCAAATGTTACAATATATCTTTTCCACAATGGCGATTGATTGTAGAGCTCTGGGCTCCAAAGATGCAGGCACAACAATTCCCAGGAAACTGTCCTGTAAACTGAAATGCCACCGAAATGGTATGCATGCAACTACAGGAGGGAAAAGTTCTTTATCAAGAACATTATACAAGGGGAACCTTTGACCATATGCATGAGGTTGACATTATTGCATCTTGAAAACACTCTCCCAAGCAAAGACTGACATTAATACAAACAGTAGTATTTAGCATTCTTACTCTGATGAGCACAAATGCATACAGGAAATATCTAGGATCATCCAAGGTCATGGCATGGGTGTGAATTTAGGGCACACTACCAGAGGCAGCATCTGGATAGGTAGCAGAGAATCAGGAAAGGGAAAGTAAGAGCCATGATCTTAAATCTCAAGTCCAAGGATGAGGCAATTTAAAAAACAATAGGAGCAGATCTGTAGACGAAGCAGAAGAAACTATTCGGTCATTAATTATACCAATTGCAGTTTTGCCAGTTGTCTCTGTGGTTTAAAAAGAATACTGAGCCGGGCGCGGTGGCTCACGCCTGTGATCACAGCACTTTGGGAGGCCGAGGCGGGTGGATCACGAGGTCAGGAGATCGAGACCATCCCGGTCAACATGGTGAAACCCCGTCTCTACTAAGGATACAAAAAATTAGCTGGGCGTGGTGGCGCGTGCCTGTAATCCCAGCTACTCAGGAGGCTGAGGCAGGAGAATTGCCTGAACCCAGGAGGCGGAGGTTGCGGTGAGCCGAGATCGCGCCATTGCACTCCAGCCTGGGCAACAAGAGCGAAACTCCGTCTCAAAAAAAAAAAAAAAAAAAAAAAAAAAGAATACTGAACATTTAGTGGCTTGGACACTTTTTGTCTCTGATGTCTTCATTGTGGACCAAAGTGAAAAATCCAGCTTCTTCTATATGATAATAAAACAAAAAGAGCATCCGTCTCCTGATGATTGCTTAGTAGGCCTTCCCCTTCTGTGGAAGGTGCAGCAACTCTCCTAGCACCAACACTCATTCTTTTAGTTTATGTGCTGCGCAGCAGAGAGAGAGAAAATCTAAACTGTTAGCTGAGGATAGGTTCTTTGGAAAGAAAAATTGTCATTCCACATCTAAGAAAATATAGGGAAAGTTAGCAAAGCTACCTGGATCCTTAGGAAAAACATATTTCCTTGTGTGTGTGTGTCCGTGCATGCACATGAATGTGCACGTGTGTCTTGGGAATATAGAGAAAAGAGCAAAGGAAAAGAAGAGAATTAAGTTTATCATTAAAACACCAGTGATGGCAGTAGAGACACGGCTCCTGAAGATACCATCTAGATAAGTGGATGAGACTGTTTATCACATATTTGTTATACTGGTGTAATATACATCACTTCACATGTAATGAGCTCTTTATTCTCACCCCTAGAATGATGCCACATAGAATGAGAAATCTTGACTATTTAGAGGCAAAACCTGTCTTTGGGCCTAGACTTTTGTCTGGTATGGGGATAACTACAAAATTATTTCACCAAACTCCTAAATTTAGTTTTATATTTGGTGTGTAAAACGTCGTCAAAAGGATTGAGGTTGATGCTCCAAGGGGACTGAGGCAGTTGGTGCTCTTCCCTTTTTGTTGTATCATTTGATTTACATTCACCGATGAGTCATTTGAGAGTGATTTTTTAAAAGTTATGTCTCCAGTGTCAGGGTGTTGCCTCTAGTGCTGTTGACATCTTGGTAATAGGTTCAAACTCACGCTCTGCATCACATCAGAGCCAACTCCTTAGGTTGAGAGTTCTTACCAGATAGAACAAAACATTCCAACCACTCTTATCAGTGACACATGTATTTGCTATGTATCATCTTGATTACTGTTTCCTTCATGTTCTATAGAATATAACCTATTTGAGAAACAGAGTAATTAAAATATTTGCCCACCCTTAACTTTTGATTGGAAGAGGAAAGAACTGGGGTGTGATTAAAAAATATTTTAAACTATGGATACTTACTGAAATGCTGATGCTTACTGGGTTTATTTTGTTACTCACCCAAGACCTTGTTTTCCCCCTGCCTTTTTCTGAAAGCTTCAAGTGATTCACTAAAAGGGGCAGCAAAACTGAGTAACAATAGGGCAGAAATTTCTCACTCACTCTCATGTATTTGTTCCAGTGTTGCCAAGTGTCTTGTAACTTCGATATTTAAAGTTGCCTGTGCTTTTCATCACTTTGACTAAAAGGTGATCTGCTAACAATGTATTGTCTCTTAAATTTATAAAAAATTTTATCCCAGTTTATCATGGATTTTAGCATTTGGTTCCAAGTGTTTGAAATATTGAGCATTTGTTTCCAAAATATTTGAAATAAAAATTACTTAACTCCTCAGCGATGCAAAATGCACAAGCAGAGATAAAAAACACCTAAGTTTTACAAAAATCAAACCTCTTTTCTATATCCTATTTCCCTGCCACTCCTGTGCCCCATTCCTGCCATCAGACTTTGTCTAATATCTTCCTTGAGCGGTTGGTACTACCATTTCTTCACCAAAGGAGCTTGCTAATGATTTGCATTTTTTCCCTGCTAACTCTTAATGACCCATTTTCACATAATCAGTTGCTAACAGCCAGACAGCAGCTTCTAAAATATCTTGACTGGCCCTGTGCTCACTGCTACATACTGGGTGTACTTCAATAAAGAGCTAAGGATCCCTCCAATTGCATCGTGGGACTGCAGAGTCTACAGAACAAAGGAACCCACGGGAGCATGTATAGTCACTTGTTACTGAAAAAGATTATAAAGGCAGATCTCTCTGAGGTCTATTTCTTTCTCAATATTCATGTCTGCATCAATATTAGCCCTGAGATGACTGCTGGTGAGTTGGAAAGCTCTGTGAGTTGTCTATCATGAGCAGCAACCTGGAGAAACTGCAATGTTGTTCTTTATAAATAATCACAGCTGCTCCATCCTAAGGAGAACAAATAGGAATTCACTTTGAACAACTGAAATCTCTAGAATTCACAAGACACATATATTTAAATCTCTGTACTTTATTTCAAAGAAGTTGAAACATTTTTATTTCACTCTATCTAGTTTACTTTTTTACTTAGTTTTTTAGTTAGTTACTAGCTGTAAACTGAAGGACTATCTCTTGACAATGCTCTCTTTTGCCACCAGATGATGCATGCATTTTGACAACCATGGTAGATGGGTGTCTATTCCAATGCAGGGAGAATTCCTCATGGGAAGAAGATTTCCTAGGCATTCCAAGTATTATACTTTTAAAGAGACTCCAAGAACTACTTCACGTTCTGCAGTAACACACTAGCTGTGTAGGTTCTTGAGCAGCCAGATGAGTCTTAGATGTTGTCAATTTGTGGTTGATTTAAATAACAGTCCTAGAAAAACTGATGAATAAAGCACTTAGGGCCAAATAGGCACACCTAATGCATGCATATTTGTTGAACCTCCCCAGCGCTTTTCATAAGAAACCGAAAGTATGATTTCTGTCGCTTTGTGTGTGAATGTGCACTAATATATTAAACTATTTCTTATATAGTTATCACAAAACTACAAAAAAATGAGTCTCAAGAATATATCAGACACAAAAATAAGAAATAAATTATGGGCCAGATGTGGTGGCTCACGCCTATAATCCCAACAGTTTGGGAGGTTGAGGTGGGTGGATCACAAGCTCAGGAGTTTGAGACCTGCCTGGGCAACATAGTGACACCCTATCTCTACTAAAAATACAAAAATTAGGCAGGCATGGTGGTGCGCACCTGTAGTCCCAGCTACTGGGGAGGCTGAAGCAGGAGAATGGCTTGAACCCGGGAGGCGGAGGTTGTGGTGAGCCGAGATTGCGCCACTGCACTCCAGCCTGGACTGCAGAGCGAGACTCTGTCTCAAAAGAAAGAAAGAAAGAAAGAAAGAGAGAGAGACAGAAAGAGAGAAGGAGAGAAAGAGAGAGAGAGAGAGAGAGAGAGAGAGAGAGAAAGAAAGAAAAGAAAGAAAGAAAGAAAGAAAGAAAGAAAGAAAGAAAGAAAGAAAGAAATTCTGAATGATTGCCCTTATTTTAGGAAGAAAGGTTTTACTTTACTAAAAATGAGATTCTTTAAGCATCTATTTATTTATTCACTCATTCATTTGCTCAATAAATATATATGTCTGTGTTGAACACTAGATTAGATGACAGACTATGATTGTGAACATAACTCCTAAGTGTCTTGTCCTCATAAAATGTATGTCTTATTTGAGGAAACAGATCATGAACATGCAAAAAAGTATGCAAGATAATCAGATTGTGCTCTGAAGGGAGCAAAAGAAGGCAAGTAGTTAAATAGTGATAGGGCTTGGGTGGGAGCAAGAGGTTGTTAATACAGTGAGATGTGAAGAATGAGAAGGAACCAGCTACACAAAAGTGAAGAAAAGAGCATGCCAAGCAGAGGTAACTGCCCTGAGCACAGTAAGTTTGGTATTTTGAGGGAAGATAAAGGAAGTCCATGTACAGCAAGAAGCATAACCATGGGCCACAGAGTTTAGAACTGCGTTTGAGATAGGTATACCAAAAGACAGCACAAGGAAGAATAGGGTTATTGTCCACAAGTTCACACTCAGATAGGCCTTGTCTCTCACTTCTGTTATTCTACATTTCTTAACCTTAAATTTATTTAAATTATCTTCAATAAATTTATGACAGCCTATACTGCTTTTATAGATGTAATAAACTTTGGTGGTTAGCCACCTACAGGTTAGAGTAATGTTTTCATTCTATTTGCCCCAATTAACCTCTTTAGACTGCAAAAATTTTTTCCCATTTCTGTTGGTTGCTGATTCACTCTACTGACTGTTTCTTTTGCCATGTAGAAGCTGTGGACTTTGATTAGGTCCCATTTGTCTATTTTGGCTTTTGTTGCCATTGCTTTTGGCATTTTGGTCATGAAATCCTTGCCTACGCCTATGTCCTGAATGGTTTTGCCTAGATTTTCTTCTAGGGTTTTTATGGTGTTAGGTCTGATGTTTAAGTCTTTAATCCATCTGGAGTTAATTTTGGTGTAACGTGTCAGGAAGCGGTCAGGGGCTGATATCCAGAATTTACAAAGAACTAAAACAGATCTACAAGAAAAAAACAAACAAGCCCATTCAAAAATGGGCGAAGGATATGAACAGATACTTTACAAAAGAAGACATACAGGAGGCCAACAAACATATGAAAAAATGCTCATCATCATTGGTCATCAGAGAAATGCAAATCAAAACCACATTGAGATACCATCTCACACCAGTTAGAATGGCGATCATTAAAAAATCTGGAAACAACAGATGCTGGAGAGGATGTGGAGAAATAGGAACACTTTTACACTGTTGGTGGGAATGTAAATTAATTCAACCATTGTGGAAGACAGTGTGGTGATTCCTCAATGACCTAAAAATAGAAATCCCATTTGACCCAGCAATCCCATTACTCAGTAAATATCCAAAGGATTATAAATCATTCTACTATAAGGGCACATGCACACGAATGTTCATAGCAGCACTGTTTACAATAGCAAAGGCCTGGAACCAACCCAAATGCCCAACGATGATAGACTGGATAGGGAAAATGTGGTACATATACACCATGGAATATTACGCAGCCATCAAAAATGATGAGTTCATGTCCTTTGTAGGGACATGGATGAACCTGGAAACCATCATTCTCAGCAAACTGACACAAGAGCAGAAAATCAAACACCACATGTTCTCACTCATAGGCAGGTGTTGAACAATGAGAACACATGGACACAGGGAGGGGAGCACTATACACTGGGGTCCGTTGAGGGGAAATGGGGGAGGGGCAGGGGGTGGGGAGGTGGGAAGAGATAGCATGGGGAGAAATGACAGATACAGGTGAGGGGACGGAAGGCAGCAAACCACACTGCCATGTGTGTACCTATGCAACAATCTTGCATGTTCTTCACATGTACCCCAAAACCTAAAATGCAATAAAAAAAATCTTCAAAACTTCTCCCTTTATTTCTTATACTCTGAGACATAAAGGATATGTCTGCTCTCATTTTACCATACAATCTAGCCTCTTACTTACTTTAGAAAAATTCACTTTTGATCTTCATTTCATCCAGATGGAAGACTTTTGATCTTTTTTAGTTTGTCTTATTGCATATGCCCTCTATTCCCTTAATTATTCCATGGCCTGTAAAGTTGACCTTTGCGTAAGAATCGGTACAGAATGCTTGATGCCATCTCAGGAGTTCAAAAGGCCTCCATACTCGCAAAACACTTTTCTCTAGTAGCCCGCCAGTTGGAAAGCAATGTTTATCTTTGTGATTTCTTTGGATTAAATTATTTAAGTTATCAAAGAGCCCTGTTGACTAATTAAGAGTAGTAATACATTGAATCACCATCAACCATTAATTTCTAAAATAAAGACCTCTCTCAGGGTATGGGTCACTGGACAAGTTATAGGAGAGGGAATGAAAACCTGGAGATAGGAAATCAGAATTAAATTCCTGGATTGACCTTTTATTTATTCTGTGAGCCTAGACCATTTCTGCAGAGATGTATAACACATTGGTTGAGAGTACAATGTTGGGTTCATACAGACTTCATTAGAATCCTGGCTCCACCACTGACCAGGATAATCTTTTGACATTTAGCGCCTTCATTTACCTCATCTGTAAAATGAAAGAACTGACTGTGCTTAATTCATAAGTCTATTGAGATAATGAAATGAAATAATAAAGGTAATATGCTTGGCCCAGAGTTAGCCTACAATGCAGTGTTACTGTAACTCTTTACCTTTCTGACAGTTTTTTCTTGTCTGTCAAATGAAAACAAGATTTCACCAAATCAGAGGGATGCTGAGAAGATTTAAAACCTTGTGTTTGCAAAATTAATAGCATGGTTTAGAGACAGATAAATATAGAAGCCAGGAAAAAAAAATACTGATAGAGGCAGGAGATAATCACTGTGGTTGATGCAGTGCTCTACCACTCAGATGCTTCAGCTTCTGGAACTGTTGTGAGCAGACATCTCTCATCTTTCAGTCCACTTCAGGGTTGTTTTGGCTGTGTCTGATCTATGCAGTCTTCCCTAGGGCAGTTTGTCCTCTATTAGGAAAAAAAAAAAAAAAAAGAAATACAAAATCCTGTGCCTAATCACGTCTATTGCAGCACAACATTAAATGGTTATCACAAATTCTATAATTCCCATGAAGTCACCTGAGGACTTCCCTGAGATTACATTACAGCCCAACTTCTTCTCAGTTTTGATTTCTTTCTTTTCCTTTGTCAGATGGAGATTCAAAGAGCGTTCTTCAATAAACATCCTGCAGCTCTTTCTCAGAGTCTTCTTCTAGGGAACCCAATCATATGTCCTGTTATATTCAAATCTCTTCTTTTGGCCCTAGAGGATGTTACTTAACTTTCGTTTGAGATTTGTTGCTATGTCGAATGAATCTCTAAAGATCTCAATTTGATCATATTTTGGGCTTGCATTCACACAGAATACCATCATTTTTTAAATAACCTTTTCAATGTAAAATAAAACAGAGATAGAAAACAAACTTACACACAAACAAATGTACCTTAATAAAATATTATAAAGCAAATACCCTTGTAAACCACCAATCAAATCAAAAATTAAAATTTTGACATCAACTCTGTAGCCTCCATGTGCCTCATCCTAACCTCATTGTCCCCTTCTCCCCAAAGTAACCACAAAAGTAAAACAATTACTCACACTTCTATTTTTATCATCCAAAGATGCATCAGTAGATATTATTGTTTAGGCATTACCATTTTTTTTAAGCTTGATATGTCCTTTAAACCTATTTTATTCTGCAAGTCTCTCCTTCATTTAAAATATGTCCTTTATAATTTATCTGTTGCACAATTTGAGTAATTTGACATGTAGTTTATCACAGTCCAGATTTTGTTCATTGCATCCTCATGATGCTGTTTAATATATTCCTTTCTCTTTGGTATTTCTTGAAAATTGTCAGCTGGATCCAAAAGCATGATAAGACTCAAATTTTATCTCTTTGACAAGATCCAGTCATATTGTAGTTTTTCCTCAGGAGACACAAAAGGTCCTACTATCTCTCTTTTTGTTGTTAGGAGCTCTTAATGCTCAATATCTACATTTGTTAATTCATTGCCTTTGCAATATGGTGATATTCTAATGCTATCATTTCTTTTTAAATTAGTTGCAATTCATGTTTTTATAAAGAAAAACTGCTCCAAATATACTAATTGGTTACCCAGTGGTAAAATTTTTATAGAGAAGGAAAGATAAATCCTTGTGTCTTTTCCTTTATTTACCAGAAAATGAAGTGTTATTTAGGTTACTTATTTTTATGTATTAATATCATTATGAAATTATGAATGTAAATATATTTGATGGGCTTCATACCATTTTAATTACTAGCTCTATTAAAGCTCAGATTGTCCCAGCTTTGCCCAGTAGGAGCCTCTTTAATTTTGTTCCTGAGTTCAATTTGAGAGAACCAAATAGGTTCCTATAGCTTTCTTGCTGTCTGATATAATTACATATTATAAGCTTATCATGTATCTTTCGTTAGAAGACTTTATGTGTAGAGAAATGGAATCAGCTATTTCTCCAAAAAGCCCTGTTTTATTTTAGTGAAAAATTGTATTCAAGATCATCACTACAGTGTTGACCATTTTTTGTAGGCTTTTTCTAGAGATAAAGACAGAAAATAATATATGTGTATATACATATAATTTATATATGTTATATGGATCAACACATATAAGTTATATGTATTAGTATAATTACATATTATAAATATTTATGTAGAAGATCTACATTATATATAAATTAGATATCCATAATTTGTGAAATGTACATGTATCAAAATTTTACACGTGACTTATACATATAGTTTTCTCTCTCTGTACATAATTATTTGTGAGTTTATTTCAGTACTTCCAATTCTAATGCAGTAATACGTGGCTTTTATTTATTATTTACTATTTTATATCTCCTTCTTCCCACATGAATAGCCCTGCTTCTGAAACCACAGCAGATGATAGAATTAAACCAGCACACAATTGCTCATTTGCTTGACCCAATGACATAAAAGCAGTCCCAGGATAACAAGACTAAAACTATCATCCCAATACAATGATTGAAAATGTATAAATTTTCATATATGGTATGTCCCCATATCCTCTTCATTTTATTTTACAATTGTGTTGTATCTACCTTGATATTATATATAACCATCTACTTACATACTTTTTTTATTTAGTCATACTTCCACAGGTCCTTATGTATTAAATTATTACCACTGGTAAATATGTTGCTATGTCTCCTAGTAATTTTGGTTATTTGAAACTTATTCTTCAGATTTCTCAGAAAGTTATCTGAAAAAGATATTCTTCAAGTTCTTGCATGTTGATGACATTTTTTGCTCTTTACTCTTAAAATCAGTTCTTCTGGAGGCAAAATCTTGGCCTTCATTTACTTTTCTTGAGCACCTTAAATATGTCATCCTATTTACTTACAGCATAAAGCATTATAAAAATCTCTAATGATAATATAATCTTCATTTCATTATAAGTTCCGTGTTCTTTTTAAAATCTACCTGTCCAGAAGACTTATTTATTTATTCTTCTTTTTTGCTTAAAGTCCAATAATTTTACTTGAATATGTGACTAGGGCTGTGTCATGTGCTCTTTTCCCAGCACCAAAGGGTGAGTATAATGCGAGCCTGAAAAGATGCCTTTAGTCATCACTGTTTTGAACAGTTTGCTCAAAAGGTCAAGAGGATATAACTATCCATCTACCTATATAGTCTATAAACTGGTGAAATGCTGGTGATTTCTAGTCTTTTACTTACTCACCACCATGTGGACACTGACTGATCATGGACATTTATTTTTTTCCTTTGTGTGGAAATCTTGATAAGCAAGTACAAGTTTTTGTGTCCTAGGGGACAATCACAACAGTTAGCATATTCATTAATTTAATTAGAACCTTGTTTACACTTTTGCTGTCAACCATAATTATTTGTTTATTTGAACTGATGTTACCTGACTTCATTAGAAGCATCAGTAGCTGTCAGTAAATGAAAGTGCGCTTGACTTTCATAATTAAGTGTAAATTTAAGAGGCTTGTATGGGAGGCGATGTTTTCACTAGATGACAAAAGAAATCAAGGACAGGGTCCTAGTTAAACTTAACCTTTTGATAAAGTTAAGGATGGGGCACTAATTAGTATAGATGCTGCTTTCTGACAATGCTCCTCATTTGTTCTTTAGTTCCAAAGTTCATTGCTTAGCCTTTTTCAAAATAGAGTATGTTCAAGTTAGTTAATGAAGGCCCTGCATGTAGATTTTATAGAATGCCATTTCACTTTGAAAATGGCATTATCTCTCTGGTCCAACCTAGAAAAAATAATATTGATCAAAAAGAAAAAAACCCTGAAGTTACTTCTTCTGATCATCCTTTATCATTAATAGAAAATTCAATGTGTGGTGAAAAGAGGATAAATTTGGAGTCAGAAGACTTGAATTTTGAACTGTGGTTCCATTAATTACCAGCAAAGTAAACTTGAATGAGTTACTAAACCTGCCTGTGCTGCAGTATCATCATCTAAAAAGTGGAAGATGTTGACGTATTTGTTCTATTTCAAATAAAATACTGAATGGGAAAAATAGTGCAAACTTTACAGTCATAGATAATTTCTTTGTATTTTTTTTTCAAGGGCTTATCTATGATGGAGTTTGAAAGTGAACATGATAACCTGCTGTTGAGTAGGATTTGTTAAAGTATTTTCTGTAGAAACATATCAAGCAATTAATATTTGAAAACATTTTATGCATTATGTGGTGGCAGAAAAAAACATGTTAGAGATCATATACACATCCCCCAATGCAATAGCAATATTAGTTAAATTCATTACAAATTATATTGTCTCTTTTGGATTGGCTTGGGAATTATTTTCGAAAAGTAATGTATCCATCCTTTTACATTAAAAAATACTACCTAGCCAACGAGACTGAATTTTTAAATTAATGGGTTGAGATTGATCAGTAGCCTTAGGATCATCTTTTGTTTGTTTGTTTGTTTGTTTGTTTGTTTGTTTGTTTTTGAGACAATGTCTCACTCTGTCCAGGCTGGAATGCAGTAGAATGATTACAACTCACTGCAGCCTCAACCTCCCAGGCTGAAGTGATCCTCCCATCTTGGCCTCTGAAGTAGCTGAGACTATAGACGTGTACCACCAGGTCTGGTTAATTTTTTAAATATTATTTATAGAGATGGAGTTTTGCTATATTGCCCAGACTGGTCTCAAACAAACTCCTGGGCTCAAATGATCCACCCACCTTGGCCTCTCAAAATGCTGAGATTACAGGTGTAAGCCAGCATGCCCAGCAGACTCAACATTGTTTATACTAGCTCTTGCTGATATAAGCAGGGCCTGGATGCCAAAAAATCTATGAAGAAAACCAAATTTCTCTTTAGCTATTTTCCTATACACATGACCCCCATTGGCATCTTCTTCTTGGCATACTCCCAAACCCACTCAGTTGCCTGTTTTCTAGCCAGCTTCTGTTCTAACCTGGATGTTAACTCAGTAGATACCTAATAATTGGGATGTTAGAAAAGAACCAGTTTAAGGCACATATCCTCTCAATGTTATTAGTGTTTTATGAGGGGGAAAGAGAAGGCCCTAAAAAGATGAATTGTAAAGGTGAATGATTGGTAGGTAGTTATATTATGTTAGAAAATAATTATTTTACTCAAAGCGTTTTTCTTTTTAAGTACAAGTGCAGAATTTTGAATCAGATCTCTCCAAAACAAGAGAGCTATGGAAGAAACAAATTTAAAAAAAAAGTATAAAACCCTGATGTTGACTTATTTTCCTGTGGTTTGTTTCTTTCTCACATAGAACATAGAGTAAGAACTGAATTAAATTCAGGCACTAATTATTCAGGTTCTTATTAGTCCTGGTATTACTCTAAATGACAATGCAGAATATGTTAATAATGGTCAAAGGCTGCTGAAAAGAATGAGTGGATCCTCTTTTGTGCCAAAATTCATAACAAAGAAAGGGACTTGTACATAAAGAAAAAGAAATTCACACCTAGCCACCTGAATGTCACTTATTTCATGTTCACAGCTAATATCACCAAAGTCTACAATTCTTTGAGCTCATAACTAGGAATTAAGACAAAAACGCAATTCTGAGCAAAGTAGGCAGCCTTGGACCCTGCGTTATACATTGGTACCAAGCTCTTTTCCTGATACAAAGCTGCTATCATAGGGATTATAGTCATGGGGCCAGTTTCACTGACTCTCATAAGACAGAGTATTTTATTATTGACTGTGGGAAGCTTCCAAAAGCACAAAAAGGTGCATCACTGTGAATGTCACTGTCTTAGTGAAGTTAAGTTTATTTGAGAAAGTTACTGAATATAGAGGGCTAGAATTGGTAATCCAAAGTCAACTCTTCCCCATGCCCCACCAAGTCACCTTCATCTAGTATAATTAGAAATAAATTCTGCCTCATATTCTTTCCTTAATTATCTACTGAATAGCTGATTCTCAAGCTGATATATTCTTCCTGCTTTCTCTTACCTTCACTGAATAACCATTGTTTGTTTTGGTGCATAATGCTGCCTGGAAATCTGAGACTATTTACTCCTTGATGTCACCTTGCTGCCAATACTTGTGTTTATATGGAGGAGATGATGTAGAAATATTTACTTCATCTTTATTACATATACACAACAAAGTAGTTCTAAGTATTTAAAACATACGTTAGTAGACTTAATAAAAATTGCAAGTAATAAAAGGAAATTACAGTATAAGAAAAAATAGTGTAAAAGTGTATGCTAAGTATGAGCATACACAAATAGTTCAAATGAAAAGTATCTTAAGCTCTTTGTGTGTATTTATTTATTTACTTATTTTAATTTTTAATTTTGGGGGCACACAATAGATGTATATACTTAGGGGACCCATGATATACTCTTACACAGCCATGCAACACAGAAGAATCATATCATGATAAATGGTTATCCATGCCCTCAAATGTTTCTCTTTTATATTAGAAAAAACAGTTAACTATTATTGTTATTTTTAAATTTATAATAAAATTATTATTGACTATATTCACCCTACTTGTGCTATCAAGTATTTGGTGTTGTTTCTTCTTTCTAATCACTTTTGGTACCCACTGGTCACCCCAACTCCCCCCTTAACTACTTTCCCTAGCCTCTGGTAACCATTCTTCTATTCTCTACCTCCATGAGTTCAATTGTTTCAATTTTTAGCCCCGACAAATAAGTGAGAACAGGTAAAATGTGTCTTTCTCTGCCTGGCTCATTTCACTAAATATAATGATCTCCAGTTCCATCGATCTTGTTGAAAATGACTAGATCTCGTTCTTTTTTTGACTGAATACTATTCCATTGTGTATATGTTTCAGATTTTCTTTATTCATGCTTCTATTGATAACTCTTAGGTTGCTTCCAAATATTGGCTATTGTGAACAGTGCTGTGACAATCATGGGAGTGCAGATATCACTTTGATAAACTGATTTCCTTTATTTTGGGTGTATATTTAACAGTGATATTGCTGGATCACATGCTCATAAGATCATAGATTTTTTTTTTTATGAACCCCCAAACTCTTCTCCATAGTGGTTGTACTAATTTACATCCCCACCAGCAGTGTACAAGCATTTCCTTTTTTTCTGCATCTTTGCCGGCATGTTTTATTATGTGTCTTTTGGATATAAGCCACTTTAACTGAGGTGAGATGATATCTCATTGCAGTTGTGGTTTGCATTTCTCTGATAGTCAATGATGTTGAGCACCCTTTTATATGCTAGTTTGCTATTTGCATGCCTACTTCTAAAACATGTCTATTCAAATATTTTGCTCATTTTTTAATCAGATTATTAGATTTTTTCCTGAAGAGTTAGTTGCTTGAGCTCCTTATGTGTTCCGGTTATTAATCCCCTGTAAGATGGGTAGTTTGCATACATTTTTCTCCCATTCTGTAGGTTGTCTCTTTACCTTGTTGATTGTTTCTTTTGCTGTGCAGAAGCTTCTTGATGTGATTCCATTTATGTATTTTTGCTCGAGTTGCCTATGCTTGTGGGGTATTGGTCAAAATTTTTTTTCTCAGATCAGTGTCCTGGAGAGTTTCTTCAGTGTTTTCATAAAATAGTTTTACAGTTTGGGATATTAGATTTAAGTCTTTAATCAATTTTTATTTGATTTTCGTAGATAGCAACAGCTAGGGGTTTAATTTCATTCTGCTGCATATGGATATCCAGTTTCCCCAGCAACCAATGTAAGTTTTTTGAAACTTTGTCAAAAATGCTTTCAATGTAGGTGTACGGATTTGTTTCTGGATTCTCTATCCTGTTCTATTCATTTATACGTCTGTTTTGCTACACCTCTGTAGCATAATTTGATGTCAGATAATGTAATTCATTCCGTTTTCTTCTTTTTGCTCAAATTAGCTTTGGCAATTCTGGGTCTTTCTTGGTTCCATAAAAATTTTAAGACTGTTTTCTCTATTTCTGTGATGATTGTCATTGGTATTTTGATAGGGATTGCATCGAATGTGTAGATTGTTTTGCACAGTATGAACCTTTTAACAATCTTGTTTCTTCCAATTAGTTAACATGGAATATTTTTCTATTTTTTTGTGTCTTCTTCAATTTCATTAATCAGTGTTTTTTATTTTTTTATTTCTTTTTTGTTGTAGACATCTTTTACTTTTGGGAATAAGTTATTTCCTATGTATTTAATTGTATTGATTATGGTAAATGGAATTACTCCTTTTATTATTTTTTCAGAGTGCTCACTGTTGGCATGTGGAAATGCTGCTGCTATTTGAATGATGATTTTGTATCCTGCAACTAAATTTGGTGATCAGTTTTAACAGCTTTTTGCTGGACTTGTTTGTTTGTTTGTTTCAAATATAAGCTCATATCATATGTAAACGAAGATAATTTGACTTCTTCCTTTCCAATTTGGATGCCCTTTACTTCTTTTTCTTGTCTGATTGCCTTAGCTAAGACTTCCAGTACTATGTTTAGTAACAGTGATGAACATGGGCATATCTGTAGTGATCCAGTTCTTAGAAGAAAGACTTTCAGTTTTTCCTCATTTAATACGAAACTAGCTGTGGATCTGTCATATACGGCTGCTATTATGTTGAGATATATATCTCCTATACCCAGTATATTGAGGATTTTTGTCATGAAGTCATGTTGAACTTTATCAAAATATTTTTTCAGAATCAGTTGAAATGATCATGTGGATTTGGTTCTTCATTCTGTTGATATAATGTATTACATTAATCAATTTGCATATGTTGAACCATTATTGCATCCCTGGAATAAATCACACGTGGTCATGATGAATAATCTTTTAAATATATTATTGAATTTGGTTTGCTAGTATTTTGTTCAGGTTGTATTGCATCAGTGTTCATCAGAAGATACATGCTTGTAGTTTTCGTTGATGTATCTTTTTTGTTGTTGTTATTGTTGTGGAATCAGGGTAATATGGGCCTCATTGAAAAAGCTTGAAAGTCTTTCTTCCAATATTTTTTTGGAATAGTTTGAATAGGTTGGTATTAGTTCTTCTTTAGCAGTTTGGTAGAATTCAGCAGTGAAGCCACTGGGTCCTAGACATTCTTTGCTGGAAGACTTTTTATTACAGCTGTGATATCATTACTTGTTATTGATCTCTTCAGGTTTTGGATTTTTTTCAATTTTGAAAGGTTGTGTGTGTCTAGGAATTTATCCATTTCCTCCAGATTTTCCAATTTATTGGCATATAGTTGCTCACAGTACCTGCTGATGATCCCTTACATTTCTGAGGTCTCAGTTTAAATGTCTCCTTTTTCAACTCTGATTATATTTAGATCTTCTCTCTTTTTCTTAGTCTGAATAGGATTTGCCAATTTTACTTATCTGTTCAAAAAATGGATTTTTATTCCTTTGATCTTTTGCATTGTTTTCTTTGTTTTAATGTCATGTATTTCTGCTCTGAAGTTTATTATTTTCTTTCTTCTACTAATTTTGGGTTCGATTTGCTCTTACTTTTTTAGTGCTTTTTTTTTTTTTTTTTTTTTAGATGAAGTCTTGCTCTTATTGCCCAGCCTGGAGTGCAATGGTGCAATGGCACCATCTTGGCTCACGGCAACCTCCACCTCCCAGATTCAAGCAGCTCTCCTGCCTCAGCCTCCCGAGTAGCTGGGACTACAGCCATGTGCAACCATGCCTGGCTAATTTTTTGTATTTTTAGTAGAGACGGGGTTTTTTCCTGTTGGTCAGGCTGTTCTCAAACTCCCAATCTCAGGTGATCCACACGCCTCGGCCTCCCAAAGGGCTGGGATTACAAGAGTGAGCCACCGTGCCCAGCCACTTTTCTAGTTCTTTAAAATACATCATTAGGTTATTCATTTGAAGTTTTTCAAATTTTTTATGTAGGCTCTTATAGCTATCATGTTCTCTTTCACTACAGTTTTCACTGAATCTTATAGGTTTTGGTATGTTGTGTTTACATTATCATTTGTTTCAAAAATTTTTAAATTTCATTGTTAATTTTTTCATTGATCCACTGGTCATTCAGGAGCAGATTATTTAATTCCCATGTGTTTGTATGTTTTCTAAAATTCTTCTTGTTGATGCTTAGTATTATTTCATTGTGGTCAGAGAAAATGCTTGACATTATTTTAATTTTTGAACCTTTTCAGACTTGTTTTGTGACCTTCGTATGGCCTATCTTTGAGAATGATTCATGTGCTGAACAAAAAATGTGAATGATTCAGGCATTGGATAAAATATTTTGTAAATATTATTATATCTGTTTTTTCTCATGCAGATTGTGTGCATTGTTTCTTTGTTAATTTTATGTCTGGAAGACCTGCCCAATGCTGACAATAAGGTCTTGAAGTCTCTAGTTATTATTGTATCACATTCTATCTCTCTATCTCTAATAATATATATATATATTTATATATATATATTTGCTTTTCTTTCATATTCTCTTTTTTTAAATTGCATTTTATGTTTTGGGGTACATGCGAAGAACATGCAAGATTGTTGCATAGGTACACACGTGGCAGTGTGATTTGCTGCCTTCCTCTCCTTCACCTGTATCTGACATTTCTCCCCATGCTATCTCTCCCCACCTCCCCACCCCCATCCCTCCCCCATTTGCCCCCAACAGACCCCAGTGTGTAGTGCTCCCATCCCTGTGTCCATGTGTTCTCATTGTTCAACACCTGCCTATGAGTGAGAATATGTGGTGTTTGATTTTCTGCTCTTGTGTGTCAGTTTGCTGAGAATGATGGTTTCCAGGTTCATCCATGTCCCTACAAAGGACATGAATTCATCGTTTTTGATGGCTGCATAATATTCCATGGTGTATATGTTTTATATATATATATATATATATATATATATATATGTGTGTGTGTGTGTGTGTGTGTGTGTGTGTGTGTGTGTGTCTATGCTCCAGTGTTGGCTGCGTATTTGTTTCCAACTGTTATACCCTCTTGCTGAATTGACTCTTTTTATCATGTGTAGTCTTGAACCCCTTTACAATATCTGTAAAAAAAAATTGAAATACTTACAAATAAACCTAATCAAGGAGATGAAAGACTTCTACAAGAAAAACTAGAAAATACTGCTCAAAGAAATTACAGATGACACAATCAAATGGGAACTCATTTCATGCTCATGGACGGGTAGAATTAATATTGTGAAAATGATCATTCTGCCAAAAGTGATCTATGAACTTATTGCAATTCCCATCAAAATACCACCATCATTCTTCACAAAATTAGAAAAAACAATTCTCAACTACATATGGAACCAAGAAAGAGCCCACATAGCTAAAGCAAGACTAAACAAAAATAACAAATCTGGAGGCATCACATTACCTGACTTCAAACTATACTATAAAGTTGTAGTCACCAAAACAACATGGTACAGGTATAAAAAGAGGCACACAAACCAATGGAACAGAATAGAGAACCCAGAAATAAACCCGAATACTTGCAGCCAAGTGATCTTCAACAAAGCGAATAAGACCATAAAGTGAGAAAGGACACCCTTTTTAGCAAATGGTGCTGGAATGATTCACTAGTCACATGTAGGAGCATGTACCTGGATCCTCATCTCTCACTCTATTTAAAACTCAATTCAAGATGGATTAAGGACTTAAATCTAAGACCTGAAATTATTAACATTCAAGAAGATAACGTAGGCAGAACCCTTCTAGACATTGGCTTAGGCAAGAATTTCATAACCAAGAACTCAAAAGCAAATGCAATAAAAACAATGATAAATTGCTGGTAATTAATTAAACTAAAAAAGTTTTGTATAGCAAAAGTAATAGTCAGCAGTGTTAACAAACAACCCACAGAGTGAGAAAAAAAAATCTTCTCAATCAATACATCTGACAAAGGACTAATATCTAAAATCTACAATGAACACAAACAAATCAACAAGAAAAAAAAAAAAAAAAAACCACACAATTCCACCAAAAAGTAGGCTAAGGACCTGAATTGACAATTCTCAAAAGAAGATATACAAATGACCAACAAACACAAGAAAAAATGTTCAGCATCACTAATGATCAGGAATGGAAATCAAAACCATAGTAAGATATCACCTTACTCCTGTAAGAATGGCAAAAAAAAAAAAAAAAAAGCAAGCAGATATTGATGTGGCTATGGTGAACAGGAAACACTTCTACACTCCTAGTGGGAATGTAATCTAGTGCAACTACTATGGACTATGGAAAACAGTGTGGAGATTCTTTAAAGAACTAAAAGTAGAAATACTAATTGATCCATTAATCTCACTACTGGGTATCTACCCGGAAGAAAGGAAGCCATTCTATGAAAAAATAATTTTACACACTTTTAAAGCAGCAAAATTTGCAATTGCAAAAATGTGGAACCAACCCAAATGCCCATCAATCAATGAATGGATAAATAAACTGTGGTACATATATAAGGTCAAATACAACACAGCCCTAAAAAGGAATGAATTAATGGCATTCACAGTGACCTGGATGAGATTGGAGACTGTTATTCTAAGTGAAATAACTCAGAAATGGAAAATCAAATATTGTATGTTCTCACTCGTAAGTAGAAGCTAAGCTATGAAGATGCAAAGGGATAAGAATGACATAATGGACTTTGGGGAGAGGGTGAGGGATAAAAGACTACCAATCGGCTGCAGTGTATGCTGCCTGGGTGCTGGGTGCACCAAAATCTCACAAATCACCACTAAAGAACTTACTCAGGTAATCAAGCACCACCTGTTCCCCAAAAACTATGGAACATTTTTTAAAAGGTCAGACTTTATGGTTTCATTATTCTGCCAGTCACACCCTCTGTATGTGAGTTAGTGACCTGCTGAGGGAGTCAGTGAACACACAGGTACCTAATTCATTCTATTAGCCATATTTGCTGGCACAGACTGTGTTTTACTCAAACATGGTAGGTTGTTCACTGTGATTATTTAGTCACTAAGCCAATACCCCTTTACTCATTTTAGTCTAAGCATAAATAATTTTTTTCTTGGTAACTCTTGGGAGCACACAAACTATTGAGCAGGCAGTAATTAAATTTAGGTATTTTATAACATCTATCCCTATAATGTTCCAACTGAAATATTTTTTTCTTACATATCATTGTTTGTGTTTAAGAAAAAGAAATAATATTATTCCAAAAACTAGGTAAAAATGTATTTTAAAAACTAGAGAAGGATATGAAAGACTGATGTTTGTGAACTTTCTCTTTTTCTCTGTGTGTAGAAACACGCACACACACACACACAGAAAGAGAGAGAGAGAGAGAGAGAAAGAGAAAGAGAAAGAGAGAGAGAGAGCACACTAAATGGAAAAGCCGCAGGCTGAACAACTAAGTCATACTAACTTATTTTCTTTTTAAAACTCTTAATAACCAAGAAATATAATATGCATCTTTTGCATTCCTGACCATGCCGGCTAATGTAATTAAAATTTGCCAGAGAAAAATAGATAAGAGAAAAATTGGATACTACAGCTAAGGTGTACATTCGTATATATGTACACTTAGCAATAAAAACATGTTTTACAAAAAGAAACCCAAACAATATAATGTGATTTTGTAAGTTATTATCATTCGAGAAAATGAAGCTTGATGTACCAGTTTTGCAACTTCCTGTAACTCAACCTATTTCAAAATTTTAAAAAAGCAAAAAATTACTGAAAAATATATAGGGTGAATATTTCAAAAAAAAAAAAAAAAAAAAAAAACAACCCTCTACAATAACTAATGATTTGCAGAGGAAATAATGCTCAGGGATCGAGTCAACTGAATTTTCTAGTAATCCCAAGTGGTTTTTTCCCTACAGACTTTATAAAATGGTTAGAGAGGTTACATTGTGCCAGATATTATGCATAGCCAATTTATTCATGTTATCAGTTATTTATATTTATAAAATTCCTTATATTATAGAACCATGAGCTTCTGAATTCGATTGTAAGATTTATGACTATAGAAGTGGCACTTTACTTTTTTTTTTTTTTTTTAGCATAGAGGATCATCCCTGGTGAATAATAGTAGCTTAACAAATTTTTTTTTTTATGGTTAAATGAACTTTATCTGTTCTTATATTAGATATAACTTGGAATTGATTGCTTAGTATCCATTTATTATTTCTAAGAGCCCTCCGATTTCATTTTGATCAATTTCCTCTTCCCCACTAGACACAATCTGGTGTGAAAGAAACCAGCATCTACCTACACCCACACCCTAGCAAAAGAATGAGTACATACTGTGCAATTAGTAGCTCCCTCTCTGGAATTCTACTTGAGCTAAAAGACAAAAATACTAAAAGCAGTTGCCATTGGTTCATCACAGCAGTTAACTCTTGACTGAAATGACTGCAACAGACTCTGGTAGTTGATACTTAAATTCTAGATTTTCATCTCTCTTAGTGTTACTACCACTAATGTGAGCTCCACACATGCTTATTAAGAATAAAGTCTAAGTTTTTCAATCTCATTTACTTCTGTGTGTGGCCATGTAACAAAGTTTGGGCTAAACACGTGAGAAGAAGTAAGATGAGAAATTTCTGAGATGTATCCTTAAAGTTAGTAAACACCCCACTTCTTCCTCCTTTCCTTTATTCTACTACTTGCAATATTGTCAAAATGATGAGCTTGGACAATGCATAAGGGAAATATCCTACTGTTCACAGAGAAACAGGATAAAATAATTCTGGATCCATGGATAACCTGATACACAGACACACACACACACACACACACACACACACACACACACACACACACAAATAGTAGGTAATGTTATCACAGTTTCATCATAAACTGATGGCTCAGATAAACAACAATTAGTAAATAAATAGAACATGAGAAATGCAAAAATAAGCCGGGCGCAGTGGCTCAAGCCTGTAATCCCAGCACTTTGGGAGGCCGAGGCGGGTGGATCACGAGGTCAAGAGATCGAGACCATCCTGGTCAACACGGTGAAACCCCGTCTCTACTAAAAATACAAAAAATTAGCTGGGCATGGTGGTGCGTGCCTGTAATCCCAGCTACTCAGGAGGCTGAGGCAGGAGAATTGCCTGAACCCAGGAGGCGGAGGTTGCGGTGAGCCGAGATCGCGCCATTGCACTCCAGCCTGGGTAACAAGAGCGAAACTCCGTCTCCAAAAATAATAATAATAATAATTGCATTTATCTGATGATTAGTAGGTAATATTGGGCAATTTTTCATATTCTCATTGGCCATTGGTACGTCTTCTTCAGAAAAATGTTTATTCATATCTTTTCCAATTTTAATGGGGTTCTTTGTTTTAGTTGTGAGTTTTTTAGTTCTTTGCATATTCTGAATATCAGTTTCCTGTTGGACACATAGCTTACAAGTATTTTCTCTCATTCTCCAGTTTTTTGTTCATTGAGTTGATTATTTCTTTTGCTGTTCAAAAGCTTTTTAGTATGTTTAAGTCTTATTTGCTTATATTTGTTTTCATTTCTTAGGCTTTTGGGTCATGGTCATAAATTCTTTGCCTCCCCCGATGTCCACAAGTGTTTTCACTTGGTTTTGTTCAGTATTTTTATAATTTGAATTCAGGTGATGAGATGCCTCCAGCTTTTTTCTTTTTTCTTAAGGTTGTGCTACTTATTCTGGCTCTTTTTTAGTTCTATATAGATTTTAGGACTGTTTTTTTCTATTTCTGTGAAAAAATACATGGGAATTTTAATAGAGAGTACATTGAATCTGTAGATTGCTTTGACAGCACGGTAATTTTAATGATATTCGTTCTCTGATTCATGAGCATGGGATGTTTTCCATTTGTTTGTGTCATCTACATTTTCGTTCATCAGTGTTTTGTCGTTTTCCTTGTAGAAATCTTTTATCTCCTTGGTTAAATAAATTCCTAGGATTTTTGGTAGCTATTGTAAAATGAATTGACTTCTTGATTTATTTCTCCAGTAGATTTTCATTGGAAACGCTATGGGTATTTGTACATTGATGCTGTATCCTGAAATTTTACTGAATTCATTTATGGAACCTAAGAGTTAATTGTGGAATCTATAGGGTTTTCTAAATATAAGATTATATTACCAGTGAACAGAAACAATTTGACTTTCTTTTTTAAAATGTCGATGCCTTTTTTTTCTTTCTCCTAATTGCTCTAATAAGGACTTCCAGCGCTATGTTGAATAGGAATAGTGTAAAGGTTGGAATCCTTCTCTTGTTCTAATCCTTAGAAGGAAAGCTTTCAATTTGTCCCAGTTCAGTATTATATTGGCTGTGTAATTGTAATATACAGTCCTAGTTATTTTGAGGTATGTTCCTTCTATGCCTAGTTTTTTTAAGAAATTTTATCATAAAAGCGATGTTGGATTTTATTTAAAAGTTTTTCTGCATCTATCGAGATGGATTTTGTCCTTAATTTTACTGATGTGGTATATTACATTTATTGATTTGTGCAGTAGAACTGTCCTTGCATCTTTAATATAAAACCTATTTTATAATGATGTTTTACCTTTTTAATGTGTTGTTGGATTTGGTTTGCTAGAATTTTGTTGAGGATTTTTGCATCTATGTTAATCAGGGATATTGTTCTTTAGTTTTCTTTTTTTTATTCTTTTTCTTTTTTTTTTTTTTTTTTTTTTTTTTTGTTGTTGTTGTTGTGTCTTCGATTTTGGAATTAAAGTAATAATACCCTCAATGTTTTCAGAATAGTTACAAGAGAATTGGTATTAGTTCTTCCTGTATGTTTGGTAGAATTCAGCTGTGACTATGTCTGATCTTGGGTTTTCTTCATTGGAAAATTTATTACTGATTCAATCTCACTACTTATTATTGGTCTGCTCAGGATTTCTGTCTCTTCCTAGTTTAATCTTGGGAGCTTGTATGTTTCCAGAAATTTATTCATTTCCTCTAGGTTTTCTAGTTTATGAGCATATATTTGTTCATGTTAGCTTCTGATGATCTTTTGCATTTTTGTGGTATCAGTTGTAATGCCTCATTTTTCACTTCTAACATTGTTTATTTGGATCCTTTCTCTTCTATTCTTGGTTAATCTAGCTAGCAGCTTATCACGTTTGTTTATCTTTGAGACAAACCAACTTTTTATTTCATTGATCCTTTGTATTGCTTTTTGGTCTTTATTTTATTTAGTTCTGCTCTGATCTTTCTTATTTCTTTTCTTCTGCTAAATTTGAAATTGTTTTGCAATTGTTTTTCTAGTTGCTTGTGTTGTGATATTAAGTTGCTATTTGTAGTTTATCTACTTCGCAATTTTTATTATTAATTTTTACTTTATTTTCTCACTTTCTTTTCCTTCTTTTTTATTTATTTTTTATTTTTTTACAGGATCTACTCTGTTCCCAGGCTGGAGGGTGGAGGTTAGTGGCACGATCTCAACTCACTGAAAACTCTGCTTCCCAGAATCAAGCAATCCTTCCTCACTTCACAGGTGCATGCCACCATGTACTGCTGTTTTTTTTTTTTTTTTTTTTTTTTTTTTTATAGAGACAAATTTTCACTATATTGCCCAGACTGATCTCAAGCACCTGGACTCGAGTGATCCATGTACCTCAGCCTTCCAAAGTGCTGGGATTACAGACATGAACACCGCATCCAGCCCTACTTTGTAAATGTAGACATATACTGCTATATTTCTTATACTCTCTTCGCACTGCTTTTCCTGAATCTCAAAGGTTTTGGCATATTTTATTTCCATTTTCATTCATTTTGAAATTTTTGAAAATTTTTCTTTTAATTTTGCTTTTGGTCCAGATTATTCAGGAGCATGTTACTTTATTTCCATTTGTTTGTATACTTTCCAAAGTTCCTCTTGGTATTTATGCTTACTTTTATTGCTCTGTTGTCTAACATGATACTTGATATGATTCTGATTTTTTTAAATTTATTGAGATTTGTTTTGTGGCCTCATATACCTATCTTTGAGAATATTCTCTATGCTCATGAGAAGAGTGTATGTTCTGCTATTGTTGGGGAGAATGCTCTATTAGACCCATGTGGTCTAAATGGTAATTTAAATCCATTGTTTCTTTGTTGACTTGTTTCTTGATGATCTGTCTAGTACAGTAAATGGAGTGCTGAAGTCCCACGGTATTATTGTATTGCTGTCAATTTCTTTCTTTAGGTAAAGTAATGTCTGCTTATGAGTTCGGGTATTTCTGTGTTAGATGCATATATCTTAGGATAGCTGGATCCTCTTGCTAAATGATTCCTTTATCATTATATAATGACCTTCTTTGTCTTTTTTTTTTTCTGTTCTTGATTTAATGTTTGTTATCTGATATAACAATAGCTACTCCTTCTCACTTTTGTTTTCCATTTGCATGGAAGATTTTTGTAACCCTTTTACTTTCAGTTTTCCTGTGACTGTCCTGACAAGGTGAATTTTTTATAAACAGCCTATAGCTAGACCATACTTTGTTTGTTTGTTTGTTTTTACTCATTAAGCTAAACTATATGTTTTAATTGGAGCATTTAATCTATTTATATTTAAAATTAATATTGATATTTGAAGTTTAATTCCTTTCTTAAAGTTATTTGTTATCCAGTTGTTACATGGATTATTTGTTCCTTTATATATCTCTGTCTGTCTTTGTGTTTAGGTAGAATTCAGTCAATTTGCCACTTGATTTATTTATCTTCCTTTTAGAGTGATTGTTTCATAAGACATACAAGTTTTGTACTTTCATATGTTTTTCTGATGGCAAGTATCAATCTTCTGGTTTTTTTTTTGTTGTTGTTGTTGTTGTTGTTGTTGTTTATGAGTTCTTTAAGCATTTCTTGTTGGATGGTTCCAACAAGAAATGGTGACAAATTCAGTCAATGTTTGCTTGTCTGGTAATGAGGTTATTTCACCTTCATTTGTGAAGCTTATTATAGCTGGATATAAAATCATTGGATGATTTTTGTTCTTTTAGCACTTTGAAAATATCAAGCCATTTTCTTCTACCTTATAAGGTTTCTCTTAAGATGATCTCCGTCTGATGGGTTTCTCTTCTAGGTGACTAGACACTTTTCTTTTGGTGATTTTAGAAATTTTCCATCATGTTGATTTTACACCATATAATGTCTATATGGCATGATGAAGTCTATTTTCTCATTTATGTATCTGAGGATCACTGGACCAAATATACGTGAATGTATATATCTCATGTCAGACTTGGGAAGCTTTCATCAATTATTACCTCAAACAGATTTTGTAAACTTAAGAAGTTTTCTTCCTCCTTGGGAACACCAATAATTCATGAATTTACTTGAGGTAGTCTCATATGTTTCTAAGCCCCTGCTTATTATTTTATATTCTTTTTACTTTATTTTTGTCTGACTGAATTATTATGAAAGGCCTGTTTTCAAATACCTGAGTATTCTTTCTTTTTGCTTTGTCTAGTTTATTGTCCAAGCCTTCAAGTGTATTTTGTAATTTCTTTCATAATTATTATTTTCATAATTATTATTAGTTTGTTTGAAATCTGTTTGATAAATTTCTCATTCATATCCTAAATTGATTTTATAATTTCTTTGTATTGGCTTTCAGATTTCTCCTGCATCATTGAGCCTTTATAAAGTCAATATTTTGTATTAGCTAACCAAACTCAACACACAAAAATATAATACACCATGATCAAATGGGTTTTATACCAGGGATGCCCGGATGGCTTAGCATATGCAAGACAATAAATGTGATACACCATATAAACAGAATTAACAACAAAAACCATATAATCATCTTAATAGATGCAGAAAAAGCATAAGATAAAATCCAGCATCGCTTTATGTTAAGAAACATTAAATGAACTAGGTATAGAAGGGATGTACTTTAAAATAATAAAAGCCATACAGGAAAACCTACAGATGACATCATACTGAATGGGGAAAAATTGAAAGCATTCCCCCTAAGAACCAGGTTAAGACATGGATGCCTACTTTAAACTTTAACCATTTTTATTCAGCATAGTAGTGGAAGTCCTAGCCAGAGCAATTACTCAAGAGAAAGAGATAAAGGGCATTTAAATTGGAAAAGAGAAAGTCAAATTATTGTTGTTTGCTTATTATATAATATACCTAGAAAAACATAAAGACTCCTCCAAAAGACTCCTAGATTTGAAAGATGAATTAACTAAAATCTCAGGTTGCGAAATCAATGTACACAAATAAGTAACACTGCTATACACCAACAATGACCAAGCTGAGAATCACATGAAGAACTCAATCCCTTTCCCAATTGCTGCAAAAAAAAAAGGCCTTGAAATACACATAATTAGGGATGTGAAAAATTTCTAAAAGGATAATTACAAAACACTCCTGAAAGAAATCGTAGATGACACAAACAAATGCAAACACATATCACGCTCATGGACTGGAAGAATCAATAGTGTGAAAATGACCATACTGCTACTGCTCAAAGCAACCTACAAATTCAATGCAATTCCTATAAAAAATACCAACATAATTTTTCACAGGATTAGATAAAATAATAGTAAAATTTATGAGGAGCCAAAAGAGAACCCAAATACCCAAAGTAAGCCTAAACAAAAGAACAAATTTAGAAGCATCACATTACCTGACTTCAAATTATACTACAAGACTATAGTTACCAAAACGACAGAGTATCCGTATAAAATTAGATGCATAGACAGACCAATAGAACAGCCTAGAGAACCGAGAAATAAAGTCAGGTGATTACAACCAACTGATCTTTGACAAACCATACACAAACATGAATTGGATAAAGGACAACCTATTTAATAAATGATGCTGGGAAAACTGGATAGTTATATCCAGGAGATTGAAACTGGATCCCTGTCTCTCACCTTATAAAAATATCAACTAAAAATGATTTAAAGAGTTGCATCTAAGAACTGAAACCATAAAAATTCTGAAACAAAACGTAGGAAAAAATCTTCTGGATATTTACCTAGGTAAGTAATTTATGACTAAGACTCGAAAAGCAAATTCAACAAAACCAAAAATGAATAAGTGGGACCTAATTAAACTAAAAAGCTTCTACACAGCAAAACAAATAATCAGCAGAGTAAACAGACAATGCACAGAGTGAGAGAAAATATTCACAAACTATGCATCTGACCAAGGAACCAAGGACTAATATCCAGAATCTGCAGGGAACTTTAATAAATCAGCAAGAAGAAAAACAAATAATCCCATCCAAAACTGGGCAAAGGGCATGAATACACAATTCTCAAAAGAAGATATATGAACAGCCAATAAACATATGAAAAAATGCCCAACATCACTAATTTTCAGAGAAATGGAAATGAAACCAAAAAGAGATAGTAACTTACCCCAGCAAGAATTGTCATTAAAATGTTAAAAATCAATAGATGTTGGCATTGATTTGGTGAAAAGCAGTACAACCTCTATGAAAAATCGTAGAGGAGAGTTCTTAAAGGACTAAAGTAGATCTACTATTTGATCCAGCAACTGCACTACTGGGTGTCTACTCCAAGAATAATAAGTCGTTATATCAAAAATACAGGGCACTACCATGTTAATTACAGTACCATTCACAATTGCAAGGATATGGAACTAACCTAAGTGTCCACTGATGAATGAGTGGATAAAGAGAATGTACTATATATACCCCATGAAATACTACTCAGCCACAGCCACAAAAAAGAATGAAATAATGTTTTTCACATCTACTCAGATGGAGTTGGCAGTCATTTTTCTAACTGAAGTAAGTTAGAACTGGAAAATCAAATACCATGTATTCTCACTTATACGTTGGAGTTTAAGGTATGAGTATGCAAAAGCATAGTTAGAGGTATAATGGACTTTGGAAACTCAGAAGGGGGAGATTGGGAGAAAGGGTAAGTGATGAAAAAACTACATATTTAGTACATTGTGTACTACTTGTGTGATGGATGCACTAAAATCCTAGAGTTCACCACTACGCCATTCATCCCTGTAACCAAAAACCAGTTGTACCCCAAAAGCTATTAAAATAAAAAAAATTAACAAACAAAATAAATATTCTGCTCTTGTGTCAGTTTGCTGAGAATGATGGTTTCCAGGTTCATCCATGTCTCTACAAAGGACACAAACTCATCGTTTTTGATGGCTGTGTAATGTTCCATGGTGTATTATGTACCACAAACACCGCATGTTCTCACTCATAGGCGGGTGTTGAACAATGAGAACACATGGACACAGGGAAGGAAGCACTACACACTGGGGTCCGTAGGGGGGAAATGGGGGAGGGACACGGGGGTGGGGAGGTGGGAAGAGATAGCATGGGGAGAAATGACAGATACAGGTGAGGGGAAGGAAGGCAGCAAACCACACTGCCATGTGTGTACCTATGCAACAATCTTGCATGTTCTTCACATGTACCCCAAAACCTAAAATGCAATAAAAAATGTTAAAAAGTAAAATAAATAAATAAATATTTTGAATGTTTTGTTTAGCATTTCAAGGATTTCATTTTTGATTAGGCTCCATTGCTAGAGAGTTATAGTGTTCCTTTGGCAGCATCATAATACCTGACTTTTTCTTGCTTCCTATATTATTATGCTGATTTCTACACACATTAAGTAACAATTTCTTCTTGTTATTTTTTAAATTTACTTTCATTATGGCAGGCCTTATTTTTCTTGAGGATGTCACTGTAATGCATGTTGAGTAGGGCTGTTTGTTTTTTTTTTTTTTTTTTAGAGATTCAATTTATACAATAAATCTTAGTAATCAGTCCCGGCATCATCAGCCTTTATTAATCCAAACACTGAAGGTGCAGATGCCCTTACTTCTCCTCCCAGGTAGTACATTTAATTATAAGAGTGATGTCTGCATAGCTTAGCTCCTGATATGAGTCTAAGGGTAGACTTTAATCTGAAATTTGAGTAATAGTTACAAGGAAAAGCATGCAAATAAACATGTAGCATTAACTGGGAGGATCACTTGAGCCCAAGAATTTGAGACCCGCCTGGGCCACATAGTGAGACCCCCGTCTCTATAGAAAATACAAAAATTAGCCAGGTGTGGTGGCATGCGCCTGTACTCCCAGCTACTTGGGGATGCTGAGGTGGGAGGATCTCCTGAGTCTAGGAACTGGAGGCTGCAGTGAGCCAAAATCACACCGCTACGCTCCAGGCTGGGTAACAGATCAAGACCCTGCCTCAAGAAAACAAAGCACGCCTATTTTGTTAGTTATGTAAGACTTCTCATTAATTTTCGTTACTTTCTCTTTTCTTTTTTTTTTTTTCTCTCTGCAGTCTGTCCGCACTCTGCTCCCAGCTTCCTGTAGCCCTGATGTACTTTTTTTTTCCCTTTGAATTTATCACTATCGAATCTGATCTACACGTCACTTCTTTATCTTGTTTATTATCCCTATGCCCTACTAGAATGTACATTTTTTTTTTTTTTTTTTTTTTTTTTTTTTTTTTTAGAAAAAGAATAAAGAAGAGGAAGAAAGAGAAAGAGGAAGAGGGAGAGAGGATGGGGGTATTGCTTTATTGCCCGGGCTAGAATGCAGTCTAAATATGGGTATGCCTATAATTGTCCTTAATAATGGAGACATGAAAGAAAATGAGGGAAGAGAATAAAAAACAAGGAGCCAACCAACATTTCGTTTAAACTTCTAAGTTGATATGATGTGGTACTGATGAGAGTGTATATTTTGTATATATAAAGTGGAGAGTTCTATAAATGTTAATTACATTTACTTGTTCCAGATCTGAGTTCAAGTCCTGAATATCGTTAATTTTCTGTCTCATTGATCTGTCTAATATTAATGTTGAAGTCTCCCACCATTATTATGTGGGAGTCTAAGTCTCTTTATAAGTCTTGTATGTCTGCGTATTCCTGTATTGGGTGCGTATATATTTAGGATCTTTAGCTCTTCTTGTTGTTGCATTGATCCTTTTATCATTATATAATGTCCTTCTTTGCTTCTTTTGATCTTTGTTGCTTAATTGTAACTTCTGCTTTTTATTTATTTATTTTAGCTCTCTGTTTGGTTAGTAATCTTTCTCCATCCCTTGTTTGGAGTCTTTGTGTATCCTTGAATGTGAGATGGATCTGGATGCAGCATACTGATGGGTTTTAGTTTTTTATTCAAATTGCCTGTCTTTGGATTGGGGGATTTAGTCAATTTAAATTTAGAATTAATAATAATATATGTGAGTTTAATACTGCCATTAGCTGGCTATTTTGTCCATTAGTTGATGTAAATTCTTCATTATATTGATGCTCTTTTTGATAATTTTTTTAGAAAGGCTGATACTGTTTGTTCCTTTCTATGTGTAGTGGTTCTTTCAGAATCTCTTGTAAAGCAGGCCTGGTGGTGATGAAATCTCTGAGTGCTTGCTTATTCACAAAAAACTTTATTTTTCCTTCACTTGTGAAGCTTAGTTTGGCTGGATGTGAAATTCTGGGTTGAAAGTTCTTTTCTTTTAGGATGTTGAATATTGGCCCCCACTCTCTTCTGGCTTGTAGGGTTTCTGCTGAGAGATCTGCTGTAAGTCTGATAGGCTTCCCTTTGTGGGTAACCTGACCTTTCTCTCTGGCTGCCCTTAGTATTTTCTCCTTCATTTCAACCCTGGTGAATCTGACGATTATGTGCCTTGGAGTTGCTCTTCTTGAGGAATATCTCTGTGGTGTGCTCTGTATTACCTGGAGTTGAATATTATCCTGCCTTACTAGGCTGGGAAAATTTTCCTGAATAATGTCCTGAAGCGTATTTTCCAGCTTGGATTCATTCTCTTCGTCACATTCAGGTACACCTATCAAGCGTAGATTAGGTCTTTTCACATAGTCCCATATTTCTTGGAGACTTTGCTCGTTCCTTTTTATCCTTTTTTCTCTAATCTTGTCTTCTTCTTTTATTTCATTGAGTTGGTCTTCGACCTCTGATATCCTTTCTTCTGCTTGATCAATTCGGCTGTTAAAACTTGTGCATACTTCACAAAGTTCTCCTATTGTGTTTTTCAGCTCCATCAATTCACTTATATTCCTCTCTAAATTGTGTATTCTTGTTAACATTTCGTCAAATATTTTTTCAAATTTCTTAGTTGCTTTAGATTGGGTTAAAACAAGTTCTTTTAATTCACAGAAGTTTCTCATTATCCACATTTTGAAGCCTGCTTCTGTAATTGGAACCCACTCGTTCTCCATCAAGCCTTGTTCCGTTGCTGATGAGGAACTGGGATCCCCCGCTGAGGGAGAGGCGTTCTGATCTTGGGTATTCTCAGCCTTTTTTGGCCGTTTTCCTCCCTTCGTTATAAATTTATCCATCTGTGGTCTTTGAATTCACTGTCTTTGTAATTAGGTTTCTGAGTGGACGTCCGACTTACCGATTCTCAGCGCCGAAATCTGAGTAACCCACTGCGCCGACTCAATCAGCGGCGTTAAGATTGATGGTGCTTTTCTGACTCTGCACCGAGAACCGACGCTCCGAGGCGCCGGCAAAACCGCCTCGCCGGTCACAAGAGTCGCGCTGGCGACCCGTGGGGCTCCTCCGCTGGGAATCTCCTGGTGCATGAGCAACAAGAATTCATGTGAAGGTATGGCATCCTCTCGTTCTTTGCGCTTTCAGTGGGAGCTACAATCCCGAGCTGCTAGTGATCAGCCATCTTGGATCTCTCTCTCAGAGAGAGTATGGGCTCTCAACAAACAGACAAACAGAGTAGGGCTGTTTGTCTTCACTTTTGTGTGTGTGCAGTGGCAAAGACTCTGTATAAGGTTTTTGGCTATAATTAGCCTTAATATGGTGGCTTTTTCAAATGCTGGTTGTAGTAGCCGTGTACGGGGTGGGTGAGCAGATTCATGACCTCCTGAGCAGCTGGGGTGGTATGGACAATGGGGTAGCAGCGGTTGCATGTAACTTTTCTCCTTCCACAGCACTGTGCTCTTGTGTCAGCAGTCATTGTAATGGGCTGTATGAACCAGCTGTGGTGGTCACAGTAGGTTTTATGCTTGACCTTTGTTAACCGGGAGAAGTGCTCTGGTGTGGTGTCCCAGGTGGTGAGTCAGACCAAGGAATGCTCAGGGGCAGAGTAAGAGAACTCAATGTCATAGAAACATTGTTATTATGAAAGTTTAAAATACACAAAGCATTGCAAGCCACGAAAAATTTGCCTAATTTTAAAAAATGACAATTTATTGAAAAAGTGTTGGGAATACACAGAAAATATGGAAAGACTTGCAAACTGGGTTTGAAAATAGGAAACAATATAGTTCTTGCATTACTGATAAGCATTAAACTTAACACAGCCTATAGCAGTGACAGGTCAGAGGACCATTGCTGAGAAGATAATTTTTTAAATGCTGCAATTACTTCTTTGCTTGTATAAATTGTTAAAGACCCATGGTTCCAGAAGTGTGAGACTCATTTGCTGAACGTAATTTCCTTCCCTTGACTGTACTGAGCAGTTACTAAATAGCATGAACTGTTTTAAAGTCTTTAATGCATCATCTCATTTTGTCTTTAAACAACTTTATGGCAATTTATCTCTATTTTGTTGAAGAGATTAAATAGCATTGCTATGATCTCAAAGCTAGTAAGTGGTAGAGCTGAGATTTGAATGTACTCTGATATCTGAGTCTTTTATGTTTTTTGAACATTTATAATAGAAATATAGACATCACTTGGTGGAATTTTCTTGCTTTAAATTATCATTTCACAAAACTGCATACAATTTAGTTAAAAAATGTACTCGACATCTCATCCCCAATATATTCTGATTTTGAGAAAATGAGAAAGTATTGAAAGTAGAGTCCAAATAACAAATCTTTAAAATCGACTCAGCAATTCCAAGTTTGGGAATCTTTGTGTAGTAGATAGAATTCTAAACTTGTCACCCATGAGCTTTGCTCTGTATAGTTTCTCCTATTGTTTCTAGCACCTATGCATATGACGAGATATCACTTCCAAGATTTTGTTATACATATGGCAAAAGAGATTTTCCAAATGTGATTAAATTTACTATTGAAATAACTTTGAGTCAATCGGAAGGGAAGTATTCTGGGTGGGCCTGCCCAAATAGAATGCGCCTTTTAAATCTGGGCAGAGACAGAAGTCAGAGATTTAAAGCATTATATGGAATTGATGTTCTAGATTTGAAGATAGTGGGAGTCACATCATGAGGAATATGAATGGCCTCTAGGAGAAAACAGATGTTCCCTTCTCCAATAACAAAATTAGAATCTCAGTTTTACTACTGCAAGAAACTGGATTCTCCAAACAACATAAACTAACATTGAAGTAGATACTTCCATATTCTAGCCTCCGGAAAAGAACCAAGATTGACTTTAGTTTTGAAGGGTCTTGTGCAGATAACCAAGCAACAGCATGATGGACTTCTTACTTACAGAGTTGTGAATTAATAAATAAATGTTGTTTTAAGCTTCTAAGTATGTGGTAATTTGTTATTCAGTAGTCAAAATCTAATAAATATATTTTATTACAGAAATAAAAGTACCTCTACCATGGGGGTATGTTCAATTATATTTATTGCATTGGAAAAACCTGAAAATAATCTGTGTGTCTCAATAAGGAAATCATTAGGAATGTTGTCACAAATCATGTCCTTTATAGAGTGTGTTAGTATTAAAATAACTAGGATAATATTTGTTTACATGGAAATATGTCTATTATATATGAAGTAAAAAAAAATTGCAGAACTCTATATATAATGCATATGATTCTCTTTTATTATTAAAACTACATGTCTATAAATTTTCATATACAATTAAATTGTCATACAGAATATATACAAGAATAGCTGTCAAATGTTTATATAGGTTGCCTTGGAAAGGTAGGACCAGATTATTATTGTTATGAGAGAATAGGAGAAAATTACTACACTTTTCATACAATGCTGAATTGCTTGGCATGTATCTTAGTCTGTTTGGGCTTCTACAATAAAATACCAGCTACTGGGTGGCTTATAAAAAACAGAAATGTATTTCTCATACTTTTATAAGCTGAGAAGTTCAAGGTTCAGCAGAATCAGTGCCTGGTAAGGGCCTGCTTCCTCATAAACAGCCTTCTTCTTACTCTAACTTCACATGGTAGAAAACAGAAGAGATTTTTCTCAGACCACTTTTAGAAGGACACCATTTCCTGTGTCCTTCCAGGTCAAGGCTCTGCCACCATGACCTGATCACCTCCAAATGGTCCTCCTAATTCCATCACCTTCTGGCTGAAAATTTTAACCCATAATTTTGAGGAAGACATAAGCATTCAGACCATAGCAACGTGTTTTAATATGTGCTAACCTTATCAAAAAAACTAATTAAAATGCAATAATCTAAAAAAACTACATCTATAACCTATAACTCAAAAAATTAGAACATTAAAAATAGGATGAATTAATAATGCAAGAATTAACAAAAATAAAGTTAATACAAGCTGATATTAAAATTACACATTTCAGATTCATGAGGAAGAAAACTAAAACTTTCTATAAGCCCATCCTTATATATATTCTATAGTAAAAGCTTAGGGTTTATACATTTTTTGCACATACACACACACACACACACACACAGCTCAAGCTATCTTGGAAAGTGTTTGGAAATGTTTGGTGATTTACTTGTGATAGATGCTAATTTCTTATTTTTTTACATTATGGTTATATTGTATGTCCTTTAAAATTGTCTCCTGTTTATAATCTATGGAAATATTTTCAGCCTTTATGTTTGTTTCTTTTCCCTAAGATTATATGGGTCAATGCCAAGTTGTACATTGGTGCATCAAATTTTCAGGCCATTATTCATTATGATTACATGGTATTTCTTTCTGCTGTTTATTGTATTTTGGCCTAAATACTATTATGTTTAAAAAGTATTATGATCTGTTGGTTATTTTATTTGCATTTTCCTAATACAGCTTGGGCCATATACATTTTTGTTTTTTAAGGCATATTTTTGTAGCTGCATATCTTATAAAGATCTATAATTTAATTTCATGTTTTACTAAATTTGAGAGTCTGTCTTTCTGTAGGCCAGTTCGATCCACTTACATTTATTTTTACAATTTCTATGCTGGAACTTCACTTTTGTAATTTTGTTTTACACATTTTCATTTTTACCTCTTTTATCTATTATTTTAATAGAACAGTGGTTTCCATATTACTTTTTACATATCTCATTTGTGATTTGAGCAGTACACATATTTTATTTGAAATAGGAACACATACTTTCTAGTTATCGGGAATTACAGGCTGTTTAACTTATATATATGAAAACAAGACATTAGCATGGAACAATTTCATTCACTTTGTCTCTTACAATTTCTCTGTTTCCTCATTAGTATCATTGAAAATTTATACAATAGTATTTGCATTAAATTATTCTTTATTTTTTAAAAAAAACCCTCATTTTATTTTTGTGGGTACATTAGTAGGTATATATATTTATGAGGTACAATGGATGTTTTGATACAGGCATGCAATGTTTTGTAATCACATCATGTAAAATGGGGTATCCATCCCCTCAAGTATTTACCCTTTGTGTTAAACACAATTCAATAATGCTCTTCTAGTTATTTTAAAATGTACAATTACATATTATTGACTATAGTCACCCGTTTTGATGTCTATATTCCTGTTTAAAATCAGAACTATTTTGGCATTTGATTTATCTTGTCATAACTCTTAATATGATCTAAGATACAATAGTTTATTTGGTAGGATTCAATGCTCACTAACATAATTTCCCCTTTCTTTACCTTTTTCATTTGTATATTGGGTAGTTGAAATAGATTTGTGGGTGCTTTATTTTTTTGAGATCTCTATGATTTTTATAAAAAGTTTTATTGAGATTTTATCCAAATGCCATGCAGTACACCCGTCTCTATACGCTATTTTCTAAGACCTTGCTTATCAGAAAATATTTTTGTTGTTTCCTTTTTGTTTAAATTTTTTATTTTAAAGTTGTCACATATTGACATGTGGTAAGAATTGATACAGAAGTATCCTATGTACTTTTTACCGTTTCACTCAACAGCAAGGTCTTAAAAATTATGGCATAATCAGGATATTGACATTTATACAATCCACCAATATTATAAAGATTTTCTTAGTTTCATTTTTAATTGTGTGTGTATTTTTGTGGGATATAGGAAGGTGTTTAGTTCAGTGTAACTTTAATTACATGTGTAAACTGGTTTGCCACCACAGTCAAGTTCCAGAGAGTTCCATCACCATAGGGATTTCTCATACTACCCATCTATAACCACATGTACCTCCTTTCTGCCTCAGTCCACCCTCATTTCTAATCCCCGGAAACCAGGAATCTGTTCCCCATTCATAAAACATTGTCTTTTAAAAAATGTTATACAACTGAAATGATACAGTATACAATGCTTTTAGATTTGGCATTTTTTCACTCAGAATAATTCCTGGATATTCACCAAAGCTTATGTATTCATCAGTAGTTCATTATTTTTTATTGCTGAATAGTATCCCACGGTATGTATACACTTAAATTTATTTAACAACTCACTTGTTGAAGGATATCTGGTTGTTTCCATTATTTTTGTTTATTATGGATAAAGTTGCTGAGATATTTGAGTACCAATTTTGTGTGGATAAAGTTTTCATTTATCTGGGATTAATACCAAGGAATCCAAAATTGCTGAGTAGTTTGGTAACTGTATACTTAATATTATTAGAAAATGCTGAACGGTGTTCTATGGTAGCAGTAACATTTTGTCTTGCCAGCTGCTTTCTGCCAGTGAGGGCAGAGGGTCAGTGTGACAGCCTCTTGCAACCACACCCATGGTACTTGAGCTCTTGTTTGGCGTCCAGGAAAAATCATGTCGCACAAATGAATCGAAGGGTGGTGAATGCGGAGATTTTATTACTGATAAAAGTGGGTTTCAGCAAGAAGGGGAGCTGAAAACGGATGCAGTGTGAAGGTAATCTTTTCCCAGAGTCTGGCTGTCCCTGGCTGGATACCTCTCTGAAGCTGTTCCTCAAGGTGTGCCATAAAGCTGTTCCTCTGAAGTCAAGTGACTTCTCTCTGACCGTAGTCTCTGATGTCTAGCTTCTTCTCCTCTCTGTTGACTGAACCTGCGTTTTTTAAGGATACAGGATAGGGGACAGGGCAGGCCATGGGTGATTTTAGAAAAGGCAACATTTCAGCAGGAAAACACGGATGTCAGTTCTCACTTTGGGTCATATTGCTAGGCTTTTTGACTTCAGAGTGGGGCTTTCACTGGGGACCCGCCCTCTTCTGCCAGGAATTTCTCTGCCACTTGTCCTTATCAGAATCAATATAAACGCAAATATACAGTAGACTGGATAAAGAAAATGTGATACATACACGCCATGGAATACTACATAGCCATAAAAAATAATGAGATCACGTCCTTTGCAGCAACATGAATGGAGTTAAAGGTCATTATCCTAAGCGAACTAATGCAGAAACAGAAAACCAAATGCCATATATTCTCACTTATAAGTGGGAGCTAAATATTGAATACATATAGTCACAAGTAAGAGTCCAACAGACACTGGGCCTCCTTGAGGGTGGAGAGAGAGAGGAGGGTAAAGATTAAAAAACACTGTGTTTTTTACCTGAGTGATGGAATAATCTGTACCTTAAACCTCCTGACACACAATTTACCTATACAAGGAAACCGGAACATGTACCCCTGAATGTAAAATAAAAGCTTAAAAATTATTTTTTAAAAAAATAAGTAATAAAAATATGTGTGTTGATCATGTATCCTATAAACTTATTAAACTCACTTATGAATTATAGGATATTTTTGTGTGTTCATTTTTTTATACAGAAAATTATGTTATCTCCAAAAAGGATAGTTTTGTTTGATCCTTTTCAATGTGTATGTTTACTTTTTTTTCATATCATATTGCAGTGGGTAAACTTCCACTATTCTACCAAATAGGAATTATAAGAAAGACACCCTTGCAGTGTTCTGAACCTTAAGAAAAAGCATCCTGCTTTTAACTATTAATTGTGTTAGCTGTAGGGTGTTTTTCTTTTGTTGATAACCTTTAGCAAATTGAGGAAGTTCCACTCCACTCACAGTTTGCTGAGAGACTATCAGAAATAGATGATAGGTTTGCCGAATCCATTTTTGCATGTGCTTATTTTCAATTTGCATTTCCTCTTTGGGGAAATATATATCTTAATTGATAGTTTTAATAGTTTTAAAATATATATCTTAATTGTCAGTTTCTCAGCAGGTTGTGTGGCACTGCCAGCTTTAATTAACATCAAAGCCGTGATTGAACAAAGGCAGTGCACTGGAGTTTGGAGCCAGAAAGATGAATTACCTATTGAAGTGGACCTTGGTAAAAAGTGCTGATATCACTCTATATTTGCCTGCCCCAATCTTCGTCAGTAAACAACAGATAACAGTCCACCCAAGAAATTGGTCTGTGGTCATATTATATCAAGAAATGTCCTGAATAAAATGTTTAATGGTAGCAAATTAAAATGTCCATACTGTCCAATGGAACAAAGCCCAGGAGATGGCAAACAGATATTTTTCTGAAGAGATAACTTTGGTTTGCAATTTAAAGCTGTGATAGATTCCAGATTTGCTTTTTGATGTTTTCCTCTGCTCCAGCTCCAAGAAGAATTAATATATATTAATTGATATTAATATATATCTTAATTTCTTCTTTAACCTTTTGATATAAAGGAAGGATTGAATTTTTAATATCAAACCAGACTTGCATACCTGTAAAAAATACTCCCTAATCACACTGCATAGTTCTTTTTGTACATTGGTGGATTAAATTTCTAAATATTATGTTAAGGACTTTTACATTTATGTTCAGCAGAAGTGTTGCCCTGTAGATTATCTTTTTTAGTTACTGTCTTTATCTAGTTTTAGTAACAATCTAATCATGGTCTCATAAAATGTATTGGGGAGTGCTATTTCCTCTTTTATGTTCTGGGATTAATTATATGAAGTTGATGTTAGTTTTTCTCCAAATTTTTTGTAGACTTTTTCATTGAAATAATCTGTGTTCAGGGACTTTCTTTAGGGGGCGTTATAATTTATAAATCTAATTTTTGTAATAGTTGTAGGGATTGTCTATATCTATTCAGATTGTCTATTTTTCATTTTTGCTTGAGATTTGGTAGGTTGTGGGTTTTTAGCAATTGGTTCTTTTTAAGTTGCTACATTATATGTTTAAAATATGAGTATTCATAAGTATTCCTTTATTTTTATATTAATGACACAAGATTTTAATGATATTCTTTACCTAATTATTTTGTTATTGTATTATATTTGCGTTTTACACAATAATGTTTTTTCATATAATGAGATTTTTGTTTTCTGTTTTTTTTCAACTTTTATTTTAGAATCAGAGGGTACATGTGCAAGTTTGTTACACAGGTATATTTTATGATGCTGAGGTTTGGAAGACAAATAAATCTGTAACCCAGATAGTGAACATAATACCCAATAGGTAGTTTTTTTTCTATCCTTATTGCCTCCCTCCCTCCCACTCTTGGATTCCCCTGATTCTCCCACAGGAGAAATACAGTCAATTACTCCCATTTTTATGACCATGTGTACCTCATGTTTAGCCCCCACTTATAAGTGAAAACATGTAGTATTTGGTTTTCTCTTTCTGCTTTAATTAACTCAGGATAATGGTTTTTAGCTGCATCCAAAAAGTAATGTTTTGATATTCAAATAAGTAATGCAATGACTATAACAGTCAAGTAAATTAACACATCTATCAACCCACCTATTTACCTTTGTGTGGATATGTGATAAGAACTCCTAAAATGTGATCTCTTAGCAAATGTTAGGTATACAGTATTATTAACTATGATTTTCATGCTTTACATTAGCTATCTAGAATTATTGATCTTGCATAACTGCATTATTGATATTGAGGATTTGTGCCTTTTTAATCTTTGTCAGTCTTGTTAGATGTTTATTAAATTTATTACTTTTTTGAAAAACCAGTTACTTATGTTCTGGACTGTAAAAATTATTTTCCTATATTAATTTTATCCATTACTTCTCTTATCTTTATTATTTTATTCTTCTTGCTTTGAATTTATTTTACTCTGCTTTTTCTAGTTTCTTGATGTAGGAACTTTGATTACTCATTGGGAACTTTTCCTATTTTCTAATGTGAGAATTTTGAACTGAGTTTCCCTCTCAGAACTGCCTTAACAACATTCACTGGGGCCTATTGGTGGGTGGAGAGCAGAAGGAAAGAGATGACAAAAAACATTAATAACTCAGGCGCAGGAGGCTAGGTGGTAAAATAATCTATACAACAAACCCCCATGACACAACTTTCCTAATGTAACAAACCTGCACTTGTACCCCTGAACTTAAAAGTTGAAAAAATAAGTGATAAAATTTTTATGTATAATAATCACAAAATTGTGTTTTCACAGATGATATGTGGTTGTGTGTTGCTGTAGTAAATGATGGGTTTCAAAAAACAAACAAAAATTTAGAATTAATAGTAAAAATTCTAATGGCATATAGGAGAATAATCGCAGAATATAAAAGTTATTCCTAAGTAAGACAGAATATCTATAAGCTATGAAAAAAGGTTGACTAATTTGACTATAACAATTTTACATTTCTGTTTGACATAAACACTATTAGCATAGCTCAATGACAAGTGATATAACTGGCAACTATATTTTCATAATATACAACAAAGGGAATCAGAGTTCCTATATATATGCAAAGAGTATTTGTAATACAATAAAAATAAATTATTTGAAAGAAAATGTATCATATATAAGTAAAGAACATTTACAGAAGAAATATAGTCAATAAATACAAGGTAATCAGTCTCACTAGTAATGCAGAGATTATTATTAAAACAAGATAATATTTTTCAACTATAGTCAAAGGGTTACTGTCATAACATTGACAAATGTGTACATGATTACACCTTTTTGGCACATAAATGTGTGTATCTAATAAGCATTTCTACTACTAAAACGAATCTCTGTTCTACAAAAACACTCTCATATGTACACAAAGATACATGGATATGGATATTTATTGCAGAATTTTTGCAGTAGCAAAATATTTTAAACATCTTAATTTTCTTGTAACAAGAGGCTGATTAAATAATTTGTATATGTAAAAGCATACAGCCATTTTAAAAATGAGATGAAACTACTGTCATGAATTGTCAAAAGTCTGAAATTTTACTCTACTTGAACATTAATGAGCTAGCTTTCCACAGTTTCATGGATGCTGGCAGAAGACATGAGACTCCTGGGTCAGAGAGAAAAAATACTATTATTTATGGAATAGCAAACAAAATCATATTCAGATAGGTTTCCCTCAATCATGAAAGTGATGCAGAGGTGCTTACTTGGATGCTGCACCCATGTAGGCTTCTATCACAGCTGAGAAACCTGAGTTTAAAGAACCAGAATATTTTATGATGGCTTTTAAGCAAACCTTTTTAATTTTGTCAAGGAGGAAGATATTACCTATTCTCTACTAGGTGGTGAACAAACCTGCCTTTTGCTCTAAAAGGTTGACATCTGTATATTCCAAGGCTGTTTTCTTTTTATTATGTATGTATGTATTTTTATTTCAATTGTTTTGAAAGAAGAGGTGGATGTGTAGTCTTCCCACCCTTTTCCCCGAGTCCCCAAAGTTTATTATATCATTATTGTGACTGTGCATGCTCATAGCTTAGCTTCTGCTTATAAGTGAGAACATATGATGTTTGATTTTCCATTCCTGAGTTACTTCACTTAGAATAATGGCCTCTAATTCCATCCATGTTGCTGAAAATGCCATTATTTCATTCCTTTTTATGGCTGAGTAATATCCATGGTGTGTGTGTGTGTGTGTGTGTGTGTGTGTGTGTGTGTATACACACATTTATATATACATTTTCTTTATCCACTAGTTGGTTAGTGGGCATTTAGGTTGATCTTATATTTTTGAAATTGCAAATTGTGCTGTTATAAACATGCATGCACAAGTGTCTCTTTCATATAATGACTTTGTTTTCTCTGGGTAGACACCCAGCAGTAGGATTGCTGGATCAAACAGTAGTTCTAGTTTTAGTTTTTTAAGGAATCTCCATACCACTTTCCATAGTGGTTGTACTAGTTTAAATTCCCACCAGCAATGTAAAAATGTTCCCTTCTCTTCACCACATCCATGTCAACATCTGTTATTTTTTTCATTTTTTAATTTTGGCCATTCTTGTAGGAGTCAGTTGGTATCTCATTTTTGTTTTGATTTGTATTTCCATGATAAGCAGTGATGTTGAGCATTTTTCATGTTTGTTGGCTTTGTATATTTTATTTGGAGAATTGTCTATTCATGTCAATTGCCCACTTTTTGATAGGATTATAATTATTATTATTTGCTGATTTGTTTGTTTCTTTTCTTTTCTGGTGGAGTGCTCCCAGAAGATCATACTCTGCTATTTTATCTTTTAATGCCCATGCCAGGAAGTTGCTTCTCCCTGCTGCCTACATTAAATTAACACTTTGCTGTGACAGCTGTGGAACATTAGGAGCTTGTCTCTCCCTGGTGCCAGCTGCCAAATTATCATTTTACAGAGTCAATGTGGTAATTGTTGAACCATCACCCAATCACCTGACATTCCTGGGGGTAGAGGGGGGAACCATCTCCTGCCCCACTCATGCCTGTCTAGCTATCTGTAACATTTCAGTGTAAATGATTTTTGTTAATAGCCTATAGTCACATGAATTAGGTATTAAAGTTGTTTGTGGTGCTGTCTCAGAAGAAGAGAATAGCTCTAGAAAAAGTCTGAATCTTAGAGATTACTTAATTGGTTGGGACAAGAATGCTGGTAGGAATATGGTCAATGGAGGCCATTCTACTGAGGTCTCAGGCAAATATGAGAAATAAGGTATTGAAAACCGGAGGAAGGTCTACCCTTGTTATAAGTGGCAAAGAACTTGGCTGAACTTTGTCTGTACCCTAGGATTTTGTGGGAGGCAGGACTTAGGAGCAATAAACTAGAACATTAGGCAGAAGAAGCCTATAAGCAAAAAAGCATTCAGAATACTGCATGGCTTTCTTAGCTGATTATAATAAAATGCAAGAGGAGGTAAGTTATTTAAAGGCAAAATTTGTAATTAACAGGGAGGCAGATTGTAAAGATTTGCAAAACACTCAGCCTATTTAAAAATTTTTTAAAATGAGAGAGAAATCCAAGGCTATGACCAAGCAGCTATTTGATAAGGAGATAAGTACAGATAAAATCAAGCCAGGTGCTGTTTATGGAGACAGTGGGAAAATGATCCCAAAAGCATTTCAGACATCTTTGAGGCTGTTCCTCCCTTCACAAGTCCAATATGCTAAAACATAATGATTTTTCTTGATGGGTTTGGAATGCCCAACGAACTTCAGGGTCCACTGCTCAAGGCTACCGGAGGTCTCCTCCCACTACATTCTGCAAAGAGCTCCTCAGCCACCCCAGCCATGGCTCAAGTGGGTCCAGGCATGACTTGACCCAGAGCTCTGTAGGATGCAAGTCATGAGCTTTGGTGATGCCCTTATGGTGCTTATTCTGCTGATATGCGGAGTGCAAGAGCTATATAGTCATGGCTTCCTCCACCTAGAGTTCAAACAATGTTGTGAACAGCTTTAGGTTCAATCAAAGTCTTCTCCCTGAGGCAATGCCACCACGGTGTCCCCAGTAGGGCAATGCCTAGTGGAGCAGTGAAAGAAGGGCCCCACAGGACTCTAGAACTGTAGAGCTACCAGCATACAATGCCAAGCATGAAGAACTGTAGGCAAAAGACTCTAATATGCGAGAGCTGCTGTGTATGCTGATCCTAGTAAAGCCATGGGGCAGGGCTGCCTGAGGCCTTGTGTGCTGCACCTATGCAATAATGTGCACAAAGGAGAAACATGGAGTCAGATGAGATAATTCTGGAGCCTTAAGACTAAATGTCATTAACTCTGTTTTATTTTTATTTTTTAACTTACTTCGGGCTTGTTTTCCCTTTCTTTTTTCCTCTTGCATCCTTTAGTAATGGGAACGTCTAACCTATGCCTGTCCCACCATTGTATTATGGAAGCATGTAACTTGTTCTGATTTCACAGGCTCATAGCTAAAGGGCAGGGGAATTTGCCTTAGGATGAATTGTGTCTTGAGTTTCACGCACATGTGATTTACATGAGACTATGTACTCTGGACTTTTGAGTTGACGCTGGGATGAGTTAAGATATTCAGGGATATTGGGATGGAGGAAATGCATTTTGTATGTGAGAATCACATGAGTATTGTAGAGACAGGGTTAAATGCTAAGGTTTGATTGTATGTCATCTCCAAAACTCATGGTAAAATTTGATTGCCATTGTAAAAGTATTAAGAGGTGAGACCTTTAAGAGGTGAGTAGGCCATGAGGGTTCTTCCATCATTGTTAGGAGTAATGCTATTATAAAAGGATGAATGCAGCCCCCTCTTGCCCTTTCACCCTCTCCTTGTCCTGTTCTTTTGTCATGTAATGATGCATTGAGAAGACCGTCACTATATGCCAGCACCTTAATATTGAGCTTCTCAGACTTTAGAGTTGTGAACCAATAAATTTTTACTTCTTATAAATTACTCAGTGAGATATTCTGTTTTAGCAGCAAAATCAAAGACATACACCCACTACCTTTTTAAATTAATGTTTGCATCATGATATATATATATCTTAAACCATTTACTTTAACCGTATTTTATTGTAGTGTTTAAAGTGAATTTCTTATAAAGAGTTTGTCTTATTTGTCCACTCTGCTAATTTCTTTTTCTTAACTGGTGCCTTTAAACTATTTACACATAATGTGATTATTGATATATTAGGGCTGAAAACTGCCATTTTATTATTTGATTTTTGTGTTTTTCTTATTTTTTCCTGATTTTGTTTTCTCGCCTTCTTGGGGATTGTATAAACATTTTTTTCTGATTCTACTTGGATATATTTATAGTGCTTTAGTTTACACACACATACTGTACCACAATCTGCCAGTACTACCATTTTATTAACCTAACAAAAAATGTAGACACCTTGGCTCTACAAATTTTGAAATTTAATCTTGGCCCTACTTATGTTAAAAATTAAATTGTCTTAAATATTTTATCTAATTAGGTTCAGTACCAAATCAGAAGGCATTATAATTTCTGCATTATTAACTATGATTTTTAAAAATTGTGTGAAGAACAGGTTATTATATTTACTCATATATTCACCTAGTTCATTATTCTTTTTGTTTCTGAAATTCCTGGCCTTTTCTTTTATCATATCTTTTCAGTTTAGATACTGTCTATTATCATTCTTTAAGGATAGGTTTGCTGGCAACAAATGCTCTTAGTTTTTCTTTATCTGAGAATACCTTTATTTCAAACTCTTTTTTCCTTAAGGATATTTTTTGCTTGATATAGAGTTCATAGCTGACAGTTCTTTTCTTTAAGTTCTTGTAAACCAGTGTGCCACTTCCTTCTTGTCTGCATGGCTTCTAATAAAAAATACATTGCCATTTGAATTAGTGTTTCCCTGTAAGTGATATGTTATTTCTCTTTGGTTACTTTTATTTTTTCTTTGTCTTTAGATTTCTGAAGTTCAAATACGATGTATCTTGTCATGAATTTCTTTAACTTTATCCTAATTAGGTTCACTTAGATTCTTGAATCTGTAGATTTGTATATTTTGCCAAATTTAGGACCGTTTCTGTTACTATTTCTTATTATTATTCTTTTTTTTAGATATGTTTTCTATTTTCTCTGCTTTAGGTACTTCAATGCTAAGAACATAGGTTTTTTTGTTGTTGTTGTTACTGACCTACAGATCCCGAAGACTCTTAATTATTTCTTCAGTATATTTTCTTTCTATTGTTCAGGTTGTATAAATTCAATTAATCTCTATTCAGGCTCATCAACTCTATCTTCTGCACCTCCTACCATTATGACCATACTTTGAGGTTTAGTTTTGGTTGGTTTGGTTATTGTATTTCAAGTTGTTTAATTTTCCTTTTATTTTTTCTTACAACTTTTATTTCTGTGCAATATTTTCTATTTTTTCCATGTGTTATTTATTGGTTTTTTTAAGTATTTATATGATGGCTGCTTGAAAAAATTTTCAGATAATTTCAATATCAAATTCATCTATGGTTTACTGTCTAATGTGGAATTTTTTGCCAAGTGACAATGAGTACAGTAAGTTAGATGTAAAAGGGAATAAAGAAGTCAATAGGGGTATTCTTGAAATTTTTGACATAACGGTCTATGAGATGTAGCACAATCTTTCTATACAAGTAGTATAATCACTTTCTTACTCTCACAATAACAGAAGTAAACACTTCTAAGCTTGTAAGGAGAGGCTTTCTCTTCTCTTGGATAGCAATTGCATAGGAGAGAAAACATGATAAGAGGTGAACAGGGCTTACAGAGGGAGGTGATAAATAGCAAGAGGCAACAGATACTACCTGAATCTTTCTTTTATCATAAAATAGAAAACTTTCTTGTATCTGTGTTCATTTTCTTTTATGTGGCTTTGAATATTTCTTGTTTGTTTGTTTTTTTAAATTTATTGGAAGAATTGGACTGAAAAACCAATGGATGTTCTCATAGGCATTATTTAAAAACACAATTGTGCCTGAAGGAATAGGATCCTTTCCGGCTGTCATTAAATCATGAGAAAGGCATGCAAGGGGAACGAGTGGAGATCTGAGCTGCTGAACATGGCTTGGGTGTCCAGTTTTCTAGTCTACCTCTGAAGACCCTGTTTTGTGAGAAGAATGGGTGTGTTAGATAAAGAAAGGACAGATAAAAGACTTATTCAACCAGAGGGCTCTGAATAAAGTTTGAAGTAATGATTTGAAAATTGTTCTACTCAATAGAATAAAATTTTTCACTTTTGACTATAAAAAAAAGCATAATTGTGAAATATGGCACCTTGATATATACCTTTCTCATTGCTAGGGTCAATATTCTCATTATTTGTGAAAATTAAAATGAAGTATTTACAAATAAATTATTTTAAACTTTAAGTTTACACTTAAAAAATTATAAAAGTAAAGACCCCTCAATCATGTATTAAATTATTTGTTGGGTTTTCTTTATTTCATTGCCAATCAGTTGGTTTGTGCAAAATAACCTAGAATGGGCAGTGTGGTATTTTTATTCATGACTATAACTGTCCAGGTTGTAAAACTAGGTGATTTTTAGTAAAATCACAAGCTGGAGATTGCAAGTTGATTTAATAGAATGGAAACTCACTCTATGTCTGTGAAGATACTTTGATTCATTGCTCTTAGTCAAGATTGAAAGTATGACCTGAAGGGAAGTACATCTATAGGTGTAAGCACTTCTTGCAAAAGATTAATTTAGCATTTACTATTAAATATAATTACAAAATGAATTATAAGAAAGGAGTGTATTCTGTAATTAAAAATTAGTTTTCCTGATTATCCAAATGAGAAGCTGGAGTATATGATTTTTTGCTTAAAGTATACACACCTAAGCAAAAAAAAAAGAACCTCCCATAGTAAAAGACACAGACTCATTTATGAACTCAACAACATATACCAAATGTACACAATGTTCAAACTAATACGTACTAAAGATAATTCCTTCACAAATTCATTCAGCTGACATGTATTAAGTATCAACTATGTGCAAGATTTTGTACTAGGCTCCATAATAAATAAAAAGTGGTATGAAACAAATCCCTTCCCCCACAAATAGTGTAAAATACGGTAATGTTATATGTAAAATACAAGTCTATATATTTTACAGTGATATTGGCATATCACCAATATTTGTGGAGCTCAAGATAGGAATACAAAATGGATACCTAAATGACACATATCTAAGTATTTAAATGACTAACAAAAATTTAAATAAATGTTTTATTAACTATCTTTGACAAGTATACTTTTAAAATGACCTGAAACGTCAGATACAAATTTACAATTTTTGAATTCTCAGAATTCAACACTATACATAAAAGTGCAGGCTGAACTATTGTCCAGTGCCCTGACCTGTGGCACATTCCCCTTTTCTTCCGACGTACGACTTTGTTCCACTCAAGAAAAACCTTGAGTGCACACATAGAAAATTACAGGTCTTCTCTTACAGTCCAGTCACAATCTCTCCAAGCAGATGTTCCTTGACTATCCTTTGGTATAGTGGGGTATGAGATGGGAAAACAGATCTTGGTGTAGGGATTTGGATAGGCCTGGAAGAGAACTCAGCAAAGTTGCCAAGGAAATTATGGGATCCTGAATAACAAAGTGTCATCTCAAAGGAAATTGTACAGTTTTAGTGGGAACCTCCCTTTGGTCCTGCAACTCTTCACTCTGGTTTAAGGGCAAAATATTAGCAATGAAGAAATAAAGATTGGGTGGTTAGATGTACTAGAATGTATACATATATATCAGTTATTAGAAAGCTGTACATATATTAACATAGATGTGAATATCACATGGTTATGTGAAATAATGCATATACTACAATCTTATTTCTGTAAAAACGAAGATAAAAACATTACATGTGCCCATATTTGTAGATCTTCCTGTGAGCACAAAAAAATGCTGAGGAACTATTCGCATTGCTTATCTGAAAAGAGGTGAGATGGGAAGAATATTTTAGTTCTACATCTTGATGTTTTTTGAGTAAGCATATATTATTTTTCTAATAAAAGTAGTGTATTTTTATAATGTCAATAAACACATTTTGATTACCTACTGACTTAGTTTTTTAAATGTTACTATAAAGGAATACCTGATGCCAGATAATTTATACAAAAGACATTTATTTGGATCACAGTTCTACAGGATGTAAAAGAAGCATAGTTCCAGCATCTGTTTGGTTTCTGGTGAGGGCCTGCAGCTGCTTCTGTTCATCAGAGAAGGTGAAGTGGAATTGGCATGTGCAGAGATCACATGGAAAGGGAGAAGGCAAGAGAGAAAAGGTGCTAGGCATATTTTGACAACCAGCTCTTGAGAGAACATTTGCAAGGACTAACAGAGAAATTCATTACCATGAAAATAGTAGCAAGACATTCAAGAGGGAACCACCTCCATGATCCAAACACCTCTTATTAAGCCCCACCTTCAATAACATGAGGTTTGAATAGTCAGATATCCAAAATTACCTGTAATTGTTGTTTTCCTTACATTGCACTGAAAAAGGATTGCAATGTGCTTTATTTGGTAATATTAGAATCTGATGGGGGTATTTGCATGCCTAATAGTCATCCTTAGAGTTAAGTTACTTTTTGGTCAAATCTGATCTAAAAATAAGTAAAATCTGTCTACATAGGAAGGATCAATCAACAAGAAATGATTTAAGTATCTGTAGAAAAAATAGCTGTGAGTAATACTAAAAATAAGGTAGGCTTTTGTACAGATATCTTGAGATAAACATATTATGTCAAGGTGAAACCATTTATTTGGATTACCATCATAATTAACCAAATCAATTACTTCATAATCTGACCAATTGTGCACTTGGCATAAGACACCAAGGAACCATATGCAGAATTCTGTGTTGGCCATGGTCTAAAATAAGATTTACATAGTACAAAGAACTAACTGATTTGGACCTTCTGATTAAACATTGAAGATCATCTTAATTATTTACTGCCTCCAGAATCTCCAAAAAATGGTAAAAATGCCAATTATAAGAGGATACGTATATAACCACAAAAGTAAAATATATTACCACAACAGGTTTCCACATATTTAAAGAAAATATACAGTCGACAGAGAAGTGGTAATGACATAGGGGATTGGAGAAATCTGCGGTCTAAAGGCTTGCAGAGGAAAATATCAAACAAACACAATCAATTTGGGACACAGAATGCCAGAAAATATCAAAAATTGGAGGCATCAGTTACTTCAGAAGCCAGGGATGAAACATAAGGTCAAACAGGAGTGGCTGAAAATTAACCTATTGAGCAATTTACTTTTCAGGGTTTGTTCCTCGCACTTACAGCAATAGAATACAGAGCCTCTGAGGTCAGGAACATCAGACTAGACACATTAAAAGAGAGGTTAGAGGTGCTATTCTGAAACAGGGCAATTTAATGAAAGCCAATGTACTGATTAGTGAAATGTCAAGTCTTCTTTTCCTTTTTGGCTCCCAGAACACTGAAAGCCAGGTTTACAGTTTAACAGGTAAGCAAATACAGATTCCATCTGAAGAAAGTGAACCCTCAAAAGACTGATGTTTGGAAGTCTCTAGTGTAATGGCCGGGTTTGTACTCAATTGTGTCACAGTGAGTTCTGTCAATACACACAGATCTTGATTAAGCACATGAAGCTTTTGATGGGCTTTTTTTGCATCACTCTTAATCATAAATGAATACCCAAGTTTCATAAAATAGTCAAAGAAAGGTTTTATTATGAAATATTAAGACCAAAGAAGATAAAAGAGAAAAACTGGAGAAAGAGAAAAGACAGCAAACTCACACTACAAAAAGGCCCCAAAAACTATGTTTCTAGAACTAAAAGAAGACATTATAAAAGCCATCAAGATATAAAAATAATAAAAAATTTAAAAGACCATAATATTTTCATATACCTAAAAGAATATCTCTTAATAGTCAATGTTGCAGAAGATGCAGATCAAGTATGTCATACATATTGCTGGTAGGATTGTTAAATGGTTTGGTCACATTGAAAAAATGTTTGATATTATCTTTTTTTTTTTTAATGGGAAAGATCTAGGTTGCCTGCTCCTTTTGAGAATCTAATGCCTAATGATCTGGGGTGGAGCAGTTTCATCTCGAAACCATCCTTTCTAACCCTGGTCCCCTCAGTCCATGGAATAATCCTCTTCCATGATACCTGTCCCTGGTGCCACAAGTGTTGGGGACTGCTGCTCTGGGGTACTTATTTAGAATTTAAAATATATATCCACCTGTGCTGGAAACTCACACTTGCAATGAATGGCACCCCCTAAGCTAAGTGTTTCTATTACCACCCTCACCAGTGAAATGGGTTTGCATCAGATATTATCTTATAAATTGAATACTCATATACCATATTAGCTTAGTATTTTCACTTTTTGTTTTAGACTTAAGAGAAATACTTGCATATGTTCGCCAGAGGACATGTACAATATTATTTGTATCATAAGATTATAATTGTATAACTCTTGAAGTAATATAAATGTCAGTGAAGGGGAGGGTAGATAAAGAACATATGGTTTATTAAAACAACGGAATGTTATACATTAATCAAAATAGAGAAATAGAGCTACATGCATCAATGTGGATGAATCTTAGCAGTACAATATCAAAAACACACGTAAGCTTAAAAAGATTACATAAAAACAACATATTAGGTTTTAAAGTTAAAAACTATAAAAAACTAAATAATAATTGTTTATTAAATAACACATATTGTGTGTCTGTGTGTTTGTCTTGAAAAGCTATTGAGAGGACATAATTAATATAACTAACTAACTAACACACTTAAACTAGAATTTTATAATACAGTCAGCCTTCCATATCCCTGGGTTTCACATCCACAGATTCAATCAACAATGGGTCAAAATAGTGGAAAAAATAATAAAAATAGAAATATAGCAAAAAATAATACAAATAAAAATACAACATAACAACTATTTACCTATCATATACATTTTTTATGTATTATAAGTAATCTAGAGATAAAGTATATGAGAATGTTTATGTAGGTTATTTGTTAATGCTATGGTATTTAATATAAGGGACTTGAGCATCTGTAGATTTTGGTATCTGCAGAGGTTTCTGGAACCAGTTCCCCTTTTATACTGAAAGATGACTATATAAGTAAGAGTTTTCTATTGTTAATATTCTTTAGAAATTTAGATATGGCTACATAGAAAACTAAACAGCAAAAGAGTTAATTTTTAATTGGAAATGAGAATGTGGAAGGGATATTATATAAGAAAGAAGATGTAATCATTGGATACTATTTGGCTCAGTGTAAAAATATTCACATAATCACAATTACAAGAATATTTTGAGCATTGGTTTAACCTTAAATTTTGATACATCTACATGAGGAGAATGAGGGTAGAGTAAGAACAACAGTACTGCATATAGCCGGAAGAGGAAACACAAATGTATGAGCTCCTGTAAAAGAAAACAGAAAGCCTCACCAATTGAGAAACTGCATACACAGTCTCCAAGAAGTTATAATACTGCCCCACAAAAGTTTTGGAGGCAATCACCATCTCTACACAGGCTGATTGGTGAGAATCTGTTCCTGTACAAAGTCAGTTTATAAAGACTAGGAAAAATAGTCTTTTTTTTTTTTTTTTTCAAATACATGGATTCTAAACAAAATTATTTTTATTTTCAAATACACATATTCTAGAAATACTTATGAGATACAAGAAGAAACAGAGAAACATAGCCCAAACAATTGAACAAAGTAAATCTAGAGTAAGGGACCATAAAGCAAATGGAGATGCATTAAATAAAAACAAAGAAGTCGCCGCGTGCGGTGGCTCAAGCCTGTCATCCCAGCACTTTGGGAGGCTGAGGCGGGTGGATCACGAGGTCTAGAGATCGAGACCATCCTGGTCAACATGGTGAAACCCCGTCTCTACTAAAAATACAAAAAAATTAGCTGGGCATGGTGGCACGTGCCTGTAGTCCCAGCTACTCAGGAGGCTGAGGCAGGAGAATTGCCTGAACCCAGGAGGTGGAGGTTGTGGTGAGCCGAGATCGCGCCATTGCACTCCAGCCTGGGTAACAAGAGCGAAACTCCGTCTCAAAAAAAAAAAAACAAAAAAAAAAAAAAAAAAAACCAACAACAAAAAAAAACAAAGAAGTCAAATAACTGTTATTAAAATGCTGAAGAATGTAAAGAAAATAATACATTCCTCAGAAGTCACCAAAATAATGGAGTTAGAGATATCACCTTTTATTGTCCCAGAAGAAAAGATGATAGATAGATAGATAGATAGATAGATAGACAGACAGATAGACAGATAGACATCCACAAACAAAAATTGCCCTGGGAGAGCTCAAGGACATATTTTAAAATCTGTAGCAATACAATGAAGCAAGTGAAACAGATTATCCACATACAAAGGATCACTAGTGAGATCAGCATACCCGAGATGCCAGGAGGTGGCTAAGGACAAAAAAAGAAGTTGATGACTAATGGCATCAGTCACACAGCAGAAACCACCATGTTCCTCAGTGACCTGCTCTGCAGAAGATTCCAGCATATTAGGTCACTGCGATAACCAACAATCATTTTCTCTGGGGAACACCAGAATTTCAGATACAGATATACCCCTAACTCCCTTCAAGAAGCAGCCAAAATTGTGCTGCTCCAGGACCAGAGCTGTCACTAGTACCATTCCCATGTGAGATCTAACCCTCGAGCTGCAGCCGCTTTGTTATTGCTCACAGTATGGACCCCAGCTCTGTGGTTGCACTGTGCCTGCCAATATCTCAGACAGCAGAGCCATTGCCATAGAAAATTGCCAGAGCCAGCATCTCTTTGATTGTACCTGTGCTCCAGGAACCAGATCATATTTCATAAAGAACTAGATCACGCTCTGACCCTGAAACCACTGTAAATCTGTCACATCTGGGCTCACATTCTCAGCTTTCTGTCTACTTCATAAGTACCCACACCTTACATCTGTTACTATTACGGCAGCAGCAGGGATGCTGCACTCTGAGTATTAGTGCAATTTATTCAAAATTTACAGAGAAGACATAACACTGGAAAGGAATAAAGAAAGCTTACAGAATGTATGGAGCACCATCAAGAGAACAAATATTCAAATTATATGGGTTAAGAAAGAGAAGAGATAAACAAAGGGAAACAAAGCTTATTAAAAAAAAATAGTAGCTGAAACCTTTCCAAATCTGAGAAAACATGTAAATATTCAGGTATAAAAAAGTCAAAGATCTGCAGTCAGTTTTAATACTAACGAGACTAAATCAAGTCTTATAATTCAATCGTCAAAAACTAAAGACAAAAAAAGCATTCAGAAAACCTCAAGAGAAAAGAAGTATATCACACATAGGAAGAATTTCAATAATGTCAGGAGCAAACTTCTCAGCAGAAATCTGACAATCCAGAAGAGATTGGGAAAACACTGAAAGTGCTGAGGTGGCAGGGATTGCAACCAATCAAGAATGCATTGCCTTGGAAAGTTGTCCTTCAGAAATGAAGGAAGGGTGGCAGATAAAAATGGCTGAATTGAAGCTTCCAGTGATTTTCTCCTTTCCAGGAACACAAAATTGTGCACAAAAAAAGCACCTTCATAGGAACCAAAAAACAGATGAGCAATCACAGTACCTGGTTTTAACAGTAAGGAAAGAGACACTTAAGAGTGTAGGGAAGATAGTCTTGAATTGCCTATTCCACCCCTCCTCCATTCCCCAACAGTGCTGTGTGGTATGGAGAAAACTGTATGCTTGGGGGAGGGAGAGTACAGTAATTGTGGAACTTTGCATTGGAACTCAGTAACTCAATTCTGCTCTGTCACAGTGTAAAGCAATGTAAGGCAGAACTCAGCTGGTATCCACAAAGGAAGCATTTTGACCAGCCCTAGCCAGAGGCAAATCAACCGTCCTGGTGGTGGAAAACTTAAGATCTGGCAAACAATGCTACCACGGGCTAAAGTACACTGGGGTTCTAAATAAACTTAAAAGGCACTCTGTGCCACAAAACTTCAATTCCTAGGTAAGTCTTGGTGCTGTGCTAGCTTAGAGCCAGTGGACATGGTGTGCACATGACCTAGTGTGACATTAGCCACTAATTCCAGAGAGAAAAAGAGACATTAATTTTCAGAAAGAAAATTCAAAATTGCTGTTTTGGGGAAATTCACTGAATTTCAAGATAACTCTGAGAGGGAAGTCAGAATACTGTTAGATAAAGCAAACAAAAGAAAAAAGAATAAAAAAGCATGAAACTCACCAACAAGATCTAGAAAATAGCCTCAAAAGCACAATGTAAGAGTTAATGGTCTTAAAGAAGAGGTAGAGAGAGGATCAGTGCAGAAAATTTATTCAAAGAGATAATGAAAGAGAAGTTCCCAAACCTAGATAAAGAAAAGATATCAATATCCAAGCACAAGAAAGTTATGGAACACCAAGCAGATTTAACCCAACTAAGACTACCTCAAGGCACTTAATAATCAAACTCCAAAAGGTCAAGGAAAAAGAAAGGATCCTAAAATCAGGAAGAAAAAAGAAACAACATCCAAAGGAGTGTCAATATTTCTGGCAAAAGACTTTTCAGTGAAATCTTACAGGCCATCAAAGACTGACATGACATGTTTAAAGTGCTGATGGAAAAACACTTTTATCCTACAATAGTATATCCAGCAAAAGTATTCTTAAAACACAAAGGAGAAATTAAGACTTTCCCAGAAAAACAAAAGCCAAGGGACTTCACCAACACCAGAACTGTCCTACAAGAAATGCTAAAAAGAGCTCTTTGACCCAAAATAAAATATTGTTAATAAGCAACAAGAGATCATCCAAAGGTACAAAACTTACTGGTAATAATACTACACAAAAAAATCACAGGATGTTACAACAGTACAATTATGATGTAGAAACTACACAGATCTTTAGTAGAAATACTAAAAGAAGAACTTATCAGAAATAACTATGATAATTTTTCAAGTTATAGATACTACAATAAGATATAAAAATAACAAAAAGCTAAAAAGTGAGGGGAGAAAGTTAAAGTACAGAGTTATTAGATTTTTTTTCTGCTCTTTTGTTAGTTTATGCAAGCAGTGTTAAGTTGTAATTTGTTTAAAAATATGAAATATAAGATATTATATGCAAGCCTCATGGTAACCTCAAACCAAAAATGGTACAACACATACACAAAAAATAAAAAGCAAGGAATTATAGCATACAACAAGAGAAAATCAACATCACTAAAAGAAAGACAGGAAGGAAGTAAAGAAGGTAGAGAAGACCACAAAACAGTGAGGAAATGAATAACAAAATGGAAGGAATAAGTCCTTACTTATCAATAATAACATTGAATTTAAAATGGATTAAAATCTCCAATGAAAAGACATAGACTGGCTGAATATATTTTTTAAAAAAGACCCAGTGATGTGTTGCATACAAGTAAAAAAATTAACCTATAAAGACACACATAGACTTAAAACAAAAAGCTGGAAAAAGTAATATATACAAAGGGAAGACAAAAAAATAGCCGAAGTAGCTGTATTCATTTCAGACAAAATAGATTTCAAGAGAAAAACTATGTAAAGGGCAAAAGAAGGTCATTATATAATAATAAAGTGGTCAATTAAGAAAGAGTACATAACAATTGAAAGTGTATATGTAACCAACACTTTACCACCCAGATATATAAAGCAATTATAATTAGAGCTAAAGAATGAGATAGACCCCAATATAAAAAGAGCTGGAGACTTCAACATCCTATTTTGAGCACTGGACAAATTTCCCTGACAGGGTATCAACAAAGAAATATTGAAGGTAATCTGCACTGTGTGCCAAATGGACCTAATGTGTATTTATAGAAGATTTTATCCAACAGATGCAGAATACACATTTTTCTCCTCAGCACATGTATTATCAAGGATGGACTGAATTTTAGACCACAAAATAAGTCTTAAAAATTTCTTTAAAAAATCACAAATCATCTCAAATGTCTTCCCTGATCACAATGGAATAAAACTAAAAATCAAAAACAAGAGGAATTTTGGAAAATATATAAGCACATGGAAATTAAGCAATATGCTCCTCAATAGCCAGTGAGTCAATACAAAATTTAAGAAGGAATTTTAAAAGTTTCTTAAAATAAGTAATAATGAAAGCACACAGAAAAGCAGAACTAAGAGAGAAATTTACAGCAAGAGGTATCTAAATTTTAAAAATGTAGAAAAACTTAAAATAAAAAACCTAATAATACATATTAAATAACTAGAAAAGCAAGAGAAAATCAAACCAAAAATTAGTAGATTAAAAGAAATAATAAGGATCAGAGTAAAAATGAATGAAGTTCAAAAAAAAAAAAAAAAAAAAACCAACAAAAGAAGTTGGTTCTCAGAGAAGATACACAAATTGACAAAACTTTTGCCAGACTAACTGGGAAAGAAGAAAGAAAACCAAATAATTAAAATTAGAGTTGAAAAAGGAGACATTAAAAATGATACCATAGAAATGTAAAGGATCATTAGTGGCTACTATGAGCAACCAAATGCCAATAAATTGAAACCAAAAAAAAAAACAAAAACAAAAAAAACAAAAAAAAAGAGGATACATTTCTAGACACATATAATCTTCCAAGATTCAACCATGCAGAAATCCAAAACATGTACTGACCAATAACTAGTAAGGAGACCTAAACAATAATAAAAATTCTCCCAGCAAATGAAAAAAAAAAAAAAAAAAAAAAAGCACAGAATCCAAGAGCTTTACCATTAAATTTTACCAAACATTTAAAGAAGAACTAATACAATCCCTACTCAAATTATTCTCAAAACTAGTAGAGGAGAGAATATTTCCAAACTAAGTCTATGAAGTCAGTATTATCCTGATATCAAAACCAGATAAAATTCATATCAAAAAAGAAATCTACAGGCCAATAATCCTGTTGAACACTGATTTTAAAAGTCTCAATAAAATACTAGCCAACCAAATTCAACAACATATTTTTAAAAATATTTATTTTGACCAGGTGAAATTTATCTGAAGTATGCAAAGATGATTCAACATACACACGTCAATTGATCTGATACATCATATTAACAGAATGAAGGACAAAAATCATATGATCATTTCAATTGATGACAAAAAAGCATTTAATACAATTCAACACCCCTTCACAATAAAAACTTAAAAACTACATGTGGAAGGAACGTGTCTCAATACAATAAAAGCTATATATAACAGAAGCAAAGCTAGTATCATACTGCAAGGTGAAAAACTGTCAGCCTTTCTTCTAAACTCTGGAACACAACAAGAATGCTCACTGTCACTACTGCTATGCCACATAGTACTGGAAATCATAGCCAGAGGAATCAGACAAGAGGAAGATATAATGTATATACAAGGTAAAAAGAAAGAAATCAAATTCTCCTTGTTTGCAGGTGATATGGTCTTACATTTGGAAAAATCTAAAGACTCCATAAAAAATAAAAACTATTTGAGCTGATAAAGATATTCAGGAAATTTGGAGGATACAGAATCAGCATACAAAAACCATTAGCATTACTACGTGCCTACACTGAAAAATGTGGAAAGGAAATATAAAACTGTAATCTCATTTATAATAGCCAAACAGAAAAACAGATATCTAGGAATTAAAGAAGTGAAAAATTTCTATAATAAAAACTAGAAAACGGTGATGAAAGAAAGTGAAGCAAACACCACAAAATGAGAAAAATATTCCATGCTCATGGATTGGAAGAATCAATATTGTTAAAAATGTCCATACTACCCAAAGCAGTCTATAGATTCAAGGAAATTCCTATAAAAATACCAATTGCATTATTCATAGAAACAGAAAAAAAAATCCAAAAATTTATTTAGAATCACAAAAGATCCAGAATAGCCAAAGCTATTTTAAGGAAAAAGAACAAAACTGGAGGAATCACAATACCTTATTTTAAATTATACATAAGAACTATATTAACAAAAATGGCATGCTACTGGCATAGAAACAGACGAATGAAACAAAATAGAAAACTTAGAAACAAATCGACACACTTACAGACACAAAGACAGTCTCTTCAATAAATTGTGCTGGGAAAACTGAATATCCATATGCAAAATAATGAAACCAGACTCCTATCCCTCACCATATACAACTATCAAATCAAAATAGATTAAATATTTAAATCTAAGACCTCAAACTGTGAAACTATTACAAGAAAACCTTAGGGGAAGTCTCCAGGACATTGGTCTAGGCAAAGGTATCTTGAGCAATATGCTACATGCACAGGCAACCAAAGCAAAAATGGACAAATGGGATCACATCAAATTAAAAGCTTCTGCACAGCAAAAGATATAATCAATAAAGCCAAGAGACAACCCACAGTATTGGAGAAAATGTTTGCAAGCTATCCTTCTCACAAGAGATTAATAACCAGAATATATAAGGAACCCTAACAACTCAATAGGAAAATATCTTATAATCCAATATAAAAATAGGCAATAAATCTGAATAGAAATTTCTCAAAAGAAGACTTACAAATGGCAAACAGGTATGTGAAAATGTGGTTAACATCACTGATTATCATAGGAATGCAAAACAAAACTACAATGAGATATCATGTTACCCCAGTTTAAATGGCTTTTATCCAAAAGACAGGCAATAATGCTGCTGAGGATGTGGAGAGTAAGCAACACACCTACACTGCTGATGAAAATGTAAATTAAATCAATCACTATGAAGAACAGTTTGGAGTTTGCTCAAAATCTAAAAATAAAGCTACTGCATGATCCAGTAAAACCACTGCTAGGGACATACTCAATAGAAAACAGATTAGAATGTCAAAAAGATATCTACAGTTCCATGTTTATTGAAGCAGTATTCACAATAGTGAAAGTTTGGAAGCAAGGTAAGTGTCCATCAGCAAAAGAATGGATAATGAAAATGAGGAACATATGTACTGTATTAGTCTGTTTTCACACTGCTGCTGAAGACGTACCCGAGACTGGGCAATTTACAAAAGAAATAAGTTTAATGAACTTACAGTTCTACCTGGCTAGAAAAGCCTTAAAATCATGGAGGAAGGTGAAAGGCACTTCTTACCTGGCAGAGGCAAGAGTGAGAATACTGAGAATGAAAGCCAAGTGAGAGGGGTTTCCTCTTATGAAACCTTCAGATCTTGTGAGATTTATTCACTACCACCAGAACAATATGAGAGAAACCACCCCCATAATTTAATTATCTCCCACCCGGTCCCTCCCACAACACATGGGAATTATGGGGGTACAATTAAAGATGAGATTTGCGTGAGGGCACAGAGCCAAACCATATTATTACAACCCTAGCCCCTCTCAAATCTCATGTCCTCGTATTTAAAAATCAATCATGCCTTCTCAGCAGTCCCCCAAAGTCTTAACTCGTTTCAGCATTAACTCAAAAGTTCACATTCCAAAGTCTCATCTGAGACAAGGCAAGTCCCTTCCACATAGGAGCCTGTAAAATCCAAAGCAAAGTTAGTTACTTCCTGGATACAATGGGGATATAGGCATTGGGTAAATACACTGTTCTAAATGGGAGAAATTGGCCAAAACAAAGGGGCCATAGGCCCCATACAAGTCTGAAATCCAGCAGGACAGTCAAAGCCTCAAAATAATCTCCTTTGACTCCATGTCTCACATCCAGGTAACACTGATGCAAGAGGTGGGTTCCCATGGTCTTTGGCAGTTCTGCCCCTATGACTTTGCAGGGTACAGCCTTCCTTTTGGTTGCTTTCACGGGCTAGCATTGAGTGCCTGCAGCTTTTCCAGGTGAATGGTGCAAGCTGCCTGTGGATCTACCATTCTGGGGTATGGAGAACAGTGGCCCTACAGCAAACTCGTGCATTCAGGAGGACCCCTGCTAGGGCAGTATGGAAGGGAAATGTGGGAAAAGAGCCCCTGCAGAGTCCCTACTGGGGCACATTTCCTAGTGCAGATGTGAGAAGAGGGCCAAGGCTTTGGGCTTCCACTCTCTGAAACCATAGCCCTCGCTCTGTGTTGTCCCCTTTCAGCCATGCCTGGAGCAGCTGGATCACAGTGCACCAAGTCCCTAGGCTATACACAGCACAAGATGTGAAGACCTCTTTTCTCCATTGTCTTGGGGAATAACATTTAGTTCCTTGTTACCTATGCAAATTTCTGCAACTGGTTTGAATTTCTCCTCAGAAAATGAGATTTTATTTTCTTTAGCATTGTCAGGCTATACATTTTCTGAACTTTTATGCTGTCCTTCCTTTATACAACTGAATGCCTTTAACAGCGCCCAAGTCACATCATGAATGCTTTGCTGCTTAGAAATTTCTTCCACCTAATACCCCAAATCATCCCTCTCAAGTTCAAAGTTCCACAAATTTCTAGGGCAGGGGCAAAACGCCACCAGTCTCTTTGCTAAAACGTAACAAGTCACTCTTGTTCCATTTCTCAACAAGTTTCTCATTTCTATCTGAGACCACCTCAGCCTGGACATTATTGTCCATATCACTATCAGCATTTTGGGAAAAGGAATTCAGCAAGTTTCCATGAAGTTCCAAACTTTCCCATATTTTCCTGTCTTCTTCTGAGCCCTCCAAACTGTTTCAACCTCTTTCTGTTACCCAGTTCCAAAGTTGCCTCCACATTTTTCGGTGGAAGTAGTGCCCCAGTCTACTGGTACCAATTTACTGTATTAGTCTGTTTTCATACTGCTGATGAAGACATACCTGAGACTAAGTAATTTACAAAAGAAAGAAGTTTAAAGGACATACAGGATTGTGAGGGAAGCCTCACAATCACGGTGAAAGGTGAAAGGCACTTCTTACATGGCAGTGGCAAGAGAGAGAATGAAAGCCAAGTGAAAGGGGTTTTCCCTTATAAAACCATCAGATCTCATGAGACTTACTCACTACCATGAAAATATTGGAAAAACACTCCCATGACTTAATTATCTCTCATCAGGTCCCTCCCAAAGCAAATGGAAATTAAGGAAGTACAATTCAAGATGAGATTTGGGTGGGGACACAGAGCCACACCATATTATATACAATGAAGTACCATTCACCCATAAAAAAGAATGATATTCTTTCACTTGCAACAACATGGATGGAACTGGAGGTTATGTTAAGTCAAATGAGCCAGGCACAGAAAGATGTACATTACATGTTCTCACTTACTTGTGGCAGCTAAAATTTAAGACAATTGAACTCACGGGGCAAGAAAGAGTAGAATGTTGGTTACTGCAGAGTCGGAAAAGTAGTGTGGTAGGGGAAGTGGAGATGGCCAATTGGCACGAAATTATAATTTGATAGCATGAATAAAATCTAGTATTTAATAGCACAGCAGGGTAACTACAGTAAACAATTTGTCATACATGTTAAAATAACTTAAAAAGTATAATTTGATTGCTTGTAACACAAAGAAAGAATAAATGCTTGAAGTGATGGATACTGCATTTACCCTGATGTTATTATTTCACATTGTATACTTCTATCAAAATATAGCATGTACTGCATAATATATACACATACTATGTACCCACAAAAAAACACACACACACACACAAAAGCAATGAAGGATAAATACTTTCTATGACCAACAAAAGCTGAGGGAGTTCAGCCACCACTAGATCTCCCTTAAAAGAAATGCTAAAGAGACTGTTGTAAGCTGAAAGAAAAAGTACTAATTATTAGGTTGTTGCAAAAGTAACTGTGGTTTTTGCCACAGACTGTAATAGCAAAAACTGCAATTGCTTTTGTGCCAACCTAATAGTAACACGGAAACCTAGAAAAGTATAAAACTTACTTTTACAAAGTAAGTTGAAAATCAATTTCAGAATACTCTAACACTCTAATGATTTTGTATGTCATTTATATGGTTATTATAAAAAATAAAAGAAAACAATATTACAATAATAGCAATGATAATTTGTTAGTGGATGCAAAATATGAATTGTGTAAATTGTGACCTCAGAAACATAAAATGATGGGGGAGGTCAAGCGAAAGTATAGAGTCCTTTCATGCTATAAAAGTTAAGTTGTTATCAGCCTAAAACACCCTGTTTTAACTATATAACATTTTATGCAAGCCTCATGGTAATCACAAAGTGGAAACCTATAGCAGATACACAAATGATAAAAAGTAAGAAATCAAAGCATGTCTCTAGAAAAAATGTATTTAATCACAAGACAGCAATAAAGAACAGAATAAAGGTTCTACAAATCAACCCTAAAACAATTTTTTAAATGGTAGTGTTAAATTTTTACAAGTTAACAATTAACTTTAATGTAAATGGATTAAATGTTTCAATTAAAAATCATGAAGTGGTTGAATAGATTTTTTTAAAGATTCAACTATATTATATTGCTAGATAGTAAAAAGATGGAAAAAGATATTTTGTACAAAAAGAAACCAAAAGAAAGCAGAGGTAGCCATATTTAAATTAGATAAGATATACTTTAAGTAAAAACACTGAAAAAAGGGACAAATAAAAACATTGTATAGTGATAAAGAGGTCAATCAGCAAGAAACTACAAAAATTGTAAACACGTATGAATGCATTTCACATTGAAGCACCTAAATACAGAAAGTAAATACTAATAGATATAAAGAGAATGATAAATTGCAATTTGATAACAGTAGGGAATTTCAATACACTACTCTTAACAATGGACAAATTATCCAGACATGAAATCAATAAAGGTCCATTGGACAGAGACTATAGTTTAGATCAAATGAACCTAACAGACATATACAGAACATTCAATTCAACAGCAACAGAATATGAATTGTTCTCAAGCACATGCAAAACATTCTCCAGGATAGATCGATGTTAGGTCACATAATAAGACTTAACAAATTTTAAAATATTAAAATCATATTAGATATCTTTTCCGACCACCATGGTGAGAAACTAGAAAGTAATAACAGGAGAAATTTTCAGAGAATTTACAAATATGCAGAAGTTAAACAACATGCTCCCAAACAAGCAATGAGGCAAAGAAAAAATTGAAAAGAAAATGTATGAGGCAAATGAAAATGGAAATAAAATATATCAAAACATGGGATTCTGCAAAAGGAGTTTAAGCAGGAAATTTATAAAAATAAATGCCTACTGTAATATTAAGAAAGATTTCAAATAAACAAAGTAACATTACACCTTAAGAAACTAGAAGAAGAACAAACTCAGTCTAAAGTTAGCAGAAGGAATGAAATGATTACGATTAAATCAGAAATAAATGAAACAGAGAACAGAAAATAATAATAAGTCAAGAAAACTAAGAGTTAGTCTTCAAAAAGATGAACAAACTTTACAAATGCATAGCTAGACTGTGGAAAAAGAAAGATTCAAGTAACTAAAATCAGAAGGAGACATTACAACTAACGCCAGAGAAATAAAAAGTTAATACAAGAATACTATTAACAATCATACGCTAATAAATTAGGTAACTTAGCAGAAATAGAAACTTTGTACAAACATTCAGTCTACTAAGACTGACTCATGAAGACATAGGAAATCTGAACAGATTATAATCAGTGAAGCGGTTAAATTAGTAATTAAGTCCTCCCAACAAATAAAAGCTCAGGATCACATGGCTTCACTGGAGAATTGTATAAAACATTTAAAGAAGACTTTTTACACACTTTCCAATAATTAAAGGTGAATAAATACTTCCAAATCCATTTTATGAGGCCAGCACATTCTGATACCAAAACAAGAAAAATACACTATAAAAAAAGAAAATTACAGTTCAATATCCCTGGTGAATATACGTGCAAAAAATTCCAACAAAATGCTAGCAAATTAAATTCAACAACATATTAAAAGATTATATACCATGAATGAGATTTATCCATGAGATGCAAGAGTGATTCAACATACAAAAAACAATCATAAGATACACCACATAAACAGAAAACAGGCTACAAATTACATCTTAATAAATTCAGAAAAGGCATTTTACAAAATTCAACACTGTTTTACGATAAAAACTTTCAACAAATAAGGAACAGAAGGGCATTACCTCAACATAATGAAGGCCGTATAAAAAAGGCAAAAGCCCCTATGTAACATCATACTGAATGTCAAATATTGAAAGCTTTTCTTCTTCCTTTTTTTTTTTTTTTTTTTTTTTTTTTGAGACGGAGTTTCGCTCTTGTTACCCAGGCTGGAGTGCAATGGCGCGATCTCGGCTCACCGCCACCTCCGCCTCCTGGGTTCAGGCAATTCTCCTGCCTCAGCCTCCTGAGTAGCTGGGATTACAGGCAAGCAACACCATGCCCAGCTAATTTTTTGTATTTTTAGTAGAGATGGGGTTTCACCATGTTGACCAGGATGGTCTCGATCTCTTGACCTTGTGATCTCCCCGCCTCAGCCTCCCAAAGTGCTGGGATTACAGGCGTGAGCCACCGCGCCTGGCTGAAAGCTTTTCTTCTAAGATAAGGAACAATATTTATTGACAATATTTAGCATATCACTGAAAGTCCTACAAGAAAAATTAAGGAAGAAAAATAAATAAGAGGCATCCAAATCAGAAAGGCAGAACTAAAATTATCTATGGTCAGAGAAGACATAATTTTATATATAGGAATCTCCAAAGATTCCACGCACAATAATGTTATAAGAAACAACTTCAAGGCCGGGCGTGGTGGCTCAAGCTTGTAATCCCAGCATTTTGGGAGGCTGAGGCGGGTGGATCACGAGGTCGAGAGATCGAGACCATCCGGGTCAACATGGTGAAACCCCGTCTCTACTAAAAATGCAAAAAATTAGCTGGGCATGGTGGCGCGTGCCTGTAATCCCAGCTACTCAGGAGGCTGAGGCAGGAGAATTGCCTGAACCCAGGAGGCGGAGGTTGCGGTGAGCCGAGATCGCGCCATTGCACTCCAGCCTGGGTAACAAGAGCGAAATTCCATCTCAAAAAAAAAAAAAAAAAAAAAAAAAAAAAGAAACAACTTCAGCAGATTTGCAGGATAGATAGCCATCATACAAAAATTAGTTTCAGGCCAGGCATGGTGGCTCAGATCTGTAATCCCAGAATTTCAGGAGGTCAAAATAGGAACACTTGAGGCCAGATGTTCAAGACTAGCTTGCACAACATAGCAAGATCCCATCTTAACTAATGTAAAATAAAAAATCAGCCAAGCATGTTGGCATATGCCTGTAATCCCAGTGATTTTAGATGTTGATGCTAGATGATCCTTTGAGTCCAGGAATTTGTGGCTGCAGTAAGATATGTTCATGCCACTGCACTTCAGCCTAGGTTACAGAATGAGATTCTATCTCTTAAAAAAAAAAAAAAATAGAAAACAAACAAACAAAAAAACAGTTACATTTTACACGCTCATAGTTAACAATGCAAAAAGGAAATTAACAAAACACACATATTTACAATAGCATCAAAAAATAAGAATAAACTTAACAAAGGAGGCAAAAATATTGAACACAGACAACTATTAAATATTGCCAAATTAAAGAAGAAACAAATAAAAGGAAAGACAGCTCAAGTTCATGGATTGGAAGACAATATTAAAATATCAAAACAATCTATATCTATAGATCCTATGCATTCTCTATCAAAATACCAATGGCAAATTTAGCAAACTTAGAAAAAAAATTCTAAAATTTATATGGAATCACAATTATTTCAGGATAACCAAAATAATCCTGAGAAAAAAGAGCCAAGTGGAGAATTCACACTTCTGGAGTCTAAAACATGTTATAGTTCTGTAATAATAAAACAGTATGGTACTGGTATGAAAGTAGACATATAGACCAATGGAATGGAATAGAATGCCCAGAAATAAGCCCACCCATATACTGTCATATGATCTTCAACCAGGGTGCAAAGAGTATACAATAGGAAAGGATATTCTTTTTAACAAATGATCTCAGGAAAACTGGATAACCATATGCAAAATAATGAAATTAGATTCTCATTTGACACCATAAATGAAGATCAACTCAAAAGGATTTAAAATTTAAACATAAGACCTGAAACTATAAGACTCTAGAAGAAAGCATAGGGGAAAACCCTTATGAAGTTGGTCTAGGCAAAGATTTCTTGGGTATGATGAAAAGTACAGACAACAAAACCAAAAATAAACAAGTTGGACTACATAAAGCTAAAAATAATTATTTGCAGCAAATGGAATAGTCAACAGAGTGAAAGAAAACTTATAGAGTAGGAGAAAATATTTGCAAACCACACATCTGATAAGGGTTTCGTACCTGACGTATGTAAATTACAATTCAATAGCAGAAAAACAAATAACCCAATTGAAAAATGGGCAAAGAACTTGAATAGACATTGCTTCAAAGAAGATATACAAGTGACCAGCAGATATATAAAAACATGTTTAACATAACTAATCGTCAGGTATATGCAAACTAAAATCACAATGAAACTTCATCTCACACTATTAGGATGGCCAGTGTAAATTATAAACAATCAAACAAAAACAGAAGAAAAAACAGACATTTTGTGAGGATGTGGAGAAATTGCAAACCTTGTGCACTGTTGGTGGGAATGTAGAATGGTGCAGCCACTGCGGAAAACAGTATGGAGATTATTCAAAGAATGAAAAATAGAACTGCCATATGATCTAGCAAGCTCATTTCTGGATATTTTTCTGAAAGAACTGAAACCAGGATCTCAGAGACATAATCGCACCCTCATGTTCATTGCAGCACTATTCACAATAACCAAGATATGGAAATAACTCCAATGACCATCACCAGATTAGTGAAATGTAGTATATAAATACAGTAGATCCTTACTCCCTTAAAAAAGAACTAAGTTCTGTATTATAATAGAATATGGATAAACCTTGAGGACATTATTCTAAGTGATATAAGCCAGTAATGGAAAGACAAATGCTGCATGATTCCACTTATATGAGGTGTCTTAAATAATCATACTTAGAAACAGAAAGTAGTATGGTGATTGCCAAGCTCTGGGGGAGTAGTAGAAAATGGGATATTCCTGTTCAGTGGATTTAGAGTTCTCAATCATTCAAGATGAGAAAGTTCTAAAGAGCTACTATATAATATTGTGCTTATAGTTAGCATTAGTCCACCGTACACGTAAAAATTTGTTTAGCATAGATCTCTTATTATGTGCTTTTTTAAACCACGATAAAATATGTTCATGTTTTTGCCCTTTTGTGTTTGTTTTGACTTTCTATCTGTATTAACATTTAGATTTTAAAACACATTGCAAATGAGCACCATCAGACAAACCTCAAGCTTGGGAAGAAATTAACACAGATTTTGTTTTTAAGTGGCAACTCTGCCATTAACAGTTCACAATGTATTGAGCACAGGTTTTTGGAAGCTGGGCAGACTGAAATCATGAAACCTAACTTTTCACATTGGCAATACTACTGCAAAAAGAAACATGCACCAGACAGGACTAGAGAAGGATACATTCTGCTTTGTCAAACCATAGAGAACAGACGCCAGTGGTAATATCTTACTTATCAACTATATCCTAGCAAAAAGTAGGTATTTATGGTACATACCATTTTCCTACTTAGAGGTCTGATTCAGTTTCCCCAGCCTTCGTCTTGCTCTGTAGAATTTAATGTACCATATCACCATATCTCCATTACGCATATAATGGTGGCTACAGATATGTAGCATGATAATATAGACCTGGGGAGTAGAACAGTAAAGAAAATATCCTCATATATTTTGTAAGAGGTAGTTCTAAATCAGTGTGCTATTTTAAAGGATTGTCCTCTCATTGCATGACTATTACCATTTCTGTTTTCCTTTCCTTTAGGTTTGAGGTTTTTTTGAAAATATGTTCTCTTTGACTTTTTAAAAGAAATACAGTTCTAATGGAATAATGGTTGGGAATAAGGAGATTCATGAAATCCTACATGCTTATGGCCTTAAGTTTTAAAGTAAAATATTCTCCTGACGGAATCATGACTTAGCACTGGAGCAAATTTTAATCTTCCTGCCCAAGGGTTTAGAAGAAACAACAAACACAAACTGTGTTTCCTGAAACTTTCCTAAAAGTTTCAAAAATAGATGGCATAATTTTTCTGTGAAATATTCTCCTGCAGGAAATGGGAAGATACGTCTCCAGTCTAACTTTGTTAAGGGTTTAACCTACATGAGACTTGGTTGGAAAATCCTTTGCAGTCACATCACAGTGGATGCCACTTTTAGTGAAATTGTAACCAGGGGACAGAACACAGGGGGTCAGTTCGCTTCTCATGGATTGCCAAAGATGTAATTGGGGTATGGGAGCAGAGCTGCGGGGCGTCCCAAAGATGCTCCCAGTTTCCCTGATCCGATGTGCCCAGGTTCCTGACCTCTCTTTGCTCCAGGAACGGGGGGAGGAGCCTTGGAGGTGCAGTGAACTTATTGTTCCAATGAATATTGTTGACCCAAACAATTTAGGACAGAGTGATATATTAGGGGGAGAGAGGGGGGAGAGAGAGAGAGAGAGAGAGGAGAGAAAGAGTTCCCACGATGCTACTGAGGGCTGCTGGGGGAGGGGAATCTGGAGGTGATGTCCTAGGTAAGGGGCAGGGGGATTTTAACCCGGGAGTTATTCCCACTCCATTCATGTTCTTCTTCAATGAGAGGAGTTCTTTCAAACTTCCACTGGAGTGATTGATCTTTGACTGTGATACTGGATTGGCTGCTAGGTCCGCAACTAGAGCCCCTCCTCCCATAGCTCTTCCCGGGCTTTTTAAACAAAGGAGCTCACCTGGAATTTCTACATAGCCCTCCAGCCTGAATGTCAGACAAAGAACTCTAGGTTCCTGGATGGGGACATGGATGGAGGCATGGCGCTGGGAAGTTCCTGCCTTTGAAACCACACCCCTTCTGGACTCGGTTTTCCTTAATACAGTCCCTCAAAATGTCTGCCTGTAGCTCAGAACTTATAAATGTTTTCAGTTTAGTTTTAAAATTTTCTGTACTTCTGTATATTTAGAATATATATAGGTTGGGTGTGGAGATTCTGTTTTCTGTAAATTATTTGAACCAAACTGGACGTCATTCCTTTGTACAAAACTGTTTACAGAAAACCAGACAGGTTATCATTGCAGTGCTCTCATGACATTTATAAAATGTTGCTTCACATTGCAGAAACAAAGTATTCACAATAGAACATGTGCTCACCACCTGCAAACTGATAATTGAATCAATGCATGTGGATTTTAGAAGAGACTATCTCCAAGACCAAATAATCATTGCTACATCATGAGTTTATAGTATTCATGTAAAAACATATGATGCATATCCTCCACATTTTGTCCCCACCCCAAAGCCCCTACCTCTGCCTCAGCATTGTCTGATAACCATTGACAACAGAGAAATGAATTACATCTGAACATAAATTATCTCCTTCCACAATAGAGCATTATGAGTACAGCTGCACAACTTTGGTGCTCTATGTCCATACACAGATGGTCAGGCTAGAGGAAAGAGAGCATGCAGATTTCTCATTTTGTGCTCTCCTGGCTTCTCTGCTAGGTTGGCTAGGATGCTCTAACAGCTGCAGCTCTGCCAGCATCTAGCTGGAATTCACTGATCTTTCAAAAGATGCGATAGTTAAAACATTGGGGATAATTTACATACTTGGGGAAGTTCCAGAATCCATGTACAAGCCAACCCCAAATTCTTGAAATCCTCCCCTAAATTGAATTTGCTAATTTTTAATTATACTCTTTTCTCTTTACTCCCCACCATTTGTGCTAATTAGCCTAATAAATCTGGCTTATATGTTAATTCAGGTGGGAAAGTTTAAAATTCATTTAAACTTTCCAGTTGTATCTTAAATCTGCAATTCAACACCCTTAGTTTGAGTATTTTGAGTCACAAAACAAGACCTCATGTTGTCAGCCAGCCTTGCAAAGGAAAGATCAGAGACACACAAAACAGTTCAGACAAATCATAGAGAACTCATGGAGCTTTTTGTCTGTTTCAAGAAATGAATCTTGTGGGAGATACAAGCATGTAAAGCTTGCCATTCAGGAACAGGTAATCATTAACAGGAAAGCCTCATTTTATCTTTCTTTTTCTAACATTGTGTAGGTTATGATATGCACAAACCTCAAACCTCTTGTCAATCCTGGCTGAGATAGAATCAATTTTGCATTTGTTGTTTTGTTTCAAAGATCTGGGATAAGAACTTTCCATGGATTTAGTGAGTATTATGCAAGTGGTGAATGATGCTTCCTTTTTACTTCGCCTCAATTTCTGGTATAGTTTTTGGTGCCAGCTGTTCCATCTTAGTTTAGTTACTACCCTGTAAAATAGCAGCCTCTGTCACATCAAGTGACCACTTTTAGAAGCTCCATAAGCATGTATATAAATTAATGAGCTCAATCCACTGCTTTCGACACTTCATACAGATGCTTTCATCCAACATCTTGAATAATAGTGTGCAGGTCATGTTGTGGGGGTTCTGGAAGGAACTATATGTATGGTTTGTTCAAACATATATCTTTATTAAGTACTTTTGGTATTCACAGTACTGTGATATGTACTAGGATAGTTAGAAAAAAATGTAAGAGACTTAGGCTTGGCCTTCAGAATTTCTCACATCAAAATGGACAGAAAATAAAATATGCTTGGATAATTTTACTAGGAAAATATCTTTAAGGCTCATAAACTCCAATAGGAAATGCTCAGAGATAAAGAGTTAGTCAAGAGGAGGCTGTTTATTACGTGGACTACATAATAAACATCATGAAACAGGTTTGAGGCTGATATGGAAGCTGTACCTTGATCTTGTCAATTTATATATGGAAGAGTAGTAAAATGTATATGGCCTTGTCATCTCTAGATCTTCATTGTACAAAAATATGAACATCATAAACACTATCACATCACTTCCAAGATTCAGCAAGGTATTGAGAATTTAGAACTTCTCAAAAGACAATGGCAGAATTGGGGCCTGAGCATGTCTGCTGAGGAAAGCAAAAAGAGATAAAAATAGATCATGTAGTCCTGTAGAAAATATCTTTGAGATCCACTCAGCTTTGTAGGCAAGTCTTTATTTAGTTTTACATCTAAGGAAGGAAATAAGTTTTGAAGAAGGGTTAGGTAAGTTCACGGCAAATGTTTTCAGTAGTGAAAAGGACAAATATTTTGTGAGCCTTCTCTATTTAAGTTGCTTCGTCATGATATAAATTCCCTTTCTCTCAAACTATTGTATTTTCCCTTTAAGGGATTTTAAAGGACTTATTAAGTGCTGTTTGATTTGTGTAAATACACGCACACAAATTTGATCTTAAGTAGTTTACATTAGCTTTGTCTGGTCAACAACTGCTATACATTGATTGCTATTCCCGGAGCTGCCATTTCATTATAAATGGTCCATTGGAAGATATTTAAGTCCTATTTAATAAAATGTATGAATCTAAAATTGTAAGAAATGAATTTGCAAGAGCCATTGATGCATTTTAACTTCTTTTCTGTAAATATGTTGTAAATTATTTGTAAGGTAGTTGTATGTTCCTGTATACCATCTTTAGCAGGCTTATGAATATATTATTAACTCTTTATATCTCCTTGAGAGTCACTCCTTAAAATAAGCATCCCTGTGTCTAATATAGCATCTTTTGCTAAATGTAGATCTAGTTAAAAAAAGGTACAAAATGACAAAACTATTACTTTTTTAAAAATTTATAAAGTATGAGAATGTACAAACTGCTTGCATTTCTGGATAGAGATATTATAGGGAAATACTGCTTTAGTTATCTTTAGCAAGAACTGATTGATCATCAAAATTCAGAAACTCCAAAACTCTGGCAGTGTATACACTGTATATGCTCACGCCTGGAAATGTAAATTGGTCCTTTTTCATACAAGAGTATTACAACTAACCCTTAAATATTCCTAAATGCACTTGAATCTTAGGACATCCCTTCCCACTGTAGTCTGCAGACGTTGTTGTTCCCTTTGAGGAATATGATGTCTAAGGACAAAGCTGAAAATGTGTACTAGAAGCACATTTAAAACTGAACATGGCAATATATGTCCTCTCATTCACTCTATGTTCTGTGTAATCTTTTTTCAGACAGGAGATAAGAGCTGAGGGAGTCTTGCTCTTTAAGGATCTTGAAGGCAATTAACCTAGTAAGGGTTTTGTAGCAGACCTGGTATTTATGTAATGGGACTCCTTTTATAAGATAATTATGAAGCTTAAATGAGAATTTATAGACAATGCTGTTATCACAATGTCTATCGATCAAGAAGCAAGCTACTAGTTCTACTATACTAATATTTTGTTTGTATTTGCCACAAAACCTAAATAGGTAAGTCAATTATCTTCCTTTCATTCAAAGGTCTGGTTTGAATAAATGTGGACAATAAGAAAATGTGTTTACTTTAGTAAAGTGTCCAAAGGTGCATCCCCAAAACAGCTAATGTTTGGATGGATGACAGAGTTTTGTTCCAGGTAAAATCAGGAGAGCTTGTACATTTTGCAGCCAATGGGCTTGTTTTTGAAATCCTCCCACTTTGTGCCACATTTCATTTTGTGGTATATGTTTTACTGATTAGACAATTGCATTCTACACAGCTTTGCCAACCCGTAAGTTTTTCACAAATAAACAATCTTGATAACTCAAATCAGAATGGCTTCCTGATCTTCTTTCAATGAGTCCATTCTGAGCAGCAACCTCAAACTTGTCTTAGTCCCATCTTCATTCAATATCACTTCGTAAACAGAAAGGCCCCCACATTCCTGTAAAGCTTTTAAGTTTGGCATTGCATGGGGGAAAGTGGCTCAATCTACTGCTGTTGCTTCTGCCACTGCAGTGGAATGTTGGAAATGTACAGACTCTCCTTCTGCAGTGAATGAGTGACCACTCTGAGTTTAGAGTTGTACCAAGGATGCAGCTACTATTTGTATCCTGGCTTTATAATTTGCAACTATGAACCATGTCGTGTAACATTAGAGCTGCAAACCTCATCTCAAAAAGAAAAAAAAAAAAAGACTCTCTGGAGCAACCCAGGAAGAAACCCCCAATACCTGAATCTTTTCTGTCTGATCTTACTCTCTCTCAATCTCTATGATTTTATTTAATCAACTTCATGAATTTGGCCTTAGTTAGCTTTATCGGAAATACCAAAAATAAAAATGAAACCTCTGATACTATGAGAAAGGCAGACTGGAGGCTTAGAAGCAGTTTCATGAATTCTTGCTATCATCTTGTATGTGGAGCTCAGTCCTCACTCTTCTAGGGATTTCAGTATTTACAGGAATCTCTTTCACCTTGCTATCAGTCCTTAAGCCTCTATCATTATTTTTCACATAGGCATCTCTTCCCTGCAGTTCCCATTCTCAGATTTTTGCCATGGGTGTTTCTAAGAAATATCTTGTTCCTCATGTGCCTGTCAGGTAATGCCTTTCTTGTTATCATCAGAAGGAAGCCTCTGGGGAGGAGCATAATATACTTACTAATGAGCAGCCAAATTGTGTTGGGAAGGGAAGCCAACTTCTTCAAAAACCCAGTTGTGCCCCCAAAGGGAGAGTATAAAGCAAAATTTTCAAGTCATCACCCTGTGTCCATATGAGGACATTTGGAATTTTTTAGAATATGTCAGGAAAAACTTAAAAAATTAAAATATAAGACATTTATAGAATTGTGTTGCAAAAAATAAATGAAATAATGAGAATGGTAAATCATTACCTCCAAGATTTCTGCCAATATTAAAAAAATAATTTTTAATTATCATTCCTTCTGTGAGACTAATAGTACTGCCAATTGCTCATATTTTGCAGGACATACCGTAGGTCCTTGACAATATAATGTTTTCAGGCAAAGAAATGGTTGCAGTTTCATATAGCAACATATAGATGTTTTCCTAGCTGAGGAATCAAGAGAGAAAACTCTCCTTAAAATTGATGAAGGTGTGTCATATATCCTAAGGGCAAAGCAAGGGTAAATGTCAACAGGGCCCAGTTATATAGAATTCCAAGCAAAAATTCCAGTTAAAGGTTAGATGCTATAAAGCATCAGAATCTCCTTGATTTCCATGCACACTTCGATTAAAGTCCTTTGCAATGGAATAAGATAGATAGGATAGTATATTAATCTATTTTCACACTAGTATAAAGACATACCTAAGACTAGGTGATTTATCAAGAAAAGAGGTTTAATTGACTCACAGTTCCATATGGCAGGGGAGGCCTCAGGAAATGTACCATCATGATAGAAGGTGAGAGAAAAGCAATGGTACGTCTTACATGGCAGCAGACAAGAGAAAGAGTGAATGAGCAAAGGGAGAAGAGCCCCTTATGAAACCATAGGATCTCCTGAGAACTCACTTATTATCACAAGAACAGCACGGGGATACCACCCCCATGATTGACTTGATCATCTACCACCAGGTCCTGCATTTGACTTGAGGCAATTATGGAGATTACAATTCGAGATGAGATAAAGGTGGGGACACAGTCGAACCATATCAGAGAGAAAGATAGGATGAGAGAGGAGTCTCCGCAGGTTTCCACCTGAGACTAGAAAGGGGCGAGGAGAGGAGAGGAGAAAGGAGAAGAGAGGGGAGGGGCGAGAGAGAAACAACAGTAAGTGGGGAAGGCAAGCAAGAACAAGGGAGGAGGAGATGAGAGGGAAGGAGGAGAGACAATGAAGGGCCAGGTGGATCTGTCCATGAAGAAATTGGAGGAACATTTGAAATAGCTGAGCTTCAGGATAGGGCAACGTAGCAGTAGGTAGGGAAAGTCTGACCACCAAATAACTTTAGTGTGTTTAGTTATAGTTCTAGCAGAAGAAAGGAATATATTTGGCAACTCCTTCTTAATGAGGAAATATTTCTTCATCTAATGTAAGTATGGACTATTTTGCTTTTTTATTATTCATGACAAGAAGGGTATGGAGAGAAAATAACATATTTTTATGTCTTTTCTGTGATGCTACATAAGCCTTCTCTTTCTGCATTTCTTCTTTAAAGGAAGAAGGAGATGGAAATGCATACAAGAAAAGGGAAATGGAAGATCAGTTTACAGTAGCTGGAATATGAAATCACTTGCCCATTTGCCTTAACGTTGAATTTAACCCAGAAAACACCACTTGGGAATTTCTTTGATACAGAAAAGCTCAGTTAATATTTCTTTTTTGTTGGTATTATTTTAGTTAAGAAAGAAATAATACAGATTAAAAGAGAAAAAAATTAGCTCGAGAATCAGAAACCTTGCATTCTCTGCCCTTTAAGAACAGAACAAAAAGGAGTAGATCTAAAAAGCAGTAAATCAAATTTCATTTAGACATTTGAAGATGATAAAATCTGGACCTTAACCCAAATCAACCAGTCCTTAATTTAATTTATAACTCCTACGTTATCTCTTTTTTTTTTCTTTTTTTTTTTTTTGAGACGGAGTTTCTCTCTTGTTACCCAGGCTGGAGTGCAATGGCGCCATCTCGGCTCACCACAACCTCCGCCTCCTGGGTTCAGGCAATTCTCCTGCCTCAGCCTCCTGAGTAGCTGGGATTACAGGCACGCGCCACTATGCCCAGCTAATTTTTTGTATTTTTAGTAGAGACGGGGTTTCACCATGTTGACCAGGATGGTCTCGATCTCTCGACCTCGTGATCCACCCGCCTCAGCCTCCCAAAGTGCTGGGATTACAGGCTTGAGCCACCATGGCCGGCGCAACTCCTACATTATCTCGGAGACACAGTTTTCTCTTCTGCTAAATGGAGCTCATACTATCTAATTTACAGGATTGTTGTAAGGAATAGGTATAATTATGAAAGGATTGCTATATAGCTGACATGAACCAGTAAATTATATCTGTTATTATTGTCCACAAATTTCTACCTGAGAAAGACATAAAATATTAATGTGCCTACTCTCTGGCTGTAAGTCAGGAATTTCCAAGAGCTCATCTATGTCCCACCAAGAAACAGTACTCTTGGATCTTTGTCACATTGTTAGTATCAGGGAAAATAAATAGGAATTTGGAGAGGAATGGGTGGTACACAGTTAAGAGGAAATAGGAAAAATGTAATCTCTTGCAAACAACCCTCAAGCCTCCAGAAAACTAGGGAAACACAATGTCTCATCTATTCCAAATATCTTAATGTCATTTTTATGTAATTGTTGGTAATGCTGACATTTGGGGGTATTGAAGATGCCTGTTATTTAAAATTTAGAATCATACGCAGCTTTAATGTTTTCTGCAGTTTCCATAGCCTACATTATAAAAACCTTAGAATAAAGTTGGATGCTGAAAATCTATGGAAAATTTAAAAGGCTATTCACAAGATGTAAATCTTTTAAAAGTCATTTTCAGCCCAAATGGCTCTTTGATTTCATGATTCCTCTTATAAGTGGATGAGAGAATTTTGCCTTGCTGGATCTTAGAATGGGAGTTCTGTAAAATGAAAATAACAATGACTCTTACTTCATTACAAAAACTTTTGCAAATTTTCTTTTTGCAATGAGGGTTAAAGAAGATAATAAAGTAATGAAAATAAACCTCTGTTTTTCAGCATCATAAATATATATACAGAAATTATGGTTTTGTATATAGGAATTAATCAAAAGATTGTGACATACTCAAGAGCAATATAACACCTCTGATTTCTCCTTTCTGTTTTGTTATTTCATGGGAATGTATACCTAAAAACTCAGGAGCTTTTTGTCATGATCCTGTATCCTCTTTAATGACAAAAATGAAATAAATTGAGTAAGATGGGAAAGGGTAAGAAATTAGGATTTATATTTTGGACATACCCAATGCAAGGGTATGTTAATGGGCCTAATAATGTTTAAGTGTGTTTATAAAAAGATGTAGTGTAGTCATTGCGTGGGCTCTGGTGTCAAGGAGTACTGGATTTGATTTCCAGCACTGAGACAATGAATAACCTTTCTGGAACACAGTAGGCATTAGATAAATTGTAGCATTTTAAAAAAAAATCTGTTTTTTAATTTTACCATTTATGGCAGACTGCATATTCAAACCAAAACCAAGCCAAAGATATTTTCAGATACAAACTAAATGCCAGTCAACAATTGGAAAAAAGTTCCCACACAGATACAATAGTCAAATATAACAGAAAATTGGAGAAGGAGGGAGGGGAGTGAAATAATCAGGTGACAATATCCAGCAGCTGTTCCCAAGTGGCAACAAAGTAAGAGTCTGTAAGTGCCAGGCCACTATAAGTCTATGGTCAACATAGATTTTCTTGTTTGCAGTACTACTTTTTTTTTTTTTTTTTTTTGAGATAGAGTCTTGCTCTCTTGCCAAGCTGGAGTGCTGTGGTGCAATCTCGGCTCACTGCAAACTCCACCTCCTGGGTTCAAGCCATTCTCCTGCCTCAGCCTCCTCAGTAGCTTGGACTACAGGTGCGCACCACCACCTGGCTAATTTTTCGTATTTTAGTAGTGATGTGGTTTCACCATGTTCATCAGAATGGTCTCTGTTGACCTCGTGATCTGCCCGCCTAAGCCTCCTAAAGTGCTGGGATTACAGGTGTGAGCCACCAATCCCAGCTGCAGAGCTGCCTTTTATCTCCAGGGTGTTTATACATGGCTAGATTTCCTGCTGTTACTAGAAGTACTGGAATGCTTTCAGTTTATCTCTTAAGATATATTTTCCCCTTCTTAAAAATCTTTAATGGAAATTACAACAAAATCTCACAAGAAAGCTAGTTTCCATGAGGTATCCAGCACCTGCAGATTTGAAAAGTTTAGAGAAGCTTCAGATAAAACTCCATTTTTTAAAGCTTTGCCCTTCACTAGAATTCCCTTAGCTCATCAAAGCCAGCTCAGACTAGGATTCGAGTTTAACAAGCTGCAAGTGTAGCAGTCTCTTTGACTTTGCTAAAACTTGAAATATCACTGGTGTCGATCAGCACTCTTTGTAATCAACCGATTTTTTGCATTGGTCTTTTGTTACTCTAAATCCGTTCTGCTGACCAGAATCTCCAAATACTGTCAGACAGGTTGTGCACTTTACAACTCTAGGAGATGCCTTTCACACAGACTGGAATGTAAATATTGACCCCCTGGAGTTGTGCAATATGCCTGGCAGTGCTGCTGATATTTACAAAGTCTACATTTGGGACTGAAGATATTGTTGCAAATTTAAATTTGACCTCTAATTTCTTATTAATATATTTAAGAATGATATCTGTATTTAGAGTAAGACCTTTACAGTATTTGTTTCAAAGAGATAAGGTGAAGCAAGGCTGGTTAGACAGCACGTTACTTTAATTCCTTCCTTAGGCATTAATTGAAGGATTTTTTAAAAATATTATTGACTTGATTGTTGAAATATGAGCATAGTAGTAAAGATGCTGACATGCAGTTTATTTGGCATATGGACTATCTTGGTAGAATATTCTCAGTATATTTGGTGTGGCTTCCAGCTTGCTTGCATAAATAGTTTGATAAACCTATGATTGATTAGAATTGGATTGGTTTGGAGACAATGATTGTTTAAAGCATGTCTCCCTGTAGATAAATCTTTTTTTTTTTTTAAAGCCCTTCCATAGATCCATCTGGTTGTGTTACAGAAATCCTTCAAGAATGGCATACTTGTCAATCCTGACATACAGGCATGAAGGAGGAGATAGTGTCAGACAGAACTCAACACACTGAGAAGTTAGAACAGAGAGACAGACTGGGACTCCAGAAAAAATATAGCAATTATAACATTATTAATGTAGTTCTTTCATTCATTATGTTTCACTGAGCACATGATGCACATTAGATACCACGGAAAAGATTGATGAATGATGAATAAATGAGTTTCAATCTTAGATCCAGTGAATATCACATAGTCATTAAGCACACCAACTCTAGAGTCTGGTCACTTAATTTTGAATCCACTGCTTAAATGTATAATTTTGGCAACTTAAAACCTCTGAGCTTCAGTTTTCTTGACTACGAAATAAATGGAAATCATAAAAGTAATTGCCTTACAAAGTTGTCACGAAAGTTAGGTGAAGTAATCCATGTAATGTTCTAAGCTCAGTGCCTGGTGCATACCCCTCAATAACTATTACTATTATGGTATTATAGTATTAACAATAATTAAGAAGCAGTATAGCAAAACAGTTAAGAGCATGAGATCTGAAGCCAGAAAGATTTTGAATCTTAGCTCTACCAATTAATACCGTGTGAACCTGGAAAAGTAAAATATCTCTGGCTGCTTCAGTTTCTAACTCAACTCCTTATAATTAAATTGGATGATACATTCAAAGTGCCTTACCCATGGTATGCACTCACCAAATGTCAGCTGTCATTATTAATAGAGATTGTATAAATGTTTCCTTCTATAATGTGAAGACACTCTTCTAAAGATATATGTCCAAGTTCTAATCAACCACTCCTCTTAGTTGCTAGTGTGACCCAATTTGGAAATAGGGTCTTTGCAGAGGTAATTAAGAATCTCAAGGTGATAATCCTGGATTGATGATAGGACCTAAAAAATTCAGTGACTATTGTCCTTAAAAGAGAAATGAGAGGCAAATTTGAGAATCAAAGACACAGGGAAGACAGCACATGATAAAGGAGGAAACTAGAGATTTGATACCACAAACCAAGCAATTCCAGGAAGCAGCAGAAGCCAAAATTTGAAGAAAGTTTTGTCTCCTAGAATTTTTAGAGGGAGTTCAGTCCTAATTTCTGACTTCTGGCTTCTATAACTATTAGAATAAATTTTTGGATTTGTTATTGTTGTCATTGCAGCACCTCCAGAAACTAATAGCCCTCTCATTACTTCATACTCTGTTGTTACAAAAAACTAAGTAACATTGCCTTCGATTTTGAGAAAGCTATCTTTAAATAGTAGAAAGATGAAAAACTTTTCAGTACTATTTTGTATTTTTCAAGCCTAAACCTTTGCAGATATTCCATTTGCATCCTGTTAAGGACGTTTGGAAGGCTCCTCTGCTTTATACAAATGTATCTAATAATTTTTATTCATTTATTCACAAATATGTAATATATTTAACACACATTTATTGAGCAGCTACTATGTGTTAGACTGCACAAGAAGCAATGATATATTTCTTTTTATGAAGCAGATCACAGTTCAGCAGTTTGAGTGAATGAGATTTCAGCAGTCAGATAAAGATGCTGAGGACTTGGGAACTGTCATCTTAGAATCTTTGCAGGGTTCCACAGGATCCTAAGGATATTTTTAGAAAATACGTATCACTGTGTCCCCTTGATAGACCTACTAGATGTTACGTAGGCATCTGTATGTTTTTACAACATAGCACCAGTTATCTGACTAAGATTTGGGAATTGTCAGTCTAGTCCAACTCCAATCCCTATGCAAAAATGTATCTACTTCTTTTAAGTGTTTTTCACCTCCATTTGAAGATTTCTAGTGACAGAATCTCACTGTTTGTAAATCAACTGGGTCCGTTATTAACACAAAGTGCTGTATTAGAAAATTGCTCCATATATTGATCTGTAATCTAGCTTCTATTCACTTCCCATGATTTTTCGCTATGAAAAAATAATGAATAATCAGTACCTAAATAGCAATATTTGACACTTATGTTCCTTTTCTGAACCAAGCTATACACACTTCCTGCCTCCAACTGTTATTTGTTTTGTATTCATTGCACACTCTTCATTTTTTTGGTCATTTTCCATAGATTAAGGTCTAGTTTGCCTATACCCCCTTTCAAATTTGATCTCCATAATTAATAGTGAGACTCTGTCAAATGAAGAATCTAATGTGGTTGTACACAGGGTCCAGACTTACATTAATGAAGCCTGTTTGTAGCAGCTTGCTTTTGTTTTGTTTTGTTTTGTGACAGTCACAGCATCCTGTTGGTTCACATGGAACCTAAAGTCAAATAAAACCTCCAAGACTTTTTTCACAAAGACTGTTTACAAGACAAGCCTCTGCTCATCTATTCTTTCTCAGCTGATTAATTAAACATTAAGAACAGAACTTCAAATGTATTCCATTATGTACTATTTCTTTGGTTTTGGGTCATCACTTCAATCTGTAGTGGTGAACTTTTGGGATCATAATTCAGTCATTGAATGTATTTGCTTTTTAAATTGTTTTTTAAATCTGAAAACATGTTAATAATTTTCTTAATAAGTTACATAAGGAGATGTATAGCATGAGATTAAGAGAGTGGTCTATAGAGTTAGATCTACTTAAATCCAGTATCTGGGTCCCAGTATTGATGCCTATTATTTCCATTGCCTTTGAGAATTACTTAAACATCTAAGCTCAGCTTCATTATCTATAAACTGAGGACAATAATATACTTGCTTCATAGTGTTACAGTGTGAATTACATACATGTTTTTAAATAAGCACGATGTTTGTAAAGAATTTAATGTGATAAGCAGAAAAGTCATTTATTCATTGTTTTCAACAAACATTTATTGAATGACTGGTATTTTTTAGTCACTGTATCAATATAAGAGATAGTAAGTATACGTTATTGAATAAGGCAGACAAAGACCCTTTACAGAACTTACCTTCTGAGGTAGGAGAGCAAGAATAAAGATATAAGCAGGCCGGGTGCAGTGGCTCATGCCTGTCATCCTTTGGGAGGCCGAGGTGGGTGGAAAACCTGAGGTCAGCAGTTTGAGAATAGCCTGGCCAACATGGTGAAACCCTGTCTCTACTAAAAATATAAAAATTAGACAGGTGTTATGGCATGTGCCTGTAGTTCCAGCAACTGGAGAGGCTGAGGCAGTAGAATCGCTTGAACCCGGGAAATGGAGGTTGCAGTGAGCCTAGATTGTGCTACTGTACTCCAGCCTGGGTGACAGAGTGAGACTCCATCTCTCTCTCTCTCTCTCTCTCTCTCTCTCTCTCTATATATATATATATATATATATATATATATATATATATGATGTAAGCAAATGAGCAAATGAAATAATTTCAGAAAGTGGCAAATTCTAAAAAACAAAAAAAAGGTAAAAGGGATAATAAAGGAGGATCAAGATGAAGAACATATTTAAAGATGCATTATTTATGCCACAATATGCATGAGAGGATGGACCCACCTATGTCAATAAGTGAAACAATAGTTCTCGAAGTAGAGCAGCAAATTAATGTCTCTGAGGGAGGAACAGGATTGCAGTGGTCAAGGGACATAATGCAGACCAGTGTTGTTGAAATATTATAAACATGGAAAGGAACAGTACGAGATGTCAGAGACATAAGCAGGGGCTAGATCACTCAGAACCTTTCATTGTGTGGTAAGATTATGAATTGTGTTATAAATTCAATGAGAAGCTATTGGAAGGTTTACATTACTGTTAATGATCACTCTGATTGCTGTGTGAAAAATAGATAATAGCAAAAGTGGAATCACCAAAACCAGTTAGCATGAAAGTTCAGTAGACAGTGGCTTGGACTAGAGTGGTAGCAGTGTAAATTGAGAAAATGGATAGATTGAGAATTAAGTTTTAGAATGATATTTGGCAGAATTTGCTAATAGATTGAATGTGAGAGAGGAGGAAAAGAGAGGAAACAAGGATGCTACTTTGTGTTTAATAAATGTTGGATAGTATTATCTACAGACATACCTTGTTTTATTTTGCTTTATTGTGCTTCAGAGATACTGCACTTTTTACAAATTAAAGGTTTTTACAATCCTGTGTTCAGTAATTCTATTAGTGTAATTTTTTTCAATAGCACATTATAACTTCATATTTCTGTCATATTTTGGTAATTCTCACAATCTTTTAAACGTTTTTCTTATTGTATTTACCATGGTGACTCATGATCAGTGATCTTTGATGTAATTATTGTCATTGTTTTGAAGGGCCATGAAGTATTCCCATATAAGATGGCCAACTTAACAGATAAATGCTGTGTGTGTTATATTGGCTCCACCAACCAGGCATTTCCCCACCTGTCTTTCCCTTCTTGGGCCTCCCTATTCTTTCAGGCACAACACTGAAATGGGGCCAATCAATAACCCTACAATGCCCTCTAAGTGTTAAAGTGAAGGAAAAGTCACACATCTGTCACTTTAAATCAAAATCTACCAATGATTTGGCTTAGTGTGGAAGGCAGGTCAAAAGCTGAGATGAGGCAAATCTAGGCTTCTTGTGCCAAACAGCAAGCCAGGTTATCAATTCAAGGGAAAAGTTCACAGGGGAAATTAAGAGTGCTACTCCAATGAAAACACAAATGACAAGAAAGCAATACAGCCTTACTGCTGATATGAAGAAAGTTTTAGTAGTGTGTATAGAACATCAAACCAGCCATAATATTACTTTTAGCCAACACCTAATGCTAAGAAAGGCTCTAAAGCTCTTCAATTCTATGAAGACAGAGGGGTGAGCAAGCTTCGGAAGAAAACTTTGAAGCTAGAAGAGGTTGGTTCATGAGGTTTCAGAAAAGAAGCCATCTCGGTAACATAAAAGCATGAAGTAAAGCGGCAAGGACTGAGGTAGAAGCTTTAAGTTATTTAGAAGATCTAGCTAAGATAACTGATAAAGGTGGCTACATTAAATGAGCGATTTTCAATGTAGACAAGACAGCCTTCATTGGAAGAAGATTCCATATAGGATTTTCAAGCTAGAAAGAAGTCAATGCCTGGCATCAAAGGATAGCGTGTCTTGTTAGAGACTAATGCAGCTAGTAAATTTAAGTTGAAGCCAATGTTATTGACCATTCTGTAAATCCTAGGGTCATTAAGAATTATATTAAATCTACTCTGCCTGCACTCAACAAATGGGATAATAAAGCCTGGATGACAGTACATGTGTTTACAGCATGGTTTACTGAATATTTTAAGCCCAGTGTTGAAACTTACTGCCAAGAAGAAAAGACTCCTTCCAAAATATTACTGCTCATTGACGATGTACCTGGTCGCCCAAGACCCATGATGGATATGTACAAGGAGATTAATGTTGTTTTCATGCTTATTAACACAACTTCCATCCTACAGCCCAAGGATCAAGAAATAATTTTTACTTTCATGTCCTATTATTGAACAAATACATTACATAAGGCTATAGCTGACACAGATGGTGATTCTTCTGCTGGATCAGGGCAAAGGACATTGAAAACCTTCCAGAAAGGATTCATCATTGTAGATGCCATTAAGAACACTCATGATTCAGGGGAGGATGTCAAAATATCAACATTAATAAGAGTTTGGAAAAAGTTCATTCCAATCTTTATGGGTGACTTTGAGGGGTATAAGACTTCAGTGGAGGAAGTCACTGCACATGTCATAGAAAGAACAAGAGAACTAGAATTCAAAGAGGACTCTGAATATATGACTGAATTGCTGCAGTCTCATGATGAAACGTGAATGAATGAGAAGTTCCTCCTTATGAATAAACAAAGAAAGTTGTTTTTTGAGATGGAATATTCTACCAGTGAATTTTGTTAAAACAATAACAAAGGATTTAGAATATAAACTAACTTAGTTGATACAGCAGTGGCATAGTTCGAGAGGACTGACTCCAATTTTGAAAGCAATTCTACTGTGAATATAATGTTATTACACAGTATCACATGCTCTAGAGAAGTCTTTCATAAAAGTCAATTGATGTGGAAAATGTCAGTGTTGTCTTACTTTTTTTAATATTTAAGTCTAGTGGTACATGTGCAGGTTTGTTATATAGGTAAACTTGTGTCATGGGGGTTTGTTGTACAGATTTTTTCATCACCCAGGTATTAAGCCTCACTCTTAGTTATTTTTCCGTATCTGTCTCCTTCCACCTTCCATACTTTGATTGGCCCCATATGTGTTGTTCCCCTCTATGTGCCCACGTGTTCTCATCGTTTGGCTTCCACATATAATTAAGAACATGCAGTATTTGGTTTTCTGTGCATGAGTTAGTTTGCTGAGGATAATGGCCTACAGCTCCATCCCTGACCCTGCAAAGGACATAATCTCATTTATTTTGATGGTTATATAGTATTTCATAGCTTACGTGAACCACATTTTCTTTATTCAGTGTGTCATTGATGGGCTTTTTGGTGGATTCCATGTCTTTGCTATGGTGAACAGTCTTGCAATGAACATACATGTGCATGTGTCTTTGTAATAGATGGAATATATTCCTTTTGGTATATATTCAGTAATGGGATTGCTGGGTTGAATGATATTCCTGTTTTTATGTCTTTGAGTAATCACCACACTGTCTTCCACATTGGTTGATCAAACTTACAATTCCACTAACAGGGAATAAGTGTTCCTTTTTCTCTGAAACTTTGCCAGCATCTGTTATTTTTTGACTTTTTAATAGTAGCCATTATGACTGATGTGAAATGTTATCTCATCATGGTTTTCATTTGCATTTCTCTAATGATCAGTGATGTTGAACTTTTTCTCATATGATTTTTGGCTGCATGTATGTTTTCCTTTGAAAAGTATTCATGTCCTTTGCCCACTTTTTAATGTTTTTTTTTTTCTTGTAAATTTTGTTAAGTTCCTTATAGATGCAGGGTATTAAACCTTTGTTGGATGCATAGTGTGCAAAATTTTTCTCCTATTCTGTAGGTTGTCTGTTTACTCTTGATAGTTTCCTTTGCTGTGTAGAGCTCTTCTTTAGTTTAATTTGATCCCTTTTGTCAGTATTTGCTTTTTTTGCAATTGCTTTTGGCATCTTTTTCATGAAATCTTTGCTTGTTCCTATATCCAGAATGGTATTGCCTGGGTTGTCTTCCAGGGTTTTATACTTGTGGGTTTTACACTTAAGTCTTTAATCCATCTTGAGTTAATTTTTGTATATGGTAGAGAGAAGGGGTCCTGGTTTCAATCTTCTGCATATGGCTAACCAGTAATCTCAGCACCATTTATTGAATAGAGAATCCTTTCCCCATTGCTTTTGTCAACTTTGTTGAAGATCTGATGGATGTAGGTGTGCAGCATTATTTCTGGGTTCCCTATTCTGTTCCATTGATCTATGTGCCTTGATACCAGTAGCATGCTGTTTTTATTACTGTACCCATGTAGTGCAGTTTGAAGTTGAGTAGCATGATGCCTCCAGGTTTGTTCCTTTAGCCTAAGATGTCCGAGCCTATTTGGGCTCCTTTTTGTTTCATTTAATTTTAAAATCTTTTTTTTTTTTCTAATTCTGCAAAGCATCTCAGTGGTAGTTTAATAGGAATAGCATTGAATCTATAAAATGTTTTGGATAGTATTGCTATTTTTACAATATTTATTCTTCCTATCCATGAAAATGAAATGTCTTTCCATTACTTGTGTCAACTCTGATTTCTTTTTTAGCAGTGTTTTTAGTTCCCCTTGTAGATACTTTTCACCTCAATTTGCTGAATTCCTAGGTACTTCATTCTTTCTGTGGCAACAGTGAATGGGAGTTTGTACCTGATTTGCCTTGTGGCTTGTTTTTGGTGTACAGGGATGCTAGTGATTTTTGCACATTGATTTTGTATCTTGAGACTTTGCTGAGGTTGTATAAACAATCTCAAAAGCTTAAGAAGCTTTTGAGCCGAGACGATGGGGTTTTCTAGATACAGGGTTATGTGATCTGCAAACAGAGATAGCTTGACTTCCTCTCTCCCTATTTGGATGCCTTTATTTATTTATCTTGCATAATTGCACTGGCCAGAACTTGGAACACTGTGTTGAACAGTATTGATGAGAGAGGGCATCTTTTTTTTGCTCCAGTTTTCAATGGAAATGCCTCCAGCTTTTGTCTATTCATATTATACTAGCTGTGGGTTTCTCAGAGTTGGTTCTTATTATTTTGAGTTATATTCCTTTAATACCTAGTTTATTTGATAGTTTTCAACATGAATGTGTGTCAAATTCTATTGGTAGCCTTTTCTGCATCATTGAGATAATCATGTGGTTTTGTCTTTAGTTCTGTTTATGTGATGAATCACACTTATTTATTTGCATATGTTGAATCAACCTCATATTCCAGGAATAAAGCCTATATGATCATGGTGTATAGTCTTTTTGATATGTTGCTCGATCTGGTTTGCAAATATTTTGTTGACAATTTTTGCATCATATTCATTAAAGATATTGGACTGAAGTTTTCTTTTTTTTTGCTTTATCTTTGTCAGGTTTCTGGTATCAGGATGACACTGACCTTGTAGAATGAGTTAGGGTGGACTCCCTTCACTTCAATTTTTTGAAATAGTTTTTGTAGGAAGGGTACCATGTCTTCTTCATACACTTGATAGAATTCAGCTGTGAATTGGTCTGTTCCTGAGCTTCTTTTTGGTTGGTATGCTATTTATTACTGACTCAGTTTCACAGCTCATTTTTGGTCTGTTCAAGGATTCAATTTCTTCCTTTTCTGGTCTTGGGAAGACATATGATTTTCCAGTTTATGTGCATAGAGTGGTTCATAGTATTCATGGTTATTTGTATTTCTGTGTGATCAATGACAATATCACCCTTGTCATTTTTGATCATGTTTATTTGAATTTTCTCTCTTTTCTTACTAGTCTAGCTAGAGGTCTCACTATTTTTTTTTTTCCAAAAAACAGCTTCTGGATTTCTTTTGTATGTTTTCTTTTGTGTGTGTCTCAGTCTCCTTCAGTTTAGCTCTAATTTGGGTTATGTATTGTCTTCTGATAGCTTTGGTTTGGTTTGCTCTTGGTTCACTCTTGGTTCTCTAGTTCTTTTGGTTGTGATGGCAGGTTGTAAACTGGAGATCTTTCCAACTTTTTTGATGTGGGCATTTCAAGCTATAATGTTTCCTCTTAACACTTCTTTAACTGTATCCTAGAAATTCTGGTATCTTGTTCCCTTGTTCTCATTAATTTCGAAGAACCTCTTGATTTCTGCCTTAATTTTATTATTTATCCAAAAGTCATTCAGGAGCAAGTTATTCAATTTCCATGTAATTGTATGGTTTTGAATGAATTCCTTATTCTTCATTTCTAATTGGATTGTAGTGTGGTTTGAAAGACTGTTATGATTTCAGGTCTTTCTCATTTGCTGAGGAGTGTTTTATTTACAATTATGTGATTGATTTTAGAGTATGTGACATGCGGCAATGAAAAGAATGTGTATTTTGTTTTTTGGGATGGAGAGCTCTCTAAATATCTATCCGGTCCATTTGATCCAGTGATAAGTTCAGGTCCTAAATATCTTTATTAATTTACTGTCTCAATGATGTGTCTAATATTATCAGTGGGGTGTTAAAGTATCTCTCTGTTATTGTGTGGTATTCCAAGTCTCCTTGAAGGTCTGTCTCTAAGAACTCGCTTTATGAATCTTAGTTTTCCTGTGTTGGGTGCATATATATTTAGAATAGTTAGATCTTCTTGTTGAATTTTTTTTCTATTATGTAATGTCCGCCTTTGTCTTTTTTGATCTCTGTTGATTTAAAGTCTGTTTTATTAGAAACAAGGACTGTAAACCCTGTTTATTTCTGTTTTCCATTTGCATGGCACATTTTTCTCCATGCATTTCTTTTGAGCCTATGTGTGTCATTGCATATGAGATGGGTTACTTGAAGATAGCAAACATAATGGGTCTCGGTTCTTTATGGAGATTGCCACTCTGTGTCTTCTAATCAGGGCATTTGGTCCATTTACATTCAAAGTTCATACTGATGTGTGAATTTGATCATGTAATTATGATGTTAGCTGGCTGAAATGGTTTGGCTGTGCCCCCACCCAAATCTCAACTTGAATCATATCTCCCAGAATTCCCATGTATTGTGGGAGGGACCCAGGGGGAGGCAATTAAGTCATGGAGCCAGTCTTTTCTATGCTAGTCTCATGATAGTGAGCAAGTCTCATGAGAGCTGATGGGTTTATCAGGTGTTCATGCTTTTGCTACTTCCTCATTTTCTGTTGCTACTGCATTTAAGAACTACATTTTGCCTCCACCATGATTCTGAGGCCTCTCTAGCCATGTAGAACTGTAACTCCAATTAAACCTATTTTTCTTCCCAGCCTTGGATATGTCTTTGACAGCAGCATAAAAATGGACTAATACAGTAAATCACAACAAGTAGAGTGGGGCACTGCTGTAAAGATAACTGAAAATGTGTTGATGACTTTGGAACTGGGTAACAGGCAGAAATTGGAACAGTTCAGAAAGCTCAGAAGAAGACAGAAAAATGGGGGAGTGTTTGGAACTTCCTAGAGACTTGTTGAATGGCTTAGATGAAAATGTTGATAGTGATACGAACAATAAGGTCCAGGCCGAAGTGGTCTCAGATGGAGATGAGGAACTTGTTGGGAACTGGAGCAAAAGTAACACTTGTTATGTTTTAGCAAAGAGACTGGTGGCATTTTGCCCCTGCCCTAGAAATTTGTGGAACTTTCAACTTAAGAAAGATGATGGAAAAGATTTCTAAACAACAGAATATTCAAGCGGTGACTTGGGCACTGTTAAAATCATCCAGTTAGGAAAAAAAAAAAAGCATAAACATTTGGAAAACCTGCAGCCTGACAGTGTAATAGAAAAGAGAACCCATTTTCTGGGGAGAAAGTCAAGCTGGCTGCAGAAATTTTCATAAGTAGCAAGGAACCTACTGTTAATCCCTAACACCATGGGGTAAATGTCTCCAGACCAGCAGCCCCTCCCATCATAGGCCCAGAGACCAAGGAGAAAAAAGTGGTTTTGTGGGCTGGGCCCAGGGTCTTCATGCTGTGTGCAGCCTAGGGACTTGGTGCCCTGTGTCCCTGCTGCTCCAGTCATGGCTGAAAGGGGCCAACATACAGCTCAGGCTGTGGCTTCAGAGAGTGGAAGCCCCAAGCATTGGCAGCTTCCACATGGTGTTGAGCCTACGGGTGCACTGAAGTCAAGAATTCAGGTTTGAGAACCTCCACCTAGATTTTAGATGATGTATGAAAACTCCTGGATGCCCATGCAAAAGTTTGCTGTAGGGGTGGGGCCTTCATGGAGAACCCCTGTTAAGGCAGTGCAGAAGGAAAATGTGGGGTCAGAGGCCCTACACAGAGTCCTTACTGGGACAATGCCTAGTGGAGCTGTGAGAAGAGGGCCACCATCCTTCAGACCTGAGAATGGTAGAACCATTGACAGGTTGAGCCATGTACCTGGAAAAGCTACAGACACTCGGTGTGAGCCCATGAAATCAGCCCAGAGAGAGAATGTACTCTGTTAAACCACAGAGGCAGAGCTGCCGAAGACCGTGGGAAGCCACCTTTTGCATCAGCATGACCTGAATGTGAGACCTGGAGTCAAAGGAAATCATTTTGGAGCTTTAAAATTTGACTGGCCCACTGGATTGCAAACTTGCATGGGCCCTGTAACCCTTTTTTTATGGCCAATTTCTCCCATTTGGAATGGCTGTATTTACTCAATGGCTGTACCCTCATTGTATCTAGGAAGTAACTAGCTTGCTTTTGATTTTATAGGCTCACAGGTGGAAAGGACTTGTCTTGTGTCAGATGAGACTTTCGACTGTGAAATTTTGTTATAGTGCTGAAATGAGTTAAGACTTTGGAGAACTGTTGGGAAAGCATGATTGGTTTTGAAATATGAGGACATGAGACATGGAGAAGCTCGAGGTGGCATGATATGGTTTGGCTGTGCCCTCACTCAATTTTCCTTTTTTTTTATTGCATTTTAGGTTTTGGGGTACATGTGAAGAACATGCAAGATTGTTGCATAGGTACACACATGGCAGTGTGGTTTTCTGCCTTCCGTCCCCTCGCCTGTATCTGTCATTTCTCCCCATGCTATCTCTTCCCACCTCCCCACGCCCCCGTCCCTTCCCCATTTCCCCCCAACGGACCCCAGTGTGAAGTGCTCCCCTCCCTGTGTCCATGTGTTCTCATTGTTCAACACCTGCCTATGAGTGAGAACATGTGGTGTTTGATTTTCTGCTCTTGTGTCAGTTTGCTGAGAGTGATGGTTTCCAGGTTCATCCATGTCCCTACAAAGGACGTGAACTCATCGTTTTTGATGGCTGCGTAATATTCCATGATGTATATGTACCACATTTTCTACTTGAATTGTATCTCCCCAAATTCCTATGTGTTGTGGGAGGGACCCAGCAGGAGGTAATTAAATCATGGGGACCTATCTTTCCGGTGCTATTCTTGTGACAGTGGATAAGTCTCATGAGATCTGATGGGTTTATCAGGAGTTTCCACTTTTGTTTCTTCCTCATTTTCTCTTGCTACTGCCATGTAAGAAGTGCTTTTTGCCTCCTGCCATGATTCGGAAGCTTCCCTAGCCATGTGGAACTGTAAGTCCAATTAAACCTCTTTTTCTTCCCAGTCTTGGGTATGTCTTTGTCAGCAGCATGAAAATGAACCAATACACTGGTTATTTTGCAGAGCTATTTATGTGGTTGCTTTAAAGTGTCACTGGTCTGTATACTTCAGTGTGTTTTTGTAGTTACTGGTAATGGAATCTTTCCCCCCTATATTTAGTGCTTCTTTTAGGAGCTCTTGTAAGACAGGTCTGGTGGCAATGGTTTCCCTCAGCAATTGCTTGTCTGAAAAGGATCTTATTTCTCCTTCACTTATGAAGCTTATTTTGGCTGAATATAAAGTTCTGGGTTGGATTTTTTTTTAAGAATATTGGATATTGGCTCTCACTCTCTTCTGGTTTGTACAGTCCCAGCTGATATGTCCACTATTAGTCTGATGAGCTTCTCTTTGTAGGTGACTTGACCTTTCTCTCTAGCTGCTCTTTTCATTTTTTCTTTCATTTCTACGTTGAAGAATCTGATGATGATGTAATTTTGGGATGATCGTTCTGTGAAGTATGTTACTTGGATTCTCTGCATTTCCTGAATTTGAATGTTAACCTCTCTAGCTAGGTTCAGGAAGTTCTCATGGATGATATTCTAAAATATTATTTCAAAGTCTGTTCTATTCTCATTTGTTTCAGGGACACCAGTGAGTTTTAGATTTGGTCTGTCTTTACATAATCCCGTATTTCTTGGATATTTTGTTCATTCCTTTTTATTCTTTTTTTCTCTTATTTTCTGTCTATCTTTTTCACAAAGCCAGTTTTCAGGCTCTGGGGTTCTTTTTTCTGCTTGGCCTATTCCGCTATTAATACTTGTGACTGCATTATAAAATTGGTGTAGTGTGTTTTTCAGCTCTATTGGGTCAATTATGTTCTTTTCTATACTGTCTATTTTTTTTTAATCACCTCCTTCATTATGTCATCATAATTATTAGCTTCCTTGCCTTGGGTTTCAGCATACTCCTATAGCTTGTTATCTTCATTTCTATCCATATTCTGAATTCTATTTCTGTCATTTCACCCTTCTCAACCCAGTTCAGAACCCTTGCTGGAAAGATGATGCAGTCATTTTTTGAGTGTTCAACATTCTTGCACTAATTATTTATCATCTTTGTAGGCTTATCTACCTACAGTCGTTGAGGTTTCTGACCTTTAGATGGTTTATGTTTTTCTTTTATCCCATTTGATGACCTTAGGGATGTGATTGTGATATAAGGTAGATTCAGCTGACTGTCTTTGTCTTTGGGAGGTTTTAGGCGGCCAACATTCAGCTCCCAGCCCTTGGACTATGAGCCCTAATTCTTGGGGACTTGTATTGGGCTTTGACACTTTTCTCTGGCTCCTCAAAGTTTAGAATCCACTGCACTGTGGGAACCAAAGTGCAGCAGCTGTGGCAGAGTACTAGCAGGTGCTGGGTTTCCTACCACCTTGTGGGCACACACCACAGTGATGGAGGTGTTGCCTTATTTTTACAAATCTCTGCAGCCTCCTCAGCCTTCAGCAACCACCACTCTGATCAGTCAGTATCCATTAACATAAAGGCAAAAACTTTCACCAGCAAAAAGATTAGGACTTATTGAAGGCTTAGATAATTATTAGCAATTTTTAGCATTAGAGTAAATAGTTATTTTTAAATTAAATATGCATTTTTACACACAATGCTATTATACATTTAATAGATTGCAGTACGATATAAATATAAGATTTGTATGCACTGGGAAAAATGTGTCTGATTTACTTTCTTGAAATATTCACTTAATTGTGGTTGTCTAGAACTGAATCTGCAATATTTTCAAGATATGCCTGCATATCTTTATCTAAATAATGGAAATATTTGGAATATAATGCTGAAGACTTTTATGTATGTTGATAAACATTTTAATCAGGATGCATTAGGATTAAGCATTTTCTTTTTCTTTGAGGGTTTTGAACTATTACAAACTAGTCCAGTTTCCTGATAGAACTATCGTATCATAGGCCACTGTGGGTGTTATTCTAGGACAGTTTCCAAATACAGGTGTGTGAATCTGTGCTGGTCCAATGTAAGATTATCTCCAGTCTGTGGTTATAACTTTAAAAACTGAATAAGGAACTTATACAGAGAGAGAGAAAGAGAGTAAACTCTTCTGTCTTGAATATACGGTGCCAGGTTCTGTTCCTAAGAACTTTATATATTAATTTCTTTACTCCTCATAACACGTGGCACTGTCTCTTTTCTCCTTATAGAGATGAACCTGAAGAGGTTAAGTTAGATATCTTGTCAAATATACATAAAATATATACATGTGGCTGTAAGTTTGCTACATGTCCTTTTTTGTAACAGTTCATTTATTCTGTGTCTAAGTCTTTCCTACTTCATATATTTTTAAATGTATTTTAAGTTTTGAAATGATTGTAGTAATAGATGATGAATATAAGCTAACATTATCAGATTGTGTGAAATCAAAAAATCTGGGTAGAACTGTTTTAGAAGTGTATCCCAGTCTAGAGCTTCCCTGAGATTTGGGGCTTCAGGCCTTAAGTGCTACTTAGCATTAAAAAGCTTTTAAACACAAAGCTGCTCTGTGAGCCTTCTGGTGGTTCACTCATGAAATGAGAGACAAGTCAGTGTGCCTTTTTCGATGACACACTGGATTTCCATCTAAGCTTCCAATTCAATTTGCACTTTAATTACAATTGAACTGCTACTTTAATTTGAATTTAGTTTTATCATTTGTAACTTCTCTCAATGGCAGCAGAGGTCATTCCAGAAACATGGTGAAGGCAGTGACCATGACAAGGGCCTTTCCCATGCTCATACCGTAGTGTTAGCAGCAGGAACTGAGCAAAGCATACCTATGTTATTCTTCTGGCTGGGGGCCAGGCTCAGATAGAAACATTGAACTACTTGCAACCTTGCAAGCATAGTGGGGCTGCGGAGACATCTTACTTTTTGCTAACCATGAAGCCTTCCTTCTCTTTGGATATGGTTTACTGAATTTTGTCACATTTTAAGTCAACCCTTCACCTTAGTGGATAGTGGGTTGGGTATATGACTGGTGTCTCACTCTGATCTGACTTTTTATCTTCGTCATATATTGCTGTCTTTTTTTTCCCTTTCCTAATGGGGTAGTTGCTGCTATATGTACTGCAGGATAATAGCTATTATTTATATAGCAATTTTCATCTTCAGTGTACATTACAAATACTAACACATTAATCCTCAGGAGAGGAGTATTATATAATGCCTCAAGCAAACATCCATCCCTTTTATTTCCAAATGAATTGAGTAGGTTCATGAAATATAATCAATGGATCATCAGTATTAGTTGCAATGGTGTTGCACAAAATGATCCACTAGCACCAGAGTTAATGAGTGATGGTCACAGGTTCAGCTTGGAGTGTATTACCAGAGTCCCTGCAGGGGAGGTACGTGCAAAACAATCTTCTGCTTTCTGGTCTCAGAGGACTTCCCTTAATAATGACTGACATTACTTCACAGCTTCTAAATGGGGCCAGCTGGCACTATGCAGGGTTCTCAGGTATGGTGGATTGTTTTACTTTACTCCATCTGTCAATGCTTTCTGAAAGGGCATATTTTACTATGAAAATATTTTTACAAAACCAGCAGTGAAGTATTATCATTATCCTTGTATCACGTCCAGGTCTTACTCCCTCCTGTCTCACTCTCCACTGTTCACTTGCATTACACTCTCTCAGCCCAAACACACACACTAAGAGTTTCAGGATTTGAAAGAAATAAGATGCCAAGTAAAATAGCTTTTCATCTTATCCTGAACATCTCCATGGATATTTTTCAAGTGGCCCATTGTTATACTGAACATTCCCTAATTGCATTGTCTCTTTCATTTTATTGCTGTGAAGTGAGAAGGAGCTATTGGACCAGAGTTTAAGGGAAAGTGGAAATGGTTGAAAGTGAAAGCAAATCTGCAACACACGATTAAATAAAATCTGAATTTACTTAACTCTTTTGTTGATGCTGATGGTTAGCCATAACATGACTTAGATAATTATACTTGAAGTACCTCACCTGACTCACCTTTCTGATTAGCTGGTATTCCACCTCTTGGCAATATGTTACACCATGCAGGAGAAGAATTTGAAAGGGGCTTCCATTTTGAGCTTTAAACCTCTTCTTCTCTTTAAGAAAATTCCATACCTTAAGCAACTAACTTCACAATATGCAGCAGACATTCTAGACAGCCAAATTCTTTATTTAATTTTTAATTACACCACGATACTACCTAAAATGTACATTATTGTTTCATCATTATTTTTATATAAATCTTCTCTGTGTTCTTGAAAGCAATAAGAATGAACTTGCAGTAATCACAAGATAGGATGTCAAATATTAAGATAATAATTTATAATGTAAAAATAAAATAGATGTACAAGTTTCCAAATTGTGGGTATTATTTTGCCTAGAGGCAATATGAAATAATATTGGAAAACACAACAACATTTTTAAGAATTTCATTTAGTGTTCTAAAAATGTCCTTTCTATTTAAGGATGTATAAAGGTATAAGACCAACAAAGAATTAATTTTAAAAGAGCTAAAAAAAAGGTAGACAACTGTACTCACTCTCTTCAGAAAATCAGCCCCAGACTTTTTGTAGGTCAATAGCTTCAAGATTTACTCTCTAGATAATTTTTCATTGAGTAAAACATCCAAAACCAGCAGTTTTAGATTTGATGTCCCAATGTAAATCCCTGTTTTTGTTGGTGGACTTGGCTTTCAGGCTCCATTTTTATTTTATTTTATTTTATTTTATTTTACTTTATTTTATTTATTATTTTTATTTCAATAGCTGTAGTGGTACAAGTGGTTTTTGGTTACAGGGACGAATTGTACAGTGGTGAAGTCTGAAATTTTAGTGCAACTGCCATCCTAGTAGTGTACATTGTACCCAATAGGAAGTTTTTCATCCCTTTATTCCCTCTTACAGTCCCTGCTTCTGAGACTCCAAAGTCCATTATACTGCTTTATATAATCTTGTGTATCCATAATTTAGTTTCCACTTGTAAGTGAGAAAATGCAGTATTTGGTTTTTAATTCTTGAGTTACTTCCCTTAGAATAATGACCTCCAGTTTCATCCAAGTTGTTGCAAAGGGCATTATTATTATTATTATTATTTTTATTTTTATGTTGCTGAGTAGTATTACTTGCTATACCACATTTTCCTTATCCATTCATTGGTTGATGAGCATTTAGGTTTATTCCATATCTTTCCAATTGTGAATTGTGCTGTGATAAACACATGCATGCAGGTGTCCTTTTGATATAGTGACTTTTCCCCCACCTTTGGGTAGATACGTAGTGGGATTGCGGAATCAAATGCTAGATGTACTTTTAGTTCTTTGGGAAATTTCCATAATGTTTTCCATAGAGACTGTAATAATTTACATTCTCACTAGAAGTATATAAGTATTCCTTTTAATGATATCCTTGCCAATATCTATTGTTTTTTGACTTTTTTGTAATGGCCATTCTAGCAGGGATAAGGTGGTATCTCATGAGGACATCATAAAGGAAAAGCACATTAAGTGGCATTGAGCATTTTTCCTGTTTCTTGGCCATTTGTGTATCTTCTTTTGAGAAATGACTATTCATATCCTTTGTCCAAGTGTTGAGATAATTTGATATTTTTTCTTGCTGATTTGAATTTCCTGTAAATCTAGAAATAAGTTTTTTGTCAGATGCATACTTTACAAATTTATTTTCCCATATAGTAGGTTGTCTATTTACACATGATTATTTCTCTTGATATGCAGAAGCCTTTAGGTTTAATTTGGTCTCATTTACTACTGTTTTTGTTACATTTGCTTTTGGAGACTTAATCATAAATTCTTTGCCTGTACCAATGTCCAGAAGAGTTTTTTCCTAGGTTTTCTTCTAGAATTTTTATAATTTCAGGTCTTAGATTTAAGTCTTTAATCCATCTTGAGTTAATTTTTGTGTATGGTGAGAGACAGGAATCCAGTTTCATTCTTCTGCATTTGGCTAGCCAGTTATCACAGAACCACTTATATTGAATTGAATCTTTCCCCAATTTATGTTTTTGCATGTTTTATCAAAGAGCAGTTGATTGTGAGTATTTGGCTTTATTTCAGAGTTTTAATAGAATAGCTGTTCTGTTGGTCTGTATATCTGCTTTTACGTGAGTACCATGCTGTTTAGGTTACTAGAGTCTTGCAGTGTAATTTGAAGTCAGGTAATGTGATACTTCCATATTTGTTCCTTTTGCTTAGAATTGCTTTAGCTTTTTGGGGTTTGTTTATTGTTCCATACGGTTTTTTTGGATTGTTTTATTTTTCTAGTTCTGTGAAAAATTATTTTGTTATTTTGGCAGGAATTGTATTGAATCTTTAGATTGCTTTGGGCAGTATGGTCATTTTAATGATACTAATTCTTCTAATCCATGACCATAGGATATATTTTCATTTGTTTGTGTCATCTATGATTTCATTCAGTAGTGTTTTGTAGTTCTCCTTATAGAATAATTTTACCTCCTTGGTAAAATACATTTCTAGGTATTTTATTTATCTTTTGTAGAAAATGTAAAAGAGATTGAGTTTCTGATTTAATTCTCAGCTTGGCTGTTGATGCATGGAAATGCTACTTATTTGTGTACATTAATTTTGTAACCTGAGACTTAAGTGAATTCATTTATCAGATCTAGGGGTCTTCTGAAGGATTCTTTAGGGTTTTCTAGGTATAAGATCATATCCCTGGCAAACAGAGATAGTGTGACTTCCTCTTTTCCAATTTTGATGTTCCTTATTTCTTTTTCTTTCCTGATTGCTCTGGTTAGGTCTTCCAGTACTATACAAAATGAAATGGGGAAAATAGGTATCCTTGTCTTGTTCCAGTTCTTATGGGGAATTTCAACTTTTCTTTCTTCAGTATAATGTTGCCTAAGGATTTGTCATATAAGGCTTTTATTATTTTGAGGTATGTTCCTTTAATGCCCAGTTTGTTGAGGGTTTTTATCATAAAGCAATGCTGGATTTTATCTAATTATTTGTCTGCATCTATTGAGATGATCATATGGTTTTTGTTTCTAATTCTGTTTCTGTGATGAATCACAATAAATAACTCACATGTGTTGAAACATCCTTGTATCCCTGGAATGAAGCCCACCTTGATCATAGTGAATTATTATAACTATTTCATGTGCTGTTGGATTCAGTTTGCTAGTATTCTGTTGAGAATTTTTGTACCTGTATTCATCAGGGATATTGGTCTGTAGTTTGTTGCTGTTGTTGTGTCCTTTCTTGCCTTTGGTATTATGGTGATAGTGGCTTAGTAGAATGAGTTATGGAGGATTCCTGGGTTCTCAATCTTTTGTAATAGTTTCAGTAGAATTGGGACCAGTTCTTCATAGAAATTATGATAAAATTCAGTTTTTGCTGTATCACAGAGGTTTTGATAATTTGTGTCACTGTTATTATTCATTTTGAAAACATTTTAAATTTCTATCTTGATTTCATTTTTAACCCCAAAATCAGTCATAATAAGATTGTTTAATTTCCATGTATTTGTATAGGCTTGAGGGTTTGTTTTGGAATTGATTTCTAGTTTTATTCTACTGTGCTCTGAGAAGATATTTGATATGATTTTGATTTTTTAATCGACACTGCTTTGTGGCATGAAAATGTGATAAAAATGTATATTCTGCAGTTTTTGGTTGGAATGTACTGTAAATTTCTGTTAGGTACATTTGTTCTAGAGTAAAGATTAACTCTCAGATTTCTTCGTTAGCTCTCTTCCTTGATAATCTATCTAGTGCTGTTAGTGGAGTTTTGATGTCCCCCACTGTTATTGTCTTGTTGTTTTTCTCTTTTCCTAGGTCTAGTAGTAGTTGCTTTATGAATCTGAGAGCTCTGGAGTTAGCTTAATATATATTATGTATTTAGGATTGTTATATCTTGTTGAATTGATTCAGATTCCATTTTTAATTAAAGCACATTATCTGGTGCATGAGAAAGTGATGCTGATATTTTGAAAATAAAACAGTTGGGTAAACCGCAGAATAAAATGTTGGAAACAGGAAGAAATGTTGGAACTCAGATGAAGGAAAGTTTGTCTGAAATTCTCTTTCATTTCTTTTCATCACAAATACAAACCAACTGACACTGTGTCATGCAGTGTTTCCAAATATTATTTATAAGCCAAATATTTGATCAGTTGTTTTTTTTTTTAATATATATCCACCAAGAGATATCCTAGAGAAAGCAAGCCTAGGAACAACAATTGAGTTGTTCCAGTGCATAGCAAAACAGAATTTTTATGGACCAATTCAAAGAGATTGAGCTCCACAGGTTTCAAAAGAACTTCAAGAGAATAGGCACTACTGTGCGAGAGCTTATTACAGTAGTTTATATTTGGACTGTATGAAGAATTCTAGGAAAGACAAAAGACATGTTTTATTTTGCCTATGAAGTAATTTTGCTTCAAATTGTTTGTTTTGCATCTTTAAGAAAAGAGTGAGTGTAACCATGCCTCTGTGTAAATACTATTGTATTATGATACTAAATCTGTTTATGTATGAATCTGAATAATTCTGTAGTTTGAGAGAAGATAGAATTTGGACACGGAGGTTTGTAAGCAAATTTGAATACCTGTGAGAGGTAAGATGTCAGTTAACATTTTAATTTTAATGTAAGCAATCACTGAAACTTTAGTAATATGAAGTTCACACATTCAATGTTTCTAATGGCAGGAGGTAATATATTCTCCTGACACAAATAAATTGTTTTGAGGCAATTTAATGTTCACTTGCCTATGACAGCCATCTCAACACTGAAAAAACCTTGTGTACTACAGCAGAGACTCTACTTGACCACTCTTCATGTTTACTTTGCTGTGTATTTTTGAATGAAGTAAACATGCATAGCTTTCAATAAATTTTATGTAATATAGATTTTTAACCAATTTAAGTAATAAACATGTATTTATTGAATATGTTTGATAAGCCAAAAATTGTGTTAGGTCATAACAAGAGGTAAAAGAAGGAAACTACTGATAAAAGGGATGATATACTCATGAAACAATCAGAGACCAATGAAATGCTACAGTATGCAGTGCAAATTTACTAATTTTAAAAAGGTAAATGAGTGCAGAGAAGGGTGAGGTAAACAGCAGAGTAGATACCTGGGGAACTTTCATGGAGGCACTGGGGCATGAAGTTGGAAGTCAACTTTGAGAGGGTGTTTGTCATTTCACTATACATATGTATGTCAAAACATTGTATTGTAGACCTTAAATATATATATATTTTTAATTATTTTTCGCCTTTTTATTTGAGATTCAGGAGGTGCATGTGCAGTTTTGTTTCATGAGTAAATTGTATGTCACTGAGTTTTGGTGTACAAGTGCTTTTTTTTTTTTGTATCTGTCTATTTCTGGTTTCTTCTTATTGTTATTTATTATACTTTAAGTTCTGGGGTACAAGTGCAGAATGTCCACGTTTGTTACATAAGTATATACGTGCCATGGTGGTTTGCTGCATCCATCACCACATCATCTACTTTAAGTATTTCTCCTAATGCTATCCCTCCCCTATCTCCCCATCCCCTGTTATCCCTTCCCTATCCCCCACCCACAACTGGCCCTGGTGTGTTCATGATGTTCCCCTCCCTGTGTCCATGTGTTCTCATCATTTGACACCAATTGATGAGTGAGAACATGAGGTGTTTGCTTTCCTGTTCTTGTGTCAGTTTGCAGAGAATGATGGTTTCCAGCTTCATCCCTGTCCCTGCAAAGGACATAAACTCATCCATTTTTGTGGCTGCATAATATTCCATGGTGTATATGTACCACATTTTCTTTATCCAGTCTATCTCTGATGGGCATTTTAGTTGCTTCCAAGTCTTTGCTACTGTGAACAGTGCCGTGATAAACATACGTGTGCACATGTCTTTATAACAGAATGATGTATAATCCTTTGGGTATGTATCCAGTAATGGGATTGCTGAGTCAAATGGTATTTCTATTTCTAGATCCTTGAGGAATCACCACACTGTCTTCCACAATGGTTGAACTAATTTACACTCCCATCAATGTTATAAAACTATTCCTATTTCTCCACATCCTCTTCAGCATCTGTTGTCTCCAGACCTTTTAATGATCACCATTCTAACTATCATGAAGTGGTATCTCAATGTGGTTTTGATTTGCATTTATCTAATGATCAGTGATGGTGAGCTTTTTTTCATATGTTTGCTGGCTGCATAAATGTCTTCTTTTAAGAATTTTCTGTTCATATTCTTCACCCACTTTTTGTTGCTTGTTTTTTTTCTTGTAAATTTGTTTCAGTTCTTTGTAGATTTTGGATATTAGCCCTTTTCAGATGGGTAGATTACAAAATTTTTTCCCATTCTGTTGGTTGCCAGTTCACTTTAATGATAGTTTTGTTGTTGTTGTTGTTGTTGTTGTTGTTGTTGTTGTTTTGCCATGCAGAAGTTCTTAAGTTTAATTAGATCCCGTTTGTCTATTTTGGCTTTTGTTGCCATTGCTTTTGGTATTTTAGTCATGAAGTCCTTGCCTATGCCTATGTCCTGAATGGTATTGCCTAGATTTTCATCTAGGATTTTTATGGTGTTAGATCTTATGTTTAAATCTTTAATCCATCTGACATTAATTTTTTTATAAGGCATAAGGAAGGGATCTAGTTTCAGCTTTCTGCATATGGCCACCCAAGTTTCCCAACAACATTTATTAAATGGGAATCCTTTCCATGTTGCTTGCTTTTTTCAGGTTTGTCAAAGATCAGATGGCTGTAGATGTGTGGCATTATTTCTGAGGCCTCTGTTCTGTTCCATTGGTCTATATCTCTGTTTTGGTACCAGTACCATCCAGTTTTGATTACTGTTACCTTGTAGTATAATTTGAAGTCAGGTAACATGATTCCTCCAGCTTTGTTTTCTTTGCTTAGTGTTGTCTTGGCTATGCAGGCTCTTTTTTGGTTCCATATAAAGTTTAAGCTGGTTTATTCCAATTCTGTGAAGAAAGTCAGTGGTAGCTTGATGGGGATAGCATTGAATCTATAAATCACTTTGGGCAGTATGGCCATTTTCACGATATTGATTCTTCCTAACCATGAGCATAAAATGTTTTTTCATCTGTTTGTGTCCTAGCTTATTTCCTTGAGTAGTGGTTTGTAGTTCTCCTTGAAGAAGTTCTTTATGTGCCTTGTTACTTTTAATTCTATAAAAATGATGCTGGTATTTTAATAGGGAATGCATTAAAACTGTAGATTGCTTTCAGCACTATGGTTATTTTAATAATGTTAATTCTTTGAATTCATGAGCATGAGGTGTCTTTCCATTTCTTTGTGTCATCTTCAAATTTTTTCCTTGGCATTTTGTAGTTTTCCTTGTTGAGATCTTTTTCCTTCTTGGTTAACTTATCCTTAAATACTTTATTTTTTGTTGCATTGTAAATGGAGCTGTCTTCTTGATTATTGTTGGGGGGCTATTTCAACATTGGTGAGAAAAAATGCTACTGATTCTTTTTTCCTTTTTTATTATAAGTTCTGGGGTACATGTACAGAACATGCAGATTTGTTACATAAGTACATATGTGACATGGTGGTTTGCTGCATCCATCACCCCATCATCTACATTAGCTATTTCTCCTACTGCTATCCCTCCGCTAGCCCTGCACCCTCTAACAGGCCCTTGTGTGTGATGTTCCCCTCCCTGTGTCTATATGTTCTCATTGTGCAATACCCATTAATGAGTGGGAAAATGCAGTGTTTGGTTTTCTGTTCTTGTGTCTGTTTGCTGAGAATAATGGTTTTCAGCTTTATCCATGTCCCTGCAAAGGACATGAACTTACCCTTTTTCATAGCTGCAGAGTATTCCATTGTGTATATGTGCCACATTTTCTTTATCCAGTCTATCATTGATTGATATTTGGGTTGGTACCAAGTCTTTGCTATTGTGAACAGTGCCACCATAAACCTGTGTATGCATGTGTCTTTATGATAGAATGATTTATAATCCTTTGGGTATATACCGAGTAATGGAATTGCTGGATCAGATGATATTTCTAGCTCTAGTACTTTGAGGAATCCCCAAACTGTCTGCTTCTAATTTTTGCATTTAAATTTTGTGATCTGAAATTTTACTAATTTATCAGTTTTAAGAATGTTTTAATACAGTTTTTCTGTTATTCTCAACTTAAGATCATATTATCTGCAAGAGGGACAGTTTAACTTACTGGTTTTCAGTTGGCTGCCTTTTATTTCTTCTCTTGCCTGTTTTTTTACTTTTTTATTTTTTTTTTATTATTATTTTTTTAATTGGCTGGAACTTCCAGTACTATCTTGAATAGTAGTCATGAAAGTGGGCATTCTTTTGTTCTAGTTTTAGAAGAAAGGCTTTCATGTTATCCTTACTCAGTATGATGTTTGCTGTGGATTTGTCATATGTTGCCTTTATTATTTTAAAGTAGGTTCCTTCTCCGTCTAGTTTGTTAAGAGTTTTTATCATGAAGGGATGTTGAATGTTATCCAATGCTATTTTTGTGTCTATTGATATGATGATACAGTTTTTCATTCTCTTGATGTGATGTATTACATTCATTGATGTGTGCATGTTGAATCACTTTTGCATTACTGGTAAAAATCCCACTTGATCATGGTGCATTATCTTTTTGATTTGTTGTTGGATTCAGTTTTCTAGTATTTTGTGAAAGATTTTTGCATCTATGTTCATCATGAATATTGACCGGTAGTTTGTTGTTGTTGATGTGTACTTGTCTAGTTTTGGTGTAATGATAACGCTAGCTATTTAGAATGAATTAGGGAGAATTTCTTCCTCCTCAATTTTTAAAAAAATAGTTTCAGGAGGATTGCTATTAGTTCTTCCTTATATGTTTGGTAGAATGTGTCAGTGAATTCATCTGATCCTGAACTTTTCTTTGTTGGAAGATTTTATGTTATTGATTCAGTCTTGCTACCCATTATTTCTTTGTTCAGGTTTTGTTATTCTCCTGATTCAATCTTGATAGGTTGTATGAATCAAGAAAGTCATTCATTTCCTCTAGGTTTTCCAGTTTGTTTGAATATAATTGTTTATAATTATGTCTAATAATCATTTGCATTTCTGTGGTATCTGTTGAAAAATTGCCTTTTCTATTTTTGATTTTGTTTATGTTGGTCTTCTCTCTTCTCGTTTAGTCTAGCTAGCAGTTTATCAATGTTGTCTTTCTGAAGAAATAATTTTTGTTTAATTGATCCTTTTTAATTTTTTTCTTGTTTTGTTTAGTTCTGCTCTGATTTTTATTATTTCTTTTATTCTGTTAATTTGGGGTTTGGTTTATTCTTGCTTTTCTAGTTCCTTGAGGTGCATCATTAGATTGTTTACTTAAAATTTTTGTACTTTTTGATGTATGCATTTCTTGCTATAAAATTACCTCTTAGCACAGCTTATGCTCTGTATCTCATAAATTTTGGTATGTCTTTTTTCATTTGTATTTGTTTCAATACTTTTTTTGATTTCCATCTTAATTTCTTCATTGAGCCAATGTTTGTTTGGGGGCACGCTGTTTAATTTGCATGTACTTGGAGTTTCCAGTGTTTCTCTCAGTATTGATTTCTAGTTCTATTTCAGTGTGGTCTGATACTATACTTGAAGTAATTTTGATTTTTAAAAATTTCTTGAGAATTTTTTGTGGCTTAACATATAGTCTATTCTAAAGAATATTCCATGTGCTTGTTAGAAGAATTTGTATTCTGTTATTGCTTAATATTTTTTGTAAATGTCTGCTAGGTCTATTTGGTCTAAAGTTCTGTATAAATGCAATGTTTCTTTGTTGAATATCTGTATAGATAATCTGTTTAATGCTGAAAGCGGAATGTTGAAGTCTCTTCTATTATAGTATTAGAGTCCATCTCTCTTATTTAATCTAGGACTATTTATTTCATGAATCTAGGTGTTCTGGTATTAGGTACATATATATTCAGATTTGTTGCATCCTCTTGTTGAATTGATACCTTTATCACTACATAATGTATTTCCTTGTCCATTTTTTATTTTACTGTTGTTGACTTGAATTCTGTCTTATCTGATATATGTATAACTAATCCTTTTCAGTTTTGGTTTCTGTTTGCATGAAATATATTTTTCCATCCCTTTACTTTGAGTCTATATGTGTCTTTACAGGTAAAGCACATTTCTTGTAGGCAGCATGTAGTTGCATCATGTTTTATTATACATTCAGTCTGTATCTTAAGTGGAGCAAAGTTAATCCATTTATATTGAAGCTTATTAATATGTGAGGTTTCATTCATGTCATATTGTTGAGTATTTTCTGGTTGTTGTGTATGTACTTTGTAACTTTCTTTTTCTCATTTATCACTATGATTTGGTGGTTGTCTGTAATAGTACCATTTCAGTCTTTTCTTGTACCCATTTGTATTGTTTCTTTACCAGTTAGTTTTATAGTTTAGTTTAACATGTATTTATGATGGTAAATATTGTTCTGCTTCCAGGTTTAGGATATCCTTGAGTATTTCTTGTTGGACTGGTCTAGTGGTAATACATTCTCCTAGTATTTGCTTATCTGGGAATGATTGTATTTCTCCTTCATTTATTAAAGATAATTTTTTCTGGCTATAGTATACTTAACTGGCAGGGTTCTGGTAGGTTTTTTGTTTTTATTGTTTTTGTTTTTGTTTTTATCACTTAGGATATATCATCTCATTCTCTCCTGACCTGTAAGTTTTCTGCTGAGAAGTCCCCTTTTAGTCTAATGGGGGTTTCTTTGTAGGTGACTAGTTGCTTTTCCCTTGCTGTTTTTATAATTCTCTTTTTGTCTTTGATTTTAGACAATTTGACTATGACTTTCCATAAAGAAGCCTTTTTTTTTTCATTGTATCTGTTTGAAATATCTGAATTTCCTGTTTCTGGATGTGTAAATCACTTGCTAGATTTAGGAAGTTTTATTTACTATTTTGTTATATAGTTTTTCTAACACTTTTGTTCTCTTTTTGCCAGCTAGAATAGTGAGAATTTGAATTTTTATCACTTTATGGTGTCTCATATGTCTCCAAGGCTTTGCTCATTCTTTTTACTGTTTTAAAATTTAATTTTGCCTGACTTGGTTGTTTCAAAACATCTATATTTAAGTTTTGAGATATTGTTTATTCTGCCTTATCTGGTTTATGGTTAAAGCTTTCAAACATATTTTGTATTCAATTCAATAAATTCTTCATTTCTAGAATTTCTATTTGGTACTTTTTAATTTTTTATATATATTTATTTTTCCATCTGTTTGTGTCCTATCTTATTTATGTGAGCAGTAGTAGGGAAGAACTTCTTAACTAGAAGGTAGGGTAGAATTTCTAACCTGAACCCAAATGTCAAGCCATGAAGGAAATGATTGATAATTTCAACTATATTAAAACATAAAAGCAAATTGTTTTATCAAAGACAAATTTATTTATCAAAAAACAATTCTGCATATAAATAAATTACCAATAGATGTCTCTAATATATATCTTTCTTTTTATTATTTTTCACAATTTTCTTGTATTTTACTTAACTCCTTTAACAGCAATAGTTTGAAATACTTTTCCAGGATTTCATAAATTTCTTAATGATTAGAATCTGTTGATGAAGAATTATTTTGTTGCTTTGGATATACTATATTTTCTCTCTCTCTCTCTCTCTTTTTGATGTTTCCTATGTCCTTACATTGATATCTGCACATCTGTTGTGAGTGTCACTTCTTCCAATTTTTTCAATTTGCTTTCGAAAGGGAGGGTTTTTTTTTTTTTTTTTCTCAAGATGTATCTACAGGTAGGGCACTTTGGGTTTGATTCTGGGTTCATGCAGTAGTGTAGTCTTTCTGTGATTCACTTGGCACTACACAGTGTCAGTCGTATCTCTAATTTCCTTGGTGACTTAAGGTACAGTTATTAGTGGAGGCTGAAGCAAAGTTTTGCTGGAGACTAGAATACCAGGTGGGTCAGTCTTCAGGTCCCAGTGGTGGTTACAGTGGGCTGAGCATGCCTATTCTTGGTTCCCAGGGAGTCATATGCTGGCAGTAGTTCAGTTGGTCCAGGCAGGCAGATTCATGGGGCTCCACGTGGCTTGCTGTATGCCAGTATTGGGAACAGCAGGCCAGGTGGGTGAGTGTGTTCTGAGGCCCCTGGGAACATGGTGTGGTGTAGGTAATGGCAAGAGCAGTATCAAAGTGAATCTCTGAGTTTAGAACAGTGCACAGTGGTATTGGTGGTGGCTGCAATGGGCTAGATGGGCCAGCCTCCAAGCCCACAGGTGCCATGTGAAGGTAGGTGCCAGTTGTGTTGGTAGTTGGTGGGTGAGTAGGCCCAGTCTCAGTTCCATGGGTAGATTGCTCAGGTGCCAATGGTGGCAGATTGGTTTGGGCAATCAACAAGCCTCTGGACTGTGTGTCATGGTATGAGTGAGTGAGGCTGGGCCAGTAGACTTTTCCTCAGGCCCCCTCATGGTGTGTGTGGGCACCAGCCATGGTAGGCATGGCTGGACTATCCCCAGGTGTCAGGTAAAGTGCGATGGTGCAGTTCTGCCACTGAATAGCCCAGCGCAGCTTTCAGTGTTGGCAGCCTAATCCAGCTGTAGGGAAATGTGCACCTCACCTGTCCCTCAGCTTCAGTGGTGATCACTCATCATCCCTAGTGGTGCCAGCTTACAACTTGTTTATTTGCACCTTTCCTCCATCTGTAGCAGCCCACTCATAGCTCATGCCTCAGCTCAGGCAGTGGCAGTCTATGCTTTGCTGGTGCTTCAGCCCCAGTGCCAATGAGCCATTGGGTCTAGGCTTCAAAATGGCACCTTGCTATAACTGCTTCAGCCTTGAGGAGAATGTGGGACCCAGCATGACCTCTCTTTCTGTAGCCATGCCATTACATTATCTCCCGGAAGTTCCCTATGTTAGTTTTAGGGCTCACAAGAGTCAAGAGGCTCTTCAATGAGTAGGCTTGCAGGAGTCCAGGGTGGTAATGTGGAGCACTATGGATGTCTCTTTTACTTTTTCCCTGCATTGAGGAGTCTTTCCTAGCTCCCAGCCAATTTCAGCCAAGTAGGCTGCCTCCGTTCCCTCTCCTTTCTTGCTTTAGGTGTTTCCTGTCACTTTTTTTCTGTTGAATTCCAGTGTTCTCTTGGATAATACATTTGAGGTATGATTAGCAACTATGTTGCTTATTCTCAGTAAAGGAGACAGCAAGAGATGACTCTAGTCAGCCATTTTGAATGAGTATTCCTTTATATTGTTTTCTAATCACATCACATGTACGAGACAATCATACTCCTCAAATTCAAATTAGTGATTCTCTTGTTTTTTAAAAATATTTTAATACTTACAAATGCAATCCTGAATAACATAATATTTATTTTTACTTGACTTGGAACTTTATATAAATACTGCAATACCATATATATCCATCTGTGACTTGCTTCTGTTACTCAAAATTATATTTTGGAGATTCATGCATAGTGATGGCTGTAGCTGTGATTCATTAAAATGTTTTACTGCTCTATTGCAGTCCATTATGTGAGTATGACAACATTTCTTTAACCTGTCAACTATTGATGAACTATTATTGGATTATATTCACATTTTGCTGTCACGAACATTGCTGTTATGAGCTTTCATGTTTGTGCCCTCTGGTAGTATATCTTGAGAGACATACCTAGGAGTGTTGTTCGCTCATAAGGCATTCACATGTTTAACTTTACCAAATAATGTCAACCTTTTATTACATAAAAATTTACTCTTTCATCAGCAAGGTATGAAATTTTCCTTTGCTTTGTGTTGTTGCCAAAACTTGATGTTGTCAGACATTTAGATTTTCACCAAAGTTGTGGGTTTAAATTATAATTTACCATTATTAATTTTTATTACATTTATTATCAATAAGGTTGATAATGTTTCATATTTTCATAGGCTAATTTTTTTTTGCTTTCAGAAATTAGTATGTAGGAGTTCTTTTAATATTCTGAATAATAATTATTTGTCAGGTGTATGTAATGCAAATACATAGATTTAGGCTTGTGTTTTAGTTCTCATTTGTCTTTGATAAACAAATTTGCTTTTATGTTTTATCATAGATGAAATTATCAATCATTTCCTTTGTGGCTTGACATTTGGATTCTAGTTAAAAAGTTCTTCCCAACCTCAAGGTTATGAAGATATTTTTCTATTTTTGTACAAGTTTAAAAGCGATTTTTTGTATGTGTGTTTGTTTATTTTTCCTTCTCAAGAAGGAGTTTCATTCTTGTTTCCCAGGCTGGAGTGCAATGGCACGATCTTGGCTCATTGCAACCTTCACCTCTCAGGTTCAAGCAATTCTCCTGCTGTACCTTCCATAGTAACTGGGACTACAGGCATCTGCCACCATGCCCAGATTTTTTTTTTTTTTTTTGATATTTTTAGTAGAGACAGGGTTTCACTATGTTGGCCAAGCTGATCTTGAACTCCTGGCCTCAGGCAATCCACCCACCTCAGCCTCCCAAAGTGCTAGGATTACAGGCATAAGCCACCGAACCAGGTCAAAGCAATAGTTTTTAAAATGTTATACTTAGATCAGCAGCATCAGAATCACCTGACAACTTGTTAAAAATGCAGATACTTCAGTTCCACCTCAAACCTAGTCAAAGAGAATTTCCATATAAAAGGCCTAAAAATCTGTGTTTTAACAAGGACTCTAAGTAATTTTTATACACACTAAAGTTTGAAAAGCATTTATATTTTTGGCTTTCACATTGGTTTTTTTAAATTTAATTAATTTTTTCTTTTTTTTTTTTTTTTTAGACAGAGTTTTGCTCTTGTCACCCAGGCTGGAGTGCAGTGGCACTATCTCAGTTCATTGCAACCTTCACCTCCCAGGTTCAACTGATTCTCCTGCCTCAGCCTCCTGAGTAGGTGGGATTACAGGCACCGCCACCTTGCCTGGCAAATTTTTGTATTTTTAGTAGAGACGGGGTTTCACCATATTGGCCAGGCTGCTCACGAACTCCTGTCCTCAAGTGATCTGCCTGCGTCAGCCTCCCAAAGTGCTGGAATTTGAGGCCTGAGCCACTGCGCCTGGTCACATTGATTTTTTTTTTTTTTTAAATATTGTGGGAAAAAGATATAATTTTACTTTTTCCACATGGATATCCATTTTCCCAGAATCATTAATTGAATAATACATCCTTTATCCAGTTTCTATAATACCATATCTACATAAATCATATTTTCCTATATTAGTATAATTTTACTACAGACCAATTTTGGGGTAATTAACATCTTAGCAATACTGAGTTTCTATTCATGAATATGGTACTATATCTTTACATTTATTTGAGTTTTTATAAATTTCTTTCATCAGTCTGTTATAGCTTTCATCATACAGATGCTGCACAATATTTTGGTAGGTTTATACCTCAGTATTTACATTCCAGTGCTATTTTAAATTGTACTGTTTATTAAATTTTAATTTTCAATTATTCAATGCTAATATATTACAATATAGTTAATTCTTGTATACTGAGCTTTTATCCTGTGACCTTACTTGATGTAGGCCTACTTAGAAAATCCTATTAAATTATAAAAATTCTATTAATCTACTGAATCATTTAATTAGTAGATTAAGTCTATTCATCTAATCTGGCTGGTATCTCTAACATGCTCTTGAATACTTGTGAGAACAGAGGTCCCTGAATTATTTCTGGCTCTTAAGGTAATATGTTCCATTTCTACTCAATTGTAGTTCTTTAAGAATTGTCTTTAAAAAACTATGTAAGTTCCTACTTTTCCTGAGAGGTTTGTTATAAATAGGTTTGAATTTTATTTTTTCAAATCATTTTGTTCAGTGTATCATTATAATCGTTTGATTTTTTTCTATAGACAGTTAATATAATAGAATCATTGATTAACCATTATATATTAAACACACCTTGCATTTCTGGAATAAATCCCATTTGTTTATGAGGTATCATCTGTTTTATATACTGCTACATTTAATTTACTAATTGTTGAGGATATTCGTGTCTATATGAGATAGATGGCTCTGTATATTTTTTCTTATTATGTCTGATCCTAGTTTTTATATTCAGGTAACGTTTAATCAGTTGGAAAATGCTACCACTTTTTCTATCTTCTGCAAAAGATTTTGTAAAATTTGCATGATCTTTTCCTCAAATGTTTGTTAAATTTACCAGGGAAAATTTCCTGGCTTGGATTCCTTTTTTTTTTTTTTTGGTAAAGTTTTAACTACAAATTCAATTTCCTTCATGCATAGAAGATTTTTCAGGTTTTAATACTTCTAGTTAAGCTTTGGTGTTTTGTGTCTTTCAAAGAATTTTCTTATTTCATCTAAGATGTCGAATTTTTGGACACAGAGTCATCATATCATGTCTTGAATGTCTATAGGGAGATTATTGATTTTTTCTCTTTTATTTCTACTATTAGTAGTTTCTATCTTTTCTCCTTTTTTTTTTTTTTTTTTTGGCCATTCTGGTTTGAAGCATTATTAATCAATTGTATTGATCTTTTTAAAACAGCCAGGGTTTTTGGCTTCATTAACTTTTTCTATTATTTCTTATATTTTTAATTTCTTTGTTACTGCTGTTATTGTTTACTTCATTTTGGTTTTCTTGGGGTTTCATTTTCTCTTATTCTAGTTTCTTAAGGTGGAAACTTTGAGGATTGATTTAAGACTTACTTTCTATTCTAATGTAAACTTTTACAGTATACACAAAATTTTGTTAAACTATGTATCAAGAAAGACTTGAGAATATTTATCAGGGGTTAGATTTTCTCCAGAAATTTGAGCCTCTACTTCTACAATGTGAAGGTGGTGCTGGGAGAGGAATCTGCAGACAAGGACTACATCAGCCAACGTCCTTTGCATACAATTGAGGTCATGTGCTCTCATCAATGAGAAATTCTCCCAACAGAAGATGAGGGATAATACTTAATACTGCTTGAACGGCACAAGTACAAAATACTGCTTGAACTGCCTCTCACAAGATGTGATACATTATCATTTTGTTTAATCCAGTTCAAAATATTTTCTAATTTTCTTTCAAATTTTCCATTTGACTCCTGTTATTTAATTTTAAAGTATTTTCAAATTTTCCAAATATTTTGTAGTTATTTCTTGTTTTATTCTATTAAGTTAGGAAACCTACATGATATAATTTTAACTCTTTTCTCTCTGAGGTGATACAACATAATTCTAGATAACTTTTTAAGACTTATATTCTAGGTCAATAATTCTCACATCATCTACATTTAATATGACTGTATACATGTACACTTTTAAAGATACTTTTTAAACCCAAAAGTTTACATTTTATTATTTCAATTGTTTTATTATTAATTTACAGAAGTTTCACTTATAGTTTTAAAAATATGCTTCTACACTATAATCTCTCCTTTATCTCACTCCTATTTTCAAGTTTCTCTTTTTGTTTCTTTATATACATGTAGCATATTTATTTTTATTTGTTTTCTCATATTAGCTAAATCCAGTATTATAGGTTTGACTCTGTGGTCTATTTTACTTTTCCTATTAGTTCTATCTCATAATGTGACTTATGATTTTTGAAAAGTATACTGATTACTTTAATATAACTATGTGTTGGACTTGCTTTATTCCCTAAGAATTTTTGCCTTTGTCACTCACTTGTGGAGACTGCCAACACAGCAGCCTATTCAATTAAATTGTCTGCTTGAGGACTTTTGTATCATACAACTCGTTGAATTTGGACTTCATCTACCATGATGGATTCTTGGTGGATGTGAATTCCTTCAGAGGATATTTTGTCTTCACTTACCTAATACCAGGTTTGTGGTAGACAATTTCCTTTCTAACCCATTCTGTATAACGGTTTTCTCTTTTACTCTTTTACTGGTTGTAAACTTTAAGGCTCCAGCTTTATGTGAGAGATCTATTAGACAGAAAATCGTGAGCAGGCCTTATACTTCATTTTATGTCCCTAAATTTATACAGCTGCTGTGGACTAAGCTAAAATCTTCCTCAGCATTAGCAAAACAAAAATACCAACAACAACGATGAGAACAGAGCCAAATCTAGCTTTGCTTTCCTCTTCTGCTTGGGATTCCTGCTTTCAGTTTCTGTTTAACCTCTGAGGCTTACTTTCTTTCATAGCAGTTCTGTGGTGTTTATAAAGTTATTTTTATTTACCTTCATCAACATATTATCCAGACAAGTTTTTTTTTTTTTTTTTTTTAGACGGAGTTTCTCTCTTGTTACCCAGGCTGGAGTGCAATGGCACGATCTCGGCTCACTGCAACCTCCGCCTCCTGGGTTCAGGCAATTCTCCTGCCTCAGCCTCCTGAGTAGCTGGGATTACAGGCACGCGCCACCACGCCCAGCTAGTTTTTTGTATTTTTAGTAGAGACGGGGTTTCACCATGTTGACCAGGATGGTCTCGATCTCTCGACCTCGTGATCCACCCGCCTCGGCCTCCCAAAGTGCTGGGATTACAGGCTTGAGCCACCGCGCCCGGCCCCAGACAAGTTTTAAGACCTTCCTGATGGCTAAGCTTAAAAATAGTGCCTGGCAGTCTATATAGAAAAGACTTTATAGGTAGAATCCCTGGATGAAAGCCATCTTCTTTAAACTTTCATGGTCTTAATTTGTTTGTATCTTATTTTCTCTGCCATGGCAGTCTTAGAGAAACTATAGTTTATGCTTGCTAATGAAATTCCCACATTCATGTACCAAGAGTATTTTTACGATAGTACCCCATTTGTTCTCCAAGGAGACATTCAAACTGATAAGCTATAGATCTTGAAAAACTTTTCTTTGAAGTTTATCCTATTTCAACTAAGCACTTTAGACCATATGTGTTCCACATTGTAAGTCTCTTCAGTCGTTATTTAATTGTTCATGTCCCAGGGACCCTTTAGAGTAGTCAATCAGGAGCGGTAGACTGAAGAATCTCCCAAAATGCCTGATATATAATAATGTTTTATAATCCTAAATGTCTCTAAATGGAGTCACTTATGACAAATGACTCAGCTTACAGTGAAATTGCTGACCCCTCTGAGGTTAAGCATATGCATAGTAGACTTACGTGATAAGATGACACCTACTGTGGCCAGGCACACCTGAAACCAGACAAGAAAGTGAAGCCAAAAGGCAAATGAAGATAATAGCCATGAACACTTCTGCAGAGGGCCATGTAAACCACAAAACGACTGACCATGGTGAATCATCTCCAGAATCTCTGTCAGTGAAAATCTTGAGGCCTCTTTTTCTACAGCTTCAGTCATCAGAGCCCTGGTTGGGAAAAAAGCAGCAACCCTTCCCTTTCCCCACCACTGTGGATTGACACTCCCAGGAAAAAAAAAAAAAAACTGAATCTGCCTGTTGGTCAAAGTGCTGGTCTCCTAAGCTATTGCCTGTGAGTGTTGGATATATTTGCATGATTGCTGATGTGTGAAAACCTCACAATAAATATTGAATTTGTAAGTGTTAAATTGACCACTAAGTCATCATGAAAGCTTTCAGCCAGCCCCCATTTCAGGGTTAGCACAACTTGACCGATTCAATAATTCCTTAAAAGAGATCAGGGAAGTACATTTCAAACTGGGAGTGGGAATGTTGAATATGTAATAATATAGGTGGTGCTCCTGATCTTGATCTTAGTAAGTACATATTTCATTACTTGCTAGAATTAGAAAACTGATAATATTCTCTCTAGGGAAAAGAGGAGGAAAGTAGTAAAGCAAACTTACCTGTTGGGTGATAGGTATGAAATTAAGGAATATCAACATGTTGGGAATCTGATGTTGATATATGGCAGAAATAAGTGGAATGTCTTACAATTAGATCAGTAAACTAGCTAAAGGAAAAGCAAAAGATGTGTTTAAAAGCAGCACATCTGACTGCCACAAAAACAATCAGTGTAATCTCAGGCTGCATTCAGATGAAGTGACAGGCCTACTCATACACTACACTGCACTGAAATAGTGTATTAATTTGTAAGTACCATACTTTAAAGGAGGCATGCACAGGGAAATCAAAGCTGGGAGATTGGCAGGGATAGAGAGAGAGAGTGCATCATCAACAATCATGCCACATGAACAAAACTGGAAGTGTTACCCTGGGAAGTCCTAGAAAAAGGGTGGGGAAAAGGTGGGAACATAAATATTGCTTTCAAATTTCAGAAGGACTTTCAGGTAGAAGGCTTCCATATCTGAGCCTAATGGGTGTGTGATACCGTGAAATACATATTTGATCTACAAGCTCATTTGATGGCATGCAACTGCTAAAATCCTTTGAATCTTCAAAGTTGTGTAATTTTGTATGCCAATGAGTTGAGAAATGGCTGGCAGCCTCTAGGTAGCTTCAGGATAGAGACTGGTCACTTGAAAGACTGAGCTACGATTAGAGGGTTGGGACTTTCAGCCCCATCCCCTGGCCTGTGGGGAGGGGAGAGGAGCAGAAGGTTACGTTGATCATCAATGACAAATGGCTTAATCAATCATGCCTTTGTAAGCTCTCCAAACCCTGTCCAAAAGGACAGGGTTTGGAGAGCTTACAGACAGCTGAAACCATGGAGGTTCTGGGAAAGGTGTCCACACAGAGAAGAAATGGAAGCTCTGTGACCTTTTCTCCATACCTTACCCTATGCAACTCTTCATCTGTATTCTTTGCAGTAAACCAATGAATGTATTTTCCTGAGTTCTGCGAGTTGCTCTATCAAATTAGTTGAAATCAAATAGGGAGTTGGCATCTGAAGAGAGGGTAGTTTTATGGGGCTGAGTTCTCAACCGGTAGGATCTGATACTATCACCAGGTAGATAGTGTCAGAATTGAATTAACTAAGAGGATATTCATATTCAGCTGGTGTCTGCTGCTTGGTGTGTGGAAAAAAAATCCCCACACCTTTGGCCACAGAAGTATTCTGTGCTGATTGTTGTGATATGAGAGCAGAGGAAAAACAATTTATGTGTTTTATTCCTACCAGAGAGTGGACGTGTATTATAATGGAAAACACACTAGAATAAGAGTGAGAGAAACTGGGTTCCAGTGCTAGTGCTGATAAAATTCCTATCACAGTGGTTCATTTTACAGATGTAAAATGAGAACATTTACCTTGATGGTTAGGATCTCATTTTGCTTTTATTTTTTATGATGTAAGAGACATTGCTTAATATAAGAATGAATTTTCTAGCAGGACATTTTGTGAAAGGGAAATGGGCTACTTTCAGTAACAATGAGTTTATAGTCACTGGGAATATTTAAAGAGAAGGATGTTGAGGAAGAGATTCAAGAACGAGGTAGCTAGTTGGACTAGATTATCTTTCAAAATCTTTGCCTACCCTGATAAATTTTGATGTGGATGAAAAGGTAAAAATTGATTTGCAAGTAGTTTTGAATTGAAAGAATATTGCCACCATATATGCTTGCATTTTTCTCTGTTATCAGATCTTTTATACTTTTTACCCTGGTCTCAAAAAGGGTTTTCGTTTGAGTTTTTTGCTTTGTTTTTGTTTTTTCCAAGAAGGATATTGTGATAGTTAATTTTAGGAGTCAACTTGACTGGGCCACAAGGTGCTTAATATTTGGTTAAACATTATTCTACATGTGTCTGACAGAGTGTTCCTATATGAGATTAATAGTAGAATTTCATAGACTTTGTAAAGCTGATTGTACTGCTCACTGTTTGTGGGCCTCCAATCCATTGAAGGCCTAAATAGAGAAAAAAGGTGAGGTAAGGAAATATTTGCTCCCTCTGTCTGTCTCTGGCCTGGGAAATCAGTCTTTTCCTATGTTTGAACTCAGACTCAGTCTGAAATGTATACCACCAGCTCTCCTGCTTCTCAGGACTTTAGACAGACTGGAGCTATATCATTGGCTTCATTCTCCTGGTTGGGTCTTCAGTTTGCCAACTGCAGATCTTACAGTATTTCATTCTCCATAATTATGTGAGCCAATGCCTATAACCTCGCTCTCTCTGTCTGTCTGTCTCTTGTCTCAAATGCATATCCTATTGGTTCTGTTTCTCTGGAAAACTCTGTTATAGAGATTTTATAAATACCTAGATCTAGAAATGCTGTTTTAAAGTCGTATAGGCAATCCCATAAAGTGATGTTATCCATACCCTTCACTGACACTCTATAGAAGGACTGGAAAACCTAGATGTTAAATTCTGGCTTCACTACTCACTTTCTTCATTAGCTTTCCTTTATTAATTTTTAAATACATTAAAATGGGGGAAAAATGTTCACGTTAGCAGAGTTTATTGAATTAAATAGCCTAGCATTCTTCCTAGTGTATTATAAAGCTTAAATAGTAGTGCTTGAATCTAAGTATACTTATTTTAGGCACAGTCCACATTTCTGTGAGCTCTCACTGTAGTCAAGTAGAAATGAGCTTAACTCACAGTTTTTTTACTTATTATCTGTCTTCTTTTAGGCAATTCATACAGACATTCTTAGCCCCTGTTTCCTAATTCATAAAATGGGAATAATGTTAGTACTTTTCTCATCAAGTTGTTATGAGAAATAATTGAGACAATGCACACATAATGTTCTTAGTAATATTAAGTGCCCCAGAAATGTTTACAGTTATTATTATTAATGGATGTAATCCTCCAAAACTTCAAAGAGTGTCTAATTAGCAATTTTAGCTCCATGCTTTAAGTTTTTTTATGTAGCCACTGTTTGATAATTCTTATCTGGGGAACTAGAAATAACAGCAAACAATAAGTGATCTCCAAATGTCTATTTTTTATGGAATACAGCCAGACATGCATCTTTTCCATTTTTTCTTCTACTTTTTGTTCCTGCTACCATTAATGAAGCCTGGGATGGGGAGGGGTAAAAGGATTGAAAGGTTGATTGTATGCAATCAGGAAAATTAGGCCCAGGGTAAAAGTGGGGAGAAGAGTGAAGGGGACACAGAATGTAAAGAGCTCGGAGACATCCTGACTTCATTAGTATAAGTCATTTAAGAACATACACATAAATTCACAGCAGTCTGTCAGGATTTTTAGAGTGAATCATTTCCATTTCATCCATTGTGCATTTCCCAGGATACAAAGCAAGGATATGTAAGAGAAGCACAAAAAAGAATGAAGAATGTAACAAAGTTTGTGCATTAACCCTTTCTATTTCCTAGCTTCTCAAAAGAGTCTTCATATGAAATTGACTGAAGAACCCGTGCAGCGGAGGGATATCAGGGAGTTGCAACACATGCAGGAGAGAGAAAGCTGCCAGCATTTGAGAAATGAGGTATGAATAAGAAAATTCTGTCAATCAAGATTTCAGTGTTTCTGAAATTTCTGTTTCCATTTAACAATCACCCGCAACCAACAAAACACTCCTGAGTTCAATTGAGTAGATGAGCTGTAAATCCTGTCTCCTTTACGTTTGAGAGCAGAAAGAACTCTAGTCAAAGAACTGTGACTGCAGATTAAATAAAAACATAGCCAGAGATAAGGTGCTTCAGAAAGGAAAATCATTTCCAGAAAACAAGAAAGCAAAAGGGGGAAAAAAGAAATGGACAAATCCAGTAAAGAGAATATAATCAAAACTGAGCAGCTTCTTGTAGTTTTCTTTGTAAGAGAGAGTGTGTGAGGCAAGCAAGGGACTCATTATCCTGCTCTTAGCCAGCATTTCATAGAGAAGAGAAACTGACAATGGGGCGGTGCTGCCTGGAGAATTGTAAGTCACAGACGTGCCCATTAGTTAACACCACTTACTGTTTACATAATAGGGAGCCAATTGAAAGATTCCCATTATGCTTTAGAAGCCCTTCCTCACCCCACATACTAAATGCACAATTGACCACGGTAAATTTTCTTCTATTCGTATATGCTTTGCATTTCAGACAATGACAAAGGTGCATCATCTTCATGTAAAAAAAAGGAAAAGCAGCAAGAGAAGGGAGTTATAATATTTTAAACATTCCAAGTACTTAAATACAATTGAGATCAACCTGGGTTTTTTGAGTGTGTGAAAAGACAATTTTGAATTCATTTTTCTAGGGGGAAATTGTTCAAAATCTTATGTGTGGGTCTTCTGAGTCAATGATTTTATCTTGCATAAATTTAGTGAAAAATACTACACCAATAATAGTAGACATATGTAAGTTTTATTGTACTCAGTGATCATCTACAATATACCAGTGATTGGGCTAGATGATATATATGTGTGTGTGTGTGTGTGTGTGTGTGTCTGTGTGTGTGCATATCTCTGTATCCTCACAACAAACCCATGAGGTTCCTGCCATCATTGTAATCTTTTTACAGATGAAGATTCTGAACTGTATATAGGTTATTTAGTATCTCTAAAGTCACACAGCAAGAAAATGAGAGAATTTTCATTTGGACCTGGATCGGGCTGACTCTAATACTCATTTGCCTCTCCAGTATGGCTATTGCAGACATCAGTGTTTTCACATTAGTGACTATTGACAACAGCTTGTTAGCGTGTGTGTAGTTAAAAGATCACCACATGCTCACTGATGGAAATGGTTCCCCTAATCCACTACCTTCCTTTCTCCCAGCTCATCTGTGTAACTCACATACTCCTTTCAGTAGTCAAGTCTAAAGTCAACCCAAATGGGGAGCTTTTCATTGGGAACAAAGAAGAATTTCATTCACTCTTTCCAGTTGTTTTTTTTTTTTTTTTTTCTCAAATCAGCTGGCACAAATTTAGCTCACAATTTATTACCATAGAAGCAGTGTGACAATGATGGCAATTGTCAACTGGTACTTCCACTAAGTAGAGGTTGACTATACTGGAAAGGTGTATATCCTCTCTAATAATCTAATTTGTTTTCATACAGGAGCTCTGATTTTATTCTTTTGCTCTGTATATAATTATTTCTTATTTGTCTCTCTTACCTGCAAGACTCAGCTCTTTGAGGACAGGGAACGTGCCCTATACTTTTTTTTTTTTTTTTTTTTTTTGTATCTTCTCACTCCTAATGGCATAGCATTTCACATTTAAATGTTCAGTAAGGACTTGGCTTGGTTGATTAATAAAGAGAATGATGGAAATACTGTACCAGTTGGCTTATATTAGATGAAAGCATTGCAAAATTTAGTGGCTTAAACGAACAACCATTAGTTTAATTTATAATTCCGTATGTTAGCGATTTGTACTGGGCTCAGCTGAGCAGTTCTGATTCTGCTGGGTTCAGTCATGTGTATGCAATCAGCTGTCAGTCAAGCAGGCAGCTCTGCTTTGGGGGGTTAGTTGGCTGTCAGCTTAGACAATGAGGGTACAATATGGGTAACTAGGCTATGTGTCTCTCATTATCCAGCAGATAGGCCTGGTGGGATTTCAAGAGTGAGAATTAAGGTATATATAAGACTGCTTAAGGCCTAGGATCAGAAATGGCTTAACATTGTTTCTGCCACATTCTATTTGGCAAAGAAAGTCAAAAGGACAGGCCAAGTACCAGACGTGTCTGACATCCATATCTTTATGAGGAGAGCTGAAAAGTTTTGCAATCTACCAAAAATTGTTCAAAACTATGGCACAAAGATTTTGTGCAAAGTACTCTCTAAAGATTATTTACATTACTTCTGCTTAGAGAGTCAAATAACTTGCCCGATGCCACACAATTTAGTGACTCACTTTTCTCTGTATCTGAATACAGTGCTTTTCCTACTATTCAGCATTGTCTCTCAATTAAAACCAGAGAATAAGAAACAATATTTTAGTCAATTTTCTCAATATATTTTAAATACACTTATTTGGCTACCATAACTTAAAACATAAATGATTTTTCTCTGTCATTTTAGATACATTTACATACTTTTTTTATAATTTGAGTATTAAACAGACCTAGTCCAAATATTGGCTTCACATTTACTAACTCTGGGAAAATAATGTAACATCTTCAACTCTCAAAGTCCTCATCTGTAAAATGAGACAGCAATAACACCTATCATAAATCTATCATGATAATTAGCTAATTCATATAGAATGCTTAGTACAGACTGTGGCACAGAGCACTCAATAAAAAATTATATGTGTATATATGATATATGCCTATGCTTGTGTCTATATATATCAACATATGTATATATTTGCATAAGCAACATGTGCCAAGTAGTATATATTAATAACTTTTTTTTTTAAATACACCAGAGAACCAGACTCTCTGTAGAGTGACAGAAAAATTAAAGATGGGAAAAATGGTAAAAAAATAAATAAAGGCATAGGCTTTGCTTTTCCTTTATTATAGACTGAGCACTATCAAATTATTGGGAACTCCCACTGTAAAAGATGGATTGTAAAAATAATGCCAAAGGAAATGAAGGTTTTATTTAAATAACTATATTTTCTACTATGTGTCCAGAGAATGCCTTGGGGGTGAAACTTTGACATTTGGAGAGAACTGCCTTGTTGAATAAATATGTGTCGTTGCCTTGAAAGGTGGGCACTATCTTTGGAGTGCCCTCTGACATTACAGTTGTCTCTATTGGAAGCACAGATATACAAAGAATTGTCATGACTACTGCCTTATTTATGAGGTGAATTATTTTGAACTATTGAATTTTTAAAGCTGCGTAAGGGATTTTTGTGTACAAATTTAAAGGAGAAGTAAATATTTTTAACTAAATATTTGAAACAAAATTGAAAGGCTTTGAGATCTAAAATATGTTATCAGAAATATAATATCTCTCTTTCATATAAGATTTTTCAATGTGTTACTATGTTACTATTATTTCCATGTAACATCTCAGCAAGAAACATCCTGGGCTGCTAATGTTAACATTGTCTCGTGGTGCTGTAATTTGTAAGAAAATTTGTGTACACCTTTAAGGTGATAATCATTGCTTCAAAAGTTTTGACAATAATATAACATATTAAGAGTTCCAACTGTAATACTTGCTATAATTATCCCCTATAGTGGGGGCATCCATTTAAACTCTCAGGTTATAGTTAATAGGTATTCTGATACCCTTCGAAATTCTTCTCACCAAAAACCTATTATAGCACAAAATTTCCCAGGAAATTTTTAAATATAAAAGCATAGTGTTTTGAATATCTTTTAATTATTATGAACATTTTACTACACAAAAACCAGCAGCAAAATAGGAGAAAATTTTCTCTCAAGATTTCTAAGTCCTTTTTGAAGCTCTTCTGTATCAACGATCTCATTTGACCTTCCCTTGTGTAGTTGGTAAGGCTGATATTGATAAAATTGTATCTATATTTGTTTACATTAACGTGAAAATTAGCATAAAATCCCTGGATCAGGGTAGATTATTCTTACTTATAGCCGTAGAACTATCAGATTGATTCTCCGCCCCAAATATTTATGCTCAGTGCAATACGGTAAAAGCCGGACATGTCCTTCCACAAAATGGACAAGAACCCCAAAATAAGAATCTGGGAACTTATATATACACTTTCCCCATCCTCTCCTGAGAGAGGAATAAAAACCTAACCTTGCTAATGTAAACAAATTCTCCTCGGGAAAAGAAGGGCAGGACCCTTGGTTTATACCTTATAAATATCAATAAGACAATTGTCTCAGGGTTGACAACTCCTACAATGGGTCTGACTCTCATCCCATTATGAAATGTAGGCACATACCTCTGGGGAGGTAAATCTCTTGTTATCTGTTCAGTCATCCTTTAAGTTACAGGACTTGTTCTTTAACCCAGGTCCTAGTAAAATTTTTCCAGAAAACTCTCCTGTGCAGAAAACATAAAAAATATGTTCTTTATGGTTCCACAGGTATCCTAACTTCCATTTTATGATTGAGAATACAAGATATTCAAATAATTTGAATGACATTTTCAATATCTCATTATTTATAAGTGAGAGAAGTGGATGTTTGATAAGGGTCATTCTGACTTCAAGGTTCATGTCTTTATACTACATTGAGTTAACAAAGTATAAAAATTTTAAACCTGTACTAAATGAAATATGAATTATCTATGCCTAAGTTTTATTAGAAAGTCAAGAGGCTTTCATCCTAAGTAGCAAACACTTGAAATTAGCTGTAAAGCCAAAATTGAGAGACTGAATTTTGATTGATTTAGTGGGAAGAAAAGAACTTCAAAATGCATTTCTGAAGGCCTGTCAAAAGTAAGTAGAACATATGTAGGGGGAGGCAGTCCTCAGAAAAATGAGAAAATAAGTGCCCCACATGGGGAGGAGGACTTTAGATATGTAAGAGGGTTTAAGAGAAAAATAGAAATGTGCTTCTAACTACAAACTTTGCCCATTTGGACCTCTATGCTAATGAAAAGCACCATTGTCAAATGTATTCTATGAGTTGCTTAACACCTGGTATAATGCGATAACCCATGAATAAGCTTTGTCAGGAAACATAATTTCAGGAAAATATCAGAAAAAGTTACTATGCTAATACTTAATATATAGGACACCACTCCCATATTGAACACGTCAGCCATTTTCAAAATATTGATCTTATGTGGTGTTCATTAAAAACGTGTTTGCTAATGCATCCATATTCCAATATTTTTGTTTCTACTTATGTATATTCATTACTACTATGTATGACTTTATGAATATTATAAAAAGCATAAAAATAGATATTTTTAAATAATAGCTTTAAGAATAAGTAGAAATTTTAATATTTATTTTCTGCACATCAATGAATTATCTATATAGTACATGAGCACACCTATGCCCAATTTGAAGACTAGAATGTATAGTAGTATTTACTACAGTCAGAATAAAAACATGAGTATTCCTGAATCACTGTATGAGCTGCTATTTTCTCATTTATTCCTAACCATCCCCTCATGTGTCTCTTATACTCTTTCCAGAATTTTCCATTTGTTTTCTTCTCTGTGCTTTTCTTTTATCTGTCTTCCACCTCACCAATCGTCTCAAATCTTTGGCTAAAGTCAAGTATTATATTTTTAACTTCACATACTGCACTCTTTGATTATATAATTTCCATTTGATTTTTATTTTACACAGTTTTGAATTCTCTGGAGAAATTCTCTATACTTTCACTTATTTTCTCCACCATTCTCTTTAATTTATTGAATATATTAATCATTGTTATTTTGTAGTCCTTTTCTTTTATCACCAATAGCTGAATCATCTTTAGGTCTTTTTTTCTATTATTCTCTTTTATCTTGGATTTTGGTAATCTGGTCCCATTTCTCTGCATGGTTTTTATGTTTTTGTTAAATGTCACACTTTGTGTATTAAAATTTGTAGATGACCGGAATTATATGGTCTTCCATCTGAAAGGGGCCAATTTTTGCTGGAAAGATAAAGTAGAGGAGAATAACATTAACTAAATCAAAGATTGAGCAGCCTTGGGGCTATATTGCATTATGTGAAAGACTCCAACTGCTTCTGAGTCATTCATGTCCCAACATAGCCCTCTGGTAGTTCCAATTGAGAGACTGGGAGACAAGGGTAGACTGGGAACCCTGTCCACCCAGCAAGTATTTGTCGTCACAGAATCATGAGATTGCTAAATACGCTGGACGGCTTTTCTAGACACTTTTCTGCTTAGCTAACTCACCTTTACCCTATAAAACTTAAAATTTTATTAGAGGTAGATCAGCCTCATTGCATTTTCAGTGAGATCCTGGACTGTTTAGTCTTCAATGTTTCCCCCCCCCCCATGGCACAATGAAGCTACCAAAAACTCTGCTGTTTTATTTTGTTTTGTTGGTTTTTGCCTCACAGTAGAGGCATATTACCTGGGTAGGGGATAGTGGAGCCGAGCCAAAATATCAATCTTTTTGCTTGGTACCCAATACTAGCAAATACCGGGAGGAAAAATTAAATAGTTTCAGAATGTTACCTCACTTCTATGTAGTTCTTCATTTGCTAGAACTTTATCTTTGCAAGTGCTGGTTGCCTCAGTGGCTTTCCGATGCAGATTATCTATCTATCAATCAGTCTATTGATCTATCTATCTACCTAATCTGTATATATGTTTTTATAGATTTTATTTTAAATCACATACATGTGAACTATCTAATCTGTATATATATTTTTATAGATTTTATTTTATTTTAAACTTTATAGATTTTATTTTATAGATTTTAATTTTAAATACAATTATTTTATTTAAAATTAAAATCTAAAAAATAAAATCTATAAAGTTTAAAATAAAATAAAATCTATAAAAATATATATACAGATTAGATCACATAACAAAATATTTTTGTTAAATGTCAGACTTTGTGTATTAAAATTTGTAGATGATTGGAATGATATGGTCTTCCATCTGAAAGGGGTCAATTTTTGCTGGAAAGATCAAGTAAAGGATAATAACACTAACTTTATGTTATTTTAAAATAAAATATATAAAAATATATATTTATACATATATATATATATATATATATATATATATATATATATATACACACATAAATTTCCCACTGGTTCTTTGCAAGAAAGTTTATCTGCCACAAGTGATTATATCTCATTATAAGTCAGCATTTGTCAAACCTATATGACAGGATCATCTGGAGCATATTATTTAAAAATACAGATTCTTGGGTTCTGCCATAAACTAAATGAATCAGTGTGCCATAATATGGAGCTTTGGGGCTTGGCTACTTTTGACAAAACACCTGGGTGATGTTTATGAATCCATTCTGGAACTAACAATTAAGTACGGGTGGACTAAGATGACCTCTGATGCACTTTCCAGCTCTAACGTTTAATGTTTTTATTATAATTTCTTATTTACATGAGAAACACATTTAGAATTTCTGCTACCTGCACCTTTCACTTGGGGTCGGTAAAAATGTTACATCATTTATCTAACTCTTTTCCAAAATGTAAAATAACAGTCTTTTATTGTACTTGATTTTAAAGTCAAACAAAAATCTATGAAGCATTTGGTTTTATCAGCACTTTTGCTAACATCACAACCCACAGGGGTTCTTAGTTTTGTGGTTATTTCCCTTTTATTTACATGTAAGTAAGAGAGTGCAATTCTCACATTATGGCTGCAAAGCATGAACTGTTCAGCAAATTAGCAATTATTTCAGTGGTTTGATGACAATACTTTCTTGGTAAGCATTCAGTAATATGTATGGGTCTCAATTTTATCTCCGTGTATGCATTTTTTCCATCAGTGAAAACTTAGGTGATTAAAATAATATAAGGAAGGAAAACTTATCTCTCAGAAGGAAGATATTGTGTCCATGTTGCTTATCATGGTATAGAGCTTGGCAAAATACTATATACTGGTACTAAATAAAGGCCTTCAAATATTTAACGTGTATAGCACATGAATCATTTCACAATATGATACCCCTCTGCTGGATAGTTTAGTCCCAAATGCTTCTTGTAACTCAAGGAAATAGGGATATGTTTGGATGATTGCTCCAAAGCAATTATTTTTATGCATTGAAATTGAAATAAAAATTACTTCTCCTGGACAAAAAGCATAAGACCACAAGTTGAAGTGCTGTAATAAAAACTGTGTGTGTGTGTTTGGGGTGGGGGGGGGTCGGGTGGATGTATTTGTATGAAAGACAGAAAGTCACATATAGAGATAAAAAATGCAGATTATTTTTAATTTAACTGTATTAGAGTTCTACAGAGCAGCAGAAGTAATAAGATTTCTGTGTCTATATCTATATAAACAAGATTGATTGAGAGTCGACCCACAATTGTGGAGGCTGAGAAGTACCACCATTCACCATGTGTAAGCTGAAGAACCTGAAAAGCTGTGTAATCCAATGCATGTCCAAAGGCCTAAGAACCAGAAGAACTCATAGTTTAAGTCCTGGTTCAAGTCTGAAGGTCTAAGAAATAGGGACACTAATGTTCAAGAGCAGGAAAAGATGGATGTCCCAGCTCAAACAGAGAGAACATTCCTTTCTGTGCCTTTTTGTTGTATTCTGGCTCTCAACAGATTAAATGATGGCCACTCACATTGGTGAGGGCAATCTTAATCTACTGATTTGAATACCCTAACAGACTCACCTAGAAATAATGTCTTGTCAGTCATCTAGGCATTCCCTTACAGTCAAGTTGACAAATAAAATTAATCATTACAAGTCCACCCTTTGTCAATGTGGCACCCATACACATCTATTTAAATCATACTTAATTCAAATAAAGGTAATACAGTTATATGGTTATAATTCCACCCAACTTGCTAAAACTATGCTGTGTACAATTGAAAACATACCAAACCCTTATCCAGAAGAGAAGGAAAAGTCCTTGAGTAATATTCTATAACTTAAATATTGTGATATAATGTTAACAATACTTAAATACTGATATAAAGTCAATATATTCTATGTTATGAGATAAAAGATGAAAAATATTTATTAATATATTTATATATACACACAAATTGAGGCATAACAAAATAAAAATGAAATCCTATGACAGTTACAATTCTTGTTTCTGTAACTGGTCACATGGTCATAGCTGATATTTATAACTAACTTCCTCTACAGCCCATTCTATATTCCCTTTGCCTCCAGCAGCATCTTACCTGATCATTGGTGTTTACCTCATGGGATAACCCAAACCCTCATTCCTAAAATCTCTGGGCCATTTGTAGTCTTGCCTGGATTAGTTTGCTGCATTTTTCCATTGAACTTAATCACAAGAATGGTAATACTCAAAGACATCCTAAAGAATCTTCTGTGTTTCAAACATATTCTTACTTTCCCTATTGTAGAACAGTCATTCTCTTGGTAGTCCAGATCAACCATAGCCAATACCATAACTTGTTTCTTGGCCTGTTGACTTGGAGAAATAAAGGGCCTAAAGTGGCCTTGTGGCAGTCTTAACTTCCATTTCAATGAAATCTATCGTCGTTTTGTCTCCTGGTAGAAGCATTCCTCCTTCTGAAACTAAGAGCTCGAGGCAAGAGAAGCATGAAGTCATAAAAACAGGAAGCAAAATTTTGCTATTTCCTCACTAAGGATAATAGTGAGTAGTGCCACTGCCATTTTCAGCCCTGGATCCCTGGACCGATGAATCCTGGCTATCAGTAAAACAGCACCACATATTGGATGCTGATTCAGAGTGTATACAGACTTCTGTAAAACCTTTCCCCAACCCTAAAAGCTATTGTGATCTAGCTGGCACTGTATCTGAGTCTTGAAAAGTCCATTTCACTGTTGTGTCAAGCCAGCAGCCTCAGGATTATGGGAAACATGGTAAGATCAGTAAATTCCATGAACATGGGCCCATGCCCCACTACTTGTCCTGTGAAATGAGTTTCTTAATCAGAAACAATGTTGTGCAGAATACCACAATGATGGATTAGACATTGTATAAGTCTGAAGATAATTTTAGCAGAAGTATCACATGCAGAAAAGGCAAATACACATCCAGAGTAAGTATTTATTCTTGTAAGGGCAAAATACTACTACTTCCATGATTCAACCGGTCCAGTATAATCCACCTGTGACCAGGTCACTGGCTGATCACCTCATGGAGTGGTGTTATTTGGGGGCTCAATGTTGATCACCACTGCTGGCCAGTTGAGCACTCAGCAGTGGCCATATCCAGGTTGGCCTTAACAAGTAGAAGTCCACTTTGCTGAGCCCGTGCATAATCTTCATGACCTGCCATCATGGTTATTTTGTTTATTACTTTTTTGGGCAATGATGGAGTGGCTAGAAGAAGAGGCTGACTGATATCTATAGAACAGGTCATCTTATCCACTTGATTATTAAAGTGCTCCTCTGTTGAGGTTACCCTTTGGTGAACATGAAACACAAATATTTGCATGTTTTTCATTCATTCAGAGAGGTTTCTCCACGTACTTTCCCAAATTTCTGTCAGCCATTTTCCAGTCATGATTCTTCCAAGTCCCTTACCATCCAGCCAAATTTGTGGCCATGGCACATGAATTGGCACAAATCACGTTTGGCCATTTATCCTTCTAAGCAAGGTGCATAACCAGATATAGTGCCTGAAGTTCTGTATACCTAGAGGATTTCCCTTTGCTATTGTCTTTCAGAGAGAGATTATAGTGATTCAGCTGCCGACTTTCAAATGGTGTCCACATATTGTGCAAAGCCATCTGTAAATCAGGCCCACGTCTTCCCTTCCTCTGTTAATTGAACATAGGAAGCTCTCCTTGAGGTCATACATACAGTCTGAAAGAAAGATGGCATCATAACAGGATTGGGAGCCATGGGCATTCAACTACTTCTTCATGTAGCTTACTTGTACCTTTAGAAGCTATTCAGACTTGATGTAATATATGAATGTAAATATGTATATTATCATATATGACTGTAAGTTGCTATTCATGCCCAACTTTATGGTTTGCTGTATCAGATAACACAGCATACAATGGGAAGCTCAGATCTCATGGTAACTTGATGATTCATAGTCAAGAGTGCAGTCTCTACTAAAGCCCAGTAGCAGTCTGATTTCTCTCTCAATAGGAATATAGTTATCTGTAGATTATGGCAGGGCCTTCCTCAAAAATTCTAAAGGCTTGTACTGTGATTTGCCTGTGAGAATCTGCCAAAGTTTTCAAACAGCATCCCTATCTGCCACAGATATTTCAAACACCATTGGCTTCATTGGATTATACGGCCAAAGTGGCAGAGCAGCTTGTACAGACGGCATCCTGGGACCTGTTGCACAGCCTTCTTTCGTTCTGGGCCCCCTCAAAACTAGTAGCATTTTAGTCATTTGATAAAAGAGTCAGAGTGGCACACACAAATAAGGAACATTTTGCCTCTAAAATCCAAATAGGCATACTAGGCATTATGCCTTCTTGGTTTTAGGAACAGCCAGATAGTAACAACTTATTTTTTGCCTTAGAAGGAATATCTGGTCATTCTGTATGTCACCGGGCCCCTATAAATTTCAATAAATTAGGAGGCCCTTGAATTTTAGTCAGCTTTATTTCTCATGCCCTGACATATGCCTTAGAGTATTTGCTACTTCACACTCACTGTGTTCAACCAGCATAATGTCATCAATACAGTAAACCAGTGTGATACCTTGTGAAAATGACAGTGATCAAGATCCTTGAAAATAATTATGACATTGGGTTGGAAAGTTAATATATTCCTGAGGTAGGACAGTGAACATGTATTGCTGGCCATGACACCTGAAAGCAAATTGCCTCTGGTAGGCCTTATGGATAGCAATGTAGAAAAATAATTTTCTAGATCAATAGCTGTATATTAGGTAATTGGGGATGTGTTAATTTCCTAGGCAAAACAAAACAAAACAAAAAACCCATCTGGTATAGCAGCTGCAAATGAAGTCACCACTTAGTTAAACTTCCAATAATCTACTGTCATTCTTCAAGATCTATGTGTCTTCTGCATAGGTCAAACAGGGGAGTGCAGGGAATCTGGCACATATTTCAAATCCTTGATGATTGCACTAATCTCTGCAATCCCTCTAAGAATAGAGTATTGCTTTTGATTTACTCCTTATCTAGTAGAGGCAGTTCTAATGGCTTTCATTTGGGCTTTTCCACCATAATAACCCTTATTCCATAGGTCAGGAAGTCAATTTGGATATTCTGCTAGCTTCTAAGTACATCTCTTCCAATTATGCATTCTGGAATGAAGGAAATAACCACAGGTTGTGTTCAAGGATGCAGGGACCCACCGTGAGATGGACCTAAGCCAAGCTCCATCAGTCACCTGAACTCAATAAGCCCTTACTCTGATTGGAAGGCCACAGTGATATGTTGGGTCTCCTGGAGTCAGTATCACTTCAGAGTGAGTGTCCAGTAGTCCCTAAAATATCTGATTATTTTCATTTTCCCAGTGAACAGTTGCCCTGGTAAAAGGCTATAATTCCCTTTGAATAAGGCTGAGAGAAATATTAACAGTATAAATTTTCATTAGTGTACCAGAGTTATTCCTCTAGAGAATATAGCTTACCCTTCATTCAAGGAGTTTGTGGGCACATAAACTGGCTCCAATATGGGAATTGATTGAGAAGCCTTTATTCTCTTGTTTTATAATTCAAGTTAGACATTTCTTCATTTGACCTAGATCTTACTTGTTTATTCAAATTAAGTAAGAATATAGTAAACTTCCTATTTCTTTCACTTCCAGAAACACCATAATTAATTAGAAAATGCTATGGACCTTCCCAAGTCAGGCTATTCAGCTTGCTGCTTTGACTATGTCCTCCCTTAAAGTAATTAAACCACCTTGCTGTTAGGGGCCTGCTGAGACTTGAGTCTGGTTATAGAGGTAGAAGCAAAGAGGAGTGGCAGAGGTGGGCCCTGAGGAGAATTAGCATTGTCTTGCATGGCAACTGCCTCAGAGGAAGCCATTATTGTTTCCTTAGACAATGCAGGATTAATCCTTTCAGATGGAGGTGAAGAGGCCAGTACCACTGTGGGTGGGGATGTGACTGCCTCTGAAGGTAGGGAGGCCAATGCTGCCAGTTGAAGAGGCTACTTTGCTAAGCATGGGGAGACCAATTGCACAGACCGTGGGAAGACCACTTTCAATAGAGGTAAGGAGGCCTCTATCACTAGCAAAGAGGACTCCTCAGAATTCAGGAGTTTAATGTCCCTAGCTTCATCAGGTTCTTCCTACACATCCCCAGTTCATCTTACAGGATTTCATTTTTTCCCAACTAATGCTCTCAATTGAATACTAGACACCCTGTGAGACTGAGATTTCAAATTGTGTTGTAAACCAGAGAATCACAGAATTAATTTCTGCATTAGATTTCTGGCAATTTTAGCCTTGCAGCTACAAGAGATAAGGCCCTCCTCCAGTGCATACTTAGAAGATCTTAGGTCATTTATGCAGTGCTTGAGCTGGGAATTCAAATGCCTGAACTTACCTTTTTTTTTCCACCACTTTATCCAGAGACAATAGAAGCAACCAAACAATGTCACTATGTTCCTTAGTTTTCCAAAAATGGTCATATATAGGATTACTTAGTTCCTAGCTTCTTATAAGTGATTGATTAAAAGTATCCAATATAGATTTTTGCATATATCTATAAATACTTTACACCATGGACTGTCAGTGCTCCATTTACTATTGACAATAGAGACATCAGCAACTTTAAATTCAATCAGATAGGAGAGATAATGCCACAAACCCCACAACCAATTCAGGAAACTCATACTTAAAATTCTGTTCATCTAAAACGACTCATGATATCAAAATCTGTATCAGTCAAGGTTCTCAAGATAAACAAAACCAAAAGTGTACTGAGTATATGTGTGTGTGTGTGTGTGTGTGTGTGTATATATATGTAAAAAAGTGTGTGTGTGTGTATGTGTCTGTACACACACACACACACACACACACACACACATACACACAATGGGAATTGGCTTATACAATCATAGAAGCTGAGAAGTTTTATGATCTATTGTCTGCAACTAGAGAACTGGGAAAGCTGATGATGTAATTCAGTCCAAGTCTGAAGGCCTGGGAACCAGGGATTACCAATGATGCAAGTCCTAGTCTCTTTAGGAATAACATATAATTAGATTATGTTGTATTATTTATTTATTTATTACTTTGGGGGATGGAGTCTTGCTCTGTTGCCCAGGCTAGAGTGCAGTGGTGAGATCTCAGCTCACTGCAACCTCAGGCTCCTGGGTTCAAGTCATTCTCCTGCCTCAGCCTCCCAAGTAGCTAGGATTACAGGGGACTGCCACCACCCCCAGCTATTTTTTGTATTTTTAGCAGAGATGGGGTTTCACCATGTTGGCTAGGCTGGTCTCAAACTCATGACCTCAAGTGATCCACCTGCCTCAGCTTCCCAAAGTGCTGGAATTACAGATGTTAGCCACTATGCCCAGGTAAATTGTTTGTTTTTAAATTCTTCTCTCAATCTCAATCTTTTGATTAATATGACCGGTAGTCTGTTCTCATGCTGCTAAAAAAGACATACTCAAGACTGGGTAATGTATATAGGAAAAGAGGTTTAATTGACTTAGAGTTCCACATGGCTGGGGAGACATCACTATCATGGTAGAAGGTGAATGAGGAGCAAAGTCATGTCTTACATAATGGCAGGCAAGAGATCATGTGCAGGGGAACTGCCCTTTATAAAAACATCAGAATTCATGAGACTTATTCACTGTCATGAAAACAGCACAGGAAAACCTGCCCCCACTATTCAGTTACCTCCCACTAAGTCCCTCCCATGACATGTGAGGATTATGGGAGCTACAGTTCAAGATGAGATCTGGGGAGGGACACAGCCAAACCATATCAATATGTTAAATCAATTTACATTTAATGTAATTATTTTAAGGTGTTTGCCATTTTGCTATTTATTTTTTGTATGTCTTATATTTTATTTCTCACTGTTATTCTATGACTGCCTTCTTTTGTGTTAATTAGAAATTTTCTGTTATACCATTTCAGTTCCATTCATTTTAACTGCTTACGTAAGTCAAAACTCATCAAATTCAATATTTTAAATCTATGCAGTTACTTGTGCATAAATTATATTTTAAATCTGTTTTTTGTTTGTTTGTTTGTTTGTAGAAAGTGATTTATTTAGAGAGAGAGAAACAGGAGAAGGGAAGAGAAAGAAACAGCTAACTCTCACACTGAGTGAGAGAAAGAAAAGATGGAATCCAGGAGAGGAGAGCAGCTTCCACACTGAGTGGAAGGCAATAGAGAGAGATGGTGTTTAGGAGGGGAAGACAGGCTTCCACGAAGGGAGTGTTCGTGGAAAGGGACTGAAACATGGAGTCCCTTAAATCTGTTTTATAAAAATAAAATCATTAAATTGAAAAATACAAAAAGAGAAATATACACATATGTTTTCTTCCTTTTTATAGTTTGCCTTTTTATTTTGTGGACTATTTACTTTGCTGTGCAGAAACTCTTTTGTTTGATGTAGTCTTACTTTATATTTGCTTTTTCTGCCTATGCTTTTGGGGTCATATCAAAGAGACCATTGCTAATGTCAATAGTAACAAGCTTTCCCCATTTTCTTCTAAGGTTTTGAAGGTTCGGGTCTCATGTTTTAAGTATTTAATTTATTTTGAGTTGGTTTTTGTGTGTTATGTAAGATAAGGGTCCAAATTCACTCCTTTGCATATAGATATTCAGATTTTCTGGCACCACCTATTACAGAGACTATCCTTTCTCCATAGGATATTCCAGGTATCCTTGCCAAAAATCATTTGACCATATGTGAGTAGATTTATTTCTGGCCTATCTATTCCTTTCCATTGGTCTGTATGTCTGCATTTATGCCAGTACCATACTATCTTATATATTGTAGCTTTGTAATATTTTTTAAAGTCAAAAAGTGTGATGCCTCCATCTTTGTTGTTGTTGTTTTTCTTCAAGAGAGCTTTGAATATTCAGTGTATTTTGTGGTCCTATAGAAATTTTAGAATTTTTTGAATTTATGTAAAATATCAACTTGACATTTTTATGGCAATTGGATTGAATATGTATATTGTTTTGGTTAATATGGGCATTTTGGCAATATTACATTTTCCAATCCATAAACATGGGATGTCTTTTTATATATTTGTAGCCTCTTCAATTGATTTCAGCAATGTTTTTTAGTTTTCATAATATAAGTTATTAATATCCTTGGTTAAGTTTATTCTTAAGTATTTTATTTCTATTTTATGATATTTTAAATAAGATTAAAAAAATGTTTTTGCAGTATTCACTGTTACTATATAAAAATGATACTGATTTTTCTGTTGCTTTTGTATTTCAACGATGCTAAATGTATTACTTCTGAGATTTTTTTCTGTTGAATCTTTAGGATTTTCTACATATAAAATTATGTCTTCTGCAAATGAGAAAATTTTACTTCTTCCTAATTTATGTGCCTTCCTTTTCTTTCTCTCATCTAATTGCTATAGCTAGGACTTCCAGTGCTACGTTAATTAGAGATAGCAAGCATAGAGATCCTTGCCTTGTTCCTGATCTTAGAGAAAAACTTTAAGCTTTTCATTATTGAGTATTTTAACTATGGGCTTTCTATATATTGCCTTTATTAAGTTAATTTCTTTCTTTTCCTAGTTTTTTGAAGTTTTTTTTTTTAATCATGAAAAGTATTGTCTTTTGTCAAATGTTTTTCTGCAACTATTGAGATAATCGTGAGTTTGATCCTTTGTTCTGTTAATGTGTTGTCTCACATGAAAAAAATTCCAGTTAGTCATGGTATACAATTCTTTTAATATGCCAGTGAATTTTGTTTGCTAGTATTTTTGGGGGGATTTTTGCATCTATAGTCCTAAGTGATATTAGTCTACAATCTTCTTGCAGTGTCTTTGTCTGATTTTGATATCAGTACAGTGCTTGTCTTATGGAATGAGGTTGAAAGTTTTATCTTCATTTTTTGGAATAATTTGAGAAGAATTAATATTAGTTATTTAAATATGTGTGGTCTAATTCTCTAGGGAGAAGATCATGTCCTGGGCTGTTATTCATTTTGAGGTTTTTTCATTACTGATTTATTCTTTCTTCATTATTTTCCTGTTCAGCTTTTCTATTTCTTCATGATTTAGTTTTCTGGAGTGTGTGTGTGTGTGTGTGTGTTTTTGGTTTTTTTTTTTTTTTTTTTGAGACGGAATCTTACTCTGTTACCAAGGCTGGAGTGCAGTGGCCCAATCTCAGCTCACTGCAACCTCTGCCTCCTGGGTTCAAGCAATTCTCATGCCTCAGCCTCCCGAGTAGCTGGGATTACAGGCATGTGCCACCACACCTGGCTAATTTTTTTGTAGTTTTAGTAGAAGGGGTTTCACCATGTTCGCCAGGCTGGTCTCCAACTCCTGACCTCAGGTAATCCATCCACCTTGGCCTCCCAAAGTGCTGGGATTACAGATGTGAGCCACAGCACTTGGCCTCATAGGTTGTATACTTTTAAGAATTTATCCATGTCTTCTAGATTTTCCAATTTTTTGGTGTATAATTATTCAGAGTATTCTCTTATAATCCTTTTATTTCTGGGATATTAGTTGTAATGTTTCCTTTTTCATTTCTTTATTTATTTGAAAATTATCTTTTTCATTAATTCAGTTAAAATCCTGTCATTTTTATTCATGTTTTCAAAAACTCATTCTTACTTTTGTTAATTTTTATCTATTTTTCTGATACCTATTTATTTCTGCTCCAATCTGTGTAATCTCTCTCTCTCTCTCTCTCTCTCTCTCTCTCTCTCTCTTTTTTTTTTCCTGCTAATTTTGGGCTTAGTTTGTTCATCTTTTTCTTGTTTCTTGAGGTGTAAAATTATATTTTCTTTATTAATGTAGGTGTTTACAGCTTTGACCTTCCCTGTTAGTTCTGCTTTTGCTCACCTCCTAAGTTTTAGTATGTCGTGCTTCATTTGCAATTATCTCATGATATTTTCTAATTTCTTTCCTAAAGTTTTTTTGAGACATTGGTTGGAGAGGAGTCTAAGTTTTCATACCCGTAAATTTAACAGTTTTATTTCTGTTATTTATTTTTAATTCTATTAGTTCTATTCCATTGTGCTCTGAAAATATACTTGATATGATCTCAATCTTTGTAACTTTGTAGGATTTGTTTTGTAACCTAATATGTAATCTACTTGGAGAATGATCTGTGCACTTTGAAAATATATGTATTCTACTGGTTTATATAAGCATTATGGCAACCAAAAAGAAAATATATATTAGAAGATAAACACTAAATACAGAAAAAGAATCAAAGCATATTAGTAAAAAAAGATCAACAAAACATACGCGAAGACAGAAAGAGAAATAAAAAGAGAAAAAAGCTGTAAGACAGAAAATAATTAACATATAACAGACATGTCTATTAGATCTATTTTGTCTACAGCACTTTAAGCCTGCTGTTTACTTATTGATATTCTGTCTGGATGTTTTATTCATTATTGTAAGTAGGATATTGAAGTTTTCTACGATTTTATTATATTGCTATCTATATTTTTCTTGTCTGTTCAGTGAATGCTTGCTATATATATTTAGGTCCTCTAATGTTGACTGCATATGTATTGTAATTGTTATATTTTCCTGATGAATCAACCATTTTATCTTTATATAATATCCTTTCTTATCTCATGTGACAGTTTTTGTCTTAAAACCTTTCTTGTCTGAAAATAAGTGCAGAAAATTGCATCTCTTTTGGTTACCATTGACATGAAATATATATTTCTATTCCTTTATTTTTAATCTTATGTATGTCCTTAAATCTAAAGTAATTCTGTTTAGACAGCATACAGTTGAATTTTTTTAACCCATTCAGCCACTGGGATTTGATTTATTAACACATGAACTAATTATTATGAAAGCACTAACTGTTGCTATTTTGTTAATTGTTTTCTTTTAGCTCTCTTTCCTCTCTTCTTCTCTTGATGTCTTCCTTTATGTTGATTTTTTTGTACTAATATGCTTTGATTCTTTTTCTTTTTTGAGTGTTTATCTTCTAACAGGTATTTTCTTTTTGATTGCCATGATGCTTACATAAGCTATCTTACAAGATGTTAAGTCTTTTTTAAGTCTACAATAGGTATGTCTATTTTAAACTTAAAGCAAGTTAGCTTCAGTTATATATAAATATTCTACACTTTTATGTCTCCCACAAATACAGTATGTATTATTGATGTCACAACTTGCATGGTTTTATATTGTGTATACATTAACACACTTTTATAGCTATAGTTATTTTTAATACATTTTTGTCTTTTATACTAGAAATAAAAGTGATATAAATGCTGCCATTAGAGCATTACAGTATTCTGTACTTGTTACATATATACCGTTAGTAGTAATTTTTAACTTTCACATGCCTTTGATGTGCTGTGTAGTATCCTTTTATTTCACCTTGAATAACTTTCTTTGACATTTCTTGTGCAGCTGGTCTAGAATAAATTCCCTCAGCTTTTGTTTATTTTGGAAAGTTTTTATTTCTTCCTCATTTTTGAAGGACAACTTTGCTAAGTATTTTGATCTTCTTTGGCAGTTTTGTTCTTTCAGCATTTCTATGATACCATCCAACTCTCTTCTATATGGCAAGGTTCTAATAGAAGCTCCCTGGTATGTAACTACTCACTCTTCTCTTGCTGTTTTCAAAATCCTCTCCTTGTTGACTTTTAACAATTAGATGATAATGTGTCTCTGTATGGACTTTGGATTCATCCTATTTAGACATTTATTAAGGCTTCCTGAACCTGAATGTCTACTTCCCTTCCTGGGTTTCAGCTATTATTTCTTCAAGTGTTCCCTTTATTTCTCTCTTTCCCTCCTGGGACTTTCATAATGCATATATTTGTTTACTTTATGGTATTCCATAAGTCCATTAGGCTTTCTTGTTTCCATTCTTTTTAATGGAAACTCCTCTGACCGAATAATTTCAGGTCATCTGTCTTTCAGTTTACTGATTCTTTTTCCTCCTTGATTAAATATGCTGCTTAATTTCTTCAGTGAATTTTAAAATTTAGTCATTGTTTTCTTCAACTGTAGAATTTCTCTTTTTTATAGTTCCTATTTGTGTTAATATTCTCATTTGGTTCATGCTTCATTTTCCATATTTAATTTAATTTTATACTCTGTTATTTTAGAACTCACTGAGCTTCTTTAAAATAATTATTTTAAATTTTTTCTAACAACTTATAGATCTTTGGTTTTTTTGTTGGCTTATTGTGCACTTTATTTCTACTATCATTTTTTATTGTACTTTAGGTTCTGGGGTACATGTGCAGATCATGTAGGATTGTTGCATAGGTACATACATGGCAATGTGGTAAGAGTTGGTTACTGGAGATATTTTTGGTTTTTCAATTGAGTCATTTTGCCTGTTTATGTTTTTTACAGCTTTGTGTTTGTATCTTGGCATTTCAGGAAACAGCTACCTCTTTCAGTCTTCACAGACCGGCTCTGACAGGGAAATAGCTTCACCAGTCAACTTTGCTGGGAATTATTGGAGCCTCTCAAACCTTTTACATGGATGTGTCTTTTCTGAACTTTTGTATGGAGAATCCTAATTAGAAGGATTTACTGGTTTCTTTCTCTTTTTTCAGGTGACTATATCTCTTTCTTCTTTTGGTGTCTGACTGTTGAACTATAGGCTTGGATGTTGGAATTCTGTCCTATTGTTTCCCTTCTGCCTTGGGAAAAAAAAAAAAAAAAAAAGCCTTGATTTGTTTGTCTCCTGATTGCATTGACTTGTGCTGGTAACTACAAGTTACTTATTTTGCCATCCCTGCCACCATTTTTTAAAAAATTTATTTTTCAGCTATCCTAAATATCCTAACTATGCCAATTCAGTAAGTATTGCAGGTAAGGCAAGATAAAAGCAAAATCTGTGGGTAATATACCAAAGGACTGGAGATGTTTGACACATGCTCCACTCTATCTTCACTCCCAATGGAGAAGTCAGAGTTGAGGCATGACTGTTGTAGGTAAAGGGAAATTGTTCTTCCCTCTGGTCCAATGTGGCTTTCTCTGTACTGTGTTTGTATTGGACAGTGCAGTTTCTCAACTGGATTGTGGACTTTTCATAAAGGTATTTGGGTTCATACATCATTAATATATTAATGTGTCTGTGAAAGAATAAGGACTTGGAATTTCTCTTCTTCCATCTTGTTGATGTCACTCCACTTCAACTCCAAAATTTCTATTTGATTTTTTTTCATAATTGTTCTCTCTTCATTAACATTCTGTGTTTAGTTAGACATCTTTCTTCTAATTGCTGTAATTATTTAGACATTTAAAAAAATCTTTGAATATATTTATAATATCTAATTTAAAGTAATTGTCTAGTAAGTCCATTATCTGGGTAGCCTTGGTTACAATTTTTATTAACTGCTCTTTTATGTATGTATAGGTCATACTTTTCTGGGGGCTGTGTCTGTGTCTGTGTGTGTGTGTGTGTGTGTGTGTGTGTGTGTGAGAGAGAGAGAGAGAGAGAGATAATTTTTTTGACTAAATCTGAACATTTCGTATAATATTATGAAGCAATTCTGTAAATCAAGTCTTCTGTCCTGCACATGTTTATTGTTCTTGCTGGTTTGTTTTTTGTTGTTGTTGTTGTTGTCCTATTTACTTAGCAATTATTTTGGATTGATTATCTAAGACTGTATTTCCTGTAGTCTGAAGTTACTGATATCTCTGTTCAGTTAGGTAAGTTGTCACCTAATGAATGTTCAGAAATTTTCTCATATACCTTGAATTAATTAGTCTTACACATTTTGCTGAGAAGCTCTGTGTTTGTGTTGCAGTATTGTCTTCAACATTCCAGCATGCAATTTTCAAAGTTGCTTTAACCTTCACTTCCTGTTTATGCAGGGCCTCAAGATCAGCCAGAGTTGTGATGTTAGAATCTTCTTGGATCTTTTCTGGGCAAGTAGATGGTCCTGCCCATTTGCATATCCTAGTAAATCCCCAGGGACTTTTCATACCTTTGCAAAATTCCCAAGGACATCTTCTTTCCAGCTACTACTCTTGAATAATTGGCTGGGCTCTTCTTTGCCTCAACTAATATAATAGCTTTATGCAGCTAAAATACTAAACAATTGTAGTGCTTGTTTTCAGAAAATACCCTAGAATAGGGAGTTTCTCAGGGAGCAAGTTCTAGGCCAGATCAAATAACAAGGACACCCTGCAAATGGGGCTGTTACAGGGAACTTCCAGACAGGTCAAATTGTGGAAGTGCTCTGGGGATGAAACATTTTTACTTTTCAGTAGCTTCAAACTCTATTATAACCCAACCCCACAGTGATTAAAAGGCTACTGTTCTTCACAGCTACGTGGAACTGGGGCTAGTTACATGCAAGTAGGCCACGTTAAAAATGCCGCAGACTTTTCTGTTTTTACTGGGGTTAAGTGGTTTTTCTTGTGTAAACTTCCTTCATATTGTTCTAACACTTTGATTAATTTCTAAAGTTCTAAAAATGTTAATTTTTATAATGCTATAAATCTTCTCATGGCTTTTATGAGGCAGTAGATTTCTATAGGTCCTCACTCCATCATTCTAAAAGTCATGCCTCTCAGCTGGGTTTTTAAGACAAAGTATTATACTTTTATTTGTTCCACCTTGTTATATTCATCTTATTATTGTAGCCTATTGAATTATTTTTATATGTTGATTGCATCATGTCATTCAGATATGCCCTAAATGTCTTTATCCCAATCATTAATTAAACTATTTGATTTACCTTAAGAAGGTACAAATTGGCAATATTCTGCAGGACTGTACTAGAGACTTCCTACTAAAGAACTTTCAGATTTCTATTATCTACATACTTCTTGGATATTTCCCTTTAGGAAACTGACTTCTCCTCTACTGTATAATATGTAAATATGTATTTTATACAATTTCAACTAGAAAACATTTCATTCATATAGGAACTCCTCAATTTATAACCTCATTTCTATATTGGAGTTGAATCTTTTATACACTTAACTTATACAAATCCAATTTGTCCCTTACTGAAGACTTGGACTTAGAAATAGAGACTTTAAATTAAATGAACAATTCTGCTTACACTCTACTCAATGAACACATTTCTTGGAGTGATTGTGGGGTAGTACCTATGATCCACTAGCCTCTTAGTTAGTCTAAGTTTCAACATGCTTCTTGTACTGCAACATCTCACCATGTTCAGTGTGTTTCTTGCTTTTTACAAGAAACACATTGTAAAAATGTTTTTCATTTTTTTTTCATACTTTTATGTATTTTTCATGCAGTATGGTCCCTAACTGCAATCCAAGTATTTAATCTGGTGCTTGGCAGAAGACACAGCAATCTGTTCCAACACAAGAGGGAAACCTGCTGAGGTGGACTCCCTGAGAGTTTGTATGTAGCTCTCAAACATTGCATTTCCCTAAAATAATTATAGCCGTGTTCTATTTATGCCTTTTGAGAAAACTTTTAATCTAAATGTTCTACCCAGGTTCAGCTATGCCACATAGCAAAAGTGGATCATTCCAGAGAAATCATGCCTTGAATAGTGGCAAAAGCCTCCATCTTTTAACTTTGTTTATTTCTCAGTTTATGTCAGTATTGATGGAGACATACAAGGCACCTGAGACAGACCTAGCAGGAATTCTGTCCTGTGGAAATTTAATTTATTACAATTGCACAATTATTCTCACTGTGGTGCTCTTCCCAGAGGATATATGAGATGTCATCCTCCTTGTTCAGTTTTACTAGAAATACCCAAGTCTTTCCAGTACACTGCCATGAGTTTGCAAACTCATCACAATGAGCACTCAAAAATTTTATTTTAAACTAAGCACAGGTTGAGTAAAAGCTTGTCTTTCTATACCACAGCATTATTTAATGACAGAGGGGCAGCCTTGAGCTTGTGCAATGACCTTGATGTCAGAAGTTCAGTAATAATCATGCTATCCAATGTCTCTCTTTAATTCTTGTTTTAAGCTGCAGATAGTTGGGTCTACACTTCCTAAAGAGTAAACTACCAACAATGCACTGTCAGAAAAATTACTTATGGAAATGAAATAAGTTTGTTGAGTAAAATAATTCCCCCTTACATTGTTTTTTTGTTTGTTTTATTTTATTGGTTGAGAGAAATTGTCATCATAAAAAAGAAACAAAAACAGCAAAGTGATTGTTTTCTCTATAAGGTAGCGGTTCCAGAGGATGGTATTCACAGTGCTTAGCTCAGGATTACCTAGAAAACTTGTTTAAAATGTAGATTAACCAGGCTTACCACCATTCCACCCATTTCTTAGATATTCCCAGATGAGTCTGATACAAACTGTTGTGTGAACGGGTACCACTAGATAATTCTAACAAAAAGCACTGTTTAAAAACCGCTGCACCAGGCAATGAGAGTATCTCAGAAAGTAAAGCTGATTTGTTGACAATGGCTTTTCTCCCCCTCACCTTGCTATTCTTTACTTTGTTAACAATTCTGGTTTATTTCTCTAGTTTTTAAAAGAAGTTTATATTTTAGCCATTTCGAGTTTGGATCAGTTATCACCTTCTTATTAAGTAACTAAACAATACTATTCCATCACCGTGTGGTGAGACTCAGAGAGCCTCCTCAGTGGGAAGTGCTCCACCTTTGCATGAGAATCCTGCCTCTTGGTCTCCTAGTTGTGGTTTATGAATAGTTTCACCTGAGCATGGTTCATGGGAGGATGATTGTGTGCTGATAGTTGCAGAGTCACTTATTGATTTAAAAAATATGTTGTTTGCTTTCAGAAGAGGTTGGCTGCCATTATGTTTGTGAGTCACTTTATTTTAACATGAAGAACTGGAGAGGAAATTGTATTGAAATCTTTATTCCACTAGCTCTTTTATCTCCATCAACTATTCAGTTAATCAGTGCAACCTTATCACACTTAGAGAGAAATGTTCATTCCACTCGAGGCTTGTCCAAGTGTGAGAAGCTAACTTTCTCCATTATGAGGTTATGGATGAATCATTAAATGCCTTAGGAGTAACATGTTTATGGCTTTTAGTTTTCCTGATTCTGAGCACTGCTATTCAACCTGTGAATATCTCTTTGAAATGCAAAAGGTATCCATGTTATAAATAGTATACACAATGAAAAAAGTGATCTATTATAAATTTAGTTCATCTGTTATGCTAGTGTTCAGCGGAAGAAAAATAGACCACAGAATTGTAGGACTTGACATTATATTAGAAAATTACCAGCTATTTGATGTGTCCCTGAAACAACTTTTAGTGATAATTTTCCACATACACTTTTATTCTCTTTTTCCGGCCCCCTACTTCTCAATCCCCTTTTTACTCAGACTATATTTAAAAATTTCCTTTCTGCCTTTTCTGACTGCCATTGGTGTCCAATAAAATACAACACCATCACTTATAACCTAAGCTAGTTCATTTTTTCTGCATACAGAACTATATTAGACCATTTATGAAGATATTGAGGTGTAACAAGAACTACTTACTCTATTAAGACAAATAAACCTGAGTTTACATTCCAGCTAGACAAGCAGCAATGTGACCTTAGATGTGATTCTTAACCTATTAAAGCCTCATTTTTTTTTTTAACATGTAAAACTAGACTCAGAATTCCTATAGCATAGTATATATTAAAGGGGACCACCAGTCATGGTCAGCACTCAGTAAAGTTGTCTTAAAGCTAATAATTGACATAATTAATTACTTTACCTCTCTACAAGAGAACATTCGCTATAAAATCAAGAGTAGAGTGGAAGTTGTAACATGTCCTCTGTGGTTGGTAAGGATTGACCAAGCTAACATAAGCAAACTTTCATCATGTGTGACATTTATTATGTGTTCATTGAATGCATTTTATGCAGATTAACAGAAGTGTTACTGGTAATAAGGTCATTCATATGAATTTTCTAAGATAAAATATTTATAATGAGGACTGTCACCATATTTTATCAAAAATCATGTAAATTATAATATATTTGTGTATTAATATTTTCAGAAAGTAGACCAAAATATATTTTATCACATCCCTAGGCTTTATTTCAGACTGGGAAATATGATCACCTTAGCTCCTGGGAATTATGTAAAATGATAGAATAATTTGCTTAGGGCTTTCTAGCCAGCCACAGCAGTTTCCAAACCCCAGAACCAGAAAAAATGGTATTAATGATAGTGAGCTGGAGGTTAGTCTCACAGAAGAGATCAGATGCCAATACACTTTGTATATATCTCCAGAACTCCATTCTTATATCTGACATTTGCATGTCTCTAAATGAGTCTTCCTCACTGGCGTTTAATAGTGAAGTTTCTGGGAACACAAAAAGATTTCTGATCAATAAGATATTTTGTTAAGTACAAGTAAATGCTCTGTACTTGACAAGAAACATTATAAGCCACATTGTTATTTGATAGCCAGATTGCTGATTTAAAGTAAATTAAAAGGATTTGGAGCTGTATTGAATAAATTACAACTTACCTCCCCTTTCTTTATCCCTCTTTATTTTTTACATCAATGACTGCTGTATTGAACAGATGAAGTACACAGGACAAATATATTAGGCTCTGTGAGGTTCCAATGAGAACAGTTAAAGTCTACATGGGAACACAGGCCAAGGAAGAGGCCCATGAAACTATGTGAGCCTGAGAGAGTTTCTGTATAACACAGGCCATAGAACAAAAGAAAAACCTGACAATGTTTCTGGAGGTTTTAAAATGTAATAAAATGTGAACATTGTAAAAATAAAGCTATTTTAAATTAGTAGAAACTTTTTCATATATTTTTATTTTGCTTTTAGTTTTGGTATTTACATCTGAAATGTTACATTATTATGCAAGAATGAGACCATATATTATTAAGTTCCTATAAGGTCAAATAACCTATCTGAATCACAAAAATTTTATATTTTTATAAAAGCCCAGATAGTTGTGATTGATTTTAAATACTCAACTGAATAAGGAACAAAATGAAAAGAGGGTAAAACCCAACTTTAATTGTGAAGTAAACATGAAAATAACAATGAAAAGAAATTAATAAAAGGAATGCTTTAAACATAAAATACATTATTACTTTATTCTCTTAACATAAGAAAGCCAAGAGAGTAGTGGAGCAAAGTTTACATTGATTTTTATCTATTAGTTTGCAGGAGGAAAAAGGCCTCTGTTTATATTTGACCTTATATTGATTTAGTTCCTTACACAGAAGTTCAAAACCTCTCCTCCCTCCTTTTTTTCCCCAAAGAATTTTTTTTTTCCTGACAATCTTGTTTTCTCAGCAAAGCCTTCTTTCAAAGGAAAAAAAGAAATCCCTGATGATCACAAAGAATGACAGAGGATGGTTTGTCCTTTTTCTATGTAGGAAAATGTAAGCTCTTTGCAAAATAATTGGGAAGCTCAGCCTAAAGGTGAGTTTCTCATACATAGGAGAGAAAATATCAAGATCCGATAAAGAAAACAATTATATTATAGCAATGGAGAAGAAGGAAGCTAGGAATTCTTGATGGGCCTATATTTTTCTCATAAATGTTTTGACTTATGGCAAGACTACATCAACCACGTATGTAGGATAAGTGCAAAAAATAATCTGGACCCATCCATACCTCCTGAAACATGTCTATACTTGGATGGGACTTCAAAATGTAGTTCTTTTATACTGGGCAACTGTGTTTGACTGAGGGACATGGGCATCAGATTGCCAATCCAACTGAAATGAATATGCTCTTTATTCTGTATCTCCATTACAGAAAATACATTAACCTGGAACTAATCTTTGCAAAACAAAACAAAACACTGGTGATTAAAATCCATCAGGCTGACAAAATTACTGATAATTATAATCACAGTACTATCTACAAACTGGCTATGTGTTCGCTTAATCTGGGGTAATTACTGTAGGTGTCCCACCTTTTTCCTGGCTATTTGTTACTCCTTGTGTGTGTTTTTTTTTTTTTTTCTGTTACATTCTAGAAATCTAATAATAGAAGGGGCACAAATAGAGCTCACAAGCATTCATTTATTCAAAAAACATTAACTCTCTGATATCTAGCAACCATTGTGCTAATCATAAAAGGGAAAACAGGAAAAAATAAGAAAGGAATGAAAGGAGTGAAAAAGGAAAGGAGGAATGAAAAAAAGGAGGAAGAAAGAAAAAAAGAGGCAAGATTTCTGCCCTCAAGGAGCTTGCAGGCTAGTGGGAGTGATAAATTATAATACATGCAAATTAGCAAATGTGATAAGTGCTACGACAGCATGTAATACTTCTTACTTACTCCTATTATATAATAGGTGAATTTAACTTAGAAAGATGAGGAAAGCCATCCCTGATAGACATCCCTGATGTGACAACTGAGCAAAGCTGAAGTATCAACAGTGAAAGGTAGAGAAGAATGTTTCTGGAATTTCTTTCTATTTTATATACCAGTCTGCATTCATAGTCAGGAAGTGTAATAATCTTTTTTACCCACCTGTTCTGAAGCTCTTTCCAGAGCCAGAGCTAGCCTTAAACTGCCTGCACTGATATTCTTTCCTCCTAGTTTTTCTTTCAAGGTCTAGAAAACCAAAGACACTTCCCCTGACAGAGCATATTTCTGACACAAAATATGCCCATCCTCACACAGTCATTTCCCTCTCTCTGTGTGTGTCTCTTTCTCTTACTAAGATACAAACTTAGTAAAAATCAATAGTTATTTCTTATTGTCTAGGCCTAGAACATCACAATAATCTATTTTTTTCACAGGAGCAAATATATAAAAATGATTATATTTAATTATATTTTCTAACACATCTAAATGTATCAGGAACACCCTGTTTTTCCTGATATGTTTAAATATCTGTTTTGTTATTTCCAAAGGTATTTGTCTTCTCTTTCTCCCTATGTATGTGAAATAATGCAAGTTAGATGATTTGGGACAATATATAATACTGTGCCTAGTATAAATTAGTATTCTTTTTTTAAAAAAAACTTCATTCTAAAAATTAATTTTATAACAACCTTTTCAGATACAGGAACAAAGGTCATATGAAATAATCTAATTTTTTCAGAAGATAATCATTTTGTATTTTTTCGGCTCTTGGAGATGTACGTTTGAAAACAAGATCAAGAATGGGACTGTAATAGTCAAGTTTCTTAAATAGCCACAAATACAATAAATGAATGCCTACATACTTAAATTCATTTGGTTTAAGTGATTTTTTTGTCAAACTCTAGCCATTCTTTTATTGTTGTTGTTGTTGTTGTTGTTTTGAGACAGAGTCCCTCTCTGTTGCCCAGACTGGAGTGCAGTGGCACAATCTTGGCTCACTGAAATCTCCACCTCCCGGGTTCAAGTAATTCTCCTGCCTCAGCCTCCTGAGTAGCTGGGATTACAGGTGCATGCCACCAAGCCTGGCTAACTTTTGGATTTGTTGTTGTTGTTGTTGTTGTTTTAGTAGAGACGGGATTTCACTATGTTGGTCAGGCTGGTCTTGAACTCCTGATCTTGTGATCCGCCCACCTCTGCCTCCCAAAGTGCTGGGATCACAGGCATGAGCCACTGCACCCAGCCAGCAATTCTTAATTTAGTTTTTCTGCCACTAATTTCACTGGTAGTCCTGTCAAAGACTCAATTTTTTTCCCCACATTCAGTGTGTATTAGATACACGTCTTATGTATGTATCACTAATAATGTGTCTTACTTTGACTATGCAAATCTACATAATTAGGTGGGGTTTTTGTTTGTTTGTTTTTCTTGAGATAGGATCTTGCTCTGTCACCCAGGATGAAGTGTAGTGCTGTAATCATGGCAGCCTTCAACTCCTGGGCTTAAGTGATCCTCTGCCTTAGCCTCCTGAGTAGGTGGGACAACAGGTACACATCACCGTCCCTAACTATTTTTATTTTTGTGGAGACAGAGTCTTCCTATGTTGACAGGACAGGTTTCCAACTCCTGGCCTCAAGCAGTCCTCCTGCCTCAGCCTCCCAAAGTGCTGGAATTACAGATGGGAGAGGTGTTTCTTATACTTCTGCTAATGATTTCTTTCCTAGTTTCTGTGGCTTTCCTATTTGTATTTTATTTCCTTACATATATATTTTAATCAAATTAAAGTTCTCCTTCTTTCTTGCATTTTTGCTGGATTTATTTATTTTTAACATATAGAATCCTCTAAGAAGTAAAACTTTATCTGAAAATTGTTCCTTCTAATCATATGCTGATTTATAACAGCAAATCTGAAAACAATATGAATATAAAATATACATGTCAGTTTAAATAATGAAATGTGTACCCATTGTGCTATCATTACTGAAATGATAATTGCAGAGAGTTTATAAAAACAGTGTAGACATGGACACAGGGAGGAGAACATCACACACTGGATTCTGTTGGTGAGTCGGGGGACTAGGGGGAGGGATAGCAGGAGGTGGGGAGGTTGGGGAGGGATAACATTAGAAGAAATACCTAATGTAGGTGATGGGGGGATGGAGGCAGCAAACCACCATGGCATGTTTATACCTATCTAACAATCCTGCAAGATCTGCACATGTACCCCAGACCTTAAAGAATAATAATAATGAAACAGGGTAGATGCTTATGCTATAATTTTTTTTATTTTAAATTTATTTATTTTACTTTAGGTGCATACTATATCTGGCATTTCTCCCCATGTTATCCCTCTCCACCCTCCCCTCCCTCCCCACCCGCTGCTGTCTCTCCCCTACCACCCCCAACTGCCCCCCGTGTGTGATGCTCCTCTCCTGAGTCCACATGTTCTCCTTGTTCAGCACCCACCTACGAGTGAGAACATATGGTGTTCGGCTTTCTATTCTTGTGTCAGTTTTCTGAGAATGATGTTTTCCAGATTCATCCAAGTCCCTACAAAGGACACAAACTCATCATTTTTTATGGCTGCATAGTATTCCATGGTGTATACGTACCACATTTTCTTTGTCCAATCTATCATTGATGGGCATTTGGGTTGGTTCCAGGTATTTGCTTTTGTACACAGGGCTGCAATGAACATATGTGTGCATGTGTCTTTATAGTAGAATGATTTATAGTTCTTTGGGTATATACCCAGTAGTGGGATTGCTGGGTCAAATGAAATTTCTATTTCTAGATCCTTGAGAAATCTCCACACTGTCTTCCACAATGGCTGAACTAATTTATACTCCCACCAACAGTGTAAAAGTTTTCCTATTTCTCCACATCCTCTCCAGCATCTGTTGTCTCCAGATTTTTTAATGATCACCATTCTAACTGGCGTGAGATGATATCTCAGTGTGGTTTTGATTTGCATTTCTCTAATGACCAGTGATGATGAGCCTTTTTTCATATGTTTGTTGGCCTCATATATTGACCTGTTAAATAAACAGACCTGTTGAAAAGTGTCTGTTTATATCCTTCACCCACTTTTGAATGGGGTTGTTTTTTTTCTTGTATATCTGTTTTAGTTCTTTGTAGATGCTGGATATTAGCCCTTTATCAGATGGGTAAATTGCAAAAAAAATTTTCCCATTCTGTTGGTTGCCGATTCACTCTAATCATGATTTCTTTTGCTGTACAGAACCTCTGGAGTGTAATTAGATCCCATTTGTCTATGTTGGCTTTTATTGTCATTGCTTTTGGTGTTTTAGTCATGAAGTCCTTGCCTATGCCTATGTCCTGGATGATTTTGCCTACGTTTTCCTCTAGTGATTTTATGGTGTTAGGTTTTATGTTTAAATCTCTGATCCATCTGGAGTTAATTTTAGTGTAAGGTGACAGGTAGGGGTCCAGTTTCTCCTTTTTGCCCATTGCTAGCCAGTTTTCCCAACACCGTTTATTAAACATGGAGTCCTTTTACCCTTGCTTGTTTTTGCTGGGTTTGTCAAAGATCAGATGGTTGTAGATGTGTGATGTTTCTTCTGGGGTTTCTGTTCTGTTCCATTGGTCTATGTCTCTGTTTTGGTACCAGTACCATGCTGTTTTGATTACTGTAGCTTTGTAGCATAGTTTGAAGTCCAGCAGTGTGTTGCTCTGGCTTTGTTCTTTTTGCTTAGTATTGTCTTGGCTATGTGGGGTCTTTTGTGATTCTATATGAAGTTTAAAGTGTTTTTTTCCAGTTCTGTGAAGAAGGTCATTGGTAGCTTGATGAGGATAGCATTGAATCTACAGATTACTTTGGGCAGTATAGCCATTTTCATGATATTGAATCTTCCTAACTATGAGCATGGAATGTTTCTCCATCTGTGTCCTCTCTTATTTCCTTCAGCAGTGGTTTGTAGTTCTCCTTGAAGAGGTCTTTTACATCCTTTGTTAGTTGTATTCCTAGGTATTTTATTCTCTTTGTAGCAGTTGGGAATGGGAGTTGGCTCTTGATTTGGCTGTTTGTTTGTTATTGGCATATAGGAAGGCTTGTGATTTCTGCACATTGATTTTGTATCCTGAGACTTTGCTGAAGTTGCTTATCAGTTTGAGAAGGTTTGGGGGTGAGACGATGGGGTCTTCTAGATATACTATCATGTCTTCTGCAAATAGAGACAGTTTGACTTCCTCCTTTCCTAATAGAATACCCTTTATTTCTTTTTCTTGCCTGATTGATCTGGCTGGAACTTCCAATACTATGTTGAATAGGAGTGGTGAGAGAGAGCATCTTTGTCTTGTGCCAGATTTCAAAGGGAATGCTTCCAGTTTTTGCCTGTTCAGTATGATATTGGCTGTGGGTTTGTCATAAATAGCTTTTATTATTTTGAGATACGTTCCATCAGTACCTAGTTTATTGAGGATTTTTAGCATAAAGGGCTTCTGAAATTTGTCAAAGGCCTTCTCTGCATCTATTGAGATAATCATGTTGTTTTTGTCTTTGGTTCTGTTTATGTGATAGATTACATTTACAGACTTCCATATGTTGAACCTGCCTTGCATCCCCAGGATAAAGCCTACTTGATCATGATGAATAAGGTTTTTGATTTGCTGTTGCATTCTGTTTGCCAGTATTTTATTGAAGATTTTTTGCATTGATGTTCATCAGGGATATTGGCCTGAAGTTTTCTTTTTTAGTTGAGTCTCTGCCTGGTTTTGGTATCAGGATGATGTTGGTCTTATAAAGTGAGTTAGGGAGGATTCCCTCCTTTTGTATTGTTTGATAGTTTCAGAAGGAATGGAACCAGCTCTTCTTTGTACGTCTGGTAGAATTCGATTGTGAACCTGTTTGGACCTGGAATTTTTTTGGTTGGTAGGCTATTGATTGCTGCCTCTACTTTAGCCCTTGTTATTGGTCTATTCAGGGTTTCAACTTCCTCCTGATTTAGTCTTGGTAGAGTACAAGTGTCTAGAAATTTAACCACTTCTTCCTGGTTTACTGGTTTATGTGAGTAGAGCTGTTTGTAGTAATCTCTGATGATAGTTTGTATTTCTGTGGGATCAGTGATGATATCCCCTTTATTGTTTTTTTTATTGCATCTATTTGATTCTTCTCCCTTTTCTCTTTATCTGGCTAGCAGTCTACTTTGTTGATCTTTTCAAAAAAGCAGCTCCTGGATTTTTTGATTTTTTTGAAGGGTTTTTTTGTGTGTCTGTATCTCCTTCAGTTCTGCTCTGATCTTAGTTATTTCTTGTCTTCTGCTAGCTTTTGAGTTTTTTTGATCTTACTCCTCTAGCTCTTTCAATTTTGATGATAGAGTGTTGATTTTAGATCTTTTCTGTCTTCTGTGGTGGGCAATTATTGCTATAAATTTCCCTCTCGACACTGCTTTGGATGTGTCCCAGAGATTCTGGTAAGTTGTGTCTTCATTCTGGTTGGTTGCGAAAAACATCTTTATTTCTGCCTTCATTTCGTTGTTTATCCAGTCGACACTCAGAAGCAAGTTGTTCGGTTTCCAAGTGGTTGTGCAGGTTTGAGTGTGTTTCTTGATCCTGAGTTCTAGTCTGATTGCACTGTGGTCTGATAGACTGTTTACTATGATTTCTGTTCCTTTGCATTTGATGAGGAGTAATTTGCTTCCAATGATGTGGTCCAATTTTAGAGTAAGTGCAATGTGGTGCTGAGAAACGTGTATATTCTGTGGATTTGGGGTGGAGCATTCTGTATATGTCTATTAGGTCCGCTTGGTCCAGCTTTGCATTCAAGTACTGGCTATCCATATTAATTTTCTGTCTTGTTTGTCTGTCTAATATTGAGTGCTGAAGTCTCCCACTATTATTGTGTGGGAGTCTAAATTTCGTTTTAGGTCGTTAAGAACTTGCTTTATGTATCTGGGTGCTCCTGTGTTGGGGGCGTATATATTTAGGATAGTTAGCTCTTCCTGTTGGATTGATCCTTTTTATCATTATGTAGTGTCCTTCTTTGTCTCTTTTGATCTTTGTTGGTTTGCAGTCCATTTTATCAGAGACGAGGATTGCAACTTGTACTTTTTTTTGTTCTCCATTTGCTTGGTAAATCTTCTTCCATCCCTTTATTTTGCGTCTATGTGTGTCTTTTTGTATGCGAGATGGGTTTCCTGAATATGGCACACTAACTGGTTCTGGCTTTTTATCCAGTTTGCCAGTCTGTGTCTTTTGATTGGGGCATTTAGGCCATTTATATTCAATGTTAATATTGTTATGTGTGAATTTGATCCCGCCATTTTATCACTGGCTGTTTTTCTTTCCCATTAGTTGACTCATTTTCTTCATTGCATTTTTGGTCTTTGTCAACTGGTTTGCTTTTGCAGTGACTGGTACTTGTTCCTTTCTGTGCTTAGTGTTTCTTTCAGGAGCTCCTGTAGGGCAGGTCTGGTGGTGACAAAATCTCTCAGTAATTGCTTCTCTGTAAAGGATTTTATTTCTCCTTTATTTATGTAGCTTAGTTTGGCTGGATGTGAGATTCTGGGTTGACAGTTCTTTTCTTTAAGGATATTGAATATTGGCCCCCACTCTCTTCTGGCTTGTAGGGTTTCTGCGGAGAGATCTGCTGTGAGTCTGATTGGCGTCCCTGTGTGGGTGACCTGACCTTTCTCTCTGGCTGCCCTTAGCATTTTTTCCTTCATTTCAACCCTGGTGATTCTGATGATTATGTCCCTTGGGGTTGCTCTTCTTGAGGAACATCTTTGTGGACTTCTCTGTATTTCTTGAATTTGGAATTTGGACTGTCTTGCTAGGCTTGGGAAGTTCTCATGGACAATATCCTGGAGTGTGTTTTCCAGCTTGGATTCATTCTCCCCATCATACTCAGGTACACTGATCAAGCATAGATTAAGTCTTTTCACACAATCCCATATTTCTTGGAGGCTTTGTTCATTTCTTTTCACTCTTTACTCTTGTCTTGCCTTCTCTTTTTATTTCATTGAGTTGATCTTCAATCTCATATCCTTTCTTCTGCTTGATTGGTTCAGCTATTAAAACTTGGGTTTGCTTCACGTAGTTCTCATGCTATATTTTTCAGCTCCATCAAGTTATTTATGTTGTTCTCTAAGCTGGTTATTCTAGTTAGGATTTCGTCTAACCTTTTTTCAAGGATTTTGGTTCCTTTAGCTCAGAAAAAGTTTGTTATTATCCACCTTCTGAAGCCAGTTTCTGTCAATTTGTCACCCTCCTCAGTCAAATTGTGATCCTGTGTTGTTGAGGAGTTGTGATCCCTTGAAGGAGAAGAGGTGTTCTGGTCTTTGATGGTTTCATCTTTTTGGTGCTTTTTTCCCATCCTTGTGGATTTACCTGGCTGTGGTGTCAGGGAGCTGCTTGATGAGATTGCTTGTCTACCTGTGGAGGTGCTACTGGGTTTCTAGGGACTCCTTCAGGTTACTAGGGAAGCTTCCTGTGTCTTTTTTGTTTATACTGGGAGATTAGGCCCACCTCTTCCACTGACCTGTAGGTGCTGCTGGGTTGTCAAGAATGCCATCCCATTGCTATGTAGCTTCCTGTGTTTTTTGTTAAAACACGTAGGCCAGTCCCACCCCTCTAGTGGTGGGTTGTGCCCTTCCTCCACTGGGCTGGGTCATTCAGGGTTCATCTCAGACTGTGGCACAGGCTGTGCAACCCACTGGAGTCAGAACTTCAGTCCTCTGGGGTTTGTGGGGGAGGGTAGGGACCCACCCAGCCACACTCGGCCATCTTCCCCTTTCAGCTTCCCCTCTCTCTGGTCATGGGGTAGGGCCTGCCTAGCTGCTCCCTCTTATAGTTCCCTCTCTCTCCAGGCAGGGGGAGGGGGCAATAGTTCAGTCCACAGGCTCTTATTCAACTCCACGCTTGTAATTCCCAGTGCTTGACTGGCCAAGATCCCCTGTTCTGTGTATTTCTGAAGCTTTGGGGGAAGCGCTGTATCTGGACTGCAGTGCCAGAAGGGGAGTCTACAACTCGCCAGTCAGATGCATTTTCTGGGTGAAGCAGCACCTCTCCCCACCTCAGTCTGCCTTGAGTGGGCTTTGCTCACCATTGGACCAGACCCATTGAAATGTACCTGGTACCTCAGTTGGAGCTAGGAGATCTCTGGATTTCTGCATCTCTCGCTGGGTGTTGTGCACTGGAGTTGTGTCTAATCGGCCATCTTCTATGCTATAACATTAAATAGAAAAGGCTAGCTATATGATTTAATATTTAATATTCAATATTATTGCTAACTTAAAAACAAACACCTTACTTAGAAAGAATATTGGACATAAATATGTGAAAGGAGCAGTGACTATTTCTGGAAGTGGAAGTACAGAGGTGATATTTTTCTATTTTCCTGTACTGTATTTTCCAACTTTAGAAAATGAACACATTTTTAATAAAATTTAATGTTTTTAACTATCCTTTCTAAATATAGACTTTACTGGTCAAGGCATTAGTATTAAACATTTAAAATTACAAAATTATTTGTTTACTATAAAGCATTGTGATAGGTAGCTTCTAATCTGGCTTCCAGTAGTTCCAGACTCTGGATATTTGTGTCACTGTGTAACTCCTTTCCCTTGAATGTATGCTGAGTCAAGTGAGTTTCATCAAACAAATAGACTGTAATAAAAGGTATGGGATATCACTTTCAATAATAAGTTTAAAAACTAGGGCTTTTGTCTTGATCTCTCTCTGGTTTTCTCTTGCTTGTTCAGTCTGATGCAGCTAAGTTTCATGTTGTGATTGGCTCAATAGAGAGATCTATAAAACAAAAAATTAAGGGTGCTATCCGACTGACAGCCAATGAGAAGAGGAAGCTTTGAGTTGAACATCCTGTGAGAAACTGAATACTGACAACAATCTCCTGAGTTTGGAGGCAGCACCTTCTCCAGTCAAGATTTCAGATGAAAGCCCAGCCCATGTAGACACCTTGATTTCACCATCATGATAGACTAAAATGGAAGACTCGAAAACTCTTGACCTGGATTTCTGACCTCTGCCCCAAATTAGAAGCATTTGTTGTGTTAAGCTGTTAAGTCTTGGGATAATTTGTTATGCAGCAGTAGGTAGTTGATCTAAGTATTTTCTGATACTTTTAAGCATTTTAGGTTTTATTTCCCTCAAATATTTTCCAAAAGACAATTGTGATTAAAGGGTGATCCAGTGATAAAAATGGAGTGGTATAAATCTGCAATGTTTAAAATAAAAATATAAAAATAATTCTAATCTGAGAGAAATGGTAGTTGTCTTATTTTAATTAACAAGTAGAGTTTGTACACATTTATGATGCGCAATATGATGTGATGTATGTACACATTGCGGAGTAGCTAAATTAAACTAACATAGGCATTGCCTCTGTTATTCTTTTGTGCTGGTAATGCTTAAAATCTTAGCAACTTTGAAATATACAATATACTGTTAATTACTATAGACACTATGTTGTACAATAGATCTCTTTAACTTCTTCTTCCTATTTGAAATTTTGTCTTTTTGGACCAAGCCTCTAGAAATCACCACATACTTAAAACCACCACAAACCTTTTAAATCTTGAAAAGTTTGACTTTTTAAGATTCCGCATATAAGTGAGATTATGAGATATTTGTCTGTCTATATCTGGCTTATTTCACTTAACATCATATCTTTCAGGTCCATCTATGTTATCACAAATGACAAGATTTTATTCTTTTTAAAGGCTGAATATTACCCTATTGAGTGTGTACAGATTCTCTTTGAGTTATGATGCGGTTATGTCCTGATAAACCCATTATATGCTGAAAACATAATAAGTTGAAAATGCATTGAATACACCTAACCTACTGAAGATCCTAGTTTGTCCTAGCCAATCTTAAATGTGCTCAGAACAATTTTCTTAGCATAAGTTGGGCAAAATAATCTAACACAAAGCCTATTTTATAGTAACTGTTGAATATCTCATGTAATTTATTGAATACTGTACTGAAAGTGAAATGCAGAAGGGTTGTATTGGTACCATGGACAGTTGCTACTGAATGCATATTACTTTTTTGCCATGATAAAGTAAATTTAAAAAATGAAAATTGTACCATCATAAGTCAGGGACTATCTGTATATCATATTTTCTTTATTCATTCATCCATGGCAGGACACCTAGGCTGATTCCATATGTTGACTGTTGTGACTAATGCTGCAATGAATATGGAAGTGCAGATATCTTTTTGAGCTATGACTTCATATCCTTTTGCTAAATACCCAGTAGAGGAATTTCGGGATAATAAAATAGTACTATCTTTAATTTTTGATGAACCTCCATAGAGTTTCCATAATGGCTGTACTAATTTACATTTCCACAGCATATAAAGCTTCCCTTTTCTCCACATGTTCACCGACACTTATCTTTTAGATCATAGTCATTTTGACAGGTGTGAGGTGCTATCACATTGTGGTTTTAATTTGCCTTTCCCCAAAGATGAGTGATATTGGACATTTTTTCATATCCAAGTTGGCCATTTGTATGGTATCTTTTTTTTTTTATTTCAAATTTACTTTAGGTTAAGAGGGTACATATACAGGTTTGTTACAATATTGTTCCAATAAGAGACAAACAGAGAGCCAAATCATGAGCAAAATCACATTCACAATTGCTACAAATTACCTTTGGAGAATGAAATATACAATGGGTAAGACCATGTTAAACAACTCCCACAGGATACAGTCAGATCCAGAATGGAGTTATTCTACATGATAAATTGGCCTTATGTTTTCAAAATATCATTGTCATAAGAAAGAAAAAGATGACAGCAATTCCCTAGATTTAAAGCTTTAAAATGCATTAACTTTGATTGGACTCTAGTCTTTAAAAAGCAGTTATGAAAGACATTGGTGCATACAGAGAGATACAGATCAATCAATCCAGTATAGCAATATATTAACAATGGGTAATAATTATATGATCACACACTGTCATAGTCTTTTTCAAGTGACTGTAACAGACTACCATAGACTTGGTGACTATTAAACAATGGAAATGTATTGCTCACAGTTCTGGAGGCCAGAAAGTACAATGTCAGGGTATTAGCAGATTTGATGTTGGATGAAGGCCTGCTTTCTGGTTCACAGATGACCATCTTCTTACTGTGTCCTCAACAAGACAGAAGGAACAAGAAAGCTCTGTGGGGTCTCTTTTGTCAGAGCCATAATCTCTCCCAAAAGCCCTGTTTCCACATTCCATAATATTGAGGTTTCAGTTTTAAATTATGAATTTGGGGAGGACATCAACATTTACCTTGTAGCAAGCAGAATAGTTTTTAATCAACTTCTCTGTATGTTTGAAAATTTTAATAATAAGAAGTTGAGAAAGCATAGATTATTCATTTAGTAAACGTTACTGAGATAACTGATTGTCCACTTAGAAAAAAAAAGTAGATTCTTGCTTTACCATAAACAACTAGAAGAAAATATAGGAGAATATATTGTGCCTTTAGAGCAGGAGAGGTCTTAAGCTTCTTCTGATTAGCTATATGAAGCACATCCCACGATTTTGTTTAGGGATAATAAGGGAATGAGATTTTTATACTAGCTTCCCTAATCATGGTAAAAGGTATGAAATTTGCTGGAAACTTGAACAGGTTCTTGTAGTGTCTCTTGACCACGACAGCAATAAAAGAGCCCTGGGATCGAAGCAAGAAGTACACTGTTTGTGTCTGAGGTAAGACGTGAAGTAGCACCTGCATGAAACTGGTCAGAATCGGCACAATAATGGTATCCACAGCAATGGCAGAAATAAGAAAAAGGTGACGCCAAGAGGAATGCATCATGGGTGTCTGATATGGTCTACCCCTTACATCCAAATACAGAATGCAGGATAATGACTACATTTAAATAACTTAGGGGAAATGAGTTCAGAAGAGTAGGAAGGTATACAGGAGTATTCAACTGTAAGTGTAATAGTTTATATTTTTAAAATCAAATATGAAGCAAACAAAATGTTAGCATTTGCAAAAACTGAGTGGTAGATAAATATTTCTTACATTATTTTAATAGTATTTTCTATGACATTCAATATGAAATATTTCAACATAAAAATTTACAAACAGTCAGTAATGTTTAAAAAGGTAAACAACCTTTTATAGGTAATTTCCTTTCAAATTATCATGGTTTAACATATTCCTTTTTTATCTTTAGTATTTTAATATTCTTTTCTAACTGTCTCAATCCTATTTGGAAGAGATAATTATTAGGTTGATATATTTTTATACAATTTAAAATTACTGAACATTTAAATTATCTGTTTTTTTTTTCCACACCTGTCAACAGTAAAAATTTAAGTTTAAGATGTCATTTTTTTTTTTTTTTTTTTTTGCAACTGCCTTCTTTCACTATCAACTTTGTATGGCTCATTCTCTCACATTTTTCATGTGTTTGTTCCAAATAGAGCAGTTCCATTACTATTCTACTTAAAGGAACATATTTATAAAGCTCTATTCCCTTATTCTACTTTTTATTTTTTGCAACAGATTAGAATGTATCTTTTATTCTGTTTATTGTTTGTTTTTCATTAGAATATTAGTTCCATGATTACATATTGTTGTGTTAACCTCTGCATGGCTAGCCATGTAGAAGAGAGCTTGGCATATTTTAAGTACTGAATAGATGATCAGTGAATGAATAAAAAAAGGAAAGAAACTTTGAAGTCATTTTACAAAAATGTCAGATTTATCAAAGTTCATTGTTATTTTTCACATAAATAAAAGTGGATGCAGAAAGAAAAAGACTGAAAGTATATAAAACATATTACATGTCTCTGTATGTGGGTATAAAGCATACCCCCCACATACATACACATTTTATATATATATATGTATATATATATATATGTATATATATATATGTATATATATGTATATATATGTATATATATATATGTATATATATATATATGTATACATATATATATATACACATACACACACACACAAATTCATGTATGTGTGTGTGCATATATATATATACACACACACATACACATATATATACATTCATATCTGTATTACATTTTTTTTTCTATCAGGAGGACATGGACTTCCCTCTCATTTAAAGAAGAGAAAAAGAAGAAATCTTAATAGCAGATATTTGCATTTTATCTATTAGATTTCTTAAAATTTAAGCTCTCAGACTTTCTAGAAATGCAGCAACTGTTCAAAGCATGCTTCATCAAAATATGTATTATTATAAGTTGAAACAGAACTCATTTGAACACCTAGATTTTTTTGAGCATGGTTTTCAAATAATTTAATTAGCATATTAATAATGTTTATTATAATAACTTACAATAAAAACATTCCTATATTTGAAAGACATCCTTAATATTTTATAGGTTCTTTATTCATTTTTTTGGCAACATATAAATAATACTTGAGAATGTTTTTGTTGTTTAAGATTTGGTAGAAACATGTAGAGGAGCACAACCCAAGCATCATATGTCTTTACATAAGTAAAATTATATTAGGCATATTCCTTTGAGACTTTATTACTTAACATTATGACTTACATATTGTTACATTACAACATATGTACTTGTCGGGAGACATGTTTCCATCAATAGCTTATGTTTCTGTGAAGAGAGGGGGCATTAACTGCCATTTGTTCTTTTGAAGGATGTTTATAAAGCAAACAGCATTGAAATATACTAAAACTAACTTTTTCCAGAGAAAAGGACAGGTATTTTTACCCTCCAATATAATTCAGATATCTCCCTCCAAAGCAAATTTCAATCAGTTTTGTTTACAGCCTATTATAAAAGATAATGGTTCCCCAAACTTGAGCTTTCTCAGGTGTGACACAAACCTACTGTGAATGGCATGCACTTGGGCTTCTTTGTTTTACCCTTGTGAGCCTTGGGGTCAAGAAAAACATAGACAAACATGAAGGAATGTTGCTTGCTGCCTTGTGAGTAATAGATTTATTTGTCTCTGATTGAGAGTCTCATGTCTCCAACCAGCATCCATGAAGCTGTAGCAGGCTAACTTGTCATTTGTCCAGTAGAATGTAATATCTGATCCTTCACAGTTCTTGACAGCTATTGATTACAAGGATAGGATGCTGACAGAGATGTGACTCTCTAGAGGAGAGAAGATGAGGGCCTTACAAGTCAAGTTAGGAATATAAAATGACTGAGATCCATTAATGCATGTTGTTGCAAAAGTGAAGGAGGATAAGAAGTAAAAGGCTCTAGCTGCCCTACCTGTTATTGTATGTCAAAAAGCTAAGCAATGAGTGGAAAGATTAAAATAAGGCACTCAAATGGTGTTTTGATTGTTTCTACTCTGCTGGAGGAGGGAGGAAGGAAGGTTTTAACCATGACAATGGAGCCATAAGCCCTAAGCTTCAGCTAAAAGGCAATGTGAATGCAGGAACTGAGTCAAGGTGTCCCCAGAGGTAAAATAAATGGTGTTGACATGAATATATAGAACTTCTGGTGGATCTACAACATTAAAATTCATTTAGTTAAGCCACGAGTAGCTGCCAGGCTTCTCAAAGCTGATAGTGTCTTATTTATTGGAATGGAGTCACTCTTTCCCTCCAGGTCCTCTCCACACCCCCTCTGTTATTCTGATCTATTCTTTTTTTTATTGCATTTTAGGTTTGGGGGTACGTGTGAAGAACATTCAACATTGGTGCATAGGTAGACACATGGCAGTGTGATTGGCTGCCTTCCTCTCCTTCACCTATATCTGGCATTTCTCCCTATGCTCTCTCTCCCCACCTTTCCACCCTCCCATCCCTCCCCCATTTCTCCCCAACAGACCCCAGTGTGTAGTGCTCCCCTCCCTGTGTCCATGTGTTCTCATTGTTCAACACCTGCCTATGAGTGAGAACATGCAGTGTTTGATTTTCTGCTCTTGTGTCAGTTTGCTGAGAATGATGGTTTCCAGGTTCATCCATGTCCCTACAAAGGACATGAACTCATCGTTTTTGATGGCTGCATAATATTCCATGGTATATATGTACCACATTTTCCCTGTCCAGTCTATCATCGCTGGGTATTTTGGTTGGTTCTACGTCTTTGCTATTGTAAACAGTGCTGCTACGAACATTCGTGTGCATGTGTCCTTATAGTAGAATGATTTATAATCCTTTGGGTATATACCTAGTAATGGGATTGCTGGGTCAAATGGAATTTCTTTCTAGGTCCTTGAGGAATCGCCACACTGTCTTCCACAATGGTTGAACTAATTTACACTCCCACCAACAGTGTAAAAGTGTTCCTATTTCTCCACATCCTCTCCAGCATCTGTTGTCTCCAGATTTTTTAATGACCGCCATTCTAACTGGTGTGAGATAGTATCTCAGTGCAGTTTGGATTTGCATTTCTCTAATGACCAGTGATGATGAGCATTTTTTCATATGTTTGTTGGCCTCATGCATGTCTTCTTTTGTAAAGTGTCTGCTCATATCCTTCACTTATATTTGAATGGTCTTGTTTGTTTTTTTCTTGTAGATCTGTTTTAGTTCTTTGTAAATTCTGGATATCAGCCCTTTGTCAGACGAGTAGACTGCAAAATTTTTTTCCCATTCTGTTGGTTGCCGATTCACTCTAATGACTGTTTCTTTTGCCGTGCAGAAGCTGTGGAGTTTGATTAGGTCCCATTTGTCTATTTTGGCTTTTGTTGCCAATGCTTTTGGTGTTTTGGTCATGAAGTCCTTGCCTACACCTATGTCCTGAATGGTTTTGCCTAGTTTTTCTTCTAGGGTTTTTATGGTGTTAGGTCTGATGTTTAAGTCTTTAATCCATCTGGAGTTATTTTTAGTGTAAGGTGTCAGGAAGGGGTCCAGTTTCTGCTTTCTGCACATGGCTAGCCAGTTTTCCCAACACCATTTATTAAACAGGGAATCCTTTCCCCATTGATTGTTTTTTTCAGGTTTGTCAAAGATCAGATGGTTGTAGATCTGTTGTGTTGCCTCTGAGGCCTCTGTTCTGTTCCATTGGTCTATATCTCTGTTTTGGTACCAGTACCATGCTGTTTTGATTACTGTTGCCTTGTAGCATAGTATTCTGACCTACTCTATTTTAAGTACAAAGATGATTAGCTGTGGAGCTTGTCCTCAAGAGGGACTGATATGGTTTGGCTGCGCCCCCATCCAAATATCAACTTGAACTGTATTTCCAGAATTCCCATGTGTTGTGGGAGGGACCCAGGAGGAGGTAATTGAATCATGGGGGCAGGTCTTTCTGTGCTATTCTCGTGATAATAAATAAGTCTCAGAAGATCTGATGGGTTTACCAGGGGCTTCCACTGTTGCTTCCTTCTCATTTTCTCTTGCTGCCACCATGTAAGAAGTACCATTCACCCCCAGCCATGATTCTGTGGCCTTCTCTAGCCATGTGGAACTGTAAATCCAATTGAACCTTTTTTTCTTCCCAGTCTTTGGTATGTCTTTATGGACTGATACAGGGACCAGGAACTAACATGTATTTAAATGAATATGCTAGAGAATTTTAGGATGAAAAATAATTGAAACTTTGAAGACTGTTGGATATTGGTCTTACATCACCATCTTATCTAATCCCATTGGAGGAGGAGGTGAGACCAATGTAAACTGATGGACTTTGGACTGAGTTGACATTAGGGAAGGAAAGTCTAATGCAATCTTGTGAGTGAGGTTTTCCAGCATATTTAATATTGCTATTGCTTCTACATTTGAATTTATAGTAGAAATTGATCTTATATGACCATATTTTTTTGCTGTTTATACTGAGAAGATTATCCCAATTGGCAAGAAGTCACATATTGAAAAGTGCTAGTACCTTTAAAATTCAAAACCCTGGGCTGGGCGCGGTGGCTCAAGCCTGTAATTCCAGCACTTTGGGAGGCCGAGGCGGGTGGATCACGAGGTCAAGAGATCGAGACCATCCTGGTCAACATGGTGAAACCTCGTCTCTACTAAAAATACAAAAATTAGCTGGGCATGGTGGCACGTGCCTGTAATCCCAGCTACTCAGGAGGCTGAGGCAGGAGAACTGCCTGAACCCAGGAGGCGGAGGTTGCGGTGAGCTGAGATCACGCCATTGCACTCCAGCCTGGGTAACAAGAGCGAAACTCTGTCTCAAAAAAAAAAAAAAAAAAAAAATTCAAAACCCTATTCCCAAGTTTGATCTACAAGTCTCTATAACTGATGATTTTTTTTACAATTAGGTATTTTGGAAAAGGGAGGCGGCCCCTCCTCCACATGGAGGCATGCTTGGGGTTTTGAACTTATCCTGCCCTTTTTAAAAATTTAAGTTCCTGTTACATGATGTGCAGATTTGTTACATAGGTAAACGTGTGCCATGGTGTTTTGCTGCACCTACCAACCCATCACCTATGTATTAAGCCCAGCATGCATTAGCTGTTTTTGTTGATGCTCGCCCTCCTTCTGCTCCCACTGACAGGCTCCAGTGTGTGTTGTTCTCTTCCCTGTGTCCATATATTCTCATCGTTCAGCTTCCACTTATAAGAGAAAACATCCAGTGTGTGTGTGTTTTTGTTACTACGTTCATTTGCTGAGAATAACAGCTTCTAGCTCCATCCAAACCCCCCCAAAAGACATGATCTCATTCCTTTTTATGACTGCATAGTATTCCATGTGTATAAGTGCCACATTTTCTTTATCCAATCTGTCACTGATGGGCATTTGGGTTGATTCCATGTCTTTGCTATTGTTGGAAGTGCTATAATGAACATATGCTTACATATATCTTTATAATGGAATGATTTATATTTCTTTGGGTATATACCTAGTAATGGAATTCCTGGGTCAAATGATATTTCTCGTTCTACATCACTGAGGAATCTCCACACTGTCTTTCACAATGGTTGAACTAATTTACCTTCTGCCAACAGTATAAAAGCATTCTTATTTCTCCACAGCCTTGCCAGCATCTGTTATTTCTTGACATTTTTAATAATCAGTATTCTAACTTATGTGAGATGTTATCTCATTGTGGTTTTGATTTTCGTTTCTCTAATGATCAGTAGTTTGTATCCCCCTTTTGTAAATCAGCTGTTAGCTTTCTATTGCGCTCTTATGGAAACATACATCAGACCTGAAAAGGCCTTGTGACTGTTAACCTGTAATTTCTGTTTTGGTATGGATCAAGTAAGACTTAATGACTAATAAAGTGGGAAAGACCTACTAAGCCTCTCTTTTTAAATGGAAATAGTTTATTTAAGAACGCAGCCATCCTTGACCCACTAGCATCCTGATTTTACATGAAAAAGTATCTTTTTCAGCTAACCTTTTGGGAGAAAATGTATCACCCATTCTGCCACCTGAAGCAAAGGTGCTGGTACAATGGGGCGCTTAACTCAAAAAATTTCCCTTAAATTCCTTGTCGTGGTTCATGCATAGGATAATCTTAAACTTACATTTTCCACTAGTCTGTGGCAGCAGTTCAACCTTAGCTCCAGCTATGCAGAAACAAAAACGGACATAGCCACTCTGCTCAAAGACAGAACTCAAAGCCATTCTCATAGAACTGGCTACTATTCTTCCTAATGAAACTTGTTTGGTTATTACTGTTGCTAATAGCCTAGTTCTTTGCTGCTTGGAAATTTAGAGACTGGTAGATTGAAAACCTTACTTTTTGGGACTATAGGCTGTTGAAAGCAGTTGTGGCTACTGACCAAGCTGTCAGAGTCATGTGTGTAGATGTCATTTAAGGGCCCATTCTCTGATAAGACTGGTGTGAATAAAGCTTCTGTTCAAGTCTGTACTGATCAGATCACCTACCAATACTGTATGAGTCTCTCATAGTACTGCAACAGACAATATATCTATCATCAGACAGGGAAAACAAAGTAAAGGAGTCTATGTTTCCAATGCAAAGGCCATCAATGCATGCCATACTTGTTACCCCTGCAAAAATTTACTTGATTTTCTTCATGATGGAGGAAAGTCACATAGCACAGGTCATATTGCCCTTTCCACTTCTGGTAGAAGGCCTATGTTAGTTATTCGAATCCTCAAAGCTAAGGGTTTTATTTCACTGCTGCTGACACTTTTTCAGGTTACAGGGTTTCTGTTCTAGTCTTATAAGCTGATTCTGGTCATGTCAATATGGCCTTTAAAATGTGCAGGTTTAATGTGTTCAGCTTTCTGGACCATTTTCAGTTTAAAATTGGAACTTTTTTTTTTTTTAATCACAAATGTTACTCAACAATAAGCTGACAGTCCAGGTATTTGATGGCACCTCATGCTTTCTCCATTCACAACTATCTTTTATTGTTGTTGGGTATTTTCTCAAAAATTATCTCAAATAATTTCTTATTCTAATTTTCTTACCTTCTCTTGACCCACACACATCAATAAGATGACTTTGTCAGTGGATTTAGCTTTCTTCAGAATGGGATCATTTTCTCTCAGCAGCTTTCTGGATAATATTCAGGACAAAAGGAGTGGGGCTGATTATAAGGCCCTATACTGTATATTCAGCATTCTGCCTGGACCATTCTTGGGCATGATGTGTCATTTTCCCCCCAACGGTAGCCCTAGGCCACTGTGGTTGATACACTCTCGAGGTGACAGACTGACCAAAAGGGAGACTAGGAAATCCAAATATAATTCTGGCTAAGTTTTATAAAAATGATTTTGTGTTTGTTGCATCTGATTCTTCCGTATGTAAGATGTGAGTGTAAACAGGAGATGACTGGGGAGAAATATAACATTATGGCTACTGATTTGTGAAGGTGGTAAGGAATACCTTACATTTTGGGAGATGTAGGAGAGGGAGGGACGGACATTAGAGAATCTTTGTCTTGCAAAACCACCTTGGAATCTTTCTTCCAAATGTAAATACCCTGGTGTGTCTCTCGAATAGCCTTGACAGAACCTTAAGTTCAACTGACTACCAAGTCTTTCATCTGCTGGTATCTAGCACCAATTGTGAATTAGACATTATTCTTCTTAATCTTAGTAAATCTATTAGACACAATGACAGATGGCTCAAGCCCCTGCACCTCCTATGCATAATCTTCAGATATTCTCCCATTCTCACTTTTCTTTTCAATTGTTCTGTGGGGTGGGTGAATACTGCCTTGTTAATGGCGAACCAAAAACACAATTTTAATTGATTGTCCTCAGGCAGTCTCTCCAAAAACAAAAACAATATTAGATTATTAAACTGAATCAAGAATGTTAAGGTCTGCCAGCTAGCCAAGAGGCCTCATTTTAGGCACTGTGAACCCATGCCTTCTGACTAGTGACAAGTTCTGCTGATAGGGCCTTGACCATTGTAAATAATGTTTTCTTTCCTTGAGCATTGTATCTACTCGGGGACTGTACTTCTTGTGTGAAAGCCAAGCATGAACTTGCCTCCCTGCAGAAAACATGGTAATTTGTACCTTAGGGATGGCTATAAGAAGCTTTCAAGTATTTCAGGAATTACTGCCTTGGCCCTGGAAGGTATTCAGTTTAGTCTTGACTAACAAGCCAGGGTTATTTTAGAATATAGAATTGTACTAGCTCATTTGTTTTGTATTATGGTAGATTCTATGCAATCACTAATACATCCTCTTATGCCTGTATTAATACCTTGAGGCAGTTGGAGAAGTCAGTTAAAAACAACAACAATGTAAGTATACACAAATGCTAATAGAGTAGATTTTATATGTTCTCACCACAAAATGATAACTTTGTGAGGTAATTGATATGCTAATCTGCTAGATTTAAATATTCCATATTGCATTTATGTATCTATATATATTTTTTCAACATACAATGTTGTGCATGATAAATACATACAATTTCATTTGTCTTTTTTTTTTCAATTTTTATTTTGTATTCAGAGGGTACATATGCAGGTTTTATACATGGGTAAGTCGTTTGTCTCAGGTGTTTGGTGTATAGACAGTTTTGTCACCCAGGTAATCAGCATATCTGCCAATTATTTTTAATGTATAAACAAAAAAATTAAGGATTAATCCACCTGGCTTTTCCTTATGAACAAGATGTTTGCTCCACCCGAAGCTCCCAAATGTGTATGTTGAAGCCCTAATCCCCAATATGATTGTCTTTGGATATAGGGACTTTAGGAAAGTACTTAATGAAAGTTAGATGAAATCATGACGATGGGGCCCTGATCTGGTAAGATTAGTGTTGTGAATCTGCTGGAAACTTGATCTTGGACTTCCAGACTAGAAAGCTGTGAGAAAATAAACTTCTGTGGCTTAAGTCATCCAGTCTGTCATGGCAGTGCCAGTAGACTGAGCCACTTTCTTTTTTTTTTTTTTTTTGAGACGGAGTTTCGCTCTTGTTGCCCAGGCTGGAGTGCAATGGCACAATCTCGGCTCACTGCAACCTCCGCCTCCTGGGTTCAAGCAATTCTCCTGCCTCAGCCTCCTGAGTAGCTGGGATTACAGGCACATGCCACCATGCCCAGCTAATTTTTTTTTTTTTTTTGTATTTTTAGTAGAGACGGGGTTTCACCATGTTGACCAGGATGGTCTCGATCTCTCGACCTCGTGATCCACCCGCCTCGGCCTCCCAAAGTGCTGGGATTACAGGCTTGTGCCACCATAGACTGAGTCACTTTCAAAGTTAGGCCCCAGTGGTTTATAGTATTTATTCAATTGCTCAGACTTGGAGTCCTTTGATAGTAAACTTAATTAAATGACATATGAAACAAAGTAAATATATTTATTTGATCTTAACTCTGTTGATCAGATTAATCAGAGTCACTGATATAGTGGTATATTCATGAGAAAATTTGACAGATGACGAAATGATGTGGAAATAAAGGGTGTACATTATTGGTAGAAAATTTTCCGTAAGTCTCTTGTTTTACAAAACTTAAGAGCAGTAGCACTAATGGGACTTGTGTTTGGGATTACCCCTTTTAAAACGTTAATAAGGAAAATAGCCTTAGGAAGGTCGAGGAAATACGGCAGACAGGAGGCAGAGATGATGTGAAACTCCCACTTGGACAGGCAAAACAGCATGTGGAGACATATTGACTTTTGCTCCAGAAACACCACAAGAGTGTACCAGAATAAACAACAACAGCAAAATCACGGATCTTTTGACAGAAGCAGCAGGCTGCTGCAAATTCCATGAGACAGGCAAAAAACTCTGGTGCTCTCCTGAATGTGCCACCTCCTGGGTGAAGGCCAACGAACTCAGGACATTACAGCAATTTATGACAGAACAGCCCTGCTCCAAGGAAGGAGAAAAAAACAGCTAATCCTTCTGCCTGCAACATCCTGGCCAGTGATCTTCAGTCTGTCTACATGACAACTTTATTGCTAGCATAATGAACATCTGAGAAAGCCAGAACACAAAACATATTTAAAACCAAGAATTCTAACACAGTCTACTTTACTACCTTGCCACCTCCAAAAGAGGAGGTGCTGATATCCATGGCCGGGAAAAATGAAGACGATCATATCACAGGACTGCAGACATTCCCCAGCACAAACGCAGAGCCTAATATTCTGCCCCACTGGGTGGCTGGACCAAGAAGAGCAATAACAATCACTGCAGTCTGGTTTTCAGGAAGCCCCATCCCTAGGGGAACAGGGAGTGCATCACATCAAGGGATCACTCAATGGGACAAAATAATCTGAACAGAAGCCCTTGAGTTCGAGATTTTTCCACCGAAATAGTCTATCCAAATTAGAAGGAATCAGAAAAGTAATTCTGGTAATATGACAAAACAAGGTTTAATAACACCCCCCAAAACCATACTAGCTCCCCAGCAATGAATCTAAACGAAGAAAAAATATCTGAATTGGCAGAAAATGAATTTAGATAGTTGATAATTAAGCTACTCAAAGAATACCAGAAAAACATGAAAGCCAACTTGAAGAAATTTGAAAAAAAAAACCACAGGATATTAATTTTAAAGTCTCCAGAGAAACAAATATCATAAAAAAGACAATTACAACTTCCAGAAATGAAAGACAAACTTAGAAAAATGTAAATAACACTAGAAAATTTCAAACCTAAAAATGAACAAGTAGAAGAAGGAACATCAGAGCTTGAAGACAAGACTTTTGAATTAACCCCATATAACAAAGACAAAGAAAAGAGAATTTATAAAATGAACAAAGACTCCAAGAAATTTGGAATTATGCTTAATGACCAAACATAAGAATAATTGGTATTCCTTAGAAAGAAGAGAAATCTAAAACTTTGGAAAACATATTTGAGGGCATAATGGAGGAAAACTTCCATAGCCTTGTTAGAGATACAGATATCAATATTCAAGAAGCTCAAAGAACACCTGGGAAATTCATTGCAAAAAGTTCATCACCCAGTCACATAGTCATCAGTTTATCTAAAGTCAAGTAAAATAGTTCATACTGTCTCTACTTCTTGGACATCTAAAGTGCTGGTGTATGTTAATTTTGTTGTTAATATAAGAGAAATAATGTAGAAAACTAGAGAGCTAATTAGAAAAGCAATCATAAGAGTATGACTATAAAAATGAAGTAATTCTAAACTATAAAGGAAAACCTATCAGATTAATAGATTTCTCAGCAGAAATCCTACAAGTCTAAAGAGATTGGGGTCCTGTCTTTAGTCTCCTCCAATAAAATAATTGCCAGCCAAAAATTTTGTATCCAGCAAAACTAAGATTCATAAATAAAGGATAAAGTATTTTTCAGACAAACAAATGCTGAAAGAATTTGCTTCTGCCAAGCATGCCTTACATGAAATGCTAAAAGGAGCTCAAAATATTGAAACAAAACCTTAAAATACACCAAAATAGAACCTCCTTAAAGCATAAATCTCACAAGACTTATAAAACAATAACACAATTTTAAAATGGTATTCAGGCAATAACCAGCATAATGAATAAAATAGTACCTGACATATCAATACTAACATTGAGTGTAAATAGCCTAAATGCTCAACTTAAAATACACAAATCAACTTAAAACATACAGAATGGTACAATGGATAAAAATACACCAACCAAATATCTTTTGTCTTCAAGAGACTCACCTAGTGCATAATGACTCACATATACTTAAAGGGGTAGAAAAATATATTCCATACAAATGGAAAGCAAAAGTGAGAAGGAGTAGTTATTCTTATATCAGACAACACAGACTTTAAAGAAACAATAAATAAGAAAGACAAAGGGGGATATTATATAATGATACAAGTATCAGTTCAACAGGAAAATATCACCATCCTAAATATATATGCACCTAACTTGGGAGCTCCCAAATTTATAAAACAATTAATACTACACATAAATGAGATAGACAGTAGCCCAATAATAGTGGGGGAATACAATACTCCAATGACAGCACTAGACAGGTTATCAAGACAGAAAGTAAGTAAAGGAACAATGGACTTAAACTATACCCTAGAACAAATGGACTTAACATATCTACAAACATTCAACCCAACAACTGTATAATATGCATTCTTTCCATCAGCACATGAAATATTCTCCAAGATAGACCTTATGATAGGTCACAAATCAAGTCTCAATAAATTTAAAAAAAAACTGAAATTATATCAAGTAACTTCTTAGGCCACAGTAGAATACAATCGGAAGTTAACCCCAAAAGGAACCCTCAAAATAATATAAATACATGGAAATTAAATAATCTGCTCCTGAATTATCCTTGGGTCAACAATGGAATAAAGATGAAAATTAAAAAATTATCTGAACTGAACAATAATAATGACACAACTTATCAAAACCTCTGGAACACAGCAAAAATGGTGCTAAGAGAAAAGTGCATAGAATTAAATGCCTACATCAAAAAGTTTGAAAGAGCATACATAGACTATCTAAGGTAACACCTCAAGAAATTAGAGCAAACCAGCAGAAGAAAAGAAAAAACAAAAATCCAAGCAGAACTAAATAAAATTGAAACAAAAAATGCAAAAGATAAATGTAACAAAAAGGATGGTTATATGAAAAGATAAGCAAAATTTATAGGACATTAGTGACATTAACCAAGAAGAGAGAAGATTCAAATAAGTTCCATTAGAAATGAAAAAAGAGATGTTACAACTGACACCACAGAAATACAAAAGATCATTCAAAGCTACCATGAACACCTTTATGCACACAAACTAGAAAACCTAGAGGAGATAGATAAATTCCTGGAAAAGTACAACCCTTCCAGAGTAAATCAGGAAGAAATAGAAACTCTAAACAGACCAATAACAAATAGCAAGATTGAAACAGTAATTTAAAAAATTGTCAACAAATAAAGTCCAGAACAGAATGGATTTGCAGCTGAATACTGTCAGGCATTCAAAGAAGTGTTGGTAGCATTCTTACTGAAACAATTCCAAAAGAAGGAATGAATCCTCCCTAAGTTATTTTATGAAGACAGTATCACCATAATACCAAATTCAGGAAAGGATCTAAGAGAAAAAGAAAACAACAGATAATATTTCTGATGAACATAAATGCAAAAATCCTTAAAAAAATACTAGCTAACTGAATCCAACAGCATGTAAAAAAAAAAAAAAAAAAGGTAATTCACCATGATCAAGTGGGTTTCATTGCAGGGATGCAGGGCTGGTTTAACATATACAAGTCAATAAATGTGATACATAAACAAAATTGAAAACAAAAATTGTATGATCATCTCAATAGACAAATAAAAACCATTTAAGATCCAGCCTCCTTTTATGATTAAAACCCTCTGCAAAATTGGCATAGAAGGAACATACCTCAATTTAATAAAAGCCATCTATGAAAAAACTACAGCCAGGATTATACTGAACCAGATACAGCTGAAAGAAACAACAGAAACATAAATATCCATAGCCATGTATCTTTGTGCATATATGAGAGTGTTTCTGTAGGATACAGATTTTTTCATAATAGAAATGCTTATTAGATACTCTCATTTATGTGCCAAAAAGGTATAATCATTTACACATCTGTCACTATGTTTTGAGAATAACATTTTGCCTGTAGTTGAGAAATACTATTTTGTTTCAATATTAATTTTTGTACTACTGGTGAGACTGATTACCTTGTCATGCTTCTTGACTATATTTCTTCTGCAAATGTTCTTTTCTTGTACATGATTAAATTTTCTTTCATGTATCTTATTTTTATTGAATTACAGAAACGCTTTATATATATAGGAACTTTGTTTCCCTTTGTTGTATATTATGAAAATATAGTTACCAGTTATATCACTTGTCATTTAGCTATGCTAATAGTGTTTAAGTCACACAGAAATATAAAAGTTTTATGATCAGATTACTCAACTTTTTATGGCTTATAGATTTTCTGTCTTGGTTAGGAATGACTTTGTTATTCTAAGTTTATTCTCCTACATGCCATTCGAGTTTCTTCTATTATTCTAATTTATTTTAGTTTTCTGAAACCCATCATTTATTGTAGCAGCCCACAAGCACATATTATATGTGAAAAACTTCCCTGTGAGAATTTAAATTTATAATAATTATATATTCAAAATTAAATCATTTCTTTTTTTAACTCCCAGGGTACAGGTGCAGGTTTGTTATATAGATAAACTTATATGATGGGGTTTGTTATACAGATTATTTTATCGTTCATATATTAAACCTAGTATCCATTAGTTATTCTTTCTGATGTTTTTCCTCCTCCCACTCTCCACCCTTTGAAAAGACCCAGAGTGTGTTATTCTTCTCTATGCATCCATGTGTTACCATTTAGCTCCCACTTATACGTGAGAATATGCAGTATTGAGTTTTCTGTTCCTGTGTTAGTTTGCTAAGGATAATCACATTCATCTCTATCCCTGTCCCTGCAAAAATCATGATTTCATTCTTTTTCATGGCTGCATGGATTTCAATGGTATATATTTACCACATTTTCTCTATTCAATCTATCATTGATGGGCATTTATGTTGTTTCCATGTCTTTGCTGCTGTGAATAGTACTGCAATGAACATACATATGCATGTGTCTTTATAATAGAATGACTTATATTCCTTTGGGTATATACCCAGTAATGGGATTGTTTGGTTGAATGGTATTTTGCCACACTGTCTTCCACAATGACTGAACTGATTTACACTCCCACCAACAGTATATAAGGGTTCCCTTTTCTCCTCATCCTTGGCAGTATCTATTATGTTTGACTTTTTAAGAACAGCCATTCTGTTGTGAAATGCTATCTCATTGTTGTTTTGATTTGTATTCCTCTAATAATCAGTGATGTTGAGCTTTTTTTATAAGTTTACCACATGTATGTTTTCTTCTGAAAAGTGTTCATGCCCTTTGCTCACTTTTTTTAATGCTTTTTTTCAGAATTTTAAGTTTCTTATAGATGTTGGGGATATTAGACATTTGTTGAATGCATAGTTTGCAATAATTTTCTCCTATTCTCTAGGTTATCTAGAGATAATCGATAGTTGATATCTGGTTGATAGTTTCTTTTGCTGTGCAGAAACTCTTTAGTTTAATTAGATTCCCTTTGTCAATTTTTGATTTGTTGCTATTCCTTTTGGCACCCTCATCATAAAATGTATGTCTGGAATGGTATTGCCTAGGTTGTCGTCCAGATTTGTATAGTTTTGTATTTTATATTTGTGTCTTTGATCCATCTTGTTTTAATTTATGTATATGGTGTAAGGTAGGTGTCCAGTTTCAATCTGCTACATGTGGCTAGCCAGTAATCCCAGAATCATTTATTGAATAGGGAATCCTTTCCCCATTGCTTGTCTTTGTCAGGTTTGCCAAGGATCAAATAGCTGTAGGTATGCAGGCTTATTTCTGAGTTCTCTATACTGTTCCACTGGTCTATATGTCTTTTTTTGTATCACACCATGCTCTTCTGGTTATGGTAGCCCTGGAGAATAGATTGAAGTTGGGTAGCGTGATGCCTCCAGCTTTGTTCTCTTTGTTTAGGATTGCCTTGGCTATTCAGGCTCCTTTTGGGTTTCATGTGAATTTTAAAATATTTTTATCTAGCTCTGTGAAGAACATCAATGTTATTTTAACATGAATGTCATTGAATGTATGAATTGCCTTGGGCAGGATTGACATTATGTTGATATTGATTCTTCCTATTGATGAGCATGGAATGGTTTTCCACTTGTTTGTGTGATCTCTGATTTCTTTGAGCAATGATTTGTAATTATCCCTGTAGTGACCATTCACCTGCCTAGTAATTTGTATTCCTAGGTGTTTTATTCTTTTGGTGGAAATTTTGAATGGGAGTTTGTTCCTGATTTGGCTTATGGCTTGATTGTTGTTGGTGTGTAGGAATGCTAGTGATTTTTGTACATTAATTTTATCCTGAGACTTTGCTGAAGTTGTTCTTCAGCTTAAAAAGCTTTTAGGCTAAGACTATGTGGTTCTCTAGATATAGGATTATGTCATTTGCAAAAAGGGATAGGTTCACTTTCTGTCTTTCTATTTTGATGTTGTTTCTTTCTTTCTCTTTTCTGATTGCCCTGGCCAGGACTTCCAATACTATGATGAATTGGAGTGGTAAGAGAGGGCATCCTTCTATCGTGCTGGTTTTCAAGGGGAATATTCCAGCTTTTGTCCATTCAGTATGATGTTAGCTGTGGATTTGTCATATAGGGCTGTTATTATTTTGAGCAATATTCCTTCAATACCTAGTTTATTGAGTTTTTAGCATGAACAGATTTTGAATTTTATCAAAAGCCTTTTCTGCATATATTGTGATGATGTAGTTTTTGTCTTCAGTTTTGTTTATGTAATGAATCGAATTTATTGATTTGCATATGTCGAACCAAATTTGCATCACAGTAATGAAGCCTACTTGATGGTGGTGGGTAAGCTTTATAATGCATTGCTGGAGTTGGTTTGCCAGAATTTTGTTCAGAATTTTTGCATCAATGTTCATCAAGGGCATTGTCCTGAAGTTTTCTTTTTCTGTTGTATCTCTGCCAGGTTTTAGTATCAGAATGATTCTGGCCTAATAGAATGAGTTGGAGAAGAGTCCCTCCTCTTCCATTTTTCAGAATAGTTTTAATGGGAGTGGTACCAACTCCTCTTTGTACATCTATAGAATTCAGCTGTGAATCTGTCTGGTCTTGGCCTGTTTTTGGTTTATAGGCTATTTATTACTTCCTCAATGTCAGAACTCTATTGGTTTGTTCAGAGATTCAATTTTTTCTTGATTCAGTCTTGGAAGGGTGTATGTGCCCAGGAAGTTATCTGTTTCCTCTAGATTTTCTAGTTTATTTTCATAATAGTCTCTGATGGTGGTTTGCGTTTCTGCGGGGTCAGTGGTGATATCCCTCTTGTCATTTCTGATTGTGCTTATTTGAATTTTCCTTTTCTTCTCCTTTATTAGTGTAGCTAGCAGTCTATCTATTTTATTATTTTCAAAAGAAAAAATTCTGGATTTGCTAATCTTTTGAATGTCTCTATCTCGGTCAGTTCAACTCTGATTTTGGTTACTTACTGTCTTCTGCTAGCTGTGGGATTTGTGTCCTCTTGGTTCTCCATTTCTTTTGATTGTGATGGTAGGTTGATGATTAGAGATCTTTTTAACTTTCTGATGTGGCCATTTAGTGCTAGAGATTTCCTTCTTATCATGATTTTAGTTATGTACCATAGATTCTGGTATGTTGTATCTTTGTTCTCATTAGCTTCAAAGAACTTGATTTCTGCCTTAATTTCATAATTTACTCACAAGTCATTTAGGAGCAGGTTATTCAATTTTCATTTAATTGTTTGGTTTTAAGTAAATTTCTAAGTCTTTCTAATTTGATTGCACTGTGGTCTGAGAGATTGTTGTTTCAATTATGATGCATATATTGAAGAGTATTTCTGATTATGTGATTGATTTTAGAGTATGTGCTATGCAGCAATGAGAAGACTGTATATTCTGTTTTGTGGGGGTGGAGAGATCTGTAGCTATCTATCATGTCCATTTTATCCAGTGCTAAGTTCAGGTCCTGAATATCTTTTTAAATTTTGTGTCTTGATGATCTGTTTAATATTGTCACTGGGGTGTTAAAATCTCCCACTACTATTTTGTGGAAGTCTAAATCTCTTTGAAGGTCTCTAAGAACTTGTTTTATGAATCTTGGTGCTCCTGAGTTGGGTGTATATATATTTACAATAGTTAAATCTTGTTGAATTGAACTCTTTACCATTATATAATGCCCTACTGTGTCTTATTTTATCTTTGTTCATTTAAAGTCTATTTTGTAAGAAAGTGGGATTAAAACCCCTGTGTTTTTCTATTTCCCATTTGTTTGGTACAGTTTCCGCCATCCTTTTATTTTGAACCTATGTGTGTCATTGCATATCATATGGGTCTCTTGAAGAGAGCATACCAATGGTCATGGTTCTTTATCCAGTTTGCCACTCTGTCTTTCAACTGGGGCATTTAGCTCATTTACACGTAAGGCTAGTACTGATATGTGTGTATTTGATCCTGTCATCATGATGTTAGCTGGCTATTTTGAAGACTTGTTTATGTGTTTGCTTTACAGTGTCACTGGTCTGTGAACCTCAGTGTGCTTCTGCAGTGGCTTGTAATGGGCTTTCCTTTTCATATTTAGCACTTCCTTTAAGAGCTCTTGTAAGATAAGTCTAGTGGTAACGAATATCCTCAGCATTTGCTTGTCTGAAAAAGATCTTATTTCTTTTCTTATGAAGCTTACTTTGACTGGATATGAAATTCTGGGTTGCAATTTCTTTTGTTTAAGATTGTTGTATATTGGCCCCCAATCTCTTCTGGCTTGTAGGTTTTCTTCTGAGAGGTCCAGTGTTAGTCTGATGGGCTTCCTTTTGAAGGTGACCTGGCCTTTCTCTCTAGCTGCCTTTAACAATTTTTCTTTCATTTCAACCTTGGAGAATCTGATGATTATGTGTCTTTGGGATAATAATCTCATGGAGTATTGTACTGCGGTTCTCTGCATTTCCTGAATTTGAATATTGGCCTCTCTAGCTAGGTTGGGCAAGTTCTCATGGATGATATCCTAAAATACATTTTCTAAATTTGTTCCATTCTCCCCATCACTTTCAGATACACCAATCAGTCATCGATTCATTCTCTTTACATAATCCTAAATTTCTTAGATTTGGTATCCTTACATAATTCTATATTTTGTTTATTCCTTTACATTCTTTTCTCTATTCTTTTCTGCCTGTCTTATTTAATAAATCCCATCTTCAGAATAGACTTGGTCTATTCTATTAATACTTGTGATTTCCTTATGAAATCCTTGTACTGTGCTTTACAGGTCTATCAGGTTTGTTACATTCTCCTCTAAACTGGCTATTTTGTCTGTCAGCTCTTGCAATGGTTTATAATGATTTTTAACTTCCTTGCATTGGGTTACAATGTACTCCTTTAGCTCAGTAAACTTTTGTTCTATCTATATTCTGAATTCTACTTCTGTCTTTTCAGCCATTTTAGCCTCAGCGTGGCTTCAAACCCACCCTTGCTGGAGAGGTGATACTGTCATTTGGAGGAAAGAAGGCATTCTGGCTTTCTGAGTTTTCAGTATTCTTGTGGTGATTATTTCTCATCTTTGTGGGCTTATCTACCTTCAATCTCCTTCAATCTTTAAGGCTGTTGACCTTTGCTTTTTTTTTTTTTTTTTTTTTTTTTTTGCAGTCTGACTACTTTTCTATAGGGCTGCTGTGGTATGCTGGGGGTCTTCTCCAGTCCCTAGTCACCTCAGATTTCCCAGTACTTGGAGGTATTCACCAGTGAAGGCTGAAAAACAACAAAGATTACAGCCTGCCCCTTTCTCTAGTAGCTGCATGCCAGTGAGGTACAGACACATTGTTGGTCCAAGCACACCTGTAGGAGGTGGCTGTAGTCCCTGGTTGGAAGGTTTTGCTCATTAAGGAGGAATAGGATCAGGGACCCACTTAAAAAAGTAGTCTGGCCACATTTTTGTAATGCAGCTGTGCTGTACTAGGGGTCCACTTTAGCCCCTGGTTGCCTCAGACACTCTGAAGCCCAAAGGTCAGAATGGCTCAGATGACCAAATAGCAAAGATGATGGACCACCCCTCCTCTTAGGAACACCATCCCAGGGAGACCTGAAACCTCTGTCAACTAATGATCACTGATGGGGGTGGCCAGAGATGCTGGTTGGGAGGCTCCACCCAGTGATGAGGAATGTGGTCAGGGACTTGGTTAGAAAATGTGGCAGTCTAGCCACATACTTTGTATGGCTGCTGTGCTTCGCTGGGGTACTGCTTCCACTCCTGGTTGGCTTGGGGTCCCCAAAGCCCAAAGACTGGAACTGCTAAGTCGTCCAAACAGCAAAGATAGCTGCTTGCCCCCGTCTCTGGGAGTTCCATCCCAGGGAGTTTTAAAAACTCTGTAGACTGCACAACACTGGCAGGGGTGGCTGGAGGCTCTCATTTGGAGGTCCCACTCAATGAGGAGGAACAGACCAGAGACCGACTTAAAGCAGTAGCCTGCCCACGTTTTGGTAGAGTGGCTGTGCTGTGCTAGGGGATTCCTTACACCCGTGGTTCATTTGGATTCTCCAAAGCCCACAGACCGGACTGGCTTAGATGCCCAAACCAGAAAGAGGAAAGCCTTCCCCTCCCCACAGGAACTCCATCCCAGGTAGTTGCACCACTGCTACAGGTGGCTGGCTGGAATTCAAAGCCAGTGAGTCTTATTCTGTTAGGTGCCATGGAAGTGGGGCTTACAGACCATTGCTGCTTGGCCCCTTAGATTCTGCCCCCTTCCTAGGGATATGTATGGGGGTCTAACATCCCACTTTGCTGGAGTTGTAGTTACATCTGACAGGAAGCCCAGAGATGGAGCATATAAAGCTCCCAGGTCTCTACACATGCCTGAGTGGCTGCTCTGCTAAGATTCCTCACAGCTCTGTGTGTCAGACTGAAGGCCCTGGTGGCGTTAAGTTACAAGGGAATCTCCTGACCCTAGAGTTGCAAAGATCTGTGGGAGAAGCATGGTTTCCTGGGGTTGCACATTTACTCACTGCTTCCCTGGGCAGAGGAGGTTCTCTTAGCTCTGTGTTACTCCTGGGTGAACCATTGTCCTGCCTTGCTTTTCTCCATTGTCTGTGAGTTGCACTGGTTTCTTGATTAGTCCCAATGCCAGTACCTGTTTTTTTCAGTTGAAGTTGCTGTTTTTACTCACCCCTTTCATTCCTCTCCATGAGAGCGATACAACCTAGCTGCTTCTAGTTGGCCATCTTGGCCACTCCCTAATTATATCATTTCTGGTCTGTTAAATGTCACATGCTACTGCTTTAGTTGTAAATAGTCCATGTCTATCTAAACGTAAAAGTATAATATTCTTTATGAATTTGTAAAACACACCTTTATCAAAATAATGGAAATCACATTTTTTTCACAAAGCAATTCCAAAATTCCTTCAGAATTTGTTTTACAATATTTTTTCAAATGAGAATAATGTAACACATGGAGGTAAAGATGCTTGTCCAAGGTCATAAGAATCTTGGATGAGGCTAAAACCCATAGCCTCAGTTATTATGTGTGTGTATATATGTATGTGTTTCCTCACTGAGCCACATTGGCTCTTACTTGAGGCTAAAAAAGGAAAATGTTTATGCAGAAATATGTGTGAAAGTCACAGAAGAAAGATTTTAATCAAAATTATGTATTTCATCTCTCTCTACTTCCGTTACCCAGCTGGGATCCAAGTCCTTCCTCATTCTCCTGTTTGGGATAAGAACAGCTGCTTATGATGACATACGCAGTCTTCTCCAGCCTTCTGCTTCAGGCAGCAGTTTGTTCCTTTCTCTTTGAAATTAGCTGGAACCATTTTAAGCATTTTCCTGCTTCCTCTAGGCACATGCAATACCAGGATAAGAATTAAAGCATCTGTCCTAAAGATTATGTGAAGTTTTTACAATGTTTCTTGATTAGTTGAGGGCCAGCAAATTAAGTAGGTAAGAAAAGTTTGTAACTGGATTAGATCAAAACAGAAAAATGAATGGAAAATAGTCAATGGTCAATATTTGGAGTGTAGAAGAGAAAAAGAGCATTTTGAAAGGTGGGAATATTTCATATCAAAGATTTTTCCTCATAGGAAAATACCAGGCACCTAAAGGATTTAATTTAGTGAGTAATAGACACCACTAAGAGAATATTCCTTTGCTGCATTGGTGAAATAATCTACTATGCTCTGGATTTTCTTGCTGCACAAATTTCTCTGAGAACCTTTTCTCCACTCAGCCCCATAGAACCCATTCTAATGGAATCTTCCTTCTTCTCCTAGCTAGCCTGCCCTGCTTCCTACCTTTCTCCACTCAGAAAAGCCTATTATTCTCCTCCGTTGCTGATGTTCTTGTGATTTTTGGAGAGGAAGAGACTTTTGGAAGTTTCCTTAGGGAGAATTAATTTGGCTGGAAATGGACTATTAAGGAAAACAGGAAGGACATGGGCAGAATATTATGAAGAAGATTATTGTAATGTCAGAGAAGATAAAACACAAGGCTCCTGCAGAGTACAGAAGGGCATTCCAAGAGTACAGAAGAATAGAATATGCTATCCAGAAAACAGAATAATAAAAAGCCTTTCAATACACACACACACACACACACACAGTTACCAAGTTGAAAATTAATGCTTTGGGGTGGTAGAAATCTAGATTTAGTCATTTACTTCTGGGAAGCTATATAATATATACTTAAAAATAATATCTTAAAATATTAAAAATAATAGAAAATATATCTAAAAAATATCTAAAATATAAAATAAGCTCCTTTTGGCAATGTGATAGCCTCTGAATACTGTAGCATGAGCCAATTTATGAAGTAGGTGATGCCATTTGTACATTCTCATTTAACCTGCAAGTGGTCATTTTTTGTAAAAATATAGGAGTAGTTCTGTGTCCTATTCTTCAGTTATTCTTCATTATAATGCTACAGGGAATATTGTATACTTAAAAATTCCTGTTCAACATTGAAAAGCCAGGTGCTCCATGCAGTCTTCCTTAACCTCCTCCCTTCACAGACACAGTTATTATCTCTCTATTCCGGGCTCTTCAACAAGTTCTGAATGTCTATTATTGCACTAAATTCACTGTACTACAATTATTTGCCACCTTTTTGTCTCTTTCACTGAATTGTGTACTGTTTGGTGGCAAAAGTCCTGTTTGTTTGTTTCTTTTTTTATTGTAACCCTAGGACCCATAGCTGTACCTGAAAAAGAATAGTAACTTGGTAATTGTTGTAAAAAAGTATTTTCCATTTTTATTATTATTACTTATGTGTTTTTTCTTCCTTCGGTTTTCTCCCAGAGATGCTATAGCCTAAGGACTCTGATCTGGTCGAATGGCATCTGCTTCTATGTAGTCTTTGTTTCTGTTAAAAGGTACTTTATCATTTTATCTGAAAATATCTAAGAATTCTTTCTCTCTTCTTTCTATTATACTCTATATTTTTTAACATCTAGTTTTCTGCATCACTAGGTATAGTACAACTACTTGATCGCTAAATGTGGTTTTGCCATGACAAATGATAACACCGCTTCCCCCTTTTATTTTATATTTATGTCTCACATTATAGTCCAAGGATGCAAGAGTAAATACGTGTTGTAGGTAGACCTGCTGCGACAATATTTTAGTTGTGTTGATTTCTGTCATGTGAATTGCAAGAGAAACATCTAATAGTATGTGTCATTAAATATTTTTACTTCACTGAAAAAAATGAAAATGTAAGGCTATCCTCTGATTAAGGGATAAATGAACTGATTTGTATTCTAGAAGCCAAGGGGGGAAAGATATATTTTTAGAAATCACTATCATAAACAACTCTTTCTTACAGCACTGCTTATTGTGAAGTACAAAAACTTCCGGTCTTTAATTTTAGGTGCTACTATTCTATTTAGGCCTGTGCTCTTTATTTTCAAAGAATATGGAAAGTCCCAGAAAGACTATGCTTCAAATTCCTATAGTTCTTAGTAATGGTAAAACCTTGGATGGGCAGGCAACCAGGGACGGCCCTCAGCTACCTTATCAAGATGATACAGTTTGCAGTTTTCCATATCTACTGTGAGTGTTTACTACTCTCATACTCTAGGTGTGTTCTTTGTCCTATTATTCCAGGGTCTAGCCATCAACTAATCTCCTTAATTATGGTGTTAGAGCATGATGTCCTAAGAAGTGTTTCTTACAGTGAGATCTGCTGATACTTGGCATCAGAATTATCTCTAAGGTTATTGTTAAAATGGAACTCCCTGGGTCTAACCCAAGAAGTTCGAAAGCAGAAGATCTGGGGATGTGGTACGGAATCTGCCTTTGTAATGGGCTCCAGGAATTTTTAATTCAAAATATAATCTGCAAAGTACAGTCATGTGGTATTCTCTTTCCCTAGGTAATAAGGACGTAAGGGAATCAACCTCTCTAATAGATTTACAGATGATACAACCCCAAATGGGGAAATAAACCTTTTATGGAACTAGATCACCTCAAAAAATTATTTAATCATCGATGACAATCATATGCATATGACAATCAAAGTACTATGTTAGGCATACAAATTATACTTGCTCATAATGCTGAAATGTATACCTTGTTACCCCTAAAGAGGCCAAACAGATAAATGTGCTCTAATATGCAGATTACAGATTTTAATGTAATAATATACTTGTGGCTATAATTAATGACTATTCTTACCATCCAATTACTCCCAGAAAAGGTTGTTTACGATCCACTGTTGCAAAAGTCATAATTTTTGGTAGGCATTTTGCAATATTTAACTAGTTCATTGATAATCACCTTAAACAACTGGCAGATTTCTTCAGTTAACTGGGATTATGTTTTTCAAGCAGCTAGTCTTAAAGAGATCATATTGCTTGAGATTTGAGTGTTTTTAATGAGTTTTATTTTAAAGATAACTAGGACATTTGATTATAGCCTATTAAAAATGATCCAAGTTAAAAATTATGAGAAAATGCATTATGATACAAAACTCCGGAAACTTGCATTCTTGTTCATTTATGAGATGAAGCTGCTTTTAACTATTTGGAGGATAAATCTTGTTCCTTTCTGCAGGTAGTCCCTTGGCTCCTTCTCATAAATAAATTCAGTGAACATCTCCTTAAGTAAGTGTCCTCAATTTTACAAAGAAGGCATAGACTCAATCTTATTTATTTATTTATTTATTTATTTATTTATTTATTTTAATGGAGTCTTGCTTTGTCACCCAGGCTGGAGTGCAGTAGCACCATCTCTACTCACTGCAACCTCTGCCTCTCATGTTCAAGCAATTCTCCTGCCTCATCCTCCTGATTAGCTGGGATTACAGGTGCCTGCCACCAGGCCTGGCTATTATTTGTATGTTTAGTAGAGACGGTGTTTCTTCATGTTAGCCAGGCTTGTCTCAAACTCCTGACCTCATGATCTGCTTATTAAAATACATCTTTCTGCACCTAAAAAGCAATATAGATTAGCTGCACTCCCAAATTTGAGAAAGAGTATTACTTAAAAGTCTTCCACACAATACATATCAAAATTTAGGTGAGAGATTATCTCTGAAAGATTGCCTGAAATACTTAAGGAAAATTTATTTCTCTAGATAATTTCAATTTGACTTTGGTTTAAGCCAGACCTAGTTTGCCCCATGACACACCTCATCTAGACCTAAACACATGTAAAATTTCTTTAATGGCACTAAGATGAGTCATAATGACATAATACCATTGACGTACATTGACTGATATTATGAAACAGCCTTATAATGTTGGTTGTTTTCTAGAAAGTTGTTAAAAATATTATTGACTGCCTTATGCACTGTAATATATGAGGAATTACAAAAGAAATTTCTCTCTGGTTGTGTTTCTGAAAATAATTTTAATCCTCTTGAACATTAAAAAAAATGTGCTGCAGCTAATGTTACATGTTACATTTCATTCTATACCTCATAGCATGTATTTTCTTGATACTCATCTCTGTATTAATCTTATTTTACTAACATTTCTAATTATTCACCATGATTTTTCATTTACTTAATGAAAGTCTTATTGCACTGCTCATATTTGTGCATACTATCTTACATATATTTAGCAGAAAAGCAGCATATAAATAAACATGATAATCATAAAGCTGAGTCTGGAGATTAGCAACTTTTTAAAAAATAATAGTACTGAAATTTCCTGGTGTTCAAAAAAAGACTGAGACCAGTCCAGCATAATATAAACTCCCCAGGCATATAAATAGACCAAAGGTGAAGAAGTACTATATTTATTTCTAGGTAGGGCCTTCTTAAATAACCAAGACTATGCTGAAGATTACTGTACTACCTATATTTATATAAAATATTTGTAGACTAGAAATGAAATTTAACTAAGAAATTTCATGTTTGCTGTATCTCCTGAGAAAATTACTTGAGCAGACCACTTCTGCAGATGGGTTGTGGTTCTTGTGTATAAAGTTGAATATTTTAATTTTCTAACATTTATGTTGATATATTTGAAACTTATCCTAAGTATAACTTGTTATGAAAGTCTTGTCAATAATATTCTTCAATGCCTCCTATCAACTTTTGGTGAGGAAATCACTTCTTTCTCTGAATCTCCCTTTTAAATAGAACTGCTTCTTGAGTGTTCTGATATAAGAAAAAAATCACTAACCAGTCATGATCACAAAAGGGAAAATGATTACCAACAGTGGCCTGGTATGAAGATACAAAGCATGACAAGGACTATATTAGGATTGAAGCTCCTTCTGCAAATCTCCAGCTTTGTCTCAGTGTGAGATCAAATTTGTTATAGATACGGGTTGCTGAATGTTTTATCAGTTGGTATATATACTCCTGGAAGGATCTTTACCCATTACTTATCATTAGATCATTTTTTTCCTCTAGTAACATGGAAAATATCTTTTCAATGTTTTTTCGAACATCGCATCTCACCAATAAGAATTCTGGCAGCCATTTAGTAATAGCCAGAGTATACAATTGAGACTGAAAAAGGAGTAAGAGGTGTGTATGTGTGTGTGTGTGTGTACATGGTGGGGGGATGAATTCTTTCTGATTCTATTTGATTTTATCTTAAGAAAAGCACCCATCAAAAGACACATGTGGAATTTTAAACTGGAAATGGATGAGCTTATTTGGAGCCAAAGCATTAAAACAAGCAAGCAGCACATACCTGAGCCTTTTCAATCTGCTTGCCTTTCTGCTAACCCCAGCCTGTTGCACACTTTTTATTGAGAAATAAGTGTATGTTGCTTTTGTTACAGATCAAATATCTAAGATAGAGTAAAACTAATTTTTTTGTTACTCCAAAGATATAAGATAGGGAATGATTCTGTGTAAATGTCACTTATGGCTCATCCAAGAGAAATAGAAGCTTGAGTGCCCCTGTCTGTTGAGTCTACCTGATTGTTTTTTTCACTGAAATCTCTTTAAGAATTTTATCAAAATAGCAACAATAACAATAGAAGACACACTATTAAATTAGTTATGCATGATTACTCATTAATAAATTGTATTATTACCTTAGGTAGTGTTGTAGTCTTGCCAATGCACCAAGATGCAGCGGTCTCTCATTTTCTGAGATAGTACCCATCTGAGAGATGGGTACTATCTTGTCTCACATCCAAGAGAATTAAGGAGCATGGACACAAGGCTAAGGTTGGAGTAAAAGTTTAATAAGCAAAGAATGAAAGCTCTCTGCAGCTGAGATGGGTGTGGGGCTGAAAGCGTTACCCACTATGAGCCTGGGGTCTGTGGTTTGTATGGACTGGGAAGTGGAAGTAATATGTTTAGTCTGTGGACTGTCTTGGAGAAACTGTGACTCAGCTTGGTCTGGGAATTTGACCCGGGACCATCACCCAGGACCAATCAGGAGTTAAAGTGATGATTCACAGGGAGTATTCAGCTTTGCCCAGGACCTATCAGAAACTGAAGTGAAAGCCTGGCCCGTGACATGAAATGAAATGAAAAAACACATTTTCCTTAACTATGACTTTAAGCCTGACTAGATGCACCATATATACACTAGTGAGAATCAAGTTTTGCAGAAACATATTATCAAGGACTTAAAAGTTATGAAGAGAGGTTTGGGTCAACTATTTGGAATCACTGAAAATTTTTGAGCAGGGAAATTTCATGGTGAACAGCATTATTTTAGAAAATTCTATCAGTGAGATATAGGATGAATAATAGGGGACACTGTTTAATGGAAACAGTGGTGGGGAAAGTTGGGTTAGAGAAAGAAGATAAAATCATTTTTTGTAATCTAGCCATGAGATAGTAAGACTGGATTAAAGTGTTAGTGGAAATAAAAAGACAAATTTCAGGCGCCGGGCGCGGTGGCTCATGCCTCTAATCCTAGCACTTTGGGAGGCTGAGGAGGGTGGATCACGAGGTCAAGAGATCGAGACCATCCTGGTCAACAAGTGAAACCCCGTCTCTACTAAAAGTACAAAAAATTAGCTGGGCATGGTGGTGCGTGCCTGTAATCCCAGCTACTTGGGAGGCTGAGGCAGGAGAATTGCCTGAACCCAGGAGGCAGAGGTTGCGGTGAGCCGAGATTGCACCATTGCACTCCAGCCTGGGTAACAAGAGTGAAACTTGGTCTCAGAAAAAAAAAAAAAAAAAAAAAAAAAACAGAAAAAAAATCAACAGAAATTGTTAAATAACGTCCTTAGGAAAGATGAAATAGAGACAGAGGTAGGTCACAGTTCTGAGTCTTAGTAACCCAGACGATGTCAGTTGTACCTCTGACAGACAGGGATGTCAGGAAGGCACTCTATTAATTATTCTAGTAAATTTTCTGCTGGTGAGATAGAGCCAGGTGCTATTTTCCCTGTGTCTGATTTTCACACACTGCCTCCTGAGTAGGCTTTTTGGAACTGCAGCTTTCTAAGCTTTATTGTACTGGAATTGGAAATGAGGCCAGAGATGGAAGGAGCATCCTGCACTGCAGATGCAGAAATTTACAAAGTTGGAAATATGTCTTAAGTAATACATTCCATAATTGTATACCACACCATACTGCTGACATGTTTAAGTACATTCTAAATGGACAATATTAGGCTCAAATTGCCAATTAAAGCTGTGCACTAAGCCGAAGTAGACTTAACTTTTATACTTTTCCATGTGGATTTTTGACACATTTCACTCTTTTCTTCAGTCTGGTCATTGGCTCATGCATCCTTTTTGGATTCATTTTCCCTCATGAGTGACAATGGGGACTTACTATTTATTCCCAGAAGAAAAAACGTTTGATAAATAGCATCACCCATGTGGTTTCATTTCTAGTCATACAATGAAATGAGGTTGGTTCATTTATAAAATAGGCTATTAGAATGTGTTTCATACCTAGTGAATACTGAGGAATAGATGACTCTGGGCAAAAGGATTTGAAAGCTGCCTCTCCATTCTACAGACTGTTAGTATGAGAAATTCTCCCATGGGTAAGCTTGTCCTCTGCTCTTGCCTACCTCTAAACTTCTTTGGTATATCGTCCATAATGTTTGTTGAACTGTATGTCTAACCACCACATGGGGCTATTGATTTATATTCTATGTAAGATAGATAATTTGTGTGTCAGCTACTGATTACAAAAGAACATTAATTAATAAATACGATAGAGAACAATATATTGTTTTAGTTGTTGTTGTTGCAGAAAGGTGATTTTATTTAGGTAGAGAAAAGTAAAGGAGAAGAGAAAGGCTTCCATGAAGAGTGTAGAAGGGGATTCCAGAGGGGGAAATCCCAGAGGGAGCTCCCATCATGTGGGAATATATTGTTTTATATATCTAGATTACTCATATGAATGTAATGGAAAGCACTATCACTTGAGGCCTCTGTAAGGATTGGCTTGGAACTGAGGACTATTTGTTCAAAATGGATAAATTTATTTCATTTATTTTTTTTCAAAGTCTGTTTAAACAGATACAAAAAAGATGAAAGGCCTATATTTAAAAGTGTTCCTGCCTATATTACTAAGGCAGGTGTACTTTAAATCAAAATAACTTTTGACTATTTTGTTCTGTTTTGGGGTTGAATAATGAAATTAGATTAATTATTCACTTTACTTTTTCTTTTTTGAACTGTAGGTCCATTTAGTATGATATCATTATGTTTTAGTCTCTCCATACTGACCCACCTTGACTTGTTGAGTTTTAAGAATAAACTATCATGGAAAGATTTTTATTCACTTATATAACCTATTCTGTACTTGCTTACAGTTCAGCATTCCCATTCAAACTAATGGACGTGGGTACCTAAGACAAAGAGAGAATGGAGGTCAGTAGAATTGATAAATCTCTCTTGAGAATAAAATTTGATTCAATAAGTCACGTTCTATACGTTGGAACTGGGAAAGTGTCTTGCCCACTGCTGAGAAATTAGGAAGAAAATGTTATCCTCAGAGATTTTAGCTTATGGTCTGTAAATCTTATTTTTGGTGGTCTGTAATTGAGACAGATTTTTTAGGATTTATTCTCATTCTACCTGTGAGTATTTGCATTCTACTGTGAGTATCTCTCACTTGGAAGACTGGTCTACCCTTATTTAAAAATTTATCTTGTACCAAGGGGAGGAATGAAGTCTTTGTTAAAGAAGCATAAAGTGAAAGAAAAATGTGACATTTAGATTCCCTAATACATAACAGAATGAAAACTAAGTTTGTTGCTAATGAATACATTTAGAATTCATTTCTCCTCAAGTGATGTTTATCATCAAGTGCCTATTGTTTACATGGCACCATGCTAAGTACTATACAATACAAATTAAATAGGTGTGGTCCCTGCTTCTGCCAGTTTACATCTTCCTTTAATTCACGTGCTATAGCAGAGTGCTTAAAACAGCAAAATCAGATCATGAAGTTCTAGCTGTCTCCCTCAAGGACTGGTAATTGAGGTTCCTCTTTATGTGCTGGGCTGGGCAGAAGATGCTGGAGAACTGGCAAGTGGACTCTTTGTAACTTTCTTCTGCTAACTAGTTGCAAAAGTATCTAAGCCTCTGAAGCTTGAACTAAAAATTCTGTATATTGTTTCTGGTTAGCATCAGCAGCTAAGAGAAGTCCTTTATTTATTTTCATAGGTTTTGGGGGAAACAGGTAGTGTTTGGTAACATGAGTAAATTCTTTATTGGTGATTTGTAAGGTTTTGGTGAACCCATCACCCAAGTAGTATACACTGTACCCAATGTGTAGTTTTTTTTAATCTCTCAACCCCCTCCCACCCTTTCCCCCAAGTCTCCAAAGTCCATTGTGTCATTCTTACGCCTTGGCATCCTCATAGCTTAGATCCCACTTATGAGTGAGAACATACGATGTTTGGTTTTCCATTCCTGAGTTATTTCACTTAGAGTAATGACCTCCAATTCTATCCAGGTTGCTGCAAATGCCATTATTTTATTTCTTTTTATGGCTGAATGGTATTCCATGGTATATATATATACCACAATTTCTTTATCCACTCATTGATTGATGGGCATTTGGGCTGGTTCCATATTTTTGCAATTGGAAATTGTGTTGCTATAAACATACATATGCAAGTATCTTTTTCATATAATGACTTCTTTTCCTCTGGATCAATAGCCAGTAGTGAGATTGCTGGATGAAATGGTAGTTCTACTTTTATTTCTTTAAGGAATTTCCACACTGTTTTCCACAGTGGTTGTACTATTTTACATTCCCACCAGCAGAGTTCCCTTTTCAGTGCATGCAATATCACCTTAGTCCTATGATAAAATGGCTATAATCAAAATATAAGAGAAGTCCATTTTTGTGAAGGCCTAGGGCTGATGGCCTGAAAAGGCAGCTTCCCCTATGTGTATTACTCCATAATCTTTGAAGTATATTTCCTCACCTCTATTAAAACCCAAGTAATAAACATAGATAGGCTCTTTGCTAGTCACAGCTACAGACTTTTACATTATTAAGTTACTTTCAGTGGTCATGAGGTATGGTATGATGGGAAGAGCACAGACTAAAAGTTAGGAAGACTGGATTTTAGTCCTGGCTCAGACTCTAAATAGCTAATTAGAACAAGTCGTTTCAAATTTGGACTTTAGTATTGTCTCAAAATTAAGAAAATGAAATTATTAAATACTTTTCAGTTTTAATATTCCATAGGACTACATGTGAAATAACCACTATATGAGAGTTGTCAGTCATCAGAGAGTCAGTAAAAGGAAAGGAAATGTCTGTTTCTTTGTTCTATCTTATATTATCAATGCCTTCATAATTTATTCTACAGTATAGGATATAACCACTCTTGAAGTCAAATATTGCAGAAATCAAGTAGTGATACGATTAAAATTGGGAACAATGGCCTAGAAGCCCAATAAAAAGAAGTAATTGGTTCAAGGATAATAATTGAAGATGCAACTGACTAAATAGGATCTAACTTTACATTCTGATCAAGTAACATAGTTCCAAATGCAAATTGTGGGTGTTAGGATATCTGTCCAAAATCATTAGAAGTGTATTTTGTTTCTTTCAGAAAGAGAAGGAGAGAGACATATTACCTAATTTTCTCCTTCTTTTTGGATGTCATGGTAAAAGAAAAATGGAAAGAGTCCAGCTGGAAGACTTCCACTAAATATTGAAAGAAAGCAACATGCTTAAGATAAGGATATATAGAGTAGTCTATTTAAAGAATAAAGTAATATATTGCATTCTTTTTTCTTTAGCAGAGCAAATATTTCTGAATCCCATGTGCGAGGAAAGAAACACAATAGAGGGGTTAAATCTTTAGTAAAATCTGTTTTCATTTTTAGACATTTAGGCTTTCCCAGCAGATGTCTCTACCACTTTTTTGTTTATTTTTCCACCATTGGCTGAAAATATAATCAAAGGGTGTCAGAGCTGAGAGAAAAAAAAAAAAAAAAAAAAAAAACCTTAGCAATCACAGAGTCCAAACTGTTTTCCAGATGAGGAAGTCCTGTATACAGAATTGACTTATACAGGTTCTTTCAATTTTTGTTAGCAGAGATAAGGTTAGAAAATAGCATGAAATGTGAAAAAATTACAAGAGAGAGGGAAGTAGAATGAAAAGGGAGAAAACCAAGGGAAATTGTGAATCAGAAAGAAACAATGTAATATGTACAAATTTGAAAATCTAAGACAGGGCTCAACCAACTGCAATCTACTAACCAAATTCAGCCTGTAGCTTGTTTGTGTATAGCCCTTGAGCTATGAACAGTTTTAAAATTTTTAAAAAGTTGTTAAAAAACATGTGACAAAGACCATACATGGTCCACAAAATCTAAAATATTTACTATCTGGCCTTCTACATAAAACATTTGTATATCCCAGATTAAAGCATGACACAGACCACACATACAGTATAGCTAAGCAAAATCAAAATGGCCTTCAGAAAAATCTGACAGTGACTGGATTTATTCAATAACAACTTGCTTTATCCACTTTCCATTCCAATCAACTATGTACAATGCTCTGACCACAGAGACCAGAAAAAGAGATTCTTTTTTCAGAAACTACCAGGATATTTTTCTCAGGAAAAGTGTATATTGTTTAAAGTAGGTCTAAGGGTCAGAAAATAAATTATAAACTCTGCGTTCTCCTTCTCTCCTATAATCTTCAGTTTCACATTTTGAAGCCTCTCTAGGTTCCACTGTGTTCATTTTCTTCTTTATTTCTGACTAAACTGTGATCATGTTGAATCATAGGAAATTGCTGATATTAAACCAATTGTGACTTAAAAGTGGCAGTGTTTCATGGTTCAAGTTAATATTTAGTGTCTGGTCACTTTCTCTTCTCAGAATTTTGCCTCTCATTGTTTTGCTATACTTTGCCTTATCAGGGATTCTTTTATTTGATCTTATCAAGCTCCCCAATTGTCTTAGAGCTTCTTTATATAATGCAGGCTTGATTTCTAAGTTTACAGACTACCCTTTGCAATATCTTCGTTGACTGAAGCTACTGTTAATGTTTTATTTAAAGTGTACTGACCTAGCCCTCACTATCTATAGGCACACACAGTCATGCTTAATTCAGTTTACAGGTGAATAAATGGCTTCCACTGTCAGTTTTGGATCATCTTATGCCATGAAAATGCATAGTCTACCTGAAAAAGCACACAATTTATTTTTTGAAAGAATTTAACGAATTATCAGAAGGTGAAACTATGAAGGAACTGTTGGATATTTTAGCATCCAAACTGTAGCATCCATGGCTGTATATGGCATTGGCTGATAAACTTAACTGTCAACTTTCATCATCATTCCCACATTTTTCTTACTTAAAGTGGTATTCAGCCAAGCTTGCCAAAATGAAGCTTGCTGTTAAGAAATGCAGTCAATTACAATTGGGGAAGCTTTTCTTTTGCCTATAGCATTAGGCATTATGATTCAGCAATCCAGAGATCATGAGGTCAGGGAGTGTAGATTTCTTCTCAAAGAGCTTTGTGAACATAATTATTGATTATAATTATTAATTATAATATAATATAATATAATTATTAATTATAATTTGAAGAGAGACATGAGGAAAAGAAACCTAAAAAGGGTAGTGGAAGACTGCTAGTTTATTGTAATAGTTTAAAGCATGCAATTTGGAATCACATCAATCTGGATTTTAATCCCAGTTCCTTCTTTTGCTAACCATTTGTACCTTGGGGTGTATTACTTGATTTTTATTTTTTCCTTATGATATGTACATATCGTTGACCTGATAGATTTCTGATGAATATAATTTGAGGTACAATGTGTAAAATGAGCATTCAGTAATATTTTGTTATCAATATATGAGTAAAAACAGTAGTAACAATAAATTAATATGTATGAAAATGAAATTGATCATCTCCAAATTTATTAAGATCTGAGATGCTAGTGGAAAATAAATTAGATAAAGTCGTTAAAATGTTGATAGAAAAAAACTCAAGAAAATGAATTGAAGGAAGAAATATGTTGCCTAAAGTTCATAGAAACTATAGTGGCAATCCAGTGTTTGAAATAAGCAGGAAGAAAACTGAAATTCTTATACATTTACTTTATTCATGTACTCATTCAGTCACTCTTTCAATATATGTTTCTTGAGTAATTGTAATGCTCAAAGGACTGTGCTAGCATGGAAAGACCATAATATGAACAAATTATGTACACTTTAGGGTGTTATGGCTCAGGGGTTTGTGAATTTCATAAAATCTTGCATAGACTCCTTATCAGAAACAGAAAAAAAGAGGATCGTCTCTAAACAGGAAGCGAAGGAATACTAAAGCATATACACGCATCTCAGGATGCCCATTGGCACCTCCACTGACCCTACGTTCTATGAAACACTGCTTGAAAACCACTCATCTACTCTGTTATGAAGATGGATTGCATAAAATCCCATTTTATGTATCTCTCTTTAGTGTATAACACAGGCACATTTTTAGAAGCACACATTATATTAGAAGCATAATCAAGTAGGCTATTTTCAATCCCTGTATCCATAATTGCATTATTTAACTGTTCTACAAAGTTGCTGTGAAAATGAAGACAAAATAATAGCATTTTTTTGACTAGGAAGGGAAAAGTCATCAGGCAAGTTTGAAAAATTTTGTCATGGTCTAAGAGGACAGGTCTAGCAGGACTCCAGTGTGGAGAAGCTTGGAGTAGAATGGACAGGCTAGGCAAGAGAGAAATGCAAATAGAATGAGAAAAGGATATTTAAAGTCTCCCAAATAATTTGCAACCACATGACTTTTCTTCTGGTAACTTAATGAAGAAAGAAAATTTATTTTTTCTTGATTTAATGACACAAAGAAAGAACTCTGAAGTGGTTTATAATGAAATTATGTGTTTGGCTCATTTCAGAAAACAAAAATATATTCAAAGGGCATGAAAAGACAGAAAATATGAGGAAGAAGTAACACCTCCTTAGATTTGACCAGGCCAAGAAACAAGGGAAATGACAACCTCTCATGCCCTTTGAATATATTTTTGTTTTCTGAAATGAGCCAAACACATGATTTCAAACTTTTAAAAATTTTAACTTTAAGCAGTCAGATCTTAGAAGCAATTTCAATAATAGATAAATAGGACCGTGATAGGCATAATACATACATTAGAGATAATAAATCTAGGACTCTGAGATTATTAGACAGTATTTTTAGATGTCAAAATAAATGGAGGGTGACATGTCACCTTACCATCAAATAGAATGAAATAAGTCAATATCTGCTGCCTTTTCTCCCATATTCCCTGTGTACTTTCCCAACACAACTTAGCCACAGACTGATAAATTGTCACCTTGCCACTAAGACTTAGTATATCCTCTGTCTAAAATGCCATTTCTCTTCTGTCATTCCTAACTCTTGCACATCCTTCAAGTCTCAGATTAGGTTTCACTTTCAAAGAATAACAACAATGACAACAGTAATAACAGAAACAAGAAAACATCCTTCATTGACTGCCTTTGTCTCCTTTTGCTCCAAGTCCATGCTAGTTGTATTTATGTGTTCCTTTTACTATCGCTTCCATAGCACTTACCATATAATACAATTGCCTCTTTAATTGTTGCTGTCTCTTACTAGAGTATAAGCTCACTGAGGCAAAAGCACATCTGTTTTGATCATCAGTGAATACTCAGCACACTGAAAGAGATAGTCACACAGTAAATGGAATGAGTCAAATGAAAAAAAATTACAGAGTGAGTAAGCAAACAAATAGTTCTACATATCAGTGAATCAGTGACTACAAGGCTACTTTTTAAATGATATGATTTGAATGGTGCTAGAAGAAATCTCTTCCCTAAAATAATACTCTCCCCTACTTTACTTAGGATCTGAATTTCCACTATTTGCAATCCAAATTGATTTTGCTTATAAAGACCATTTGGCATTCTAATAGATTTTAAGTGATGGGGAAAATGTATCTGGGTGAAAATAATATGTTAACACACCCCATTTCCACCTTAGAAGAGAATATAACAGGCCTAAACAAGGACACATGCAACATAAAGGTTCTACGGCAACATTAGTAGAACTTTAAAAATAGTAGTTCTAGTAGAATTTTTGTCATAATAGTAACATAGCTAGTGCAGTTGAGGCACTGAATTTTTACTTTTATTTTTTAATCTTTTTTTAAATTATTATACTTTAATTTTGGGGGTACATGTGCAGATCTTGTAGGATTGTTACATAGGTATGCCCATGCCATGGTGGTTCACTGCCTCCATCTCCCCATCACCTACATTAGGTATTTCTCCCAATGTTCTTCTTCCCCAACCTTCCCACTCCCCACTATCCCTCCCCTAGCCCCCCCACCCCCAACAGACCCCAGTGTGTGATGTTCCCTTTCCTGTGTTCATGTGTTCTGATTGTTCAACACCCACCTATGAGTGAGAACACGTGGTGTTTGGTTTCCTGTTCTTGTGTCAGTTTGCTGAGAATGATGGTTTCCAGATTCATCCATGTCCCTGGAAAGGAAATGAACTCATCCTTTTTTATGGCTGCATAGTATTCCATGGCATATATGTGCCACATTTTCTTTATCCAGTCTATCATTGATGGGCATTTGTCTTTTTCAATTTAATTAATTTTACTTTAAAAAGTCCCATGTAGCTAGTCACTACTGTATTGCACAGTGCAGTTTTAGAGAGAAAAGAACACTGAAAAGAAGAAAAGGATAAAATACAAAGCAATAAGGAGGACATCTAAGATTGCTCTGTAATGCTCATAAGTCCATTTCTGGTTCAGGGTCAATTTGAGTTGGATAGATGATACATGTCAACAACAAAGTCTGAAAGAAACCAAAGATCTGGATGGTAAATAAACCACAAAACATATATCCAGCATTGTGAATAAAGAATCCCATTATTTCAATATTCTAGTATTCAACAAGCCATCTAAATTGGTCAAATCCAGAAAGAATCACACATTATCTCATAGACTGGAATTTCAACATAAGGCACCCAAACCCACATTTTCTTCATGTCATTTGATTAAAGTTAATTAAAATTAAAATCTCAAGCTTATAGAGTATGCTTTCTTTCAAATTTATCTTTCTACTTGTCCTTGTTTATAGCATTTTTAATGTTGTTGAATCGTAGCATGCTGACATTTTCCATAATGCTTAATGGTACATGATGACTTCGCAACCAGAAGCACAGACCACTTAGAAGGCATTTAATGAATGGAACAGTCACCAGAATGAATAAAATCACTGGTTTATTCCTAAGTTTAAGATAAATCTTTCATGTGTGCAAATAACTTATCAAATAGCTTTACTTTTTACTATTGGTGCAAAAACTTTAGATAAATATGCAAATTGTGGTGTTCTTTAACTTTCTGTAATTTGGCATCATTGCATATGTCTAATGCCCATAATTTATGACTGCAAATGCTCATAAAATATGCCATTTCTTCTGGCTGCCAAATATATGTTTGAAAAATGTAACGTTATCAAAGTTGAAAGTGGTAATGAATTCAAATAGTATAAACTAAGACAAAGGTTATCTCTAAAATGGTACAATTTAGTTTTAGCATTTATTTGGCTGCTTCTGATAAATAACGTTTTTACATAAATATCAGGGTAGTTTTTTTTTTTCTCTACCTAGATAATCATCACAAATTGGCCCAACCAATGTTGAAATTCCAATTGATTTAATGACTCCAGTCAAATAATAAGTCAGTTAAATGGAGGGAAAAATCTTTAAGCCAATAATTTTACTGTAATGATGGAATATTTGAATTGACCAGTTGAGTCAGAGATGTTGCTCTAAAAGCACAAGATAGAGTCAACCTAGTGTAATGCTTTCTGTAAAAATAAAACAAGGGTAACATGGAACCATTTTTATTTGTGACCATACATATGTATATGTGTATGTATGTGAGTGTGTGTGTGTGTGTGTTTGTGTAACATATGTCAATTGCATTAAAATCTGACATGTTATTGAGACCACATCAGGTGAAAATTAATGCAGTTCTATTAATTTATATCTCTGACTGTTCATGTGACAATGAAGCACTGTAGGTTTTGGATTTTTTTATCATATCCTTTTGTCAAATCAATCAGTATGGCCTTCTGTCTCAGTGCGAGATCAGCTGAAAATCCAGAAATATTTGCTTTTTCTTCCATGCTAACATGCTGAGGAACTGAGCTTCTTGCCTTATAAAAGATTGTGTTTTTTTGAAAAGTTTTCAGATTTCTCTTGTCTCTGGGGCTGTATAGATGCAGGATAAATTTATGTCGGGTGAGACAAAGAAAGAAAATGAGCATCTACCTAAGTCTAAATCTAAATCTACTTTCAAAGTTCAAAGTAATTCTCTGGAGAATCACTTATTTGCCAAGTTCAATTCACCATTATCCATCTCCCTGACCTACAAGCATAGGAAAGCTCATATTTACAGGTTATATTAGGTTATCAAGTGTCTCCTAGTGAGGCAAGGAAATGAAATACTGACCATAGATCCTTCAGCTACTGTAGAAACCAGTACCTTAGGAAGATAAACCATAATGGTCTCATTAGACTATTTATAACCAGTATATACCAAGGTAAATTCTTTGAGAAAACATAACCTAGTGACCAGAGAAGGACGTAAATTCCAACCTGGCCTCAAATTGCATTATCCACTCAATAGCTATAGGACTTTGGTTAAGTTACTTATCTTCATTATTTATTTGACTTTTAAGTGCTTCCTTTTTCCCAGCTTTTTTGAGGTATAATTAGCATATAAAAACTGCACATAATTTGATGTGTTTGAACATATGTATACATTCATGTTACCATCACCACAATCAAGGTAATCTACATATCCATCATCTGAAAAATTTCCTTGTGTCCCTTTGGGTTTTGTTTGTCTGGTCTGTGTGTGTGTGGGTGTGGCTGTGTGTGTGTGTTAAACATACTTACCACGAGTTCTGTCCTTTTAACAAATGTTTATGTGCACAATGCCTTATTTGTAACTATAAGCACTATGTTGTACAGAAGATTTCTGGAACTTATTCATCTTATATAACTAACTTTGTGCCCACTGAACAACTCCTTCTATTTCCATACCTTATCTCCCATTAATCATCATTCTATTTTCTCCCTCTATACAGTTGATATTTTAGATGCTGCATATAAAATGAAGTAGATAGTATTTGTCTTTCTGTTGCTGACATTTCACTTAGCATAATCCTCTAGGTCCATCCCTGCTGTCACAAATGGTAAGATTTTCTTCATTTCCTTGTATGTATATAGAATGTTCCTTGCATGTATATACTACATTTTCTTTATCCATTCATCTGCCCATGGGTATTTGTTTCCATATCTTAGTTGTTGTGAATAGTGCTGCAATGAACATGGGAGTGATTCCTTTGACATACAGGTTTCAGTTGTTTTAGATATATAGCCAGAAGTGAGATTGCTGGATCATATGTTACTTTTATTTTTAATAATTTGAGGAAATTGTATACTCTTTTTCATAGTGGCTGCATCATTTTACATTCGTACAAACAGTGTACAAGGATTCCAATTTTTTTAAAAAACCTCCAAGCACTTGTTATTTTTTGTTTTGTTTGTTTATTTTTATTTTGGGGCTTATTTTGATAATGGCTATCATAACAGGTGTGAGATGACATCTCATTGTGGTTTTAATTTGCATTTTCTTAATGATTATCATTGGACATATTTTTGTATGTCTGTTGGCTATTTGTATATGTTCTTTAGAGAAAAGTTTATTCAGGTACTTCACAATCTAAAAAATCTGATTTTTAGGTGTTTTTGTTTTTGTTTGTTTACTATTGAGTTTTATGCCTGTGTTGTTTGTGTGTGTGTGTGTGTGTGTGTGTGTGTGTGTGTGTCATAATCAAGAACTCCTTGCTGAGGCCAATGCCAAGAAGCTTTTCCTCAATGTTTTCTTTCAGGAGTTTTATAGTTCTAGATCTTACATTTAGTCTTTAATGCATTTTTGGTTAATTTTTGTGTTTGGTGTAAGACAAGGGCATAGTTTCATTCTTTTGGATTTCAATATCTAGTTTTTCCAATACCATTTATTGAAGAAACCATCTTTTTCCCATTGCATATTCTTGACTGTATATCTGTGGGTTTATATCTCTATTCTGTTCTATTGGTCTATGTGTCTACTTTTATGACAGTGCCACACTGTTTTGATTACTGTCATGTTGTAATGTATTTTGAAATCAGAAAGCATGATGTTACCAGCTTTGTTCTTGGTCAAATCTACTTTGGCTATTTATTCTCCACTCAACAGCTACCTGTAGGGCTTTGGTAAAGTTACTTAAGTTTATTAATTTTAAAAGGGGGTAGGATTGGGAAAATTATGAAATAATCTCATAGGAGTATGTGAAAGAGTAAAAGCGACCAAATGTATGTATGTCTATATATATATATATAATTTTTTTTCTTTCCTCCCTTAGGGTCATTCTGTAATATCTACAATAGTTATTCTAAATCATTTTCATTCTCCTTAAGCCTTTGGCCAAAATTCTACCTCCATGTTCAGTAAATAACTTAATTTCTTACTTTGTTGAGTAAAATACTATTCTGCATGAACTCAGTTTCTCTGAATTTCTCCTCATTATCTTTTCTTGTTTGTGTCTGTGAGGAAAATGTGTTCCTCCTTCTTGGCTAATACCTTCTGCTCTGTTTTGGTACCATTATTTCATCCATTAACACCATCTGTCTTACAACTCTAATGTTTTCTTATGCCCATTACATACACACACACATATATATGTGTGTATATATTCATATATATATATATGCTAGCATAGTGTTTGGTACATTATGAGCCTTCCATGAATGATTTCTTTTTGACTTCCAAACCACTGGATTTATAATGTCATTGTCTATAAATTGCTAACTTTGAAGTTATTTCTCAACAATTCTATGTTTTTAAGGAGTAATAACAATGATACCTATATAATTAATGATTGGAAAGCTATTCATCAAGTCAGCAAAATTTACTACCAGTCATTATTTAGAATGTTGTGACTTTCTCATGCCTGTAATCCCAGCATGTTGGGAGGCCGAGGCAGGTGGATCACCTGAGGTCAGGAGACAGAGACCAGCCTGACCAACATGGAGAAACCCTGTCTCTACTAAAAAATACAAAAAAATTAGCTGGGCGTGGTGGCACATGCCTGTAATCCTAGCTATCTGGGGGGCTGAGGTGGGAGAATTGCTGAACCTGAGAGGCAGAGGTTGTAGTGAGCCGAGATGGCACCATTGCACTCCAGCTTGGGCAACAAGAGCAAAAATCTCCATCTCAAAAAAAAAAAAAAAATGTTGTAACTTCTAAGTGCTTATCTCTGAAATTCTCCCTATTATATTAATACTGCCTTATAGTTAACTTTCACATATTTATGAAACCAACATTTGCTATCATTATGACTGGTTTTACTTGCTACTGTCCCTAGACTAAAAGCCATGGTCAAATATTTAATTGTAATTTTTTCATAGCCTCTTAGAATTCTTAGCCTCTTTGGCTTTCTTTCTACATCCAGTCCTAAACCCTGAAAAAATTACCGATGTCTATTTTCTCCACACTTTTATAGAGGCTGCTGAATATTGCTGATGAAAATCAAGAAACTGTACTGATTAGGTTTACCTTCATTTTGTCCTTAGCTGCTGCTCAGCAATTCTTTCATTTATATCTTCTTGGGGCCATTCTGTAATCTCTACGATAGTTACTCTAAATCATGTCCACTCTCCTTAAGCCTTCAGCCGAAACTCCACCTCTGTATTTAGTAAATAACTTACTTTCTTATTTGTCGAGTAAAAGACTACCCTGCATGAACCCCCTTGACTTACCTTCTATCCACCTCAAAGTTTCTCTGGATTTCTCTTCATTATCTTTTCCTTCTTTCTTCTGTGAGAAAAATATATTCCTCCTCTCTTCCAAGGCTAGTACCTTTGTCTTATCCTTCTGCTCTCTTTTGGTATGATTATTTCATCCATTAGCCCCATCTCTCTTGTATCTCTAATGTTTCTTTTTGCCCATTAATATAGTCTTGTTCTAGGAGACACCAAAAGGAAGACAAATAATTAAACTAATAATTTTTTCTATGACCAGCTATTCACTGAAGATTATGGTATATGCCTAGCCTTTCTTCCACCACCAACCATTCCAAAAATAAAAGCTGCAGTCATCTCCTACTAATCTCCACCCACATTTTGACCCACTTGCAGTCAAGTAACTTCTCCCCACTCCTCTACTGAAACTGTTTTTTGAAGGTCACTAATGACCTCCTAACTTCTAAATATCAGTTTTTTATAGCCCTCACTCTGCTTGACCTCTCCATAACATTTAACACAATTCATTACACTGACTTTTCTCTCTTAAAATTGTCTGCTATCTTGGTTTGCATGATTCCCCAACCTTTTGGATACTCCTACCATTTTGAACCATTTGCCTTTGTCTCTTCTGCTGACCTAATTTACTTTTTCTGTTTTCCATATTGTAAGTATTACCTGAGATTCTGTCTTTGGTTGTCTTAAATTCTCTTTTAATAATCTCCACTATAGTGGTTTCATTCATATGTATGATTTCGAGTATCATCTCTGTTCAGATTATTTTGCCTAATCTGTATCTTCGGAAACAACTTCCCTTCTTTGCTCCCAGGACCACAGTTTCAAATGTTGAATGAATACTTAGATATTTTCACCTAGATAAGTGCTGATATCTGAAACCTAACATAGTCAAAATTTTACTCATTAGTGTTATTTTCAGAAATGTTCTGCTTATTTACATATTACAAATCCCCTTGATTCATAAATGCAGGTGTCATCTTTAAATCCTCAATTCCTCTCAAACCACACAATTAGTCAGAATTTATTATCAATTCTATCTGTAAAGCCAAACTCTCTCTCTCTCTCATTCTCTTTCTCTCTCTCCCCTCACCCCTCCTTTCTTTACTTACTCCTTTCTTATTTACTTTCTCACTGCTACTATCTTATTCAGCTTTCTAACACTTCACACTTGGACTTATTCCAATATCTTAGATCCCTGAACTTTCAACATGTTCCCACTCCAATCTGTTCAGAGTTACAACAAAATAAAGCTTCAGCCATGTTGCTTAGTACTGTGAGATACCTTATGTGGCTTTTCCTTATCATGAATGAAATAAAACTTTCTTAGCCTGGTATGGAAGTTCTTATAGTCTCATCTGAACTTAGAGTTTTTAACTTCATCCACAGCTACTTCCCTGCATACACATTCTGCTATAGCCAAACTAGACTACTTGGCATTCCTCAAATCAGGCACTATTTTTCTACCTATGCTTTCTTCTCCCATGAAAAAGCCCTTCTCACATCTTTGTTTTTCAATAGCCTAGACAGCCTTCATGTTTCACATAAAGTTCCCTTTCTCTGCAAAGTCTTCCCTGTTTCCCTTTGGCAGGAAATGATTATTACTTTACATGGGGCCCCATAATTCTATTCTTATCTCTTTTTATTGCATATGCCCCATATTGCCTAAGTTACTTGTATTTGTGAATGGTCCTGCTACTCAATTGTTAGCTCCATGAATACATGAATTTAGAATCTGGACTTATTCACTCCTATTTCCTCAGACATAGCACAATACTGCATACTTAGTAACAGCTCAAAAATATTTGCAAAATATATGCTTAATTCCAAATGGATCAAATACTTAAATTTGGAGCTTTGCTCTATAGAGCCTCAAACACTCTAGGGACATTATTGCCCATCTTGTAAACAAAGCAAAGGACAGTTGCCATTATCTCTGTGAAGGGCTAAATGGCAAAGGAACTTACTAGAGTTGTAGCAGAGCTGCAAATCCAAGGCTCCTGACTACTAGACAAGTGCTCTATCCCCTCAACCATGCATGCTCTCAAATTAACTTAATTCAGCTTAATCTAGAAGTAAATTTCCATTTCCTTTGTTTATCCAACAGTTACTTTTAACAGCCACATTTTCCTGGTTGGAAGTCCAAATTGCCTCACTTCTTCCTCTCCCCTCTCCCCAATAGCAGGTCTGGCTCCTCACCTTCGCTTGTGTGGAAATGCACTCTGGTTGATGTCCTTTCTCCTGGCTGTTTTAGATTCAGTGCACCAGTAATCAGTGGGCTTGATCAGCTTCTTTGCTTTGCTTTGCTTTCCTTTTCATCATTCTCCAAGTGAGTTGAATTTACCTTCACTGAATTTTACATGTCATGGGTGGCCTCACATATCAGAGGGCAGAAAATGGCTGCAACTTAAGGGAGGAGAAGGGAGGATAATAACACTATTTTCTGCAGAAAGAGATGAGATCATTTTTAAAGATGTCATTTCCTTTTAGATGCAGAAAGTTGTTAGACTCCCCTTTATGTCCTTTTATCATCCAAGGTCACAAAGAGTAGGAAGAAGTTGTATCTTACTATCATAGTGAAACCTGACTGTCAGACATCATTTAGGCATAAAGATCATGAAGTACTTTGCTAACCACTAGTGTAACCAATATCCGTGGACTGGATCATGATAAATATTCTACTGTGGCAGCACAGCACACATCAGCTTTAGATCTAGCAGTAAAAAATAGGAATTGGAGACAGTCACTATTTGACATCTCTAGTCTTAAGCACACTGTTCAATGTGTCTATAAGTAATGGTCAGATAGTTGTGTGTGTATGTGTGTGTATCAGTGAGTGTGTGTGTCTTTAAAACATAATTCCTACCAGAAAAACAGCAGAATCCTCTGGATCATGTGATCCACGCAGCGCCTTTACAATCTGCCCCCCACCCCACTCCCCCCCAAAAAAAAACAAGTTGAAAAAAAAATTGCAGGCGTTTGTTGAATTGTTTGCCTGATACCAAATAACCAGACTGACTCTTCTGGATTTCCTCTTGATTTGATTGTTCTGAGAACCAATTTTGAAGTTCTATTAGTTTTTGTCAATTTGGGGCTGTCAGGATTTCAGCCTTCCCTACACAAAAAAACAACCATATCCAGCCTACTTACACATCTAAGTTACAAACTAAGTTTGGAGGACTTATGGGAAGCTCTCACCCTTGGAGGATTAACTCACATTTAGTTTTCACTATTGTGTATGACAACTATGCATGTAAAATAATCCATCATGTTTTGAACCAAAAATAATTATGTATTTAATTTATAACATCTTCTACTTCTGCCTGAATCTAGTAAACTGTGTTATATAAATAATAATCAGTAATAACCTAATACATAAAAATATGCTTCAGGTAATGATGAACATTAAAATGCATGAATTATTTCATCAGTAGAATGTGAACTTGTAGAAAAATAATAAGACAAACAGCTTGTTGTGCTTGTCTTTTCCTTTTCCTCATTTACATCTCAAAACCTAACTTCATGGACTCGGCAGTGAAATTTTTAATAGGAAGATCCTGATAAAATGTAATTTAAGGGAAGATGAGCAAAGGTAGTTAAATAATATAATGCAATATTAATGGTTTATATGACTTCAACAAAACTTCCCAGTGGAAAAAAAATATTTTTAACTCACAAAGTTAATTGGTTAAAAGATATTAGAGTTACTGGCATTGAAACAGATCAACTAAGAATAGCCATTTTTATTCAGTGGTATGAAAATAACCCAGAAGGATAATTGTAAATGCAATGAAAATAAAAAACAGAGCTGAGATTTTCATGTAAATAATAATAATAATAAAAACTGGCTGCTTCTGCCAAAATACTGTCAACTCATACAGATTGTATAGCACCATAATTATCAGAACTGATATATGCAAAATGATTATAAATTAATGGTTTGTAGAACAAAGTCATATGTTATAGATTTTAGTAGGTAGATACATAATCACAGAGAACAAAGGACCTTTAAACAATGTACAATTATGAAATTAATCTAAAATGGTATCCTGCACATAGCATAAATTATCAGATCACTTTTCATATGATTATGAATTAATTTATATACCTAGACACTTGAGTGAGTGGACTTCATTATATATAGCTCTTATTACTGCCTACATGACAGATTTGATCAGCCTTACTCTAAGTACTTTAAGAGTAAGTCAATCCAAGGAAAGGTTGCAAAGTTGGAAATCAGAGTTATCACAAATTATGTTTCTGGTTTGAAGATCTAAAAAATAAATCGGAAAGGATGTTGTTTTGCAAAATTTACATGAAGTAGGTACAGACAACTGGTAGTCTGTGAAAGTTTTTGGCTTCATGAATACCTCAAAGCTATTCCTTCAATGATACTTAGTTTTTTCATTTGGTAAGTTGAACCATACTAGTGTAATTTTTCTAGAATGTGCTGACTCATTTTCTCATGAGCTAGAGATTCTTACAGGTCCTTTCTGTTTGAAGTTGTAGGCATGGTCCCCACATTGGATGATTTCTTCTTTGTAGTAAATGTATCCCTACTGTGTTATTTTCTATATTTTGGGCAAGTTCAATATCTGGCAAAGACACATGTAGCCTGCTTCATAAAAAATGTCTAAGGAAACTAAATTTTCTTTCCTGGTTATATATTCAGAAAGTTGTTATTTTCTGTGCATAGTGTTGTTTTGGTTTACTAATGCTTGGCCAATGTTAGAAACATGCATAAATTGAAATCTACTTATAAGAAAATGAGTAATGTAAATCATAACTCTTTGAGAAAAGACCCTATGTTAATGTTTTTATCACAATTCCATCTTTCTGAGCAATAGACTGTGTCTTCATGACACCAAAACATCTGGATGTAAAGTGAAAAATTTAGTCAGTCATCTAGAGGTTTCTAAATATCCAGATGCTTTGTGTTGGTTAGACAAAGATTTCAAATGATTGACTAATTTGCTCACCCTCACAGTTAACGTGAATAGATTACTCCATCTGGCACTATGGGGAGGCAGACAGTAAGAAGATAGAAGATGGAGCATGAGACCTCATAGAGGAAGGAGTGGTTAGAAGAATATTTTTATTTTCAACAATTCTCAAAGTTGATTGCTGTCCTTTTTGTGATATCATTAAAAGAATAATAAATCATTAAAATTATTATTCACTTCTTGAAATCCTATAATTGTTTGGAATAAATGCTGTGTTGGTTAATTGCAAAACTGTGCAAACTACCAAGGAATCAATCAATAATAATAGATAGATAAAAGTAAGTAATTTTAAATATTGCTTCCCTCAAGCACCACTGTATTTAAAAACAATATATATCAAGGATATTTACAAATATAAAAAAGGACAAAATTTTGAACTTCTGGAATAAATGAGTAAGATTTTAAGAACATTTATACATAATTTACCCATTTCTTCAGAAAACAATGAGTCCCTCAATGTGCCACATACGGGCATAAGATATGAAATGTGGATTAACAGTTTTTGCCTTCAAGCAACTCACATTCTAGTAGGGTATATAGAAATGTTAACTTATAATAATGGTAGAGTGAAGTAAGAGCCAACAGAACTGTGTATAAAGTGTTATTGATATATAAATAATGGAGCCACGGTTTGCCTGGAGTCTTGGAAAGGAAGTTGTTAAGGAAAGTTTGATAGCAGAAATGCTATTTGGTCAAAATATTGAAAAACAGAGAAAGAGGACAACTAAAAATGCTGAAAAATACAAATAAACCCACAAATGCCACGTTAAAAGTATCAGAGAGCTACTGAAGAAGACAGGACTTGATGAATCCATCTTTGAGAGAGAAGAGAAAATGTACTCTGTATCTGGCAAACATTTTAATGCACATTTCCCTAAAAGGATTTACTGACGCATATGTGACTTAAACAGAGAGGCTGATAAGCTAAGCAGTGGTGTAGAAATGGTTGCTAAGAGTCAGAGAGGTTGAACAGAGCTTTTTGTTAGTTTCATGAAACTGAAAGAAAAAAATGAAGTTCACAGCTACTAAAGCAGCCTATAGGTGACCAATAAAGATCCCAAAGAAAACCGAAAAACAGAGGAGTAAACCTGACAGGTCAAGCAGGTTTTCCTCTTGAGGTAGTCACCAAATAATAAATGGCACAGACATACATGTGGAAATGCTAGCAGAAAGTAGCCATGAGGAGGCTGAGAAGCCAAGCAGAGTGTATCAATTAGGATTTGATCAGAGAACCAGAACCTCTCTAAGTGACATGAAATATAAAAACTTATAGGTATTGAATCTTATGCAACTGTGGTAACCAATGAAGAACACTGAGAAGCTGTTGCCTCTGCACCAGGTGATAAGCCTAGTCACAAAGTGTCAGCAGGATCAATATTAGAGAAGAAAATTATGACCTGAAGCAAAAGAGAGACAGAGTAGACTGTAATACACAGGGGCAAACCAAAATCCTAGATAACTAACTAGAACCCATGCTTGTCTGTCAAAGCATTTGATTCCATCAATGCAGGTGACCTGAAAAAGATAGCAACTTTTGCCATGGAGCTGAACATATGCCTAGTCCAGAACTTACAGAACCTGAAAGATAACTGGTAGGAGCCAGGGAACCTATGAGCCTTGCTGCTGCTTTAAGCTAACAAATCAACAGCTCAATGACGAAGTGCATGAACTGCAATGATTCCTGGACCACAATATTTACATAAATCTTTAGAGCTTAATGGCTGCTGCTTTATTTCTACCTTGAAAATCTCACAGAATTTTCTCCCATTCTGTTGGTTGCTGGTTCACTCTAATGATTGTTTCTTTTGCTGTACAGAAGCTCTGGAGTTTAATTAGATCCTATTTGTCTATTTTGGCTTTCGTTGCCAATGCTTTTGGTGTTTTAGTCATAAAGTCCTTGCCTACGCCTATACCCTGAATGGTTTTGCCTAGGTTTTCTTCTAGGGCTTTTATGGCGTTAGGTCTTATGTTTCAGTCTTTAATCCATCTGGAGTTAATTTTAGTGTAAGGTGTCAGGAAGGGAGTCCCATCTGACAAAGGGCTAATATCCAGAATCTACAAAGAACTAAAACAGATTTACAAGTTAAAAAAAAAAAAAACTCATTCAAAACTGGGTGAAGGATGCGGACAGACACTTTTCAAAAGACGACATATATGAGGCGAACAAACATATGAAAAAGAGCTCATCATCACTGGTCATTAGATAAATGCAAATCAAAACCACATCAAGATACCATTTTATGCCAGTTAGAATGGCGATCATTAAAAAATCTGCAGACAACAGATGCTGAAGAGGTTGTGGAGAAATAGGAACACTTTTACACTGTTGGCGGGAGTGTAAATTAGTTCAAACATTGTGGAAGACAATGTGGCGATTCCTCAAGGACCTAGAAATAGAAATTCCATTTGACTCAGCAATCCCATTACTGGGTATATATCCAAAGGAATATAAATCATTCTATTATAAAGACATATGTTCATTGTGGCACTGTTTACAATAGCAAAGTCACAGAACCAACCCAAATGCCCATCGATGATAGAATGGACAAGGAAGATGTGGCACATCTATACCATGGAATACTATGCAGCCATAAAAAATGATGAGTTCATGTCCTTTGCAGGGACATGGATGAATCTGGAAATCCTCATTCTCAGCAAATTGACACAAGAACAGAAAATCAAACACTGCATGTTATCACTCATAAGTGGGTGTTGAACAATGAGAACACATGGACACAGGGACAGGAGCATCCGACAATGGGGTCTGTTGAGGGGGCTAGGGGAGGGACAGTGGGGAGTGGGGTGGTTGGAGAGGGATAACATGGTGAGAAATGCCAGATATAGTTGATGGGGGGATGGTGGCAGCAAACCATATTGCCATGTATGGACCTATGCAACAATCCTGCATGATCTGCACATGTACCCCAGAACCTAAAGTACAATTTTAAAAAAAAGGAAAGAGAGAAAAGAAAATCTCACAAAATTTGCCTACAGGTCAATTCTAACTTACAGCTGACAGATAATACAACTCTAGAAATTGTGGGTTTTCTTGATATAATACCAAATTACCAAAATCTGACCCTTGTCAATTTGGCATCCATATGCATCTCTATTAACAATATTTGTCTTTCATATAAAAACATTAGCAAAATTATTCCACTATCATTTGTACAACTAAAAGCACATCCCAAAAGAGGATACTTACTCAATTTTGGGTAATGCCCATTCCTCTTCTAGCTGGATTATACTTTATCAGTCTGCTAGAGTTACCATGACACATACATGCCTGTGAAATTGTAAGCAATGGAAACTTACAGACACAACTTATTTTTTGTGCTTCACTGTATTGTGTTTTGCAGATGTTGGGTCTTTCACAAATAGAATGTTTTTGAAAACCCTGTGTCAAGCAATCCTATTGAATTATGTTTCCAACACCATGTGTTCACTTCCTATCTCTGTGTCACATTTTGGTAATTCTCACAATATTTCAAACTATTATATCTATTATCGTGATCTGAGATCAGTAATCTTGGATGTTATTCTTGTAATGGTTTTGGGGCACCAAATATCATGCTCATACAAGATGACAAATTTAATCCATAAATATGTCTGTTTTGACAGCTCCACCAACTGGCTATTCCCCCATATCTTTTCCACTTATTGGGCTGCCCTATTCCCTGAGACACAACATATTTAAATAAGGCTAATTAATTCCCCTACAATGGCCTCTAATCATTCAAGTGAAAGGAAGAGTTGCACATTTCTCACTTTAATTAAAAGTGTTATTCCAGTGCACATTTGAATTATAAGAAAGCAAAACAGTCTTATTGCTGCTATGGAGAAAATTTGAATGGTCTGAATAGAAGAGCAAACCTGATCAATATTTGCTTAAACCAAAGCCTTATTCAGAGCAATGTCTTTACTCTCTTCAAGTCTATGAAGGCTGAGAAAGATGAAGCTACAGAAGAAGTTTAAAACTAGCAGAGGTTAGTTCATGAGGCTTAAGGAAAGAAGCCATATACTTAATTTGAAAGTGCAAGGTAAAGCAGCAAGGATTGATGTAGAAGCTGCAAGTTATAGAGAAGATCTAGCTAAGATGACTGGTAAGTGGCTACACTAAACAACAAATTTTCATTGTAAACACAAAAGCCTTCTATTGGAAGAAGATGCAATCTAGTACTTTTATGACTAGAGTGAAGTTAATGACTAGCTACAAAGCTTCAAAGCATGGGCTGACCCACTTGTTAGGGGTTTGTATTAGTCCATTTTCATGGTGTTGATAAAAATATATCTAAGACTGGGCAATTTAAAAAAGAAAGAGGTTTAAGGGACTTACAGTTCCATGTGACTAGGGAGGCCTCACAATCATGGCAGAAGGCAAAGCCACTTCTTACACAGCAACAGCAAGAGATAGAATGACAGCCAAGTGAAATGGATTTTCCCTTACCAAACCACTAGATTTCATGAGACATGTTCACTACCACAAGAGTAGTATTAGAGAAACTGCCTGCATGATTCCATTCACACCAGGTCCCTCCCACAACATGTGGGAATTATGGGAGTACAATTCAGGATGAGATTTGGGTGGGGACACAGAGCCAAACCACATCATTTTCAACCTGACCCCTCCCAAATCTCATGTCCTAACATTTTAAAACCAATCATGCCTTTCCAACAGTCCCCCAAAGTCTTAATTCATTTCAGTATTAACTGAAAAGTCTATAGTCCAAAGTCTCATCTGAGATAAGGCAAGTCTCTACTGCCTATGAGCCTGTAAAATCAAAAGCAAGTTAGTTACTTCCTAGATACAATGGGTATACAGGCACTGGGTAAATATAGCTATTCCAAATGGGAGAAATTGGCCAAAATAAAGGGGCTAGCGGCTCCACACAAGTCCTAAATTCTGCAGGGCAATCAAATCTTAAAAGACCAAAATGATATCCTTTGAGTCCATGTCTCATATCTAGGTCATGCTGATGCAAAAGGTGGGCTCCCATGGCCTTGGACAGCTCCACCCCTGTGGCTTTTAATGGTATAGACCTCTTCCTGGCTGCTTTCATGGAATGGCATTGAGTGTCTGCGGCTTTTCCAGGTGCATTGTGCAAGCTGTTGGTGGATCTACTATTCTGAGGTGTGGCGCACACTGGCCCTCTTTTAACAGCTCCACTAGGCACTGCTCTAGTAGGGACCCTGTGTGGGGCTCTGACACCACATTTCCCTTCTGCACTACAGTAGCAGAGGTCCTCCATGAAGCCCCCACCCCTGCAGCAAACTTCTGCCTGGGCCTCCAGGTGTTTCCATATATTCTCTGAAATCTAGGCAAAGGTTTTCAAACCCCAGTTCTTAACTTCTGTGCACTCACAAGCTCAACACCACATGGAAGCTGCCAAGGCTTGGGGCTTGAACTCACTGAAGTCATGGCCTGAGCTATATCTTGGCCCCTTTTACTTATAGCTGGAGTGGCTGAGATCTAGGGCATCAAGCCCTTAGATTGCACACAGAACATGGAGTCTGGATCCAGCCCACCAAAACATTTTCTCCCCCTTTGCCTCTGGATCTGTGATGTGAGGGGCTGCTGTGAAGACCTCTGACAAGCCCTGGAGACATTTTCCTCATTGTCTTGGGGATTAACATTTGGCTCCTTGTTACTTATACAAATTTCTGCAGCTGGCTTGAATTTCTCTCCAGCAAATGGGTTTTTCTTTTCTATCTCATTGTCACGCTGCAAGTTTTCTGAACTTCTATGCTGTTTGCCTTTTAAAATTGAACACTTTGCTGCTTAGAAATTTATGCTATCATATCCCGTAAAACATCTCTCTCAAGTTCAAAGCTCCACAAATCTCTAAGGCAGGAGAAAAGTGCTGTCAGTCTCTTTGCTAAACCACAACAAGAGTGGGCAAAGCCATTTAACAAGTCTCTATGAAGTTCCAAACTGTCCTACATTTTCCTGGCTTCTTCTGAGCCCTCCCAACTGTTCCAGCCTCTGCCTGTTGCCCAGTTCCAAAGTCACTTTCATATTTTTGGGTATCTTTTCAGCAATGCCCCATGCTACTGTTACCAATTTACTGTATTAGTCCATTTTACACTGCTGATAAAGACATATCCAAGACGGTACAATTTACAAAAGAAAGAGGTTTAATGGACTTATAGTTCCACATGGCTAGGGAGGCCTCACAATCATGGCAGAAGGTGAGAGGTACTTTTTACATGGTGGCAGTAAGAAAGAAAATGAAAGCCAAGCGAAACAGGTTTCCCCTTATCAAAGTATCAGATCTCATGAGATTTATTCACTACCATGAGAGCAATATGGGAGAAACCACTCCCATGATTCAATTATCTCCCATCAGGTCCTTCCCACGACATGTGAAAAATATGGTAGTATGATTCAAGATGAGTTTTGAGTGGGAACACAGAGCCAAACCATATGAGGACTAGTGCAGCTGGTGACTTTAAGTTGGGGCTAATAATTCAAAACCTCTAGGACCCTTAAGAATTATGCTAAATATACTCTTCCTATGTGCTATAAATAAAACAACAAAGCTGGGATGACAGCACATCTGTCTAGTCCCTGGTTTTATGAATATTTTAAGATCATTGTTGAAACCTACTGCTCAGAAAAATACCTCTTTTAAAGTACTACTGCTCATTGACACCTCACTTGGTCACCCAAGAGCTCTTGATGAAGATGTACAAGGAATGTTGTTTGCATGCCTACTAACACAACTGCCATTTGCAGCCCAAGGATCAGGAGTAATTTTGATTTTTAAGTTGTTTTATTTAAGAAATAGTTTTCATAAAGCTATAGCTGCCAGAGATAATTAAATGCTTCTGGATGGGATTCACCGTTCTAAATTCCATTAAGAATATTTGTTATTCATGGGAAGATATAAAAATATTAACATTGACTGAAGTTTGGGAAAAGGTGATTTCAACCATAATAGATGACTTTGAAAGGTTCAAGACTTTAGTGGAAAAAGTAACTGCAGATGGAGTATAAATAGAAGTAGAGTTGGAAGTGGAGCCCAAAGATGTGACCGAATTGCTACAATGTCATAATAAAACTTGAATGAGTCACTTCTTATTGGTAAACAAAGAAAGTGATTTCTTGGGAAGGAATCTACTCCTGGTGAAGATGCTGTGAAGTTTGTTGAAATAACAAAGGATTTAGATTACAAAATAAGCATAGTTGTTAAAGCAGTGGCAAAGTTTGAGAGGATTCACTTCACTTTTGAAAGAAGTTCTACTGTTGGTAAAATACTGTAAAACAACATGGGATGCTACAGAGGATACCTTTCATGAAAAGAAGTCAATCAATGTGGAAAGCTTCATTGTAGTCTTACTTAACAAAATGGACACAGCTACCCCAACCTTCAGCAACAATCATCCTGATCAGTCAGCGACCATCAACCTGGAGGCAAGACCTTCAGTCAACAAAAAGATTGTGCCTCACTGGAGGCTCAGATGATTGTTAACAATTTTTTTCAATAAAATATTTTTAAGTTAAAGTATATATTTTATTTAATTTTTACACATTTGGTAAACTACAAACTCTATGTAGTCTCCAAAATGATAAGAATGTAAGTAATACCTTTTCTAGTAAATTACTAGAAGTAATTTGTGTTCTGTACCAGTTAATTTTGGCTATGGGAAAAATAAGACCATGTATTGGTCACTGATGGAGCACATAATTTACATACTGGAGAATGCTATTCTTACTTCACGGAATATTACTATCCAGATGGTATCATAATTGAATCTTCAAAGGGTCATTCCTTTGTTCTATCAGCTCAGCTGCTTCAGGATAGTGGTTAATCAAATAAGACCAGGAATCCTATAAATATGAGTCAATCGCTGTACTTCATTTGCAATACAATGAGTTCCTTGATCAGAGGGAATGCACCCTTTACATATTGGACCCAATTTTTTCTAGATTTTTATTTCCTTCCTCCCCCCAACACCTTTGTTGGTAAGAATTGTGTCTCATTCATTTGGGTAATTTTAACAAATGTAGCCTAAAATTTGGCACATGTTAAAAGGATACTGTCTTAATTCAGGGAGCTATAGCAAAGCTTCATAGACTGGGTGGCTTATAAACAACAAAATTTTATTTCTCACACTTCTGAGTCTGGAATTACAAGAACAGGGTACTACATGTGGTGAGTTCTGGTGAGAGCCCCCTTCTAGTTTACAGACTGCTAACTTCTTATGCCATCTGGTAGAAAGAGGAGGAGAGAACTTTCTGGGGTCTCTTTTATAAGGACAGTGATCTTTTATCATGAGGGCTCCACGCTCATGTCCTAATTACTTCCCAAAAGTCCCACCTCCTAATACCATTATCTTGAGGATAGAACTTAACATATGAATTTGGGAGTGCTGGGACACAAATATTTGATCTATTGCACATACTGACTGAATAATAAAAGCATCAACTTCAAATATAAATATAACAGTAGGGTGAAACAAAATTAGGAGAAACATTAATAAGGAGGATTTTTATTAGAAACAACGACCATATAGAGATAGAAGTAAAGAGTTAAAGCAAAAAGAGAGAGATTTTATGGAAATTTTCCTTACTAGATATATGAATTTGCCTTTCTTTTGGAATAAATTGTGTCCCCTTTGAAATTCATATGTTGAAGCGCTAACCCTTAAGATGACGGAATTTGAAGATGGGGCCTTTAGAGATAATTGGGGTTAGATACGGTTGTGAGGATAGGGACCTAATAATGGGATTAGTGGCCTTGTAATAAGAGGAAGAGATCTCTTTCCCTCTCTCTCCATGTTTGCATATGAAGGAAAATCCTTTTGAGGACATAACAAGAAAGTATCTGTGGCAAGCCAGAAATGGATCCCTCCCCAGAAGCCAAATGAGGCTGGCACCTTAATCTTAAACCTCTGAGCCTCCAGAACCGTAAAAAGTAAATTTCTGTTGTTTAAGCTGCACAGGTTTGGTATTTTGTTATGACTTCCTGAGCATACTAATACAGTCTCCATTTCCTTATTTTTAAAATGAATGTGAACCTATCTGGAAAGACTGATGGAGATAGTAGAGATCTTGTAAGTAGTGTGCCCAGCCATTGCTCAATAAAAGTAGTTATTCTTTCCAGTCAGTGCTGCAGTTAGTGCTGCTAGCCTGACAAATTTTTTTCTCCTTCAATTAATTTAGGTGTGTCATTTGCTTTTTGTGTGGCCATTTAATCATTTACCTTCATTTGCTACTTTATCTCCTATGGATCTTTTGACTGGTTTTACACGGATTTATATCACTTTGGTCTGTGCAATTTATAAACTCTTGATATTTATTTCCTTCCTGACCTCTGACTCATCACTAATCAGATTCTGCTTCCCTGGTAGTCTGCCTGGTCCCCTTGGCCAACAATAAGTTTATATTTTAATCCTTATAACAAATTATAATAATCCATTTTCATACTGCTGATAAAGATATACCTGAGACTGGGAAGAAAAAGAGGTTTAATTGGATGTACAGATCCACATGGCTGGGGAGGCCTCAGAATCACAGCAGTAACCAAAAGGCACATCTTACACAGTGGCGGCAAGAGAAAATGAGGAAGAAGCAAAAGTGGAAACCCCTGATAAACCCATTAGATCTCATGAGACCTATTCACTATCACAAGAATAGCGTGGGAAAGACCTGCCCCTATGATTCAAATTCCTTCATCTGGGTTCTTCCCACAACACATGGAAATTCTGAGAGATACAATTTAATCTGAGATTTGGCTAGGGACACAGCCAAACCATATCATTTTACCCCTGACCACTTCAAATCTCATTTCCTCACATTTCAAAACCAATCATGCCTTCCCAACAGTCCCTCAAAGTCTTAATTCATTTCAGCATTAACCGAAATGTCCACAGTCCAAAGCTTAATCTGAAACAAGGAGTCTCTTCTACCTATGACCCTGTAAAATAAAAAGAAAGCTAGTTACTTCCTAGATACATGGAGGTACAGATATTGGGTAAATAAAGCCATTCCAAATAGGAGAAATTGGCCAAAACAAAGGGTTACAGGGCCCATGCATGTCCAACATCCAGTGGGACAGTCAAATTTTAAAGCTTCATAATTACTACATGTCTCACATCCAAGTCACACTGATACAAAAGATGAGTTCCCATGGTCTTGGGAAGCTCTGCCTCTGTGGCTTTGCAGGGTATGGCCTTCCTCCCAGCTGCTTTCACAGGCTGGTGTTGAATGTTTCAGGCTTTTCCAGGAACACAGTGCAAGCTGTTGGTGGATCTGCCATTCTGGGGTGTAGACAGTAGCCCTCTTCTTACAGCACCACTAGGCAGTGCCTAAGTAGAGACTTGGTGTGGGGCTCTGACCCCACATTTCCCTTCTGCACTGCCCTAGCAGAGATTCTCCATGAGGACCTTGCTCCTGCAGCAAACTTTGCCTGGGCATTCAGGCATTTCTATGCATCTTCTGAAACCTAGGCAGAGGTTTCCAAACCTCAATACTTGAATTCTGTGTACTTGCAGGCTCAAAACCACATGTAAGTGGCCAAGGCTTGGAGCTTTCACCCACTTAAGCCATAGCCCAAGCTGTACATTGGCCCCTTTCAGCCACAACTGGAGCAACTGGAACAGAGAGTACCAAGTCCCTAGGCTGCACAGAGCACCTGGGCCCACCCCACAAAACCACTTTTTCCTCCTGGGCCTCTGGGCCTGTGATGGGAGGGGCTGCTGTGAAGGTTTCTGACATGGCCTGGAGACATTTTCTCCATGGTCTTGGGGATTAACATTAGGCTCCTTGCTATTTATGCAAATTTCTACCCCTGGCTTCAATTCCTCCCCAGAAAATGGGGTTTTCTTTTCTACTACATTTTCTGGCTGCAAATTTTCTGGACTTTCATGCTCTGTTTCCCTTTTTTAAAAAATGCTTTTAACAGCACCTAAGTCACCTGTTGAATGCTTTGCTATTTAGAATTTTTTCAGAAGATACCCTAAATAATCTGTCTCAAGTTCAAAGTTCCACAAATCCCTAGGTCGGGGGCAAAATGATGCCAGTCTCTTTGCCAAGACATTACAAGAGTCACCTTTGCTCCAGTTCCCAACAAGTTTCTCATCTCCATCTGAGACCACCTCAGCCTGGATCTTATTGTTCACATCACTATCAGCATTTTTTTCAAAGCCATTCAACAAGTCTCTAGGAGGTTTCAAACATTCTCATCTTCTTCTGTGCCCCCCAAACTGTTCCAGCCTCTGCCTATTACCCAGTTCCAAAGTTGCTTCCTCATTTTCAGGTATCTTTTCAGCAATGTCCCACTCTACTGGTACCAAATTACTGTATTAGTTCATTTCCATGCTGCTGATAAAGACATACCTGAGAATGGGAAGAAAAAGAGGTTTAATTGGACTTTGAGTTCCAGATGGCTGGGGAGGCCTCAAAATCGTGGGGAAGGCAAAGGCACTTTTTCCATGGAGGTGGCAAGATAAAGTGAGGAAGAAGCAAAAGTGAAAACCCCTGATAAATTCATCAGTATCATAAGACTCATTCACTATCATGAGAATAACATGGGAAAGACTGGACTCCATGACTCAATTACCTCACCCTGGGTCCCTCCCACAAAATGTGCAAATCCTGGGAGATACAATTCAAATTGAGATTTTGGTGGGGACACAGCCAAACTATATCACAAATCAAGAAGTATTTTTAAGGTAATTTGTATTCCATATTAAAAAAAAAAACCTTGAAATAGTTTTTATTAAAAAATGGCATGTTGTTATTTAAATGTGCTCCTACCATGGCATTTACATTAGTCTTACAATTTCGCCTCCTTTCAGATCTGTGCATATAATTAATGAGAGTACTTATTGCTCTAGATGTCCAGGAGTTTTATTGCTTACCTTGTAAAACAGACAAGTACTCATGCATCATTGCTGTAAACCTTTAGAATCAGAAACCCTTTGAGAATTGCATCACCACTCCAAATGTTTATCTGTATTTCTACATAAAATTCAGTACACCATTTCAGGAAGTTTGTGAATCTTTTAAAATATAAAATTTTAACGCCAGATTGTGAACCTTAATATTATTTCATACTTGCATTTCAGCCTAACTTAAAGTATTTAAATAAAATATTCAGTTTTTAAAAATTAGCTTGTAAATTATCCATACCTAAGAAATAGAAGGAACTGACAGGTTGAGAAATTTACAGAAAACAGTAAGAAAGGGGAACTATTTCAAGAACTGTATGTTGAAATAATTTCTTAATCTTTAACAGTAAAAAAAGGACATTGCCCTTCACATGCTATCCATGTTGAATAGAGATATGCCACTATAAAGGATTTGCCAGCATCATGTTAATGATGAACTGACATTGGTAGCACTGTTAATCAGCTCACATGCCACTCTCTGTTGAGCATATCATTCTTCAGTGATTCTTACTACCACGATTAGAAGGAACCTGGCCTTGGCATCTCTGTGTTTCATGAATTGATAAAGGAGTCATGACTGACTTTTTCATAACTTGACATAACTCTCAAATACATATTATAATATGTCTGTAATCTCTTTATAATTGTATCCTTCAATGTGGGTTCTCCAGAGATTGTGTTATAATAGTTTTGCCATCATATCCATTAAGACATCAAATTGGCATCATAATAGATCCTTTTTGGACTTGTATTGGTATGCATTCTTATATCTCATTATAGTGGCATCATAACTGTGTCCCTACAGACTTTCATTGAAGAAATTATGAGATAGTTAACATGATGGCAACTCCAGATTAAATTACACAGGAAGTCAGCATTGTAAAAAAAAAAAAAAAAAAAAAAAGAAGAAGAAGAAAATAAAATCCTCACAAGTAATTATTGGCTATGCTTAGTGATTTTATTTAAACAACTCTGTTAATTCAAAATGTCCCCCGAAGACAGTATTTCACATAAAAAAAAAAAACAAAACAAAAACAAACAAAAAAAAAAAACTACCTGGCAACCAGAAAAAAGTCAGACAATGTTTAGTTGAAGTTTGGCAAAACATCCAAAAGCTTTAGTTTGTGCTTTAATAACTGGAAAGTAAGCTGACATTTTTCAGCTTGTGTTGATTTTTAAAACAACTGATCTCTAAAAACTAACAAAGAAATTCTGGACTTAAACTCAACACTCAATCAATTAGAACTATCACGTGTCTCCTATTCAGAACTACAGAATATGCATTTATCTCATTTGCCCATGGAACATACTCTAAAATCTAACACATACTCAGTCATAAAGCAGGTCTCATTAATTTTTTTAAAAATTAAAATCATACAACATAATAAAATGAGAAACAAGTATCAAGAAGCTCTCTCAAAACTCCATAAATACATAATACATGGAAATTAAATAACTTCCTTCTGAGTAACTCTTGGGTGCACAATGAAATTAAGGGAGAAATCCAAAAATTATTTGAAATTAATGAAAACAGAGACATAGCTTATCAAAATCCTTGGGATGCAGCAAAGACTAATATGAATGCTAGGGTAGGAGGACATTTAAACAACCACATGCGATTTTTTTATGAACAGTATTTAAAGGTCTTTTTTGAAAATATGTAGTATGAATTACCTTAAAAATGCCTCTCAATTTGCAGCCCAAGAATTTTGATAAGCTATGTCTCTGTTTTCATTAATTTCAAATAATTTTTTATTTAAGATGAAAGTTTATAGCACTAGACACCTTCATCAAGCAGTTAGATCTCAAACTAAAAATCTAACTTGGCATCTAGAAGTAGAAAAAAAATACCAAAGCTAGCAGAAGAAAATAGATAACTAAAAGTAGAAAAGAAATGTGTGAAATTGAGATGTAAACATCCCTACAAAAGATAAATGAAATGAAGAGTTTCCTATTGAAAAGAATAAATAAGACTGTTTGCTAGGTAGACTAACCAAGAACAAAAAAGAAAAGATTCAAATAACTACACTCAGAATTACAAAAATAACACTACAAGTTATCCCTCCAAAATCAAAAATATCCGTAGAGATATTTTTATTATGGACACCTCTATAGACAAAAATTAGAAAATCTACAGGTAGTAGAAATATTGCTAGAAACACGAACTCCTCAGATTTAACCAGGAAGAAAATGAAACCTTGTAAAGACCAATAACAAGTTCTGAAATTTAATCAGTAATTTAGAAATCTACCAAATTAAAAAAGCCCCAGACCAGATAGGTTCACAGCCAAATTCTACCATATTTACAAATAACTGGTACCAATATTACTGAAACAGTTCCAAAAAAATTGAGGAGGAAGGATTTCTTGCTAACTCATTCTACATCAGCCAGATACCAAAATCTGGTAGAAACAATTAACAAAGTAAAATACACACCAATATTCTTCATGAACAAAGATGCAAAAATCCTTGACAAAATACTAGCAAAAAAATTCAGCAGTACATCAAAAAGTTCATACATCACAATCAAGTAGGCTTTATTCCTGGGTTGCAAGGCTAGTTCAACATACACAAATCAAAAAATGCGATTCACCACATAAACAGAATTAAAAGCCAAAAATTTGATCATCTCAACAGATGTAGAAAATATTTTTCATAGAATCCAACATCCTTTCATGATAAAGACTCTCAATAGACTAGGCATCAAATGAGCATACCTTAAAATAATAAGAACCATCTATGAAAAATGAATAACCAATGTAACTCTCCTTGAGAAGCAGAAAAAAAAAAAAAACAAGAATGCCTACTCCCACCACTCCTGTTCAGATTAGTATTGGAAGCTATTGCCAGAGTGAACAGGCAAGAAAAGAAATAAAATGCATCCAAATAAGAAATCAAACTATCTCTTTGATATGGTTTGGATCTTGGTCTCCACCAAATATCATATTGAATTGTAATCCCCAATGTTTTAGGTTGGGCATGGTGGGAGGTGGTTGAATCATGGGGCTGGATTTCCCATAAATGTTTTAACACCATCCTCTTGCTACTGTTCTTAAGACAGTGATTTCTCATGATCTGATAATTTAAAAGTGTATAGCACCTCTCCCTTCTCTCTCTCCTGCTCATGCTTCAGTCATGTAATATGCCTGCTCCCCTTTTGCCTTCTGCCATGACTGTAAGTTTTCTGAGGCCTCCCCAGAATCCTAGCAGATGCCAGCAACATGTTTCCTCTACAGCCTGCAGAGCTGTGAGCCAATTAAATATCTTTTCTTTATAAATTACCTAGTCTCAGGCATTTCTTTATAGCAATGCAAGAACAGACATTCTCTTTGATAATGATATAATTCTATACCCAGAAAATCTTAATGGCTCAAGAAAAAGGCTCCTAGAAGAGATAACCAACTTCAGTAAAGTTTTAGGATACAAAATCAATGCACAAAAGATACTGACTGGTGGCATTTTGCCCCTGCCCTAGAGATCTATGGGACTTTGAAGTTGTGAGAGATGACTTAGGGTATCTAGTGGAAGAAATTTCTAAACAGTAAAACATTCAAGATGTGACCTGGCTTCTTCTATAAGCCTATGCTCACTTGTATAAACAAACGGAACTTATCTTTAAAAGGGAAGTATAACATAAAAGTCTGGAAAATTTGCAGCCTGACAATGTGGTAGAAAAGAAAATCTTATTTTCTAGGGAGGAATTCAAGGCTGCAGAAATATGTATAAGTAAAGAAAAGACAAATGTTAATAGTCAAGACAACGAGGAAAATGTCTTCAGGGCATTTCAGAGATCTTCACACCAGCTTCTCCCAGAGGCCTCGGATGGAAAAATAGTTTCATGGGCCAGCCCCAGTGCCCAGCTGCTCTTGCAGCCTTGGGACATGGTGCCCTGGGTCCCAGCTGCTCTAGTTCCAGTTGTGATTAAAAGGGGCCAAAGTGTAGGTCACACCATTGCTTCAGATGGTTCAAGCCCCAGGCATTGGCAGTTTCCATGTGGTGTTGGGCTTGCGGGTGCACAGAAGGCAAGAGTTGACGTTTGGGAACTTCTCCCTAGGTTTCACAGGATGTATGAAAATGCCTGGATGTGCAGGTAGAAGACGGCTGCCGGGGAAGAGCTGTCATGGAGAACCTCTACTTGGGCTATACAGAGGAGAAATGTGGGTATGGAGCCCTCACACAGAGTTTCCACTGAGGTAAAGGCTAGTGGAGCTGTGAGAAGAGAGCCATGGTCCTCCAGATCCCAGAACGTAGAACCATTGACAGCTTATGTACCTGGAAGACCCATATGCACTTCATGTCACCTCGTGAAAGTAGCTGCAGGGGCTGTACCCTGTAGAGCCATTGGCATGGAGCTTCCCAAGGCCCTAGGGGTCCACCCCTTGTGTAAGTGTGGTCTCAATGTGAGATATGGAGTTAAAGAAGATCATTCTGGAAATTTAAGATTTAGTGACTGCCATTCTGGGATTCAGACTTGCATGGGGCCTGTAGCCCCTTTGTTTTGGCCAATTTCTCCCTTTTGAAATGGGAGCATTTACCCAATGCCTATATTCCCACTGACTAAATTTGTTTTTGATTTTACAGGCTCACAGGCAGAAAGGACTTGTCTTGTGTCAGATGAGACTTTGAACTTGGACTTTTGGGTTAATGCTGGAATGAGTTAAGACTCTGGGGGACTGTTGGGAAGGCATGATTGTGTTTTAAAATGTGAGAAGGACATGAGATTTGGGAGGGAATGGAATAATATGGGTTAGCTGTGTGTCCCCACCCAAATTAAATGTTGAATTGTAATCCCCAATGCAGGAGTGGAGAGCCTGTGGGAGGTGATTGGATTACAGGAGTGGATTTCTTCATGCTTTTCTCATGATCATTAGTGAGTTAACATAAGATCTGATACTTTAAAAATGCATAGCACTTGCCCACCTCACTCCCTCTCTCTCTCTTTCTGCCATGTGAAGAAAGTGCTTGCTTCCCCTTTATCTTTTGCCATCATTGTAACTTTTCTGAGGCCTACTGGTCATGCTTCCTGTTAAATCTGCAGAACTGTGAGTTAATTAGACCTCTTTTTTTCATATATTACACAGTCTCAGGTAGTTGTTTATAGCAGTATAAGAATGAACTAATAGACACCAAACCACAAATCAAAGAAGGTCAGAGAATACCAAGCAAGTAAATGTTTCCCCTAAATACATCTAAGCCTATTATATTAAAACTTCAGAAAATTAAAGATAAATAGAAATTTTTGAAAGAAATCAGAGGAATAAAACACCTTATTTATACAGCAGTAATCATAAGAATTATACCTGACTGCTCCTCAGAAATCATTCAAATAAGGAGAAAATGGAGTAAGATATTTAAACAGTTGAGGCAAAAAAAAAAAAAAACCCTACCAACCTAGATTTCTGTAGACTTAAATTATCCAACGAAAGTAATCAAAGCTTTTCTCATATAGACAAATGGTAAGAAATTTGTTGCCAGTACACCTGACTTCCAACAAATCTTAAAAGAAATTCTTCAGAGAGAAGGAACATGATACTCGTCAGAAACTTGGATCTACATAAAGAGAAGGAATAACTAAAGTAAAATTAAAACTTTTATTTTTCTTATTCTCAATTGATCCAACAGAAAGTTTGTTCAAAAATAATTAATAGCAACGTTATATATTAATGAGGTATGCATATAATGGACAATAGGTAGAGGAATATATATGCTTACGTGTAAGTGAAAGGAATGACAGCAACAATGCAAAGGATGGGACAAAGGAATCAGGATTATTTTGTTATTTTAAGGTACTTTTACTACCTGTATAATGGTATAGTGTTATTTGAAAGTGGAATTTGATTAATTGTGTTTTATGCACATTATAGGACAACCACTACAAAAATGAAAAATAAACAGTAACTGATATCCTAAGAAAGAAAATAAAATGAAATTATATAAAATATTCAATTAAAATCACAAAAGACAGAAAAAGAGTAGAAGTAAAAGGGGAACAAAGACAAAAGAGGATACATAGAAAACAGTAATAATTCTAATAGATATTAATTTAAGTATATTAATAATTACTTTAAATTTCAATGACCTAAATTTACCAATTAAAAAACAGAAATTGTCAGTGTATTAAAATATAATATCCATCTTTCTATTATCTACAGTAAACCCCCTTTAAATATAGACACATATAGATTAAAAGTAAAAGGATATTGAAAGAAATACTATGCCATCCACAATTTTTACAGATAACAGGAGTATTATATTAATTTCAGAAAAAGCCGTCTTTAGACCAAGGAACTTTATCCAGAATAGGGGAACAATACCTCATGATAAAGGGGTTAATTCTGAATAAGAACAATCCTTAATGTATTTGTGCCTAATAACAGAGCACCAAAATATGTGACACTAACCTTATAAAACTATAAGAGACATAGATGAATTCAATATTAGTGTTGAAGATTACAACACCACTCTATCAAAAATGGACAGATCCAGCAAAGAGAAAATCAGTAATGACATAGTTGAACTCAATAACACTGTCCATCAACTGTATATAACACACCTATTGATTAGTTTGTTCAACAGCAGCAGAATACACATTCTTACTAAGTCCACTTGAACCTTTACCCATAAAATATATTTCAACACATGTAAAAGAAGATAAATCATGTAACGCCTACACAGACCATAATAGAATTTAACTAGAAATGAAAAACAAAAAGATAGATAAAAATCCCCTGAATACTTAAAAATTAGGCAACACACTTCTAAATAGTACATGAATGAAAGGACAAATTTTGAAAATATTTTGAACTAAATAAAAATGAAAATACACCTCATCAAAATATGTGGAACACAATGAAATTCGTGCTTACAGAGAAATGTATAACATTGAATACATATATTATAAAAAAGAGAAATCTAAAATCAATAATATAAGCTTACAACATATGAAACAAAAAAAAACTAAATTCAAAATAGGCAAAAGAAAAATAGTAATAAAAATAAAAGCAGAAACTGAAAACAGGAAATCAATAGAGAAAATCAATAAACCCAAAATCTGGTTATTTGGAAAGATCATAAAGTCCTTAATACTCTAGGCTGGATAGCTGAGAGAAGATACAAATTATTAATGTCAGAAATGGAAGAGGAGACATTATTATAGATCCCATGACATTGAAAAGCTAATGAAGAAACATTATGAACAACTATATGACCATAAATTTGATAACTTTGATGAAATGGATCAATTCCTTTAAAGACACAATCTTTCATAACTCATATAAAAGTAAATAGACCATCTGAATGGGCCTATATCTATTAAAGAAACTGAACCAATGAATAATAATCTTCATAAACAGAAAGTACCAGGCACAGATGTGTTCACTGGTAAATTCTACCAAATATTTAAGAATTAAATTATACCAATTCTCTACAACTCTTTCAGAGATAGAAGCAGAGGGAACTACTCCTAACTCACTTGATTAGGCCACCATTACCTAAATACCAAAACTAGACAATATCATTACAAGGGAAGCAGATTACAGACCATTATCTCTCATGAACATAGATGCAAAAATCATCAGCAAAATATTAGCAAATCAAACCCAACAACTTATAAAAATAAATATACACCATGACCAAGTGGGATTTATCTGAGGTATACAAGGAAGTTTCAACATTTGAAAAGTAATTATTATAACCCATTAGATCAACAGGCCAAGGAAGAAAAATTAAATGATCATATAATTAGACACAGAGAAAGCATTTAACAAAATCCAATACCCATTTGAGACAAAAATACTAAGAAAACTAGGAGTAGAAGAGAATTTCCTCTACTTGATAATAAATATCTACAAAAAAAAACTATAGTTAAATTATGCTTAATGTTGAGGAACTAGAAACACTAAGTTCAGAAACGAAGCAAGGATGTCCCTTCTCACCATACCCTTTAAACATCATACTGAAAGTCTGTACTAATGCAATAAGATGAGACAGAAAATAAAAGTTATACACATTGGAAATGATAAAATAAAACCATTTTTTCACAGATGGCATGATTGTTTTTGTAGAAAACCAAAAAGAATTGACAAAAATCCACCTAGAAGTAACAAGCAATTATAGCAAGTTGCAGGATCCAAGGTTAATATATAAAAACATCACTTTCATATATACCAGGAGAAAACAACGGAATTTAAAATTGGAAACACACTACCAGTTATCTTAACACCCAAAAAACTGTAGGCATAAATCCAACAAAATATGCAGAAGATTTAAATTAGGAAAAATGTGAAACTCTGATTAAAAAATTTCAAGAGGAACTACAAAATGGGGATATTCCATGTTTATGGATAGGAAGACTCAGTATTGTCAAGATGTCAGTTCTTCCCAACTTGATATATCGATTCAATTTGATCCCAATCAAAATCCAACAAGTTATTTTGTGGATATCAGCCAACATATTCTAATTTTATCTGGAGTGTCAAAATATTTGAAATAGCCAACATAAGGGAAGAAAAACAAATTAGTAGACTAACACTACTCAATTTCAAGACTTACTGTAAACTACAGTGATCAAGAAAGTGTGGTATTGGCAAAAGAATAAATAATTAGACTAATGAAGTAGAGAGCCCAGAAATAGACCCACAAAAATATAGTCAACCTATCTTTAACAAAGCAAAGTAAAATGGAGAAAAGATTATCTTTTCAACAAATTATGCTGGAACAATTGGAAGTATACATGTAAAAAAAAAAAAAAGTAGATCTATACACAAAACTTAAATCCTTCACAAGAATTAACTCAAAATGGATCATAGACCTAAGTGGAAAATTCAAAACTGTAAAATTCCTACAAGATAACATAAAATAAAATCTAGGCAACCACTGGTATAATGATTAGTTTTTAGATGCAATACCAAAGTTGTGACAGAAATAATTGATAAACTGTACTTCATCAAAATGAAAAACTTCTCAGCAAAGAAAAAAAAAGTTAAAATAATGAGAAGACAAGACACAAACTTGGAGAAAATACTTATGGAAATCATATCTGATAAAAGGTTGTTATTCAAAATACCAAAAACTCTTAAATTTCAGCAGTAAGAACACACACACACATACACACAAAAAATCCTGGATTTTTAAAATGGGCCAAAGACCTTAACATAGACCTCACAAAAGAAAACATACAGATAGCAAATAGTATATGAAAGGATGTTCAACATCATATGCCATTAGGGAATTGAAAATTAAAACAACAATAAAATACCACTACAGTTCCATTAGAATGGCCAAAATCCCAAACACTGACAACTCCAAAAGCTGGTGAGGATATGGAGCAATAGAGAAACTCTCATTCATTGTTGGTAAAGAATACAAACTGCTACAGCCATTTTGGAAGACAGTTTAGCAGTTTCTAACAAAATTAAACATACTCATACCTATAATCCAGCAATTCATATTTACCTAAGTGAGTTGAAAACTTAAGTCCACACAAAAGCCTACACACAAATTTTTATAGCAGTTTTTTTTTTTTTTTTTTTTTTGAGACGGAGTTTCGCTCTTGTTGCCCAGGCTGGAGTGCAATGGCGCGATCTCAGCTCACTGCAACCTCCGCCTCCTGGGTTCAAGCAATTCTCCTGCCTCAGCCTCCCGAGTAGCTGGGATTACAGGCACGCGCTACCATGCTCAGCTGATTTTTTGTATTTTTAGTAGAGACGGGGTTTCACCATGTTGACGAGGATGGTCTCGATCTCTTGACCTCGTGATCCACCCACCTTGGCCTCCCAAAGTGCTGGGATTACAGGCGTGAGCCAGTGCGCCCGGCCAGCAGTTTTATATATAATCACCAAAACCTGGAAACAACCAAGACATCTTTCAGTAGGTAAATGGATAAATAAACTGTGATGCATTCAGACAAAGGAACCTTATTCAGTGCTAAAAAGAAACAAGCTATCAAGCCAGAAAATGACATGGATGAACCTTATATGCATATTACTAAGTGACAGAAGCCAGTCTGAAAGGGCTACATACTATCTGATATCAAGTATATGATGTTTTGGAAAAGGCAAAAGTATGAAGAAAGTAAAAAGATTAGCGTTTTCCAGGGGTTATGTGAGTGAGAGGGATAAATAGGTGGAACAAAAAGCATTGTTAGGGCAGTGAAACTATTCTGTATGATACCATAACGGTGGGTACACGTCATCGTACATTTATGGAAACCCATGGAATGTACAACACCAAGAGCAAACTCTGTGAACTATGGATTTTTGGTGATAATGATGTGTCACTGTAGGCTCATTGTAACAATGTACCATTCTAATAGAGAATTTTGTTAGTGGGGAGGCTCTGTATAAGTGGGAGCACGGGATGGACATGAAATCTTTACTTTTCACTCTATTTGCTGTTTACGTAAAAAAGTTCTAATAAACGCCCTCTATGACAAACCCACAACCAACATAACACTGAGTGGAGAAAAGTTGAAAACATTTCCCCTGAGAACTGGAAGAAGACAAGAATGCCCATTATTGCCATTTCTATTCAACATAGTACTGAAAGTTCTATCCAGAGCACAAAGACAAGACAAAGAAATAAAGGGCATCCTAATTAGAAAAGAGAAAGTCAAACTGCTCCTGTTCAGAGATGATATGATCATACACCTGAGAAACCCTAAGGACTCATCTAAAAAGCTCCTAGACCTGATAAATAAATTCAGTAAAGTCTTAGGATACAAAATCAATGCACACAAATTAGTAGCACTGCTATACATCAACAACAACCAAGCTGAGAATCAAATCAAGAACTCAATCGTTTTTATAATAGATGCAAAAAATAAAAAATAAAATACTTAGGAGTATATGTATCCAAAGAGGTGAAAGTTCTGTACAAGGGAAACTACAAAACACTGCTGAAAGAAATCATAGATGACACAAACAAATGAAAACACATTCTATGATCACAGATGGGTAGAATAATTATAGTAAAAATGACCACACTGCCAAAGTAATCTATAGATTCAATGTAATTTCCATCAATATATCATTATTCTTCACAAAACTAGAAAAAGCAATCCTAAAATTCATATGAAACCAAGAGTCCACATGGCCAAAGCAAGACTAAGCAAAAATAACAAACCTGGAGACACCACATTACCTGATTTCATATTATACTGCAAAGCCATAGTTACCAAAAGAGCATAGTAGTGGTATAAACACAGGCATGTAGATCAATGGAACAGAATAGAAAGCGAAGAAATAAAGCCAAATTCTTACAGCCAACTAATCTTCGACACAGTGTACAGAAATATAAAGTGTGGAAAGGACACCCTATTCAATAAGTGGTGTGGAGAAAACTGGCAAGCCACATGTAGAAGAATGAAACTGATCCTTCTCTCTCATCTTATGCAAAAATCAACCTATGATGAATCAAAGACTTGTATCTAAGACCTGAAACCACAAAAATTCTAGAAGATATCATTGGAAAAAGTCTTCTAGACATTGGCTTAGGCAAAAACTTCATGACCAAGAATCCAAAAACAAATGCAACAAAAAATAAATAAATAAATGGAACCTTGTTAAACTAAAATATTCTGCATAGCAAAAGAAATAATCAGCAGAGTAAAGACAACCCACAGAGTGGGAGAAAATGTTCACAAACTATGCATCTAACCAAGGACTAATATCCAGGATCTACAAGGAAAAGAAAAAAACAAATAATCCCATCAAAAAGTGGGCAAAGGGCCGGGCGCGGTGGCTCAAGCCTGTAATCCCAGCACTTTGGGAGGCCGAGGCAGGTGGATCATGAGGTCGAGAGATCGAGACCATTCTGGTCAACATGGTGAAACCCCGTCTCTACTAAAAAAATACAAAAAACTAGCTGGGCATGGTGGCGCGTGCCTGTAATCCCAGCTACTTAGGAGGCTGAGGCAGGAGAATTGCCTGAGCCCAGGAGGCGGAGGTTGCGGTGAGCCGAGATCGCGCCATTGCACTCCAGCTTGGGCAACAAGAGCGAAACTCCGTCTCAAAAAAAAAAAAAAAAAAAAAAAAAAAAAAAAAGTGGGCAAAGTACATGAACAGACAATTCTCAAAAGAAGATATACAAACATCCAACAAACAGATGAAAAAATGCTCAACGTCACGAATTTCTAGGGAAATGCAAATTAAAACCACAATGAGGTACCACTGTACTCCAGCAAGAATGACCATAATTAAAAAGTCAAAAAATTATAGATGTTGGCATGAATGTAGTGAAAAAAATTTACACTGCTTCTGGTCATGTAAATTAGTACATCCACTATAAAAACAGTACGGCAAATCCCTAAAGAATTAAAAGTAGAACTGCCATTTGATCCAGCAATCCCACTACTGGGTATCTGCCCAGAGGAAAACAAGTCATTATATGAAAAAGACACATGCACACGCATTTATACCAGCACAATTCACACTTGCAAAAGTATGAAACCGACCTAAATGTCCATCAACAAGTGAATAACGAAAATGTGGTGTACGTACACCACGGAATACTACTCAGCCTTAAAACGGAATGAAATAATGGCCTTTGCAGAACCTTGGATGGAGTCAGAGGCCATTTCTCTAAGGAACTCAGGAATAGAAAACCAAATATCATATGTTCTCATTTATAAGTGGGAGCTAAGCTATGAGGATGCAATGTCCTAAGAGTGATATAAGGGACTTCGCGAACTTGGAAGGAAGTGTAGGAAGGGAGAGAAGGATAAAGTACTACATATTGCGTGATGGGTGCACCAAAATCTCAAAAATCATTAAATAACGTATCCATGTAACAAAAAAATCTGTAACCCCAAAATTATTAAAATTAAAAATAAGGTATATATTTTAAAAAGAGACAAAACATATACTGGTTAGCACATTAGTAAAAAAAAATAAAATAAAATAAGCTAAATTCTTCACCTCAATTTCAGCTTATTGCTCTCCAAATAGTCGTTTGGAATTTTTTAAATTGTCCATTATACTGACCTATTTTAGCACAAATTAAGTTTGTAATACAATCAATTTGGTTTGTTTTTAGGCTGAAATAAAAAACAAACGGAGAGGGAAAGCTGATTTGATTCCAGTTTCCCATAATGCTATAACAATTGGCCAGTATAGCATCAGGCTGCTGTTTTCTTGCTGAGACTAGCTGACTATCTAATGTTCTCAGTCATTCAAAGAATATGCATTCATCTGGATCTATGAAGAGATATAATTCTTGCTTTTCAGGGATTTATGCTAAAAGTCATGTTTTAATACTGGCCTAAACATATTTAAAGTTCCCAGTCAGCTTCACAGTACAAATAGGTGTGACGATAATCCTTGCCGTGTTTACAACCCTATAAGAAGGGAACTAATAAACACATAAATGTAGTGTAAGGTCAAGTAGACTAACTTTGGGAGGCAGCTTGTGCTGTAGGAGATAAAAGCACTAACTCTATAGGCAGATTTGGGTTCATAACCCTCGCTTTGTAATTTCTTAGGTCGTGGAAGGGATAGGCTAGTTTCTAATCTGTTCTAAGCCTCAGTTTCTCCGTCTGCAAAGTGGGGATCAAAGTAGTGTTTATCTTATTGTTAAGAGGCTTAATTTAGATAAAATATATGATGCAGTTCGGCAAGTGGCACATAATTTGTAATCAGAGTTGATATCTAGCTATATAAACACAATTTTATGGCGATTCAGATGATATAGGGCTCCCATATGGTTATGAGGAGGAGGGAAATCTTTCTAAAAGAGATAACGTTTACTACAGAACTTCCTAGTTTCCCCTGCCTTTTGTCTTCTCCCAGTCCCTGAAACTGGCCTCACTGATGGGATCTATCTTTAGGGATAGGATTGTTACAAGTTACCGAGTTAATACTAGCAGAAACAACCCCATTCTCACCATCTTAGCATCTGAAAATAATTCTACTCAGCCTTGGATTTAGTATTCCGATTATAGATAACTCCATCTGCATCATTCTTATTTCTTGTGTGCACATCTGATCAGTGTCTAGGTGAGAGTATGTGCAAGTACATTAAAAATGGGTCATAGATATTCTTCTACCTTTCTGTAAAACTGATATATTGACAGTGCCATATGCCTTGACATGAAAATATTAAAAGGCTTAAATGAGAGCAAATAATTATAAGCAGAAAAAACCTGTTCCTGCTTATATTATTAAAGCAAACCTTTGTTCTTCATCATCAATGAAAAGATAAATCCATATCAAATGGCACAGTGTAAATTAGACATTTATAATTTATATTCGTCTGTAAGTTTAAAAGATAATGATTAGGAACACCATATTTTCTCACAGTAGAGCTGATGGAATTGCCGTAAGAAATATTTTGCATACTGAGAGGGAAGAAACTGAATAATCTGCTTCTAAATGCTAACGGCTTTAGAGAAAGACTATGAGAAGTAAGCTCTGAAAACAAAATCGCATATTTGTGTTGCAATCATACTGATGTTGGAACTCATGAGCTGGCATTGTGTCTTACTGTTTCTAACCCACCTTGCTGTCTTTTCATTTTTAAAAAATGGACAAAGAAATCAGAATTCTATATGCTTTCATTCCTTTCTAACACCTGGCTCTTTTTCTAAGTTAAGTTTTCACTTCATGTCTGAAGCAGAACTGAAGAACTGAAATGTCTTTTTGGACTCCCCATCCTTATTCTCTGCATGCTGTTTCCCACTTTTAGTAGCTCTTTTCTCTGCCAGTATTTAGCATGTCTTTCTAAGCTTTGAGTTTACAATTAGGAGAAAAACAGATCTGCTGTTATCATAAGCTCCTTGAAAACAGAGGACATATCCTATATGCCTGTGTATTCTACACTGTGCCTATTTCACACAGTGTATTCAATGAATATTTCTTATTTTTTTCATTTCTAATAATAGTCTATACGTATCACATATCTACCAAAAGCTTAATGCACGTAAAGCATTATTCTAAATACTTGCATTATTTCATCAACACGTCAGCAATTTCAGGAATTAGGTAGCTTAATAATTTTAATTTTCATTTGGCTTAAAGAGGGCAAACAGCTAGTGAGTGTTAGACAATATTTAAATCTGTCTGTTTACTATGAACTTTCATCCCTTAATCACTAAACTCTACTCTCAATGCTTATTTAACAGTCCATTATTACTGACATCATTTGGTCAATTGGCTTAGCATATTATATTTCCCCAAAGTATTTGCATTTTATAACACAGAGCTAAGGAGCATATAAGATGAATAAATCAATCTCGGATAATGGACTTTAAGGCACAAACTGCAGGAGGAACTGGGGTGACATTTTTGCAGTGATTTTTCACCTGTTCCTCAAGTCACCTTGCTCAAGTGTTTCCTCACAAATGGCTAGTAAAAGTAAAAAAGGCTAAGGTCTCTAACGGAAGGAGAGAAAGGAGCAAACTTTAATGGTGGCAGAAGTGTATTGTTAAACAGGTCTTTTTAATGTGAAAATCACCACAACATGCTTCTCTCACTCTGGACTGATTTCTCAGTCTCACTGTTTACGTTGTATCTTTCTAGAAATTGTACATGTCTGTGTAAATGGGATCAACAAAATAGGACCAAATTATACACTGTTTAACACACCTATTAATGTGATAAATTATATCAATATTTCCTAATATTAAACATTATTGAATTCCTAGAAAGAAACCCAAATCATCTTGGCATATTATTCTTTACATATAGATTCTAACTGCCAATATTTACTTTAGCATTCTTGCATCTACATACACAAGTGACATCAAACTTTAGTTTTCTTTTCGAAGATGTCTTTGTAAAATTTGATGTCAATGTTATTGCTGGCTTTATAGGAAGAGTTTAGGATGTTTCTCTTTCTATTCTGAGGAACAGTTTAAATGCTTTCAGAATGATTTATTTCTTGAAAATTTGAGAGAAATCACCTTGTAAATCTATTTGAAACTAATGCTTATTTTCGAGAAAAGGCATAGCTCTTTAATAAGACTAGATTTTTTAATGCCAATTAGTTTATTTTGTTTTTTTTTAAATCTGATCTGGAGGTTATTTATGGTTATTATATTTTCATTAAAAATTATGCATTTTATCCAGATTTTTAAATTTATTTGCACAAGGTTGAGCAATGTCATCTTATATAATTACTTTGCATTTGTCTAAATCAGTGACAATTTTCTCTTTTTCCACTTCTAATTCTATTTGCACTACTCCCCCGCCCCAATCCCCTTGATTAGATTAGCTGCTGGTTTGTTCCATTATTTCTAAAGGAAAAACTTTTGGATTTAGTCATTAGTTTTACTGTGTTTTCTGTTTTCTAATTCATTAATATTAGCTTTTATCTTCATTAATTTCTTGTTTCTGCTCTTCTGCTATTAGTAATAACTAAGCCAAATACTTTTAAATAATATATCAATACATATAATCCTCATAACAACTCTAGAAAGTAGATATTACTTGTATCCCCATTTTACAGGTTGACATTCCTCCCTTTGCAGATTGGGAAAGAAACACTGAGAGGTTAAGTGACTTGTCCAAGGCCATGCAGTTGGTGGAATGAATGACAGAACCAACTAAGATATGATGAAGTCAGCTCTGTGTTTCTATCTACTATGCTATACGGTCTCCTTGAGTTTACATTACTGATTTCCTCCCTAATTTCTTGAGTTGAATGCTTAATTAACATATTTTTAATATTGTTCATTTATCAATAATAGTTTTTAATGCTATACTGTTTCTTGTAAGTACAGCTTTATAAGGATCTTATATGTCATTTTATTATTCTCTGAATTTTCTATAATTTCAGAGTTTTTTTCTTTTGGACTCAATGATTTTTATCACAGATTTTTTCTTAATGTTTGGGTTTTTACGGTTTTGTTGGTATGTTTCAATGGTGTTTGTTCTGGTATTTTTGTAGATATTATTTTTCAAGTTCACAATATGCCATTTTATTCTTCTTTGATTATAGTATTTTGTAGTAAATGAGTAATGAATTTTTTCAACTGTTTTTTTTCAACAACACATATTAAAATGGTCATATAACTTTTCTAATCTATTAACATAGTGAATTACCTTGCTTCATTTACTCATATCAAAATATGTAGGAAACATAGGATTCTACGATATAGTTGTTTTATATTATTCTTTTAAATCACCTTAGGTTTGAGCTGCATACATTTCTTTAGGCTGTTTGCATCCATCCTTACAAGTCAATTTTCCCTAGAGTTTTATTGCACTCTCTCTCACATTATTGTTGTAAGGTGATTTGGTTATCTTCATTCTTTTTATTTGCCATTTAACGGTATATCAGGCAAGTTTTTAGGTGGTAAAACCAAAAATCAATTCTAGCTTACTTAAGAAGAAAATTAATTGATCATGAGGATATCATGGCGTCTATACAATGGGAAGACTAGAGAGCGATGCTTAGAAAACAGACAAGAACAACAGGAATCTAAGCAGCTGAAAACACTGTGGCACTTTCAATCATGTCCCTGACTCTGCCAAAATTCAACACTCCAACACTCCCCACGACCATCTCTGGATTCTAAACTCCAGTAAAGTGGCTTTACACAATCTACAACTCTCCCAGCACCTTTTATTCACTTTCTTCCTATTTTCAGACTTAGGTAAGAAGCATGTAATCAGCTTCATTTAATAAGTGTTAATTACAAAGGATTAGGGAAAGGAAATGCCCAATACCTCTTCAACTTCATAATGTTAATAAAATTTAGTAGATGGTCATTTTTTTTTAAAGGTCCAATTTGTTTTAAAAGAAAATAAATTGTCCAATTAAATTTAAAATTTATTGATTATTTAATTCAAATCCTATACATTTCATTTTTCTTTGCCTACTTGGCAGTTGCTGTGTGAACTAAAGTTAATAGATCCTACTGTAACTCTGTATGGATTCATTCCTTTGAAGCTTTTGTTTCATATGCTGTGTTGCATATTTGGCATTTCAGGGAATAAATAAGCAAACAAAACTCCACCCTTCCTGCCTGAGTTTAGAGCCAATTAAGAGAGAGACACAAGTCATTAACATGAAGATTGAAATGATTACTACTGAAAGAACTGACAGGGGAATGTGGCTTTAGACCCTCTGCCAAGTGATCTTTGTAATACCTTGTTTCTGCTTTAGACACATTTATCCACTCAGTCTCAGGGGCAGCTTGACAACTGCATGTCACACCAACAAGGGCGAATCCCCACTATGCGTCAGGGTAGATGAGAGCACTTGCGTTTGTATGAAGAAAAGATAGCTCACAAAGAGAAGAAAAAGAGACAGAGACAGAGACAGACAGAGAGACTAAGCATGATGATTATTATTCCAAACTCTCATTATTCCTCTTTCTGTGGAAAGAAGTAAGCAATCTGCCAGAATTGCGTATCTAGCAAAAGTCTCTAACATGGAAACAAGAAGAATAGAGAATACATGTTTCCCTCTTAATGCATTAAGTTGAACAATATAAAATTTACAATAATTTCAGGTCAATGATTTTTTTGACCTGAAAACAGCAGTAATTTTATATCTCAAAGTTATCTCATAAGTTACATGAAGATTCAAGTGTTTTCTATCTTTGTCTTGCATTGTCTTTTATGCATAAAAATCACTTTATCACTTTTTAAATTTAACAATCACTTTATCACTTTTTAAATTTTAAAGTTTTTAAAAATATGTTCAAATTCACACGTATCTTGCAAGAATATATTTTTAAAAATAAGTTCAACTTTACACATATCTTGCAAGAATAATTCATAAATATAAACATATTCTTTCCCAAAGTTCACCTATCATTAACATTGTTAATATTTTACCACATGCATTTATACTGTGTTTGTATACATACACACACAACACACATATGTTTGTGTGTTTCTTTTTGAAACCATCTTAGGATAACTTACACATATCCTGGTCCTTGACATAACCAGAGTAAAATTATCAACTCAGCACATTTAAAATTCATATACTTATTCAATTTAACATTCGTATCCAGTTTTGTCAATTCACCCATTATGGTACCAGTCTAGGGTCAGGTATTACATTTAGCTATTATGTCTCTGGTTTTCTTTAATCTGGAAGATCTTTTCTTTTTTTTTTTTTTTTTTTTCTGACATCAATGTTTTTGAGGAATACTGTCCCCACTCTCTCTACGTGTTGTTGTTTTTTGATCTACTGTTTTTTTTTAAATAGAATAATGCCCATATTGAGTTTGTCTAATGTTTGCTAATGATGCAATTCCAGTTACAAATTCTCAACCAAAGCACCATGTAGTTGATGCTATATACTTGCCAGGGATCACATCAGGATGCATACAATGTTGATCTGCCCCTCATTGGTGCCGTGATTTGATATTAATTTTGATCACCCAAAGTACTGTTCAACTTCTCCATTGTGTAGTTACTATGTTTTCCTTAATTAGTAAGTCTGTATAGAGAGACTTTAAGATCACCAAAATATCCTGCTCATCATCAACATTTTTCCTAAGGTTAGCATTACTTGATGATTATCTGCTCCAATATTTAGTCTAGTGGTTGTAAAATCATGTTTTTCCAGTACTCCCTCCACATTTACCAGCTCTTGCCATTCTGCTGTAAGCAAGAACTCTTCCTCTCCTTATCTGCTTATTTGTTTAATTGGTTATTATTGGTATGGACTCATAAGATCTTCTAAACGATTTATAGCTTACTGCACTTAATTATTTTTAATTATTTTACTGTGAATTCTGTTTTATTTCCTATTAATATTAGCATACTTGCTTTCCTTTTGCTAAGATTTGCCTGTCAGGTATTTTTTATGTTGTTATTTTCAACCATCTTACTTTAAGTATCTTACTTGTAAATAGCATTTTACTACTTGTTGTTTGTTTTATACCAACTGGAAAGTATCTGTCTTTTAAAATGTGACATTAACCAATTCATATTTATCATAATCAGTGATGTATTTACTGATGACATATTTTTATAATCTTTTGATTATTGCTATTTTTTCATATGCTATTTTGATTGTTTTTCCTCATTTCTGTTTTGTGCTTGATTGAGCAGATTTTACATTAAAATACCTTTTTCTCTGTAGCTGGCTGCCTGTTTAGTTGGCAGTCCTGGGGATTCATGAATTCATGTCCTAAACAGAAGCACAATCAAAAGCTACCTGTATAGTGTGATAAGGAGTATTATAGGTCACCGAAGATCATTGGTTCTAATATTGTTCATAATCATACTTTGGAATGCACCTGTGTGTGACATATAAGATTTTGTGAAAATTTTCCATGCAAACTCTGATAGGATCTGAATAATTTGCTGTTGTTTTCAGTGCAATTTTTGAGGTCACTTTCCATTTATAAGTTTCTTAACTACATGCCTTGCTACATTAAATGTAGAAACGCATTGGTCTTACCTCAACAGATAGCAGTGGAAAACAGAAGTAGATATTTCTGCTCTGTCTAGTATCCATTTAATTTTGATTATACCCTCCTAAATGAAGATTCAGTATGCATTGTCCTCTTTTTAGCAGCTTATGTACAGAGATTCTCAGGCTTAATATGCCTTTCTATGGTTTCTATATTATAGGTTAAAATAGTATTGTCCCTAATCATAGCAGATGAAACTATTTTTATGGAATCAATTTCCATTTTAGGAGTAACTTGAGAATTGCAAACAGTTTTGTAAGCTTTTTGATATTAAACCAGCAGCAGTTTTTAAAGCTGAAATTTTTGAGACTGAAATTATCAATTTTGCCTCAATTTAAGTATAAAGGAAATGGCTGATATAATTGCCTGAGATAAAACTTCTCATCCATCTATTATAGCACTACCCGCATGTACCGCCACATCATCCAGAGAGATCTCTGTGTGTATTGTTATGTTTCTGTATGTACAGATATGGGTCTCTGTGTGTACATTTGCCCATATGAACATTAGACCAAACCAAAACCCTAGAATGCTGAAGGGGGAACTAACATTTATCACAACATACTAAGTGCCACAAACTTTATACACAACATCAAATTTCATTCTAATAATAACTTTATGAACTTAATTTTATCATTTCCTTTTGCAGAGAAGAAAACTAATTTCAGAAGTGTTATGTAACTTGTTCAATGTCCTGCTATGTATGGACGTTTACTTCTCTACTATGTTTTCAGTCCTCTTTCTTCTAGTAATAGATTTTCCTTATGGCTTAATTGATAATATTTCCACTTCTACTTTCCACCCCAAGGTTTAGCATTTAACACAAATACAGCTAATCAGAACATTACACCCCTCTGGCCACAGTGATTTGTGTATTTATGTGTACGTGATCTAATCCAGACCAGTGATATTTCATCATGCTACTTATGCTACTTTTACTGAGACTGCTGCAAGTTTTATCCTCCCCTTCTTCTGGAGGTAGAAAGCTGTTATGATGTAAATCTAAAGCTACCAGAAGCCACTTGCCTGCAAATGATGGTTACATAAAGACGTGCAAGGAAAAAAAAAAAAAATGAGATGGCCTAGTGTCATCTTTTGATCCCTTAAATTCCAGCAATGTCTGAAGCTAGGTTAATAGTCATAAATGCAAATCAATTATTTGGTGTCTCTAAGTTTTTGTTGGGTTTTTATATTTAAAAAAGAAAAGAAAAGAAAAGAAAATCCTGACTGTTAAAGACTGATACTTAGAGACAATACTATTTTTTTGAAAATCTACTTGCTTATAAGGCCCACTTGAAGTGTAATCTCCACTGGAGAGTTTTTCCTAGCCTCTTCCTCTATCAAATGCACTCTCTTCTTCCTAGTTATGATATACATATTTTATAGCACTTGTAATATTCTGTCCTAAATTATTCCTTTAATCACTTTTATATGCCTTATCTTTCCTACTAAACAAAATTTTAATGAGAAAAAGGTTTTCTTTCTTTTCTTGAAATCCCTAAGTAAGAGTAACTTAAAATGCAACTTTCCTTTATTAGGTATTTGATAAATGAGAAATTATCATTGCCTTCTTTCCTTACTTGGTGCTGAAAATTAGAAGCTTTGAAAATTTTTGCTTCATAAGATAAATTTTGGAAAACTTCTCAAATATAAACCTAATTGACAATGATCATTAATTTACTTAGGATAGGCATTGTCAGAAATTTGCCATATCAGGCTATTTCTACTTAAATAAGTTTATTTTTGCTATAGCCACCTTTAAAAATCATATACCCAACTAAAACATAATACTATCATTTAGGTGCCATGTTTAGAAGTTTGATGAGTTGCATTTGTTTTCATGCATTAAAAAAAGAAGAAAAAATGTTATTTTATTTTTTTTTAGTTTGTACAAAAGAGTGAAAACCATCATGTTTCACAAAGATCTATTTGAGCAACCAAGACACTTGGTTGTCCCTCAAAATTAAAATATAAATTATAAGCCTGTGCACTATAGAAACCTTTAATCATCTCTAAGAGAACATTTTCAATCAAAAGCGCTTAATTATCATAGCTATAACAAATTGTTCATGTAAATATAACCACATACTCATGTATAGGACAAAAGAGTAGGAAAAGTCTCCCCCAAATGCTTTAGAGGATAAGCTCACTTACATTCTTGTCACAAATCAGGAGCGTGCTACTTTAGGATCTAATGGTAAATTGTTGGAATGTGCACTGAAAAATATATCACAACAGTATATTCAGCATGGCTTATCTTCTTGAATGTAATTTCCATTCTAGAAAAAAAAAACTATTAATCAAGTTGCAATAAACTAGCAGAGAACCGCAACATGCTTTCTTTTGGTAAAAACTGAGTGTCAGAAGAGCCCAAAAAAATAGCTTACTAATTGCTACTCTACAACTAATTGCAAAATATACTATGTGTTTGACCTAAATATATCTAACTCCATAGAGCAAAATATTTTCTAGAGTTCAGTGATTGCATTGGATATTGCTATCCTGTCCGTCTTAGCATTTATTTGATATAGGAAAATTTTATATAGATGTGTGTCAAGTAGACAAATATTATTATAATTAAAACAAAAACATGTTTTCAATGAAATCTACTTTATTTTACAAGGGACTCAAACATTTTAAAGTCAAGTTTTTATAGAGGCTCCTTCTTTCAATATTAATCCCTTTTTGGAAAAAATAAAATCTCTGTCATCTCCTCTTGCTGTTTAACTTTAAAATTAATGTTATAGTTAGGAATTCTATTATATTGTAGTTCTAAACTGGATTCCTTATGTAACACTTGAAATCCTGAAGTCACCTGCTTGCTTATTGTGCACAATCCTAATTAATGTAAATACTTATTTCCCTATTTTGTGAAAAAAAATTCATCAGTTGTTCATTTGTTTGAAGGACATCAAAATTGCACATGGAAAAAATTATTATAGAGTCAATTTGTAAGTAAAAGCAAACTAAATTGAAAAGTTCTTTCTTTTCTTTACAAAAGATTGTTTGCTTCTTCTGGACTGAAAGTTGACTAATATTCCTTTAATTAAAATTCCAGTTCCAGTTCCATTAGGCAAAGTAAACCTATTCAATTATTTTTCTGCTTAATAATATGATATTAAGAATTAACTGTTTGAGAAAGAAGTGGACATCATATTAATTAAAATGGTTTTATGGTTACAAACATTATTTAATACCAAAGGTAAACCTATAGGTTGAATAAGTAAGTATAAATAATTTGGTCGTGTTTGGTGGTTCATGCCTGTAATTCTGAAACTTTGGGAAGATGAGGTGGCTGGATTTCCTGAGGTCAGCAGTTCAAGACCAGTTTCGGTAACATGGTGAGACCTCCATCTCTACAAAAAAATTAGCTGAGATGGTGGTGCACCCCTGTAGTTCCAGCTACCTTGGATGCTGAGGCATAAGATCATCATTTGAACCCAGGAGACCGAGGTTACAGTGAGCTGAAATCATGCCACTGCACCCCAGCCTGGGTGACAGAGTAAGACTCTGTCTCCAATAATAAATAAAAATAAGTATAAATAAATAAATAGAAATTAGTATTTGTGGAATATATGCTATAGGCATATCTCAGAGACATTGTGAGTTAAGCTCTATACCACTGCAATAAAGCAAGTATTACAATAAAGCAAGTCACACTAATTTTTTGTTTTCCCAGTACGCATAAAAATTTTTTACACTATACCAGAGTCTATTAATCCCAACCTTCAGCGAATCATAATCTTTTTGTTCCTGGAGGATATTGCCTTAATGATGATGACTGTGGACTACTCAGAGTAGTAGATGCTGAAGGCTGGGGAGGCCTGTGGCAATTTCTTAAAATAAGATTATAATGAAGTTTGCTTCATCAACTGACTGTTTCTTTCACAAAATATTTCTTTGTAGCATGCAGTGCCATTTGATAGCATTTACCCACAGTAGCATTCCTTTTAAAATTGGAGTCAATCCTATCAAACCCTACCACTGTTGAATCAACTAAGTCTATGTCATATTCTAAATGATTTGTTTCATTTCAACAATGTTCATAACATCTTTACCAGGTGTAAATTCCATCTCAAAAAAATTCTTGTTAATTTTTAATATTTATTAAAATATAATAATTTTACATAGTTGGGGGTTCATGTGAAGTTTTGATACATGTTCACGATGTGTAATGATCAAATCAGGGTAATGGAATATCCATCACCTCAAGCATTTATCTTTTCTTTGTGTTAGAAACATTAAAATTTTTCTTTTCTAGCTATTTTGAAATATACAATAAATTATTGTTAACTATAATTTCTCAACTGCGCTATCAAATACTAGAATGTATTTCTTCTGACTCTATTTTTGTATCCATTAACCAAATTCTCATCATCCTTTACTTCCCTGTTCCCTTCCCAGCCTCTGATAACCACTACTCTCTATCATCATGAGATCCACTTTTTTAGCTCCCACATGAGTTAGAACATGTCATATTTGTCTTTCTGGGTCTGGCTTATTTTGCTTAGCATAATGACCTCCAGTTCTATCCGTGATGCTTCAAGTGACAGTATTTTATTCTTCTTATGACTGAATAATATATAGAAGAGAGATCTGAAGTACCATGTTTATTACAACAGTATTCACAGTAACTATAAAATCAACCCAAGTGTTCATCAGTGGATGAATGGATTTCTTTTAAAAATAAATTTTATTTCCTCATCCATAAAGAGTTTTAAAGACCAAAGGTGGATAAATCCATGAAGATGAGGAGAAACCAGCACAAAAAGGCTGAGATCTCCAAAAACCAGAACATCTCTTCTCCTCCAAAGGATCACAACTCCTCGCCAGCAAGGGAACATAACTGGACAGGGAGTGAGTTTAACAAATTGACAGAATTAGGCTTCAGAATGTGGGGGAAAAAAACAAACTCCTCCAAGCTAAAGAAACATGTTCTAACCCAATGCAAGGAAGCTAAGAACCTTTAAAAAAGGCTAGATGAATTGCTAACTAGAATAACCAGTTTAGAGAACATAAATGACCTGACAAAGCTGAAAAACACAGCACGAGAACTTCATGAAGTATACACAAGTATCAATAGCCAAATTGATCAAGTGGAAGAAAGGATATCAGAGAATAAAGATCAACTCAATGAAATAAAGCAAGAAGAAAAGATCACAGAAAAAAAGAGTGAAAAGAAATGAACAAAGCCTTCAAGAAATATGGAACTATGTGAAAAGACCAAATCTATATTTGATTGGTGTACCCGAAAGTGATGGGGAGAATGGAACCAAGTAGAAAACACTCTTTGGGATATTATCCAGGACAACTTCCCCAACCTAGCAAGGTAGGCCTACATTCAAATTCAGAAAATACAAAGAACACCAAAAAGATACTCCTCAAGAAGAGCAACCCCAAGACACATAATTGTCAGATTCACCCCAAGGTTGAAATGAAGGTAAAAATGTTAAGGGCAGACAAGAGAAAGGCCGGTTACCCACAAAGGGAAGCCCATCAGACTAACAGTGGATCTCTCAGCAGAAAACCTACAATCCAGAAGAGAATGGGGGCCAATATTCAATATTCTTAAAGAAAATAATTTTCAACCAAGAATTTCATATCCAGTCAAACTAAGCTTCATTATCTAAGGAGAAATAAAACCCCTTACAGACCAGCAAATGCTGAGAGATTTTCTCACCACCAGGCCTGCCTTACAAGAGCTCTGGGAGGAAACACTAAGCTTAGGAACAACTGGTACCAGCCACTGCAAAAACACATCAAATTGTATAGACCATCAACCAGTGCTATGAAGAAACTACATCAACTAACATGCAAAATAACCAGCTAGCATCATAATGACAGGATCAAATTCACAAATAACAATATTAAACATAAATGGGCTAAATGCCCCAATTAAAAAACACAAACTGGCATATTGGATAAAGAGCCAAGAAACATTTGTGTGCTGTATTCAGGAGACCCATCTCACATGCAAAGACACACATAGACTCAAAATAAAGGGATGGAGGAATATTTACCAGGCAAATGCAAAGCAAAAAAGAAAAAAAAAAAAAAAGCAGGGATTGCAATCCTAGTCTCTGATAAAACAGACTTTAAACCAACAAAGATCAAAAGAGATAAAGAAGGGCATTACGTATTGGTAAAGGGATCAATGCAGCAAGAAGAGCGAACTATCCTAAATATATATGCACCAAATGCAGGAGCACCCAGATTCGTAAAGCAAGTTCTTAAAGACCTACAAAGTGACTTAGACTTACACACAATAATAATGGGAGACTTTAACAGCCCACTGTCAATATCAGACTGATCAACAAGACAGAAAATTAACAAGCATATCCAGGACTTGAATTCAGCTCTGGAACAAGTGGACCTAATAGACATCTACAGAACTCTCCACCCCAAATCAACAGAATATACATTCTTCTCAGTACCACATTGCATATATTCTAAAATCGACCACATAATTGGAAGGAAAATGCTACTCAGCAAATGCAAAAGAACAGAAATGATAACAAACAGTCTCTCAGACCACAGTGCAATAAAATTTGAACTTAGGATTAAGAAACTCACTTAAAACCACACAATTACATGGAAACTGAACAACCTACTCCTGAATGACTACTGGGTAAATAACAAAATTAAGGCAGAGTAAAGATGTTCTTTGAAACCAATGAGAACAAAAACACAATGTAGCAGAATCTCTAAGACACATTTAAAGTAGTGTGTAGGGAGAAATTTATAGCACTAAATTTCCATAAGAGAAAGCAGGAAAGATCTAAAATCAACATTCTAACATCACAATTAAAAGAACTAAACAAGCAAGAGCAAACAAATTCAAAAGCTAGCAGAAGACAAGAAGTAACTAACATCAGAGTAGAACTGAGGGAGATAGAGACACGGAAAACCCTTCAAATAATTCAACAAATCCAGGAGCTGCTTTTTTGAAAGGATCAACAAAATAGACAGACTGCTAGCCACACTAATAGAAAAGAGAGAAGAGTCAAATAGACACAATAAAAAATGATAAAGTGGATATCACCACTGATACCACAGAAATACAAACTACATCAGAAAATACTATAAACACCTCTATGCAAATAAACTAGAAAATCTAGAAGAAATGGATGAATTACTGGACACATATACTCTCCTAAGACCAAACCAGGAAGAAGTCAAATCCCTGAATAGATCAATAACAATTCCTGAAATTGAGGCAGAAATTGATAGCCTACCAACCAAAAAAAGTCCAGGACTAGGTGGATTCACAGCCAAATTCTACCAAAGATGCAAAGAGGAGCTGGTACCGTTCCTTCTGAAAATAGTCCAAACAATAGAAAAAAAGGGAATCTGCCCTAATTCATTTTATGAGGCCAGCATCAACCTGATACCAAAACCTGTCACAGACACACACACACACAAAAAAAGAAAATTTCATGTAAATATCCCTGATGAATATTGATGCAAAATTCCTCAATAAAATACTGACAAACTGAATCCAGCAGCATATCAAAAAGCTTATCCACCATGATCAAGTCGGCTTCATCCCTGGGATGCAAGGCTAGTTCAACATATGCAAATCAATAAACGTAATCCATCACATAAACAGAACCAATGACAAAAACCACATGATTATCTCAACAGGTGCAGAAGAGGCCTTCGACAAAATTTAATAGCCTTTCATACTAAAAACTCTCAAGAAACTAGGTATTGATGGAATGCATCTCAAAATAATAAGAGCTATTTATGACAAACCCACTACCAGTATTATACGGAATGGGTGAAGACTAGAAGCATTCCCTTTGAAAACTGGCCATAGACAAGGATGCCCTCTCTCTACTCCTATTCAACGTAGTATGGAAGTTCTGGTCAGGGCAATCAGACAAGAGAAAGAAATGAAGTGTATTCAATTAGGAAGAGAGGAAGTCAAATTGTCTCTGTTTGCAGATGACCTGATTGTACTTTTAGAAAACCCCATCATCTCAGCCCCAAATCTCCTTAAGCTGATAAGCAAATTCAGCAGTCTTAGGATACAAAATCAATGTGCAAAGATCACAAGCTTCTCTATACAACAATAACAGACAAACAGAGAGCCAAATCATGAGTGAACTCCCATTCACAATTGCTACAAAGAGAATAAAATACCTAAGAATAGAACTGACAAGAGATGTGAATGACCTCTTCAAGGACAATCCTAAACAAAAAGAGCAAAACTGGATGCATCACACTACCTGACTTAAAACTATACTACAAGTTTAAACAACCAAAAACAGCGTGATACTGGTATCAAAACAAACATATAAACCAGCGGAACAGAAGAGAGTCCTCAGAAATAACACTGCACATCTACAATCATCTGATCTTTGACAAACCTGACAAAAACAGGCAATAGGGAAAGGATTTCCTATTTAAGAAATGGTGTTGGGAAAACTGGAATTCTATTCCTTCTTATGCCTTATATAACAATTAACTTAAGATGAGTTGAAGACATAAATGTAAGACTTCAAATCATAAAAACCCTAGAAGAAAACCTAGGCAATACCATTCAGGATATAGGAACGGACAAAGAATTCATGGCTAAAACACCAAAAGTGAAGGCAACAAACGCCAAAATAGACAAATGGGATCCAATTAAACGAAATAGTTTCTACATAGCAAAAGAAACTATTATGAGAGTGAACAGGCAACATACAGAATGGGAAAAACTTTTGCAATTTATCTTCTGAGAAAGGGCTAACATCTAGAATCTAAGAGAACTCAAATTTACCTAAAAAAAAAAAAAACCCATCAAAAATTAGGTGAAGGATATGAACAAAAACTTCTCAAAGGAAGACTTTTATGCAGCCAACAAACATGAAAAAAAGCTCATCAGCACTGGTAATTAAAGAAACGCAAATCAAAACCACAATGAGATACCATTTCATGCAAGTTAGAATGGTGATCATTAAAATGTCAGGAAAGAACAGATGCTGGAGAGGTTGTAAAGAACTAGGAATGCTTTTACACTGTTGGTGGGAGTGTAAATTAGTTCAATCATTGTGAAAGACAGTATGACAATTCCTCAAAGATCTAGAACTAGAAATACCATTTGACCCAGCAATCCCATTACTGGGTATATACCCAAAGGGTTATAAACTATTCTATTATAAACACACATGCACACGTATGTTTATTGAGGCACTGATCACAACAGCAAAGACTTGGAACCAACCCAAATGCTCATCAATGATAGACTGGATAAAGAAAATGTGGCACATACACAATGTGGAATACTGTGCAGCCATTAAAAACGATGAGTTCATGACCTTTGCAGGGACATGGATGAAGCTGGAAACCATCATTCTCAGCAAAGTAAAACAGGAACAGAAAATCAAACATAGCATGTTCTCAGTCATAAGTGGAAGTTGAAAAATGAGAACGAATTGACACAGGGAGGGGAATATCAGACACTGGGGCCTGTCGGGGGTGGAGGATTAGGGGAGGGATAGCATTAGGAGAAATATCTAATATAGATGATGGGTTGACAGGTGCAACAAACCACCATGGCATGTGTATACCTCTGTAACAAATCTGCATGTTCTGTACATGTACCCCAGAATTTAAAGCATACTAAAAACGAAAACAAAGAGGTTTTATCCAGGTTTTAGCTTTTTATCCAGGTTTTATCCATCCAAGTTTTATTATGAGATTTCCCCCAATTCAGTCACATATTCAAGCTCCACTTCTAATTCTATTCCTATTTTTATTTCCACAACATTGCTAGTGACTTTCTTCACTCTCATAGTAAAGTTTGGAAGGCTTATGTTTAATTTAATCTTCCGAATTCTTGTCAATGTTGATATTTTGACTTTCTCCCATGAATCACAAATCTTCTTAATGGCATCTAAAATGGTGATTCTTTTTTCTAGGATGTTTTTGTGTACTTTGCCAAGATCCATCAGAATAATCACAATCAGTGGCAACTATAGCCTTATTTCTTAAATACAATAATAAGACTTAAAAGTCAAATTATTCCTTCATCCAAGGCGGCAGGATGGATATTGTATTAGAAGACATGAAAATAACATTTAATCTCCTTGTACATCTCCATCAGAGCTTTTGGGTGACCAAGTGTACTGTCAATGAGGCTTTGTGAGCGAAAATTATTTCTGTTCACAGAGGACATCCTCTTATACACATAAAATGCTAAATATTTCACCAAAAACTATTCGAACTAATAAAAAAAATTTAGCAAATTGAAGGATACAAAATTAACAGACAAAATCAGTTGTGTTTCTATAAACTAATAATGAACAATCTGAAGGGGAAATTAAGAAAACAATCTCACTTACAATAACATAAAAATAATATAATACTTAAAAATAAACTTATCCAAGAAGGCAAACGAAATACTAAAAACTTTAAAACATTGCTGAAAGAAATTAAAGACACAAATAAATGGAAAGCCATCCCATGTTTATTAATTGAAAGTTGTATTACTGTTAAAATGTTGACACTACTCAAAGCAATCTAAAGATTCAATAAAATCTCTATCAAAATTTTGACTTTTTTGCAGAAATGAAAAAAAATTAATCTACATAAAATCTCAAGGAATCCGGCACAGCCAAAATATTTTTCAGAAAGAAAAACAATGCTGGCATGAAGAGAGACATACACCCCAGCAGAACTGAATAAAGAACCTGGAAATAAAATTATTAACATACAGTCAAGTGACCTTCAACAGCAGTACCAATTTAAACAGTGTGGAAAGAATTGCCTCTTCTACAAATGTTGAGTAAACTGGATATCTGCCTGCAAAATATGAAATTGGTCCATATCTTACACCATACAAAAAAAAATCAACCTAAAATTTATTAAAGATTTAAACATAACACCTGAAACTATATATCTATAAGAAAGCATAGGGGAAAAGTTTCATGACATTGGTTTTGGCAGTTTCTTGGATATTACATAAAAAGCACAAGCAACAAAAGCAAAATTAGAAAAGTGGGACTATATCAAACTAAAATGTTTCAGCACAGTAAAGGAAACAAGCCACAGACTGCAAAGATAGCCTACAGAATGAGAGAAAATATTTGCAATCAAGACATCTGATGAAGGTTAATATCTAAAACATATAATTAATTTCTACAACTCAATAGCAAAGAAACTAATAACCTGATTAAAAATGGGCAAAGGCCTCCAATAGATACTTCTTCAAAGAAGACATACAAATGACCAATAGGTATATGAAAAGATATTCAACAACTCTAGGCATAAAGTAAACATATATCAAAACCACAAAAAATTTATCACCTCATAACTGTTAGGATGACCATTATGAACAAACAAAACCAGAAAATAACATGCCTTGGAGAGGATATGAATAAATCAAAATCATTTTACACTGTTGCCAGGAATGAAAATGGTAAAACTGCTATAGAAAACAGTATAAAGTTTCCTCAAAAAAATTAAAACTAGAACTATCGCATGATCCAACCATCCCACTTTATACAAAAGCATTGAAACAAGATCTTAAGAAATATTTGCACTCCCATGTTTATTGCAGCATTATTCTCAATAGCCAAGAGGTAGAAATAACTGACATGTTAATCTCTGGATGAATCTATAAAGAAAAATGCAATGAAATATTATTCAGCCTTAAGATATAAGGAAAGTCTACCATATTCAGCAACATGGATGAACTTTGAAGACATCATGGAAAGTGAAATAAGCCAATCACAGAAGGACAAACCCTGCATCATTCCACCAATATGAGGTACCTAATGTAGTCAAACTAATAGAAAACAGAAAAGTGATTGCCAGGGACTGGGGAGTGGGAGAGAAAGTAGAAATGGTGAGTTTCTGTTCCATGGGACTATGCACAATAAAGAAGTTCTTGTCACGTGTTGTACAACAATGCATATGGTTAACAATCCTGTACTAGACACTTAAAATTTATTCAGAAGGTAGATCTCATTTATTTTTTACCACAGTAAAAGAAGTCAAACACAAAGAAATTTATGCTGTATGATTCTTTTATATGAAGATCATGCACAGGCAAAACTATGGTGACAGAAATTAGAAAATAATTGCCTTCAGTAGAGTTGGGAATAATGACTAGAAGGAGGCATGTGAGAACTTTCTGGTGGTAATATTGTTCTGAGTAGTAGTTACATGGTTGTATAAAACAGTAACAATTAATTTAAATAAACATTAAATTATTTTTTCATATATATTCTTTAGAAGAAACAAACAAAAGTATTAAATAAACCTTTTTTTACAGAAGGTTAATAGATTATTTTTTCCCCATGGGAAAATAATAGAAGAAATAAAAAAAGAAAATGTTAGTCAAAGGGTACAAAGTTTCAGTCTTTCAAGATGAGTAAGTCCTGGAGATCTAATGAATTGCATGCATTTATGTGTATCAATAAGTGTCCTCAGCATGACTGCTCATGCGCACACGTGCACACGCACACACACACACACACACACACACACAAAGATAACTATGTGAAGTGATGGATATGTTAATTAGCTTGACTGTGTTGATTATTTTACCATGTTAAAAAAGGTACATGCTGTGGTCAGTTGCAGAAAATTTGGGTGTTTAAGTTTAAAAAAATTGTCTCATATTACACTAAGCACATAAATAGAAATCAATTGTAGAAGTGGGAATGGGATTCTATTAAGTTTGTTTATCTTAGAATTTGATAGTAAAAATTCACATAAGTAATCAGTGTTATCCTGTGGCTTATTTAGAAAAGGTACAAGAGAACAGAATGCATTTTCACCTAATATCAGTAGGTATACAAGCTGTAGGTCTTAAAAAAATGACAGAACCCGGGATAAAAACTGATAAGGTGGAGAACTGTGGCATAAGATACAAGAAAGAGAATGCCATGCCCCAGAAACAGTTTAAGATCAGGAAGCGTAAGATTAGCAGAACCAATATCCAAAGTCAGACTCAAACAGATGTTGAAGTTGATGTTCAAAATTTTTAAAAAGTTAAAAAGTCAGAAGTTCAGCTTTTCTAAAAAAGGTAAACAATAAATTATTTTCTTTTGTAATACAGCTTTCATGCTTACAGCATTAGTTTCACTCTTGGGTATAAATACAAGAGTGTTACAAAGATCCAGAAACCAGACACACACTCAACAGCAGTGGTTCAAAAACAATCAAGTTTTATTTTAAAAAATCAGTCATTGTTTTAAATCCGCAACAGAAAAAAAATATATATGAGTTCCATTCTACTCAGAAAAAAAGAGAAATGTGTTGATACTGGTTTTGATCATTGGGGAAGACTTAACAAAGCAGAGCAACAAGAAAGTTATACTTTTCGGGGAACTATATTAGTTTATTTTTATGTTTTAGATTATGTAGCAACCATGTTAGAAAGTCTATGAGATATTTATGTCTATATATCTCCAAAGTGACCAAAGATGGGAACTAGATGCACAACTTGGTCACTGTTTCATTCCGCATTATATGTAATCTGTCAGTATCTGACTTGTCAAGACAAACACAAATTATATGGCCCCACAGACCTGGTTATAGATTAACTCCAAGTTGCACCAATGGTCAGCACTTACAAAGGAGGTTTGAGAAGAAATGAACAAACAAACGTTATGCACGTGCACACACAGACACACACATACACTCTCTCTCTCTCTCTCTCTCTCTCTCTCTCTCTCTCTATTTCCCTTTGTGATACAGATTTCAAGCACTGTATGTAGCTTTGATTTAAAGTCTCCTTCATTAATATGAGCCAAAGTAGAAATCAATGATAAATACTTATTATACTTTCAGCATTGTAAGCACATCTTGTAAATTTTCACACAGAATTGTAAGACTAGAAATACACTTTAATCAAAGTATAGCAACTTGTAAGTTTAAGTAGTCATAAAGAAAAATAGTTTTGAATAAAAATAGTTACTAAAGAATTTTATGTTCTGCAACATGAAAAGTTGTTAACATTTTACTTTTCCAATATACCATATTTTATGTAATATTAAGGTATATTTTTGATGTGCATTCTTTCTTTTACTTTTATGTGCTTTTTTGCTCTAAATATTTACCGAGAGTAGTATAAAATATGATTATCTAGTCCATCTACCATTTCCTGTAAATACAAATTCTTTTTAAAACAAAAAGTAAATCTATTATCAAGTATCTACTTTTGCAGAGCCCAGCAGTTTTATTGAAAAGCAAATGTTCATTAGTATGCACTGATATGAAGATGGTCTTACTGACAATTCCCAGAGTGTTTCCTCTTTCATAAACAGATTGTTGATGGCTGATGCATAATCCATCTGAGCATTGCAATAAAAGAAAATATCACAAAATGTGCATAGTGCTTCATAGAAATGAGTGCCAAAAGTTTCAATCAATAGGAAGAGAATATTTGCACATGTACACATACACAAGACTATATTCATTACTTAGATTTGACTGATGCAATTCACACACAAAAAAAAGACTTCTGTTGTTTTTTTATTGAATAGATGTGCCTTAAAATAGGTTTTATTCAATTTTCTTAATTGAAGGTCTTTATTCAATCAAAGAAAAATACTATACCTATACCAAAGAAATGGTATGGTTTTGAAAGACTAGAGCTGTTTTTCCAATGCCAAAGCAGCCAGATGAAAAGTAAGGAAATTCTGTTAATCATGCATATGTTTTACTACTATTTGATGCCAACCATACAGATGTTATAAATATCTGGGTGTTTTAGCATCACATAAAATAAGTGAAAAGAACCCCTGATAACTTCCAGTAATTCACTTCTGTATTTATTCATGCTACAAATATTTATTTTGCACCTATTACATGCAATGTGCTATGTTAGATGTTGTAAAGAAGGCATAGGTGTCCAAGGATCAGAATCTGTGTTTAAAAACTTAGAATTAGACAGAATAGATAGAATGTGAACACAAGACACAATGGGGTCTATGCTTTAAGAGGCTGAAATTTGCCATAAGCATGAATAAATAAAAGATAGTCTTCCAAATGAGATTATCAATATAATGTTTAACCTGAAATTTGAAAGATGGGATAATAGTCTTACACTAAATGACTGGGTATAAAGTAGGAAATATGTAAGAAAAGACATTTATGCAAGATAATTCCATGTACAAATTTAAATGGTTGTAATCCAGGGGAATATTGATAGATAAAACTGGGAAAGTGGTTTTGACTTATATTACAAAGTGCTTTGAATATGTAAGAATGAGTGATTTGTGTTTTGAGTGATGAGACACCATTAAATTCCATGTACTATGCTGAAAAAGTTTTTAAAAAATGAACCCCTCACATAAATAGTTACCACTCCCTCTTCAGTTTTTCTACCTGGCAAATGAGAGGGCTGCATGGTATCAACTCTAAGATCTCTCCAAAGTCAAAAAACTATGAAAACAAGATTTCATTTGGTCAGCGACAATTGTCCAGCCAAGGATTGTGAGCATGAGAAACACAATTATCATAATACTCTAGGAAGTTTTGATAACATAGTTATCAAAGTTATCAGAGTTATGATTATTCATCATAATGCTCTGTTATTGATGTAGAAGATTCAATGAATTTTGGAGAGACTAGTTAGAGGGCCTTTATGCTGTCTTTACAGAGCCCCATGTGGGATAACAACATTGGAAGTGAAAAGAGATAGACATGGAGACCTTTCTTTGTTGTTTGATCAGAAAAGTGGGCATGAAATCAGTGTAATTTTACATTTATTCCCAATCAGTCACAGCCAAACCACTTAATTTTTTTATAGTAGTTTTTCTAAATAAGCAGAAGAAGACACATAATTCCTATATGCCATGTGGGAATTTCTAGGGTGTCTTATTGCTTTGTGTATGTATGTGTGTGTGTATATATATGTGTGTAGGGGGAGGGGTGTGTGTGTGTGTGTGTGCACGCACATGCACATGTATTTAGAAATGTTGTGATGAAATATACTTTAAAAACAAACTACTATCCATTATCATGTTCCATATTTTCCTTTATTCACATTCTCTAATGAGCATTTCCATAAAAACTATATTTACTTCCTTATCTTCAGGTAAAGTACATATTAAAACTGCCTCAGAATGCTAATTTCTCAATATTTACCTAAATGTATTTTTAAACAAAGATGAACATAACACAGTCATAGTGGCTCAGTGAACAAAGAGATACTGTGTTTATTTTTTATAAAGCTTTGTTTTATACAATCCCATTTCCAATGGGAGCCCTTTTCAATATTTCAGAAGCCAAATACCGCAAAACTTTAAAACGCCCCATATTGATAAGAAATAAACACAATATTCTATAAAATTATCTAATTTTGGAAACTGGCACATTCAAGTTTGAAACCTTAAGCACTAAACCGCTCTGTGCTGACAATTGTTTTACTTGTCTATAAAGGTTAGAATAATGATATCTTAAAAATATACTGCGCATGTCAAATGAGACAATGAATTAAAAGTCTGGTTCAATGGCTACCACATAGTGTATATAGCAATTATTTTTTTAAATATTCATAACTTAATTGTACTTTTCATGGGTTTTTTGCAGGTGTACATGAGTGGGATGGATTGGAAACAAGATATATAGGAGCAGGCCGGGCGCGGTGGCTCACGCCTGTAATCCCAGCACTTTGGGAGGCCGAGGCGGGTGGATCACGAGGTCAACAGATCGAGACCATTCTGGTCAACGTGGTGAAACCCCATCTCTACTAAAAATACAAAAAATTAGCTGGGCATGGTGGCACGTGCCTGTAATTCCAGCTACTCAGGAGGCTGAGGCAGGAGAATTGCTTGAACCCAGGAGGCGGAGGTTGCGGTGAGCCGAGATCGCGCCATTGCACTCCAGCCTGGGTAACAAGAGCGAAGCTCCGTCTCAAAAAAAAAAAAAAAAAAAAAAAAAAAAAAAAAAAAAAAAAAAAGATATATAGGAGCAATGAAGAGACAACAACAATTTATCATCTCATGTAATTTACAGAAATTGGAAGAATATTTGCAAATAGGAGTGAGTCAGGACAACACCAAGAACTATTCTTAAAGACTAGTAATGCACTTAATGGTTGATTTACCAATGCTTATACATTAAATATACCTTAAATAAAGTTTCTGCTGACTACTTACAATCAAGTATTTCCTCTAGATACTGGGCACATTAAATACTGCTGCCCATAATGAAAATTATTAATATTATAGTGTAAATTAATGAACATGTTCTTCTTATAGATGTTTATCTAAGCCAGATATGACAGAGGTGGACAGTTGGAAAAAATTATTTCTGGCATTGAATGAAGGGATCTGAAAGAGCTAAAAAATAAAACATGGAGAAAAACCAATTCTTTCTAATTGGATCAAATTACTGGTATTTGTGGTGAGTACTTATTTGGGTCTTTGGTTATTTGAAGTTAAAGTCACCAAAGAACTGAACATGATAGGAAATACATATTAACAAATTAGAAATATAGAGTTCCTTACCTTTAACTATGATAAATAAAGATTTATATTATTTTCTCAGTATGAAGCTCATATTTACCTTCACTTCCTTCTTGTGATAACTATAGGGTTTTTTTTTTTCTGGTCCTAGAAAATAGAACTCTGAATTATTATACCTTTGGGCTAAAAAAGTTTGAGTGCCTCCCCGCTATCAGCAGACATGGAGAATTCTGACTGTGATTGTGATTAATAGTGTGTTACTTTGCAGACTGTCTCTGGAAATTTTATGATAAATTGCAGTTACAAATTTTCACTGCACTTTAATGGTTGATATGCCGATGTTTACAAAACCAAAGGTCAATTCAATAGTTGAAAACAGTGGTAATAGTATTGATAGTGAATGAACACTTACTTGTAAAACAGAGAAAGAATAGAGAAAATCTGGCTGATAAGGTCACAAAGTTGAACAGCTGAATATGTCTAATTGCCCTATTTTCTTCCAAAGGCCATAAACTTTGCCACATTTTGTAAATGCCAGGGTTACAGTTTCATATATAGAAATACTCATAATATGCAATATCAAAGATAGGAATTCAAAGGAGGATGAAAACAGAACTGAATAGATCCTGTAAAAATATCGCTAAAAAAGATTTAAGAAAAGTGTGAAGTCAACATTGACAAAGAATAAAAAGAAATATTTCGAAAGAGAAAACACTTTAAAATTATTCAAGCATCGAGGGTGATCTGGTTTTAGATGTCTACATTTGACAATATTCACATTTTATTTTGTTCATGAGTCAGGGAAGAGGAGAAGAAAGAAAGAAATTATTTGTAAGATAAGTGAAAATCTGTGTTTGTATTTAACATTTATTTTTCTTTCAAGCTTCAGTGTTGATGCTCAAGTATTTTTTTTTAGGGGAAGATAGAGCATAATCTACTTTCAGTGCCAGTACATAGCTGTAGTATTTATTATTTAGGATAATGTACTTGTATTTTACTTTGTAATTTAATATTTAATTAGAACACAAACCATATGAAGTTACCTGTCCACTTACAAATTTCCGTCTGGTAGAAAAGATAATGACAAAGGTGATGTTTTATTGCCCTGTAGACATTTACCTGTTTTGTTTCTAACTCAGCAAACATTTCAGATTCCCTTTTCTGGTGAAGTATATAACCCCTGTTTTTCAATATGCTTGTTGAACCAGCCTTATTATCTCAAATGTTTCCACATTACCTAAATAAATGTTTATGTTACATTTTCAACAGAGTTATTTTTCTAAAGATTATACTTCAAAAAACTGACAGCATTATATGTAGTATGTAAAAAAGTGTTAATGACCAATCAAATAAAAATAAAAAGTCTTAAATAGATATTTCTAAAAGAAGCATAGCTTATTTTTTTGTAAATGAAGTTGTTAATTTAAGTTACATAATAGCTAATATATTTATTTCTGCTTTGAAAACAAAACTTATTCTATATATGATAGATATGTGTTTATTTGCTTTCTAGAAATATCACCTTCTATTATTTCAAATACAATAGTTAAAATAATAAAATGTTAAAACTATAAGAGCACAAAATTATACCAAGTTCTCACCCTTCAAAATTTCTTTCTCATTTTAAATATCAATCCAAGAAAAATCAATTAAGATGTCTTTTCAAAATGTAATATTTTATCAGAAACAATGATGCCTCCTAGAAAACAATTGCCCCTAAATATCTTAGAAGAAGAAAGCATTGGTTGAAATTGAAAACTTTATGATTATGATCATTAAATTCCCACTATATCTTAAGCTAAAAAATATTAACCAGAGAGCTGATAATATGCAATTAACAATTGTTCTATTAAGGTGAAATGTTTTGTGTACATTAAAGTTCTTCATTTTATGTCAGACACACAGCCGGCCTTCACTAATAAGAGTTTACTCCAGCCTCCTTCACCTCATTCTACTATTCTTTTACTTTTTAAATTTTCATACAGTACATTTTTGCCTACCATTATATGAATTTTTAACATATATATATAGATTCATGCAACCACTATCACCATAATCAAGATAAAGAAAAGTTTCAGCAGTGTCCAAAATTTCCAGTTCTATGTCTTTATTATCATATTCTTCACCCATTTCTAATTAATGATATGTTTTAAATTATAGTAGTTTTGTGTTTTCACAGTCATATGAGTAGAATCTTATGCTATATAACCTTTTGAAGCTAGCTTTTATTCTAAGAATAATGACTTTATATTCATCCAAGTTGTGGTATATATCATTAATTTATTTCCTTTTTGCTGATACATATTCAAGATACCTTGAGTGACCAAGTGCATTGTAAGTAAGCAGTAATGTTTTGAAATGAATCTGTTTTTTCTTAGCAGTAGGTCTCAACAGTAGGTTTAAAATATTCAGTAAACCATGCTATAAACAGATGTACTATCATCCAGGCTTTATTATTCCATTTATAGGGTACAGGCAGAGTAGATTTAGAATAATTCTTAAGTGCCCCAGGATTTTCAGAATGTCGAATAAGCATTGGCTTTAACTTAAAATCACCAGATGCACTAGCCTCTAAGAAGAGAGTCAGCTTGTACTTTGAAATTTTGAAGCTAGGCATTGACTGCTTTTCTCTAGCTATGAAAGTCCTAGATGGCATCTTCTTCCAATATAAGGTCCACATTGAAAACTTGTTGTTTTGTTTACTGCAGCCATCTTATTTATTTTAGATAGATTTTCTCAATAACTTGTTGCACCTTCTACATCAGAACTTGTTTCTTTTCCTTGTGCTTTTATATTATGGAGACGATTTCTTTCTGCTATCTTCCAACTTTTCTTCTCCACACTTTCTCAGTCTTCATAGAAATAAACAGTTAGAGCCTTGCTCTTGATTAGGCTTTGGTTTAAAGAAATACTGTGACTAGTTTGATCCTCCATCCTGACCACTCAAACTTCCTCCATGTCAATATTAAGATTTTGTTTGTTTGTTTTCTTATCATTCCTGTGTTCCCTAGAGTAGCACGTTTAATCTTCTTCAAGAACTTTTTGTTTACATTCCCAACTTGGCTTATGATTTTGCTACAAGTCTAGACATTTGATAAGGCCTCCTAAGTTTAATTATTTCTAGGTTTTGATTTAAATTGAAAGATATACCACTCTTATTTTCGCTTAACACTTAGAAGCCATTGGATTGGTATTGACTGGCCTCATTTCAATATTTTTGTTTCTCAGGGAATAGGGAAGCCCAAACAGAGGGAGGAAGACAGGGGAATGGCCAGTAAGTTGGTAGAACAGTCAGAACACACACAATATTTATTTAAGTGGCTTGTGGCACTTCAAAAAAATTACAATAGTAATATCAATGATGATTGATCACAGATCATAATAGATGTAATAATAATAAAAAAGTTTGAAATGTTGTGAGAATTCTCAAAATATGATACAGAGAAATGAAGTGAGCAAGTGCTGTTAGAAAAAAATGGTGCTAATAGACTTGCTTGATGCAAGATTGCCACAAACCATCAATTTGTGTAAAACTCAATATATATCAAATTTGATAAAGTAAAGCACGATAAAACAAGATATGCCTGACTAACAATGGAAATGACAAGAGGAAAAGCCAGCAATGTTTTATGGATATGGAAGCAGCACAAAAACTACAAAAGTTTTACCTTTAACATTTTCTAACTGCAAATAGCTAATCTTGCCTACAATTAGGACTTTTATCTTTAAAATTAAATGTAATTAATGAATCATAGCTGTAATTACTTTTATACACTATCTTTACACCCTCAACTAACGCTTGGTACAGAGAAAATTTCCCTATAAACATGCAAGTGTGATAAAGATTTTATCATTGAAGAGGATTCTTTGCTTGTTCTTATAAATGTACATTATACCTATAGTTTGACATTATAGGGATTAGAATGCAATAAAAGAGAGAATTTTAATGTATTCTCCCCAATTTAAAACCCGTAAAATTAAAGTTTGGAAAAAAAGTAAATTGTTTTCTCTATGTAAAATTGTTCATATCTACTTAATCCTGTCTCTTTTTTTTTTTGTACAATTATTTACCTTCAAATACACTTTTAAAATGTTTTGTATTTAAATATTCTCAGCAGTTTAATGTTCAATAATATGTGGGTATATATATGTATTCCTTTTGTTGTCTATCTTTTTTTTGCTTTTTATAGATCTTCCCATTTTCCCAGCAGATATATTTTTAAAAACCATCTGTTTATTGCTTATAGAACACTTTGCATTCCTCCTTAATCATATCTGCCTGCTCTGCCCTTTTCCATCTTTAGACTTAATTAAGCTGTGTTGTTTTGAATTTTTTATGTAACTTAAATATTTCAAGTTTCTGTGCATAGGGTAACAGAAATCATTATGCAGTACATTCAGTACATTCAAATGTCCTATGGACAGCCTGGTATCTCCTCAAAGTCACCTTCCCTAAAATCATAGGATGCTTCAATGCTTCTTTTATGCTCATATATCTCTTCATATTAGATGAAGAAAATTTCAACATTTTAAACACAACTGCTTCCTTCTCTCTCCAAAAATCTTGTAAGAGTTTCTATCTCAAATAATTTAAGAGAGAAACCCTCCTGTTCAGTTTATAAAATGTGCTTTTATATCACTGATATTGCAGACAATATCTAACTGATTAAAAACCTTTAAGATTAACTTCTAACCTATTTTGAGTTTATCTTATCATTATTTTCTGATGTTTTCCCTCACTACCTTGTAGCTCTATAATAACCTAGATAGTATTGCTATCACTATCTTCTGTGCTCCTATGTGTCAGCTAAAATATTTGTATGTTTCTCTTTGTAGATTCAGTATTCTTTTTTCTACGCTCATCACCATAACTTATCATTATTTCCCCACTTCTCTATTTGATTTTTTCCTTGAGTTTTGTATTTTCTCATTTTTTATATTATTGAAAATTGGAAATAATTAGTGAAAATCATGCAATGTAGATTTGAAGTATTTACATATATATATGCAGAGAGAGAGAGAGAGCTTAGATTAAATATCATTTTTCTTATTAACCATTTTAGTTTCGAACTTTGCTGTATCTGCAGTGGAATGTTAAAGTTTTAGAGGGTAAGAACTGTGATTTTTTTATGTAGAACATGCAATTAACTATTTTATGCACCATATATTTACAAGACAATAAATACAAATAAACATTGCTTAAGGTAACTGTTAATTTGAATTTAAATAATTTTCTGAAATGTTATGGATAATAACTATTATAATGTCCCTTTTCAAACAACTGAAGCTTTCTAACAGGAGAATAACATAACTATAACACTGGCAAGTCTTAGAAAGATCAGCAAAATATTGGCGGGGTGCTTGTTTAGCCAGATTAAGATTTAGAATCACTTTGACTACTCTGTTATACTTTGAGAGTTTAACAAATATTACCACTTTGAAGTTTTATATATTCTAACTTTAATATGAGTCTTGCCTACCAGGCAATTTTCCATAATGGTAAGAAATCTATCTGCCCACTTTCTGCCAAACACTCTAAAGTTTGCATATATTTTCTCTGAAATTATCCTATTTGCTTAAAAATTACCCAAAATATTCCACTTAAGGACTGCGTAATCTCTGACTCATCCCTAAAATCTAACTTGTGCATGAATCATATCGCAACTGGTTTATTTTGAAAATAACAAATCAAAACTAAACAACATCAATACATCTTTTCCACATTTATAAACAATATTTGAAATTCTAAATTTCCATCTCTTTATTGTAGCATTGACAATGCCAGGGCACATTTTCTGCCTAGGAATGGATTCATTTTAAACCTAAACAAAATTTTGTAGGTTGTGTTTGCTAGGTTCTTGTCAAATCTTGGGAGGTGGAAAGAGCTCATGTGGGTGATACACAGAAGAAGCTGGGCAACTCTACATCCCTGGTTTATGTCTAGGTTGCTCCTCCTGCCTCTCCCAGTTGTTAGAAAAACAGAGCATGTGCATGTGTACTGAGTAATAACAGAGAAGGTCAAAAGGAGATTGTTTCACCTTGTGAAAAACGGAGTGCTTTATTAGTGACCTTCCAGGCCTGAAGGAGTAAAAAAGGTCTACAATTTGTTTGTGTTATGAGATTCAATTTCCTTAATGGCTTTGGGTCTTGTTAACACCATGTTTTTCTGGTCACTAACTCATCTGTTTGCTTTTAGAAATAACTTACATTTTTTGCCTATAATAAAAATATGTATAGTCACTGATCTTGATCATTTTTGACAAAGAAAATCACTGCAACTGGCTACCAAAATTTTGAGGAGGTATTAAAAATTGTAGGCACTGAGGAATCAGGGAAGTTACTTGGGCTTATACAAGCATGTGCTATAGAAATATAAATTTCAGGTTTCAATTGAACATGGGCAAAATTAATTTGAATGTCAGGAAAAGTTGTCATCTCAGACATTTAATTAGGTAGTGGAATGGTTTCCCAGAAGAAATGGCAGAAATTTATTGCTGAAGCTATTTAAAATTGGCCTGGACAAAGCACTAGAGAATATATAGAAGGGGGTAATCCTTCACAGATTCTCTAGGATTGATGTAGATAGCAATTGGTCTTTTTCCTTTCTAATGTTCATGACCATTATTCTAGCATTTCACTTCATAATGCTAACTAAATGTGTTCTACTCACCCCTGTAAACCTGAAAATCCGAACATTACATGATACCCACAGGGATATCAACAGCTACTTTTTGAAAACAGTGATCCAAGCTGAATATCCCCATTTACTTTATTAGCCACACAGCTGTTCTTTATTTCTTCCTTCCTTTTATGATTGGGCAGAAAGAAAAAATCTTCCAGGAAGCTTCTGGTGAGCATTCCATTTTTTTCCTCTCATCTCTATGTGAGAACCAGAAATTCTTAATTCTTTCTTTCTTTTCTTTCTTCCTTCCTTTCTCTTTCTTTCTTTCTTTTTCTTTCTATTTTGAACAAATAATCAGTTCTTTCAATATCTCATCTACTGTTCATTTTTCATCTGAGTAAGGGCCCAAAAAGGGCTTTTTAAAAAATCTTTGGCTCTCTTGCAAAGCCCCGCTGGGTATGCTCATAATCATTACATTTAGGATTCCGGTTTAGCAACTCTTTTTTCTGTTCAATCTCTGAATAAGAGAGGGAGGAAGTATAATATGAAACTAGATGAAATACTACTGATAAATATTTCTTCAGTAAGACTTTATAGTCAAATCAATAATTCTGGTTTATGTGAAGTATGTGAGTATTTTTTCTCTTGAGATAATATATATATATATACACATATATGTATATATAAATATGTATATATGTATTAGCCCATTTTCACATTGCTGATAAAGATATACCAAAGACTGGGAAGAAAAAGAGTTTTAATGGACTTGCACATAGATAGCTGGGGAGGCCTCATAATCATGGCAGAAGGCAAGGAAGAGTAAGTCATATCTTACATTGATGGTGCAAAGAGAGAGCTTGTGCAGGGAAACTTCCATTTTTAAAACCATAAGATTGCATGAGACTCATTCACTATCATGAGAATAGCATAGGAAATATCTACCCCATAATTCAATCACTTCCCACTGGGTTTCTTCCATGACATGTGGGAATTGTGAGAGTTACAATTCAAGATGAGATTTGGGTGGAGACACAGCCAAATCATATCAATATATATATTTGTGTGTGTGTGTGTGTGTGTGTGTGTGTGTGTGTGTGTGTATGCACAAAAAATTACTTGACCATACTTGGTAGACTTGGAATATATTTTATTCAATTACAAAATTTCTTTACTTTTAGTAATGATGTTAGAAATATAGCCTGCATCCAAACTAGTATGTGACAAGGTAGATCTTACAGGCATATGATTTTCTAGTCAGTTTTTAGCTCCTCTCCATGGACATTTTTAGCCACTTTAAAATTCAGAGGAGTACCTCGATACCTGCTCCTTGATTGTCCTCCTAATAATAATAGATAACAAAGCAAAACAAAATTCAATCTCTGCCAGACAATGTGTTAGTTCCTTTTCATGGATGATTCATATTGAATCAGCACAACCCTTGAGGTAAATATTTTTATTAACCTTATTTTCAGGAATGTAACTTGGCCAAGGTCACACAGGTAGTAATGGGTAAAATTATGCCAGGAATGCAGATAGGCTGACACCAATATACATACTCACAAAACTGCCACAGTGAAATGCTTATAGCCAGTGACTGAAATGCCTCTGAATGCGGAATAAGGATGCCTATACAATGCTCTGAAATCTGTGACTTTCAAGAGTTTAAGAATAAGTACCAATGAATTATCTTCAGTATGGTAATGTATGCCACAGTGACATGCACAGAGAATCAAAAGGCAAGACAAATTCTTTGAATATTTGATATTCAAATTCTATAAGTCCATTTTCCCCACAGATTTAGTTTCCAATGTCTGCAAGAGATTCAAGTGGATTACAAGTTGGAAGTTTGCATTAACCAGATGCTGGTATCCAACAGCTAATGATTTGAAGGCATTTAAGACTCTCCTAACTCTTAAAAACTAATAAAAATTGTTCTCTTAGTCAAAACTTTCACATCCGTTCATAATTCTGCAATATGTAATTAGGTCACCACCAAGACATTTTTTTTTTCCAATCAGAATAACATCAATTCCCTTAAGCTATCATTATGATATATGCTTTTGAACTATTTGGGGACAATAGATAGATACTAAGTTAAACATAAGTATCTTTCCTAAGGAACAGTGTAAGTAGAAATGAACAGAGCTTGGCAGAGTCTAACGAGGACTTTATAGATAGAGACAATCATCTTTGCTATTCTGTTTCTTATTTCCATTGTTTCAATTATTTATGATATTCTAATATATACAACTTTTTATTATTTCTAAGAAGGCAGTCACATTGCTTAGATCCTAATCAATTCTGTAATTTAAATTTAAAATACTTGTTTTGTAATGTGTATTACTAATATGTGAAGGTTACAGAATATCTAAACATGGGAAACTGGATATGCTTCATACTCAAATTTGATATTATTATGCAGTGAATATTCCAACCTCTTTTTAATCAGCAGAAAGTGCTAGAAGTAATATCGGTCTAAGGGGAACAAACTAATTAGCAATAATGATAGCAGCCGAGAGCATACCTTGAAGCTGTTATTTTTTTGTTCTGTCAATACCAAAGGAAACAATAATATCAGATGATAAAGGTAGCTTTGAGGACTTAAACACATTTTCACCAGAAGCAAAGAAACATTACTAATTGGGTAGTTGGAGACAAAAAGTCAGCAAAGAAAACTCTTATAAGAAATTTATGTACATAAAATAATTTTCTTCTTTTGGTCATGTGTTTGTCAGGCCAGGTAACTTTGAAGGGCTGTCGCTAGTCAACAGCCTAGTTTAAAGTGAAAGATCTGAAAATGGTAGATTAAAATGTGATCAAACGTAAGGAATCTGTGAATATTTATTTCCATTTGCTCTTGTGGGAGAAGTTTTAAAACATCACCCTCTCAGAAAAAAAAAAAAAAAAAAAAAAAAAAAAAGGTTAAATTTAGTGAAACCTAAACACCTCACTCTAAATGTCATACAAACAGAAGCTATAAGCAAAATTCTGTGAGCTCAAATGTTAATCTTTTTATCACAAATCAGGCTAAGATTCCACTGAAACCTGAAATCCAGGTGGATGTACAGAGTTTACTATAAGGCTGAGAACTGTAAAAATTAGGATATAGTCAGGAGTCTTTTTGAAATAGTTTACAGGACTAAAATAGAAAAAGTAGAGTAATAGTGGAACTATCATTCGAAATAAGTTAATAGAAGAACGGTACTAATAAAATATATTTATCCATGGTCCAAGCAGAATTAAAATGCAGACAGGCCAGGCAGAAAGTGGAAAGAAATGTCTTTGAATATAAGCAACCCAGCATGTTTGATATGAATGGTGTGGGAGAAATGATTTTGGGAAGAAATCTTCAATATTGTAGAATCTTGGGTTTGGGATTATTTTTGTTAGAAAAGATAAGAAGTTTCCTTACAAGGGTAAATTACAAGGCTCTTTATAGACTTTTTGATAAGTCAGAATATAAAGTTCAACCATGATGTTGATCAGTTAACTGAGCTACAAGGATTAGAAGAATGCTAAAGCTAGGAATTTTAGCAGGTCATTATAATTCTATCTGTCCTTCTGGTACTATTTTCCCTGTATCTTGTCTTTGGTGCATCAGTCAGCCTGGTATGCAACACGACTGTATATCCCAATAATCCTGCTTGTTCATCTTCTTGAGAGATTGGGCCACTAGGCCATTCTTGATGACTCTTCATAGAAGGATTATTATAGCAGCTTTGCTCTTACTTGACCTTCCAATAGGGTAAAAAGCCCCATACTAATCTTGATTAATAAAATGTTAATCTTCTTCCAGGGTTGATACCTAAATCAATTAATTCCACTCTCTGACTATACTCCTTACCATTGCAACATAATATTGGCTGTCTCAGAAAGTCTCAGGGCTAGCAGAACGGGTTTTAGCATGCTGGCTTCACATCTATGCAGCTATTTTTCTATGGCTTATAATATACCTAGAGAAGAAAATAAACCAATAAGTGCTTTTATCTTTTGAGATGAGGTATGGCTATATATATATATATATATATATATATATATATATATATAAGTACTGGAATCAAACAGCCCTTGGGAAGGTTGTCTTATGTTCTGGATTTCTGTTTCTTCCTCTTTAAAAATGGGAATACTGCCTACCACACATAGTTATTAAGATTAAATAAGGCTAAAGAAGATTAAATGAGATAATGTTGATGTGAATGTCTGAATCATAATTGGCTCTCAATAAGTATTTGTTAAATTTAAGGTAAAGAGTTATGTCTCAAACAAAAGCCAACTCTCTTCAAGTTAGGGTAACACTTGTTTTCCACACAAAGCATCACTGCATTTAATAATGATTTATGTATAAAGACTGTAAATATTCCCTTAAAAAGTTCACAGAAAATTCTAGCTACTGGTGATGCAATTTAAGCAATAGCCCAATAGAGGGGGAAGCATTCATTTCCACAGGTATGCTGCATACTGAATGACCTATACATATCTATAAGGAGAGCAAAAGATCAATAGCTGTTTTGTCGTGGAACTAAATCAAGGACAAAAGTGTGCTGAGGTGTTTAGCTAAATTTTGCCAATATGTAAATGTGATTTGTTGTTGTATAAATCCTTTTTGAGGGTATCATTGATAATATTTAGATGAGGCTAAACTAAGATATTCCTCTCCATATGCACATGCAAATACATAGGCTCCTTGACTCATTATGGGGTTATGTCCTGATAAACCAATAGTAAGTTAAAAATATCCTAAGTCAAAAATTCCTTTAATACACCTGACTTAGCAGACATCATACTTTAGCCTCACCTACCTTTAACATGCTCCGGAACACTTAGTCTATAGTTGGGTGCAATCATCTAAAACAAAGCCTATATTACAATAAAGTGTTGAATATCTCATGTAATTATTGAATACTGTAAAAAGAAAAACAGAATGGTTGCCCGACTATTCATACTATCATTTCTGGTGAATACATATCAGCTTTACACCATTATAAAATCCAAAAATCGTAAGTGGAAACATAGTAAGTCATAAGTTGGGGACCATCTGTACCCACTAACATGCTTTTAGAACTTCTCAATATGAAACTATATACAAACTGTAGTTTTATGTGTAAATGGTGAGGTTCACACATAATAGATTAACTTTTTACAGTTCATGGCCCGAGAAATATTCAACTATCAACTTCACTGTTTACACTTCTATTCCATCCTTTCTTCTCCTGGACTTCTCTCAGTGAATAAAAGAATGAGGCACAATTAGAACTTTCTGTGTACTGCTATCATCACATGGTTCTTGTGTTAGGTAGGTCTGCTCTAATTATTGATTAAGATGAGGTTGTAGACAGTTATTGTTTATTGTAATGAATTCAAGTTTAATTGGTGACGAAAATAATCTGCCTGAATCTTCTGAAATTCCCAAATAAACACAGTGATATGGTTTAGTTGTGTCCCCACCCAAAATGCCATCTTGAATTGTAGCTCCCATAATTGCCACATGTGGTGAGAGAGACTCAGTGGGAGACAATTGAATCCTGGGGGCAGGTCTTTCCCATGCTATTCTCGTGATAGTGAATAAGTCTCATAAGATCTGATGCTTTTTTTTTTTTTTTTTTTTGAGACGGAGTTTGGCTCTTGTTACCCAGGCTGGAGTGCAATGGCGTGATCTCGGCTCACCGCAACCTCCGCCTCCTGGGTTCAGGCAATTCTCCTGCCTCAGCCTCCTGAGTAGCTGGGATTACAGGCACGCGCCACCACGCCCAGCTAGTTTTTTGTATTTTTAGTAGAGACGGGGTTTCACCATGTTGACCAGGATGGTCTCGATCTCTCGACCTCGTGATCCACCCGCCTCGGCCTCCCAAAGTGCTGGGATTACAGGCTTGAGCCACCGTGCCCGGCGATCTGATGGTTTTATAAAGGGGAGTTACCCCATACAAGTTATCTTGTCTTGTCTGCTGCCACGTGAGATTTGTCTTTCACTTTTTGCCATGATTGTCAGGCCTCCCAAGCCACCTGGAACTGTGAGTTCTCCATTAAACCTCTTTCCTTTGTAAATTGCCCATTCTTGGGTATGTCTGTATCCGCAGTGTGAAAACAGACATACACTTTCATTGATCTAACCAAATGTTTTTCAAGACAGCACTTTTGCCATAGTGTGCGCATTACAGAACATTTAGTGTTTGTGTGCCCAGGGCATTAAATGCCAATAGTAATTCTGAATGATTGTGGAGAAATACCCCACATATTTTCAAACACCCTGAATTTTAATAACTCTCTGGACTTAAGAACCACTGGTAACCTCTCTACATGTCAATAATAGATCTTGAGAGTCATTGTGCCCTTAAAATAAAATTGAATTCAATGAATAAATATTTTCTCACTGAAAAATCTGATTCCCTACCCCACCATTATTACTCCTCTGCTGGTAAGAAAACTTACTGTTATTATCTCATCACTTGCTAGGCAGAGAATGGGTATTTCACAAATTATTGAATTAATGTACTGCATTATTGGATCAATAGTAATTTACTTGTCATTTTGGTAACAAAATCAGTAGATTATTTGGATAAAGTTTATTGATTCTAGCTGTTATAGGTGAGAAAGACAAAAATCAACCTTTACATCCTTTCTTTGGTTGTTCAAATACAATATGAAAGCTAACATCACTACTATAATAGGTTATGAGATCATAATTGAATTCAAGACAGGGAACGTATATTTCTTACTAGCCATTTTCATTGTTGCTGTTGATAACATAGACTTAAAATGGTTCCAGCACTCCTTACCGTCTAGTCTTTCATTCACTTCTTTAGACCCCACAGGCCTGGCCTTTTACGTGCCTAACTAATTAAGTATTGGGTCACTTGTCTCTGCCTGCAAAATTGTAACAAATATATAACCTCACAGGGAAATTTATTCTAATTCCAATTTTTCTAGTATCACATAGAGAGGGCAATTTCTTCTTTTTTCAGTTTTAAAGGTAAAAGCCCAGCTATTCTACTGCCAAGAAAAAAAAAAGCAGCCAATGAGGCTATTGGAAGTAAGACAAACTTGATATATCAGTTCCTGATTAATCTTCATGATATTGGTACTACTGCTGTTGATTGGGGCATAAATATTTGCTAAATCATAAGAATTGATATGGTTAAATGCTATGTTGTTAATTTTAATGTGCTTCAAAATATGGGATTAAACAAACGTTTGCTAAATCAGATGACAACTAAATAGATGAATAAGTGAAGATTATTTCCTAGTTTTGGTAAATACATTAATAAAAATGGAAGAAGTTAATTTTAATGAAGAAAACTCTGAATTATTGAACATAATACTGACCATTATTTTAAAAAAATGATATATACATTATGTAGGAGATATATAAAACAGTTTCTAAATTTAGGGTAAGGATGAAGACTACTTTTTCAGGCATACAGAAAAAAATGCTTTATCACTACATTCACTACATTAAAGACTGCTTAATTATTCCACTATTAGGAGTTACAACTGATAAAAGAGAAATCATTAGATTAGAAAAAGATTACAGAAGATATATTAGTTTGCTATTGCTACCATAACAAATCACACAAATTTAGTGGCTTAAAACAACAAAAATTATTATCTTACAGTTCTGTAAGTTAGCAATCCAACACGGATCTCACTGGGCTAAAATAAAGTTGTTGTCTGCTTTTCTTTCTGGAGGCTCTAGAGGACTTTTTCTTTTTCCATTTTTTTTTTTTTTTTTTTTTTTTTTGCCTTTTCTAGGTTCCAGAGGTTGTCCACATTCCTTGGCTCCCAGACCCTTTCTTCCATCTGCAAAGCCATCTCTCTAGTCATATCTTCCACTGACCACATCTTCCACTTTTAGGACTCTTGTGATTACTTTGGACCTACTGAAATAATCCAGGGCAATCCTCCTATTCTAACATCAGCTGATTATCAACCTTGATTTTATCTACAATGTTAATTTCCCTTTGCCATGCAACCTAAAATATTCAGTTTCTAGGCTTTAGTATGGGGCCATTATTCTGCCTACCATAAGAACTACACACTAAAATACTGAAAAAGACTGCAGAAGACTTTTTGGAGGATGTGAGCCTTAAATGGGGCTCTGAAAGGCGGTTGAAATATGGACAGGACATGAGTGAACACCAAATTGTGGTTAATTTGATACTCTTTCCAACCAAATAGTGTTAGTGTAGCAGAGAATACTGGGTTTATATTGAGCTAAAATCAGAATGCCAATAGGACTCCTGAAAACTCTAAGAGAAAATCTTTTTCCTTGTCTTTTCCACATTTACAGATCATCAGCATTCTTTGGCTCATGGCCCCTCCCTCCATTTTCAAAACCAGGAGCGTAGCATTTTCAAATCTCTACGTAAGTCTGACCCTCTCATCTTCCTTTATTGCTTAAAAGGATCTTGTGATTGCATATAGAGCCTATCCAGAAAATCCAGGATCATCTCTTCATGTCAGAATTTGTTCTGTTTTCACTCTTTTTTTTTTTTTTTTTCTATATAACATCTTCAAGCTCAGTGGTTCATTTCTAGGCCATTGTCAAGTCTACAGATATGTCCATTGAAGACCTTCCCCATTTATCTAACAGTGTGTTTTCATTTCTATCATTTTCTTTTGATTCTTAGTTTCCATCTCATGCTAAAATGACCTATCTGGTCTTATTCGTTTTCCAAATTTTCTACCAGAGCTTTCAATACATCAATCATAGCTATTTTAAATTTCCTGTCAGTTACAATATTTGTGACATGTCTATGTCTGGTTGTGATGCTTTCATGTCTCTTGGGAGTGTATTCTTTTCTTGCCATTTCTTAAGCTTTGTATTTTTCTTTAAGCCAAACAACTTGTAGAGGATAACAGAAACTGAAGGAGTAATATTTATGCCTGGAAATGTGCATGCCTTTCATTTTGGTAGGCTGCTAATTCAGGGGTTCTGGTTAATCTAATTAGGTATTGGGTTGGGACTAAAGATTTTTGTCATTATGTTTACTCTCAGTACACCACAGGCTTTAAATACTTTTAATAATTAGGATGGAAGCTGATTTATCAGAGGGATTTTATCAATATACAGTGAGCCCTCTCTATCCACAGGTTCCACATCTGTGGATTCAATCAAGTATGGATAAAAATATTTTTAAAAATAAATTTAAAAAATATAGTATAACAACTATTTACATAGAATTTACATTGTATTAGATATTATGAGAAATCTATAGGTAATTCAAATTATATAGAAGAGTGTGTTTAGGCTATATGCAAATACTAGGCCATTTTATATAAGGGACTTGAACATCTGAATTTTCATATCCATGGGGGATCCTGTAAGCAATCCTCTTAGAACCTTTGGTCTTTCCTTTGTGCTGCCCCTCAGAAAGAATCTCTCTTGTAAATTATGAGTTATTCCATTCTTAGCCTCACGTAGGGGCTGGGAGATGTTCTCTGTTTTGATTAAACTTCAATCTTGTGCTAGTAATGCATTCTTATTTGAACAGTGTGGTTTCTCCATGTTCCTGCCCCTCATAAGACTATAATTATAAATGCAGCATGCATTTTACACCGCACCCTAGTGGTAGAAAGTTATTATTTTATTTGATTTTACTTTAAGTTCTGGGGTACATGTGCAGATCTTGCAGGATTGTTACATAGGTACACACATGCCATGGTGGTTTGCTGCCTCCATCCCCCGATCACCTACATGAGGTATTTCTCCCAATGTTATCCCTCCCCTAGCCCCCAACTCCTTGCTATTCCTCCCCTAGCCCCCAACTCCCCAACAGACCCCAGTGTGTGATGTTCCCCTCCCTGTGTCCATGTGTTCTCATTGTTCAACATCCACTTATGAGTGAGAACATGCAGTGTTTGCTTTTCTGTTCTTGTGTCAGTTTGCTGAGAATGATGGTTTCCAGATTCATCCATGTCCCTGCAAAGGACATGAATGTATCCTTTTTTATGGCTACATAGTATTCCATGGTGTATATGTGCCACATTTTCTTTACCCAGGCTATCTTTGATGGGCAATTGGGTTGGTTCCACATCTTTGCTATTGTGAACAGTGCTGCAATGAACATATGTGTGCATAAGTCTTTATAATAGATCAATTTATAATTTTTTGGGTATATACTTAGTAATGGGATTGCTGGATCAAATGGTATTTCTATTTCTAGATCCTTGAGGAATTGCCACACTGTCTTCCACAGTGTTTGAACTAATTTACACTCCCACCAACCGTGTAAAACTGTTCCTATTTCTCCACATCCTCTCCAGCATCTGTTGTCTCCATATGTTTTAACGATCGCCATTCTAACTGGAGTGAGTTATTTTTTTTTTTTTTTCTTGCTTCATTCCTCTAGGTTCGTTGAGTTTTCACTACTGCCCTAAGGCAACAACATTTTTTGCCCTTCCCTACCCCTACTCCATGTAGATTAGGGCTTTTGCTTCTTAGGACTGATAGAGAGAAAGGTCCCCAGGAAGTTTTTTGCCTCTCCTTCAGTGGTTGCTGTGGCCCTTCCTCATTTCTGGACCACAAGGGAAACTTTGTCAGGACTCTCCTAATCTTTTCAGTAACTCTCCATTGGAAGAGTGGAGAAGAAGCCTACAAGAGGGTGTGCACTTCTAGATTTAAGGCGCCAGGGGTTTTCACTTGGGAAGTCTTCACCTATTCTTTGCCAGTCACCTTAGCTAAACTCCGTGATTTGAGACAGCATCTTGTCCCAAGATCAGATGAGATCTTGTCTCATCTCCGGTTTAACTTCAAGTCAGTTTGCTGACTTGCAACTTTTAGCACTTGATGGATTAAAGAAACTTTGTGAACTTGCTGTTTTGGGGACATTGCTTCGTTGTAATTAAGAATGAAGCTCTTTCTAGATCTCTATACCACTTTTGCACTCCTAGCAGAAAACTAAAGTTCAAAATTATAAGCCGGGAGTGGTGACTCACACCTGTAGTCCCAGCACTTTGGGAGGTCAAGGCAGGCAGATCACTTGAGCCCAGGACTTTGAGACCAGCTTGGGCAGCATAGTGAAATCCAGTCTCTACAAAAAATATAAAAAGTAGCCGGGCTTGGTGGTGCACGTCTGTACACTCAGCTACGAGCTTCTCGGGATGCTAAGGCAGGATAATCACTTTAGCCCAGGAGGTCAAGCCTGCAGTGAGCCATATTGCCACCACTGTACTTTAGCCTGAGTGACAGAGCAAGACCCTGTCTCAATAAATAAATAAATAAATAAATAAATAAATAAATATATAGAAGTTCAAAATTGAAATTCTAAATAAAGAAATATCTATGGTGAAAGACACTGAGAATTAAATAGCCATTTTACAGAGTCTATGGGGATCGTTTATTTTCCTAAACTGTATTCATAGGCAACTGTACCAGAATCACTTTGAATGCTTGTAAATGCAAATATTACTGACCCACCCCAAATTTAATGAATAAAAATTTCTGAAAGTGGGTCCAAATAATATGCATTTCAAAAAATTTTATATGCATTTCAATTTCTCTTGTAATTCTTATGCATTCAGAAGCTTAAGAATCTTTGGTACAGAAAGTAGATATTCAAACACTTATCAGCCTATCATTGTGTTTTCAAATAGCTAGTACTCTTAGTCCTATCTGATCTTATTAAGTGTAAATTCATTTCTATCCACTGGATTTCTTCTGGATAGGGTCACTTAAGAACGGCCCCATTTATTTGCTTACTCTAGAATTCCCACTGGTAAATACAGTGTCTGATACACGGTAGGTACTCAATAATCAACTACGGAAAGAAAAATGATTGAATACTTGATTAATTTGTTGTTGAGTCATATCCAGGATAGTGTAAAACTTGAATATATTTCTTTTGTGTTGTCATATAATGAACTTTTTCAGGCTAGAGATAGAAATAGAGTTTTGTTCTCAAAAACTACTGTAAGAGTTAAGTGTACTGGAAATTCTAGTGGACACTGAGAAGTCACTCTGTCCTAGTTGGGGTTGGGGACTCAGGTGGGTATTTTGCTATAACAGGAAAAGGAATTCCTCAAGGAAGTAAATTGCCAAACCTAAACTAAGTAAACTGTGTGTATTAGTTTGTTTTCATGCTGCTGATAAAGATATACCTGAGACTGAGCAATATACAAAAGAAAGGGGTGCAATGGACTCACAGTTATATATGGCTGTGGAGGCCTCACAATCACAGTGGTAGGTGAAAGGCAATAGAGCCCAAAGGCATTAGATCAACACCTTTGAATAAATATCTAGCAGAAAAAAGTTCAATCCAGAATTCTATATAAAAAAAATGTACTTCAAAAATTAAGGCAAACTAAAGATATACTCAGGCAAGTGAATATAAAAATAATGTATTTTTATCAGACCTGTGCTATAAGAAATGCTAACGAATTTTTTTTTTAATGGATGAAGGGTAATGATACTAGTTGGAAATTCAGAATGTCGGGCAGAAGTGACAAGCACCAGAAATAGAAAATAGATAGGTAAATGTGAAAGATTTATATTTTACTGTTAATTTTCTTAAAATATGTATGACTATTTAAAGATTTTTAAAGATTGCATTGTGGGTTTTATAACTTATTTAGATGTAATGAACAAAGTAGGAGTTGCCGAAATGTGACCTATGTGCCAAATCCAGCCTGCCATCTATTTTTGCATAGCCCATGAGCTAAGAACGATTTTTTACATTTACATTTTTAATTGCTGAAAAAAGAGAATATTTCATGACACGTGAAATTTGTATGAATTTCAAAGTTTAGTGTTCATAAATAAAGTTTTATTGGAAGTGAGCCATGTTCACTTCTTTATATATTGTTTATGGCTTTTTGGTTACTACCTCACATCCTATAAGAAAATTAACTCAAAATGGATCATACAGCTCAACATAAAACCTGGGTGATGAAATAATCTGTACAACAAACCCTGATGGCATGGTTTTACCTATATAACAAACCTGCTCATGTACCCTGGAACTTAAAGTTCAAAAAACCCTGCACTTAAAAATACCTGGCATGGTGGCTCATGCCTGTAATCCCAGTACTTTGGGAGACCGAAGCAAGTGGATCACAAGGTCAGGAGTTTGAGACCAGCCTGGCCAACGTGGCACAATCCCATATATACTAGAAAAAAAATACAAAAAAATTAGCCAGTTTTCTCAGCTACTCAGTAGGCTCAGGCAGGAGAATTGCTTGAACCCAGGAGACTCAGGTTGCAGTAAGCTGAAACCACACCACTGTACTCCAGCCTGGGTGACAGAGCGAGACTTAATCTCAAAAAAAAAAAAAAAAAAAATATATATATATATATATACACATACATATATATACATACATATATATACATACATATATATATATATATATATATATATATACACATACATACATATATATATATGGAAGAAGATGAAGAAAATAAAAAGTTAAGCCAGACAGTAAGAAAAAGCAATTCACAGACTAGAAAATTTGTGTTACATATATTCATCACAAGATTTGTATCTAGAATATATAAAGAGTTTCTACAACTCAATAATAAAATGGATATGTTTCTTGTTGTGGTTGTAAAAAATTACCATAATCTTAGTGGCATAAAAACATAAATTTATTTATCTTAACATTCTGGAGATAAGTCCTAAAGTCAAGATGTCAGCAGGGCTGCATTCCTGCAGGTTCTATTGATGAATCTGATTTTTTGTTTGTTTGTTTGCCTTCTTTCAGGTTTTGTAGAGGCCACCTAAATTTCTTACCACATGGCCACTTTCTGCACCTTCAAGGCCAATGGCCAAGCATCTTTAATTCTTTCTTTCTCTCTCTCTCTCTCTCCTTTCCTTCTGTGGTCAAACTTCTGATTAGATTGAGCACTCCAGAATAATCTATCCACCTGAAGATCTTTAACTTAATTACATCTGAAAAGCCCCTGTTTCTATTTAAGGTATTTAAAGGCTTTGTGGATTAGGATGTAGACATCTTGTGGGGAACACTCTTTTGCCTCCCACAAGGACAAAGAGTCCAGGATTTTAAAAGGCGATGATTTGAACAGATACCTTATCTATGAAAATGTAATTATGAATGACCAATAAGCACACAAAAAGATGGTAAACAACCTTACTTGTTAGAAAAATTCAAATCAAAACCAAGATGAGACACTATTACACATATACTAGACAAAGTAAAATTTAAGAGTCCAATGAAACTATTTGTTGGTGAAGATTTGTAACAAATGAAAGCCTCACACATTGTTGGTGGGATGCAAAATGGTCCAGCCATTTTGGAAAACAGTTTATAGATTCTTACTGTATGATTCAACAAAGCTACTCTTACACACTTAAAGAAATAAAAACCTATGTCAACAAAAGACTTTTATATGAATGTTCATGGCAGCTTTCTTGATTATACTTCAAAACTGGAAGCAGTTAATTGTGATATATTTGTACCATGTGATACTACTCAGCAACAAAAGAAACCACCAATATCTACAACAACATCAAAGTCTTAAAAAACCTTAAACCGAGCAAAGAAGTATGTAGCAAAAGAATACATACTACAAATGACGTTTTTAAAAGAGCAAAAATAACCCATGATGATAGAAATCTCATTAGTTGATACCTATACAGAGGTGGGGACAATTGATTGCAAAGGGCTATGATAGGTTTGGTGTTTACACAAGTGTATATGTTTGCCAAAACACATTGAAGTATATAACTAAATGATGATTTATTTTGTATTCTAATTATATTGCAATGAAGTTGAAAATGTATTACTGTTTCTAAAAAGTATCAAAGAGCAAGAAGAAATAAATACAACTAAAGATAAATGACAAAGTATTAATTTGGATTTCCCTAGAATTTAATCAAAGTGAAATGCAATACTGAACACTTCATATCTCGTTGTAATGATGCTTATTGTCTTATGCACATGTTGTATGTCAGACATGTTCTAGTGCTGAAAATAGATAGATAGATGACAGATAGATAGCTAGATAGATAGCTAGATAAATAGATGAAACCAAAGCCCTAATATTCTGGTGGGAAACAATAGATAACAAACACATTAACAAAGCAATTTCAGATAGTGATAAGCACAATGAGGAAAACAAAATAGGTAGTAAAATAATGACTTATGGGCTCTTAACTATTTGAGCTAGAATAATAATGGAGGCAGGCCTCTGTAAAGAAATTACATTTTAACTAACATTTAAGATTTCAGAACTAGTCTGTTCAAGACATAGTACAAGTCAGCATTCAATGACATAACTGCTACAGACAGTGTAAAACTATGAATATTTTGTACCAATTTTTTTTTAAATGAAGAGATAAGTATCTGATAAGATAGGTTTGTCTGGAAGGTATAACTTTACCAGGGTCCTGAAACTTCACCAGGATCATAAGTGGTACGGTTTGTCTGTCTCCCCATCCAAGTCGCATCTTGGATTGTAGCTCCCATTATTTCCACATGTCATGGGAGGGACCCAGTGGGAGAGAATTGAATCATGGGGGTGGATTTTCTCATGTTGTTGTCATGATAGTGAATAAGTTTCACAAGATCTGATGGTTTTATGAAGGGGAGTTCCCCTGCACACACACTCTCTTGTCTGCCTCTATGTAAGACGTGTCTTACTTCCTCTTCTCCTTCATCTCCTGCCATGATTGTAAGGCCTCCTCAGCCATGTGAAACTGAGTGAATTAAACCTCTTTCCTTTGCAATTTAGCCAGTCTTGGATAAGTCTTTATTAGCAGCATCAGAACAGACTAATAAAATTAGAAAGGGACAAATAAAGGAACCATTCCATAATATCTGCCTCAATTTTCCCTTTATCTTCCCTCTTACACAATAACCTAATTCAGTCCCTCTGTCTTTTGTTCTTATAGTATTTTTTCCACTTACAGTATTTATTATGTGCCAAGGCAATTATTCATTGGCATATGTGACTCTTCCATTAGATTATCTTCAAAATACAAGCTAGTATTAATTATCACCTGGCATCACAGATACTCAAAAAGTCTCAAAAAGTGTTTAAGTTAATATCTACACTAACAATCACCAAACCAATTTTCTGTCTCTATCTTTATTTCATCTACATCCTTTCTGAACACAGCAAGTAAGCGTTTTACAACAACAACAACAAAAATCTGGAAATTTTTAATGTGCACACTGCACCCCACCTCCAAAATGTGAGCTCCTGGAAAACAACTTTTTATATACTCATTCATTGCTTGATGTAGTCACCATAAAACAATGGACATATAGATTAAAAACGCTTAAGAGGCACAATACTTGATGGTTAAGTCTATTGTCTATGGAGCTATTCTGCCTATGTTCAAATTCTGACTTAGGTTCAAATCCCAACTCTGCCAGGTAGGCAGCAAATTAAACTTTCTGTATCTCAGTTTCTATATCTGTGAAATTAGGACAACAGTATCTGTCTCAGAAAATTGTTATAAAGATTAAGTAAGTAAATACTTTAAAATAGTTAAACTATTGTCTAAAATATAGTATGCACACAATTAAAAATAGCTATTATTATCATTACACTGTGATTATTGAGGTGAGATTTTGCAAAATGAAGCTATATAGGTCTGACATAAGCAACAATGAGTAAATAAAAGATGTTACATTTTTGTAAAAGAGGACAGTGACCTGCTTTATTTAGCTATACTCTTGTTACTATTCATGCAATTGAATGACTTCCTCTGTTTATGTTCATTTTTGAACTTTCCTTTTGAGTATTCTTTTTATTACTGAGTTGCACTCTGAATTTGATTTGAAATATGCTATTATTGATAGTGCTAGTATAATAATACATTGTTTTGTTTTCCATTTAAGTCTAAAGTTAGGTTAACAGTTTTTTCTTAATGCTTCAAAGATATATCAAGCTTAATACTGCATTAGTTCTACATTTATAATTAAAGCTTTATTTTTAAAGTAAGTTTTACATTTTAAAATGAGATTTTTTAATTGAAATCTTTAAAAAAAATTATTCCTAAATTATTGGTTTAAAAAATTAGTTTACATTTGAATATAAGTAGAGTACATTTTTGAAGAAACAAAAGAGCATAACCCTTATGATGACCATTTGATTTCATAGTCTGCTAACAGAAGTGTGTTTCAAACTAGTCTCTTGTGAATGTGGATAAACAAAATTTTATCTTTTAGTAGATGATTTTTCATTGATTTTCCAGGAGCAAAACTAAATGCTCAGCTAAAAAGATGATGAAAAATTCATTTAAGCTGTAAAAACATAACAAGTTTACATCAATTTAAAAGAATGACCTTAAGAAATTATTGAAATTGTTAAAAAGCTCATGTTTTGCTATATGATGATATGTTAAATGTAGTTTTTGTTGCTCTGCCCTTTTTAAAATGAGATAAAAATAGAGAAGGAATTTGCGAAATTATTATAATCAAAAGATAGAATACATTTTTGTTTTTTTAAATCATTTTCTATTTCCATGCATTCTATGGGCTTTTACAGACTTTTAATATAATCGTGTACTTAGTGAACGTAAAACAAGGGAGCTTCATTTTCAAACTCTTTAAATCAAGGCCTCATTAAGCATTTAGTCTTTACATTGTTCTCTGCAGGAAAAGCAACACATTATATTCTAAAGTAGACATGTTGACTCCTAGTCCAAATAACACTAACAACTTAAAATTAAATATTAGCACTGCCTGAAGAAGCAACCCTTGATATATAGGAAAATGTCAGTCTCTAAGATAACCAGCTCCTATAGCAAAAAAGAGTTTTTGTTGGTTAAAATCAATACTTGGATTTCAGCCAAAAGCAGATAAGTAGTCGATGCAAATATTAAAAGCAAAGGTAAAAGTGCCCGACAGAGTTAATACCATAAAACACCTTTGTGCCAACATTTGGTTTAGTCTTTCAATTTAACCATATATAAAGGAAGTTTATATTAACCAGTGCTGAATCATAATTTCAGGTTTTTAGTGTAAATGTTAAATACCTTTCTTTTGATTATACTCTTTATATATCGTGAGAGGTACAATTATTACTCATCAATTTTTATCTCAGAGCTCAGGGCAGTGCTTTGCTAACAAACTTGGTACTTAATCTATCCTTGTTGATAATTTCTCCTTAAGTAAAATGTCATTTATTGGCCTCTTTTTTTGATAAGACATGAGTCACTCTGCTATGTTACTTAGCCAGCAGTATGTAAAAGGAAATTATTCAAGCAACTACTAGAATCAGAAAAGTTAGTATTTATTTCTGTGTTTAGAGAGTGTGACAGTATGTCCCAATCAATTTAGTTTTATGATTATGGTAAATTAGTCCAAAGTTTAACAGAGGCTATATTTGATAACTATCATGGAGAAAGCAGAAAGCAGCATTGAAATTTGTTATATAAATGTCCATTTATGCAAAAGAATCAGCTCAAAAAATGTTTACCATGGTTGATATACATATAAAATCTCAGTGACAAGTAGTAAAAAGAAGAAAGATCTATGATTCATACTAGTTTTTTAAAAAGCTTTCATTTAAAAAAAAAAAAAAGTAAGTGTTCTATTTCCTAGGTGGGCTGGTAATCTAAGCAATTTGAATGCAATTTTCATAGTAGCGTGTAATTGTCCCCAAAATGGTTAGCCTATTCAATAGCACTTTGTAATATTTTGTAAAAATAAACTCTTATCCATGGCTGCATTCTCCTTTCTTGATGTTATCTCTTAATTCTATTATTTGAACAATCAATATATAAAACTTGTTTCCATATTTTTCTTGTTCTAAATTAAATCAACATGAATGATACAGTAGTTAATTTTTTTCTGGAAAAAAGAAAAATGTTTATGTGAAGCAATAAAATGTGTAACCCAGTGTTATGTAATTGAAGCTACAGCTTATACTATTTTGACCAATGAGCTGTAATTAGTTATGTGTGGCAGAAGTCAATTAGTACATTTTTAATAGACTAATCATTTTATATTTAATTATTATATCAATAACACCAACATACCCTCAAAGCTAAATTGATAGCTATTATATCAACTAATTAAAACCAAAGTTAAAATGTAATTTCATGAGTGTTTCATTAATGAAATGTAATTTCAAGAGAAAAATAGTAGACAAAAATGGGTCTTGATAGTTCCTTTTATAAACTTTTTTGTTTTCCATTAAACTAAACATGTCATGTGCCTATGTTTGGAGGTGAATAATCCAGAAAGGGAAGTGAATTTCAGTAAATTATCTATTTATTGGCAATACAAAATAAAATACACATGCATGTGCATGTTATTAAGTATGAATAAAAGAGTAAGCATTATCCCTTGAGCTCTTGGATTTTAATTAAAATATATTCATTTAATAAACATTTCTTTCTCTGAAATGCTGGAGATACAAAACTGAGTAAGGTCTCTGCCTCAGAAATGATATAATATATTAGAAGGGACAATTACAATCAAACAGATGCTGTGTGATAACTACTGTCAGAGAGGCATGGAGGAAATGTGGGAAAACTGAAAAAGGGATAAAATAATTGTAAAAATGTCTGTGAAGACTTTATAAAGCAGGTGATAATGAGCTGGGTCTTGAGATAGATAAAATTTTTCTAAGACAAGAAGGGGAAGCAAACATTCAATACAACTGCAAAGACTTAAAGATGTAAAGGGTAATGACATATGCAAGGAAGTCCAGTCAGCTGGAATTTTGTTTGTACAGCTGAGGAGAAGGGCGAGGATTTTGAGGTAGAAAACAGCACTATAAAGGGATTGACTGAGTTGAATTGTGAAGGGCCATGTATGCCAAACTGAGGAGTTTGAAGAGTCAGTGCCATCGAAAATCATTAAGAACAAGGGTGATAAGATCATAATTGTTTTAGGAAGATAATTCTGTTGCCAGTGTAAAGAATTGTCTTGGTAACATTATTGAGGAGACAGAATTCTAGGAATCCTTTATGAATTTTTTAATGGAACAAGTAAAATTATAGTGAATGAAACAACACTGTGACAATGGAAATAAAATAGGGGTTGAGAGACATGTAGTAGATAAACTAGAAATGATTCTGAGATCAGTTTGGATTGAAATGAATGAAGGAGTAAATGACTATGGCTAAATTCCTCATTAGGGCAACTACTTGAAAGGTTGTAAAATTAGTCATTTTAAAAGGAAGTTAAGGAGGTGATATGGGATTGGCTCTGTGTCCCCACCCAAATCTCAACTCAAATTATAATTCACAGGGTTGGGGAAGTGGCTGGGTGGGAAATAATTGAGTCATGGGGGTGGACTTCCCCCTTGCTTTCTTGTGATAGAATTCACACAAGATCTGGTTGTTTTGATCAGTGTGTGGTGCTTCCTCCTTTCTTTTTCTGTCTCTCTCTCCTGCCACCATGTAAGATGTGCCTTGCTTTCCTTTTGCCACCATCATTGTTAGTTTCCTGAGGCCTCCCCAACCACGCAGAACTGTCACTTAAACCTCTTTCCTTAAATTACCCAGTCTCAACTAGTTCTTTATAGTAGTATAAAAATAAACTAATACAGGAGGATATGGAGGGAAACTATAAATGATGATACTTTGGTGACATGTTGATTGGAAGTGCCTCAGAGACATCTAAAATAGAGAGTAAGGGCAGAAACTCAGGATGAAGTTGGGCTATAGGTGTAGACTTTGGAGTCATCAGTGTAAAGTATTTTTAAAGACATCGATGACAATACTCAGGGAAAGAGCAGAGAAGAGGGCAGGAAAGAGTGGACCCTGGAGAACAATATAAGAAAATGCATAGAAGATAAAACAATAAAATATAAAATACCAAAAAATGGCAGATAGCAACTTCATTCTATTCACATTTTAAATTATTTTTAAAAAGATATTTTAATGAAATCTTTATTTGCTTCAAGAATTGTATTTTTTGCAAGTACTGTGTTAAATGTTTTGTATAAAGTTGGTAATTTTTGTTTATAAAATGCAATTCTAGGACATAGAGTCACCCCTGAGTATCCATGGATGTCAAAATCCATGGATGCTTAAGTCCCTTATATAAAGTGGCATAGTATTTGCATATAAGCTATGCAAATCCTCCTGCTTTAAATAATCACTACTTATAATACCTAAAACAATACAAATACTATGTGAATACTTGTTAAACTGTATTTTTATTTGTATAATTTTTATTGCTGTACTACTTTTTATTTGTATTATGTTTATTGTGTCATTTCAAAAAATACTTTTGACCTGTGGTTGATACATTTTGAGGATGTGGAACCCATTGATACTGAGGGCCGACTATACTCAATGACACATGTACTCATGTCAGTTTCCTGATTTTAATGTTATATAACAATTATATAAAATGTCAACATTTGAGGAAGCTTAGTGAAGGATACGCCACATTCTACATGCAATATTATGACTATTATTTCATCGCATGCCTTTGTCCCCGACTTCAAAACAAAACTGTTGTATAATATTTGTACATTTATATGACATACATATTGTATTTTGTTACATGCATAGAATGTGCAATAATCAAGTCAAGGTATTTAGGGTATCCATCACTTTGAGTATCTATCATTTCTATGTGTTGGGAATATTTCAAATCCTCGCTTCCAGCTATTTTGAAATATACAATACATTGTGGTTAACTACAGTCTCTCTATGGTAAGCAAACATTGAAACTTACTTCTTTTATCTAACTATATATTTATACCTATTAACCAACCTATCTTCACCCCTTTCTCCACCCAAACACTGTTCTCAGCCTTGGTAACTATAATTCTACTTTCTACCTCCATGAGATCAAATTTTATGGCTCCCACATAGGAGTAAGAACATGAGGTATTTGTCTTTCTGTGACTGGCTTATTTTATTGAACATAGTTACCTCCAATTTCTTTCATTCTTTTGCAGATGACAGGATTTCATTGTTTTAAAGGACAACTAGTATTCCATTGTGTATATATATATCACATTTTCTTTATCCATTCATCCACTGATAAATTCCCTGACTTTGCTGTTGTGGATAGTGCTGCAACAAACAGAGGTAGAGGTATCCCTTTCATATATTGATTTCCTTTCCTTTAAATAAATACCCAGTAGTGGGATTGCCGGATCAAATGGTGGTTCAACTGTTAGTTTATTTGAAAATCTGTAATACCATTTATTATAATGGTTGTATCAATTTACATTTCTTCCAACATTGCCTAAGGGTTCTCTTTTCTTCACATCCTTGTGTTATTTTTGTCCTTTTAATAATAATTATTCTAAATGAGGTTATCAGTTAGGATGGTTATTATGAATAGTGCTATCTTATTGTGATTTTGATTTACATTTCTTGATAATTAGAGATGTTGGGCATTTTTTTCATATACCTCTTGGCCATTTCTGTCTTCTCTTGAGAATGTCTATTCATGTATTTTGTCCACTTTTTAATGAAATTATTAGTGTTTTTATTGTTGTTTGTGTTCCTTGTATATTGTGAATATTAGGCCCTTGTTGGCTGAATAGTTTGCAGCTATTTTCTCCCATGTAGCAAACTGTCACTTGTCTCTGTTGGTTGTTTCCTTTGTCCTCCTATTTTTGACCCCCATTTTAAAAGTCAGAGTTGCTTTTGTACTACATGTAATTGAAGTGTAAATCATGGATATAATTTTATTGCTGTAAAAAATAAATATTTTTCCAGTATTTTTAATGTGTTATTAAAGGACAAATATTAGTTTAATATTTTAATTTTTTTTTCCATACTGCATAGATGACTTAGAAGTAAGAAAACAAAATCCTTTATAAGCTACAAACAAAAAACAGGTCACATTCTTTAAGAGAAAACTGGAATGAATCTTTCCTTTCAGTATGTCTCATCCTTTATAGCTTAGAGCTTAGGATGTAGCAAGTTACATGAACAGAAATAGGTCCCAAAGCCTGGGACTAAAGCAGGAAACAAGGCCTGATTGAGATTCCCCCGTAAGGCTGAGGTCCCCAAAGGACATTACTTTCATTGAGCTATGCCCATGTACCTTGGCATATTTCCTAATTATGAGCCTGCTTGCACATGTCTTTGGAGATTGAATTCACACTATTTGTATAGCCTGAAAACTCTAAGCCAAAATTTCAGACTGAAAAAAATACAAAACCCCAGGGACATGATAAAAATAAGTATATACCTCTTCTGGAAAAACACATTTTAATAAAGGCCTCAATGAGTCCCCAGAACAAATTACAAAGAATATGAAATAGCAATAAAAATAAACTACTAAGCACATGAAAAAATAAGTTACAATAAGTAAAAATCAGCAAAAACAAGAAACTAGAGAATTTATAACAATTATAGATATTGAAGTTCACATTCCAAATATAAGTTGATATAAAGTACTTAAATAGGGGAATAAATAGATAAGAAAAACAACAATATGAGAAAAAACTAAGTAGCACATGTAGGAATAAAAAATACATGATCACTGAAATTAAATACTCAACAGATGGCATAATGATAAGATTTAACAACACAGCAGAAAGAAATTTCAAGTTAAGAAATAGAGCTAGAGAGATAATTCAGAATTTATTTAGAGAAACTAAGACATACTAAAACTTAAATAATCATGAAGGTTACGATGAGAAGATCCAATATAGATCTAATCAGATTATCTAAATGAAATGAAGCTTAGATTAACAGCTGATTTCTGACTATCAGCTATGAAGCCATATGTCTATAAAATAATATGTACAAAGTACTGAGAAAAATGATTGACAGCCAATAATTTTATTTTCATTAAAATCAACATTCAAAGACAAATAAATATCAACTGAATGAAATCAAACAAAGCAGAAGAAAGCAAATGATGAGAAAAAAAACTAGGAAGAGAAACTGATGAAATAAAATAAAGCTGCAATAGTGAAAAATCAGTAAACATGAAAGTTGATTCTCTGAAAACACTAATGACATTAAACATGCTCTTTGAAAAAGAAGAGAAAGGAGGAGAAGATACATATAACCGATATTAGAAATAAAATAAAAACATCACTACATAAAATAGAAGAGAATATTCTGAAGAAACTTTTGTGAATAAATTTGAAACTTGGTAAAATAGAGAAAATACAAGAAAAAAATAAAAAATTGCCAAAGTTAAATACATAACAATTGCAAATATGAATGACCAAAAGGTGTTATGGACAAATTCTGACAAGCGTTCAAACAACATATAATTCCAAGAGTAAACAAAAACTTTCAAAAAAGAGAAAAAATGGCATACTTCCTTGGAAGTGAGCTTGCTTTTCATTCATGTAAAATTTAGTGGAAGTTATCTTTGGTTGAACCAAAGTTCAAAACTCTACATTCTGGCAACTCCTTGGTTAAAATTCATTTACTCTGAATTTGCAAGTTTAATTTTTATTTTATTTATTTTAAAAGTTTCTGACATTCAGCCTAGGAAAAGTTAGAATTGCCTTCCTAAAGCACTGATTTTCAACCCTTTCACCTACTACAAAGTATACCATGAGTGATGGTTACTTGAACTTAACATTTCTATATGTTGACACCTAGGTATTACTCTGACTCCTCCACTCAGGACAGCACATCAGTGTGTAAGTGAATGAACTTACTGCTTTTATAAAGATAAGCTTTGATTCTTCCTACTATAACAAAATAGAAATTCATACAATTTTTTTCACTTTATTAGTAGAACCAAACTACTTTTGAAAAATCTCACAACTTACATACACCAACAGTTATTTGAGAAACACTGCTGTGTGCCAACATGAAGCCACATTGCCCATGATAAGGGTAAAAGAGCAGAACCTTGGTGAGAAGGGTATCTGCATAGAAAGGCTGTCTGGCACAGGAAGCCCATGCACAAGTTATTATATATTTTGGTTATCTTTACTTTTAAAGAATATTTTATTTTGATGTAATCACAAATTTACAGAGAGTGACAAAGGAAGGTACAGGGAGATCCCACGTATCCTTCACCTTGAATTTCCAACTTTGATAGCTTGCATAACTGTAGTATAATGTTGAAACCAAATAAATGTCACTGGTGCTATCCACAAAGCCTATTCAGATTTCACAAATTATACATGCTCTCGTGTGTGTGTGTGTGTGTGTGTGTGTGTGTGTGAGAGAGAGAGAGAGAGAGAGAGACAGACAGAGAGAGAGAGAGAGAGAGAGAGAGAGAGAGAGAGTCTATGAAATTCAATCACATGAGTAGCTCTGTGTAACTATCACCACAATTAAGATACATGGCTGTTCTATTACCACTTAGTAATCTTGTGCTACTACTTTATTGCCACATACTTCCACACCCCTGCCTCAATCCCAAATCCCTGGAAACCACTATTTTTTTCTCCTTCTCTATAGTGTTTATTCAAGAACATTATAAAATAGAATCCATGAGGTTCATGTGAGTTGTGTCCTGTATCAATAATTTATAAGAAATGGGAATAATTTTACACCGTTGGTAGGAGTGTAAATTAGTTCAACCATTGTGGAAGACAGTGTGGTGAGTCCTCAGAGACCTAGAAATAGAAATACCGTTTGACCCAGCAATCCCATAACTGGGTAAATACCCAAAAAATTATGAACTGTTCTATTATAAAGACACATGCACACGTATGTTCATTGTGGCACTGTTTACAATAGCAAAGACCTGGAACCAACCCAAATGTCCATCATCCATAGACTGGATAAAGAAAATGTGGCACATATGCACTGTGGAATACTACACAGCCATAAAAAATGATGAGTTTGAGTCCTTCACAGGGACATGGATGAATCTGGAAATCATCATTCTCAGCAAACTGACACAAGAACGGAAAACCAAACACTGTATGTTATCATTCATAGGTGAGTGTTGAACAATTAGAGCACGTGGACACAGGGAGGGGAGCATCACACACTGCAGTCAGTAGTGGGGTGTGGTTAGGGGAGTGACAGCAGGAGTGGGGAGGGTGGGGAGGGATACTGAGGGGAGAAATGCCTGATATAGGTGATGGGGGGATGAAGGCAGCAAACCATCTTGCCATGTATGTACCTATGCAACAATCCTGCATGATCTGCACATGTACCTCAGAACCTAAAGTACAATAAAAACAATCCATAAAAAAAATTGTTTTTTCATACTGCTAGTTAGTAGCCCATGCCTATGATATGGTTGTACCAATGTTTATTTAACTACTCACTTATTGTAGACATTTTAGTTCTTCCTAATTTTTTGCTATTATGAATAAAACTGCTATAAACACTCTTGAACTGGTTTTTGTGTAGACATAAGTTTTTATTCCTCTAGGATAAATGCTCAGGACTAGAATTGTTAGCATGTCTGACAGTTGTATGTTTAGTGTTTAAAGAAACTGTCAGAGTGGCAATACCATTTTACATTTCCACCGGAAATGTATGACTCAACTTTTCTGCATCCTCTCCAGCATTTGGTATTGTCACTAGTGTTTTATGTTAACCATTCTGAGAGGCACATAATGATCTCATTGTGGTTCTAATTTTAATTTCCCTAATGCCTGATAGTGTTTAATATCCTTTCATGTATCTATTTGACATCTGTATATCCTCTTCAGAAAAATATCTTTTCATGTGTTTTACCCATTTTCTAATTGATTTTTTTTTTTTACTATTAAATGTTGAAAGAGCTTTATGTACTCTGAGTATGACTAATTTGTCATTTGTTAGAGATATGGTTTATAAATATTTTCTCTACGGGTGTAACTTTTCATCCTATTATTAAGGTCTTTCACAAAACATTTAATTTACATGAAATTCAATTTATCTAGGATTTCTTTGCCTAGTTCTGGATTCCAATGACTTTTTTTTTCCTACACTTAGTTCTAAAAGTTTTATAGGTTCAGTTTTGTACCTGTGGCTGTCCAATTGCTTCGGCACAATTTGCTGAAAGATTCTCTCTCCACTGAAATATTTTTGTACCTTCGTTTAAAAAAAAAATGTCAATAGGCAATAGGGCATATTTGCATGGGCCTATCTCTGGGATCGCTATTCTGTTCCATTGATCTATGTATCTATCCCTCCACCAGTACTACATACAACCTAGATTATTATAATAACTCTTGAAATCAGATAGACTGATTCTACTCCTTCCACTTTATTCTTCTTGTTCAAAATTGTATTAGCTATTCTACTTCCTTTGCTTTTCTATATATGTTTTGGAGTAATCTTATCTATGACTACAAAAACTTTACTAGGATATTGAGAGAGATTGTATATCAATTTGGGGAGAATTGACATCTTTACAATGTTAAGTCTTCCAATCAATGAATATGGTTTGTCTCTCCATTTATAAAAATATTTGATTTTTTAAAAATCAGATTGTATGAATTTTAGCAAACAAATCATGCTAATGTTTTATTAAAATAACACATAAGTATTCCTCTTTTTGAACAATTGAAAATAATGCTCTGTTTTAAATTTTAGTGTTCATGAGTTTACTATTAGTATATAAATATATACAATTTATTTTATTAAAAAAACTGTATAGAGTATTCTGAAACCTTGCTAAACTCACATATTAGTTTTAAAAGATTTATTTTGTGGACTGCTTAGGATTTTTCTGTGTAGATCATTGTGTTATCTGTAAATAGAAACAGATCTATTTCTTCTTTTCCAGTCTGCATGTCTGTTTTATTTTCATGCCTTATCATGGTTAGCTATAACTTCCAGCACTGTGTTGAGTAAGAATTGTAAGGTACACTTGATTTCCTTGTTTCTAATGTTAGGTGAATGATTTCAGTCTTTCACCATTAAATACCATACTAGCTATAACTTTTATTAGATGTACTTTATCAAGTTGAGAATGTTCCTCTATATTCCCAGATTGCTGAGAGTTTTTACAATGAATGGGTGTTGAATTTTGTTAAATGCTTTTTCTGTATCTATTGATAGGATCATATGATTTTTCTTTTTTAACCAGTTGATATGGTGGATTTCATTTTTTGATTTTCAAATGATGAACCAGTCCTGCATACCTGAAGTGACATGGCATATTATTCATTTATACTGTGCTTAAATTGATTGCCTAATATTTTATTGAGGATTTTTATATCAAAGTTCATGAGAGATGTTAATCTGTAGTTTTTCTTATTTGTACTGTCTTTTTCTAGTGTTGATATTGGGATAATACTGACAATAAAACGCATTGGAAACTGAACCCTGTGCATTTATTTTTTAGAACAAATGTATAAATTACTTTTAGTGTGAAATCTTCTTCAAATATTTGGTAATATTTTCTGGTGAATCCATCTGGGCCTAGAGGTTTCCTTTTGGAGTACTTTTATTTATAAGTGTAATTTCTTTAAAGGTTATAGAACTATTCATGTTTTCTATTTCATCTTGATTGTGTTTTGGTTGTTTGTGATTTTTTTAATGGTCTATTTTTACTAACTTTTCGCCTTTATGTGTGTAGAGTTGTTTGTAGTATTCCCTTAGAATTCTTTTAATGGCTTTAGGATATGTAGTGATAACCTATGTTCATTCTTGATATTGGCGATTTGCATCTTCCCTCTTTTTGTCTTTGTCAGTCTTGTCAGAAGTTTATTTTATTTTTTTAATATTTTCTTGTTTTTCAGCTTTTATTGATTTCTACTCTTATCTTTACTATTTCTTCCTTCTACTTTCTTCGCATTTAATTTCCTCTTTAATTTCTGTAGGTAAGAATTTAGATTAAATATGAGATGCTTTCTTTTTTTATTTTCTTCATATGTATATATACATATGGACAGGGTTTCACTCTGTTGCCCAGGCTGGAGCACAGTGGTGCTATCACAGCTCACTGCAGCCTCAGCCTCCTGGGCTCAGATGATCCTCCCATCTCAACCTCTCGAGTAGCTGGGACTGCAAGCACATGTCATGCCCAGCTAATTTTAAAAATATTTTTTGTAGAGACAGGATTTTGCCACATTGTCCAGGCTCATCTTGAACTCCTGAGCACAACTGATTCATCAGCCTTGGCCTCCCAAATTGCTGAGATTATGAGTGTGAGTCACTATGCCAGGCCTTTTTCTAATGTAAGAATTAAATGTTGTAAATACACCATTCAGCACTACCTTAGCTGTGTTCCAAACATTTTGATATGCTCTATTTGAATATTTTTAGTTCAAAATATATTTTAAATTTCCAACTTTTACTTTGACCCATGAACTGTTAAGAAATGTGTTGTTTAATTTTCACTTGTTTCAAGATTTCCCTGTTATCTTTCTGTTATTGATTTCCAGTTTGATTGCATCAGATCAGAGAACATATTCTGTGCAATTTTAATTACTTTAAATGTGTTGAGGCTTGTTTATGTCAGGATATGGTATATCTTGGTGAAAAATCTCTGGACGCTTGAAAAGAATATGTATCTTACTATTATTGGGTGGAGTATTCCATAAATATCAATACAATCATGTTGATGGATAGTGTTATTCAGTTCTTCTATGTCTTTGCTGACTATTTTGTCTAGTTGTTTTACTAAATGTTGGAAGTGTAATTTTGAAGTCATGAACCAAAATTGTGAATTTGCTTATTTCTTCTTTCAGCTCTCACAGTTTTGCTTCATGAATTTTGAAGCTGTGTTGTCTGGTGCATTAATGTTTAGAATTGCTCCATCTTTTGATGGATTGATTCTTTTAGCCCTTCAGACCCTTTCTTCTTGTTTCTTAGTCTCCTGCTTTGCCCAGTTCAAGAAACTGGCAAATACTTAAAAGAAAAGCTGGAAATATGTAAAGCTCAGTTAAGAGAACCTCCTTTCTCACTGGGTTCATACTAGCTCTTCAAAGCAGTATTGAACTTCTATTTTAGTCTGTCTTGACCCATAAGTTGGCCAAAAGTTCTACTTGTTTCTTTCTCTGGGCAGGACCCTAGCGATTACTGCCAAAGCAACTGACAAACAGTAAGCAAATGCTATAGAATTCTTACTCATTGCTCTATGACTCCCTTTTTTAATGTTATCCCTCAAATAATTTTTGCTGAGCAGGTGTTCGACACTTTCACATATACTTTAAAAAATTTTATCCGGTTTTTCTCGTTGTTATAACTGGCAGAACTGGTCTACCTCAAGCTCATAACTTGCTTAATTTTTATATAGTTTTAAAGCATAATCAGTCCTCTGATTATCTTTACCTGAAATGTTACCTCACTCTTTTTAACAAATTTTCACATCAATCAATTTGCATGCATATATGACAATAACGTTTATTGACCATGTAGGTTAAGTTTTTTGTAAGAACAAGTATTTTATGCTTTGACAGGTTTTTTTTTTTTACTTTTAACCATTTTATGCATATCAAAACAAAATTCCAATTAAAGCCTTTAGAACAGAAGTTGACAACTTTGTTTTTATGAGCTATATATGTATATCAAGTATCACTGTAGTAATATATGATGACTAGTTATAACTCTAGCTCTGCTTACATAAGAAAGATTAGCTGACACTGCAATAGTTAATCTAACTGCAGAATTATGAAGTGATGTAGATTTTATAGAACCTCATATATTTTGCGTTTTTGTTTGGTGAGTATTCTGAAATGAAGCTCTTCAAGAAGAGATTCTGGTGATGCCAGTTAATCTTCCCTACCACCCCCATTACCTTTAATTATGATACAAGATTAGAAAATGGGAAGGTTAACATGAAATATTGAGCATTTGAGGAACATCCTACTGAATAGCCAAAAGGTAAAACAGTTTTAAGATGACTTCAAATTAAGTAAAAATGCTGGTAAAAATAATGAGTGAATGAATGAATGAGTGATCAAGCTATAGGAATCAAGTAACAAACACTCATTCTCTAACTTTAGCATATTTACCATATTTCCTCTCCTTTAGAGACTGGAATCAAGTAACAAACACTCATTCTCTAACTTTAGCATATTTACCATATTTACTTTCTTTTAGAGATTTAATCTTAAGTATTTGTCAATTAAATATAATATGTGACCTTTTAGTTTAGTATGTTATTCTACCTCAATTACAGAGAAGTAGATGGAGTTAAAGCTATTGGATAATAATCCTGAAAATAATGTAAATGCTTTCATTTACATTTTATCTCCTACATTTGTGTTTTCCTAATAGAAGTCTAAATTATATGTTTTCAGCAAGAAATTCTAATCATATTATTAAAAGCTTAATTGATTAATTCTGCTTTTCATTCATACATATGAATATATGTCATTCATGTTTTAGAAGCAAAATGTACATTAGACTTATTATATATATATGTTATTTTTCTAAACATAGAATTATATATCCTCTCAATTCTGTCAAAACTACTCCACAAAATTTAAACCGAATTGTCCTATAGTAGTTACTTTTTATGAAAGAAGTATTAAAGCAAAATAAACAATGTCATTGGTGAAAGGAATGTCAAGCTGCTTTTGAACTGACTAAATAGCAACTGATGTCCTCAAGGATTCTAGCGTATTATGACCCTGCCCTGCTAATCTGTTTAGCTACTGACGCTTCACCATATGGGGTCAGAGCGGTGATTTCTCACATAATGCCAAATGACCTAGAAAAGCCCGTAGCATTTGCATTGTGAACACTTGCTGAAGAATTAGGCACAGATGGGGAGGTTTTACCTTATATGTTTGGATCTGTTGTCATTAAATTACTGAATATCACTTCCATGTATATTCTGTCCATCATGGGAAAATCCTTGATGCTGAGACTAACTTCTGCTGGGGTCTTTCTCAATGTGAAATGCCCCATTTGGAATTGAGGTTGGTACTTTATAGTGGTACACATGATTCTATAAATCTTAAGGAAAAAAAAAAAACAGTGAAATAATTTAGTAGCCAAAGGTGTCCTAAGAGACACCTTCTCCTAAAAGATTAAGAGACCTTGGATATAAATGTGATCATGGGAAAAGAAGCTAAAATTTTGATACATCTTAGTAATCACTTTTCTATAAGCTTGCTCATATGGAATGGTTATTTCACAATGCCATATGAAAAAGCATCTTAAATGAAAGCAAATGGCACAGAGGATTTCAAGGGGCATGTGTAAGACATCAGGATAAAGCAATTTCAGAGTGTTTACAGAACTGTCATGAGAGCAAAGTCTATAGACACAGTGAATAATATTTGACTTCATAGACGATTAAGGGCAAATGTTGAGTGCAATGTACAGAAAACACAGATACGTACTTTCAATGAAGGGGAACAGAAGTTGTGGCTCTACCTAATGCTACATATCATGTGGAAAATGAGCATATTAGAGCTAGATAACAAAGAAGATTGCTGGTAACATTAATGAGGTTTTTCTTAGGGTCAGAAAAGCCAAGAAAATGTGAATGGCAATTAACAGACATGAGTTTTACTTTAGTTTAATTAAAATAAATGGTGGGGGAGAAATGAGTGCCTCTGAATGGCATGGGTGTGGGGAACTCATTGAAAGAATCATGGGGCATATTATCTGGCTTTGACTGAGAGGCCATTTTTTCACCCATTGCTCCATGTTCTTCACTGTTAACATTCTTTCCTTTTTATATTGGTTTGCTGGTGAATGTATTTTATTTCTTCTTTCATCATCTGTGTTTTAATGATGCACAACCACCTGGTTTCTCTTTATAAACAGACCACCATTACAACAAATGTTCACAATGCAATTATTACCTTGAAATATACATCTTTCAGTGAAAAGTCACTGGTGTTCTCCATTTTCGATAATCCTCAAATCTGTTCCGAATATGAGATTCCAAAAAAGAGGAATCATCCTGAGTTATTTCACCCAGTTCAGAAACACTTCTAAATTCCCAGTGATGAGTAAACTACCATTTCATTTTCAAATAGCTTGGTGATATCTTGTTCTACATGATTTTGCATCTAGTGAGCCTGCAAAATACATGTGTTCCAGTTAAATACACACTAAATCTTCTCATTCTGATGTGTGATGGGTGATTGGGTAATTTGTTTTTGGCCTTGAGTTAAGGTCTTACTCTCTTTTGCTGATGAGAATATTATCTGTTGAATTCTGATTATGCATTAAATTCCCTTAAAGTTTTCTAACCAAGATTACAGTCAATTTTTAATTAGACTATTTTAGCATAAACAAAATAATATTGTCTTAAAACTATCTGGGGTAGCCATAAAAAATACAAACTCTGCAGAACCAAAAATCAGTGTTATCTTCATTTCTGAAATGAATTATATCATATGAGCACGTGCAACTTTCAACGTCAGCAAACCCCAGAAATGACTGTATGTTGCCTTCTCTAGAGTAAAATAAAGTAACAATTTCTCTAAGCTTGCCTGATAGTTGTGCTTCCCTTAGAATACTGGCTTTCCTTTATGCTTTCTTAGGTGAAAGAAAATATTTTGTGTGAACACCTAAAACTTTCTTAAAGAATCTGCTTTGAGGAGAAAACTACCAGCTACAAAAACTGCCTGGAAAATAAAATGTAGATGGCATTATAAGGATGAGAAACCTGCCCAAGTGGAGATTGTTACTTGGGAAATGAATGGTTTGCAGAAGCACGGGACAGAAGAAAAAAACTGAAGGAACCAACTGCATCCACTTTAAAATTGAATAGTACCCCTCATAAAAGAAGGTTGATGCAGGTAAAAAAAAAATCAGAGACACCAGACTGTATTTGCATATATGTATGTGATCTTGCATATTTTTTGTAATAGCTCACCGAGGGTAAAAGTAATGGGTTTCCAGGGCCTACTTTTGTGCAAATATTTCAGCATGTAGTATGTGCTTAAAATTACAAATTTATGTGCTGGGGGATAACTGTATGCCTGTTGGCATGCAAAAGTACAATTTGGGTATAGAATATAACATCTGTGTGCAAACCCTTTAACTCTTGACTTTACAGTAAGGGATTTTAAGAAAATGTGTTTTTCTAACCTATCAGCCAGGGTTACATTCTCCAGTCCCCACTATTTATATCCACACAAAGTGTTTTAACTTTTAACTCTGTAAATAGAGTAGCCACATTGCATTTGGGTAAATGACATAGAGGCATCCTAGTTGCAGTCTTCTGGTTGATTTGGCATCCCAAGTAAAATTACAGTAAAATAATTCTTCTATGGTATACACATGAGGAAGGCAGATTGTGAAAAATGAGCTATAGCATACAATTTCTGGGTACATAAGGATCAATGGAGAAATCTTTGGTCAAGTAATTGGGTCAAAAATCTTGATATTCCTATGTATGTGCATTTGCAAATACATTCATTTACATCGCTGCAACTCATCAGACTTATTTGCAGAGCTTTTCTAGATCACTCCAGCTATGTGACTGACTCAAGAAAGCCCTTTTTGAACTGCCAAGTGCCTGATTTGGGTTTTATAAACTGATTCATATCTAGACTGTTTCGGGCATGGCTGTCAATTATTCAGTTTGTCAATTACCTACAGAAATACATTTTGAGGAACATATACTTCTAAAATGATGACTATATATCCATGTTTAGAATAAATCATTCAACAAAAGAAAATGGCTTCCATAAATGACTTTTCTACATTTTGTTAATTAAAGTAGACCATTTATTCATTTAGAGGATATTTAAGCCATATATACACATATACATCTTCCTGGTTGCTGCACTAAGAGAATGTTTATAACGCACATTGGAACTCTAAGATTAAAAGTTCTAAGGAAACACAAGTTATTGAACACCCCAACAAACATGCTAATCATGAAAGGTTTAAGACTAATGAGCAGCAAGCATTTTATTTCTTGATATCTTTCTGAGCTTTACTTGTTATTAAAAGAATAAACAAATATTATTGACAGAGACAGGTACTTCAGAAGATCAACTCACCCAAGTGAAATTGTAATCTCACACACACACACACACACACACACACACACACACACATATCTTAAGGCAAATAATTCACTTATTTTCATGAAGAAATAACCATACGCCTCCAAGTCAGGCCCTTCATTCTGTCTAATACTATCTCTAACTCATGACATGTTACATGTGCTGTTTTGAATTAATATGACTGAGCCAGATTTAATTTTAAAATTCATGAGTTACAAAAACGGCACACTGTAAATGGTATTTTGACGAATAGGTAACTGCCAAAATTTCCCTTGTATCTTCTGTGACTACCAAGGAATACAAACAAAATGGCTAAAATGGAATTTCTACTCATTTTCATATCCATAGCTTTTAAATTCTGAATTCACGGGGGCAAATCCCAGGCCTGCTGCTTTGTAGCTGTGTTACCACAGACAAGTTTTTTTCTTTTTTTTTAAACTCATGTTCTCAATTGTAAAAGGGGATTAAAAAGGACTCTCTCTTAGAGTCATTGTGATGATGAAAATAGACAACTTATTTTAAAAACCTACCACAGTGCTTGGCACACAGTAAGTAGCAAATGTTAGGTGTTTCTGTGTTTGCTACTAGCAGTATCACTCCTACTTCTATTGCTACTATTACTACTACTCCTGCTGCAGCTACTACTATTACTACTACGCTACTATTACTGCTGCTGCTGCTCCTTCTACTACTCCTCTACTACTACTACTACTACTACTACTACTACAAGATAATATCTCAATAAAAGATCATTTACAAATATTATAATTTGTCTTAATAGAAGCAATTCATAGGTTTCAGGAACAGTTGCTTTCAAATTGTAATATCTCTGTAGTAGATGCCAATCTGACTTTTCTTTTCTTTTCAGGGGTACAACTGTGCTCTTTCTTCCCATGGAACAACTTGAGCTTTCTGCCTCTGTGATACTGTCAGCACAGACTGTATAGTGACATCATAAGCAGGTAGCAAGCAGGAATACGAAAGGGCACAAAAGTTAATAACAACAACAGATATTCAAAAATGTCTGTCTTCTTTCTATGATATCAAAGCCACAATGAACACTGTGTTCAGCTTTGTGAGAAAGCCACATATGTAACCATAAAATTCAAGCTGTTATCAGTCAAATAAACCTCTTTCATCAGATTTCTGAGGAACACATGCAAACTTGAGGACACAATTTATTTCCGTTAAGTGAGTGAATGTTTTTTTCTCTCATTTTGACAATGACATAGGAATTTTCCAGGTGAACAAGCCAAGCCCTCCTATTAAAACTTGCTGTCTTACCAGATGTATGCTTGAAGAAGGGAACAGTGCAAGCTTTTTGTCAGGAATGAAATGTGAATAAACTTTGGCTTGGTTAGACCAGAAGGAAAGAAACGTGTTTATGCTCAATTCCGTTGCCATTTGCATTAATCGTTCCTTTATATTTGCATATGAGCAGGCAGATGGAGAGTAGATTCTAGGGAACCATTTGTAAGGAAGCCTAAATTGATAGTAGTTAATATTTAGAGAAGTCCAACTTCTGTGTCTTGATTTCTTAATTTTTAAAATGAAATTCTCATAATATTTAGTATTCATGGATAATAAGGTTGTTGTGATGATTAGGTTAATGACTTAATAGGCTTTGAGATCCTTGATTAAAAGTTGAGGAAAAGGAATGATTGCAATTACATTATCACACAGGAAGAATCCAAGTTTTCTTCCATGCAATAAACCTACAATGTGGACTAGATTTTCAGAGGAAGGTGTAATGCGTATGCTTACCAAATTTCATGTACATGTGTAATACTCTCAAAAGCATATAATTGTGTATGCAAAATGGATAATTGCATACAAAATTGCCCATTTGTGTGTGCAATTACCCATTTTATGCACACAAATGCTTGTTTGAAAATCTTGCCCTAAAACTCTAGCTATAGAGAAAAAATCAGCTTGCACACATGGTTTCTGAAACAGAAATTATGGCCTGCCTTTACGGTATAACTGCTGTCAAGTATTTAAGCTGTCTTCTTTTCAGAGTTGATTCAAAATATATTTCCAGACTGTATTAAAAGGAAGGAGAATGAAAGATTTTTTAAAAAATAAACAGAAACTTTTCATCCAGCTGCCTCAGAAGATGCTGATATAGCTTCTAACACTAGCAGCCAGTGATGAGGGCTGTGTAATCACTGCTGGGTATAAGAGGCTATTGTATGTAGAGGAAAAGGGAATCATATTTGATCAAAACTGTGAAGCATTACATTTTAAAGCTCCCTGCTTTTCCATAGTATAGGATGACTGAAAAGAGCAATTAAGTACTGGCTTATTTAAAGGTAGATTGCCTTTTCTTTAATTATTACTAAGACCTGGCCTTTAGATAACTTGAGATTTCTTCTTTAGCAAAGACCCATCTATGATCTCAGCTTTTGGAATATATAAGGGCCTATGGGAAGAAAATCATAATGGTAAGGTGGGAGTGCCTTACAAAATTAGCTTGGCAGCATAGAATGTGAATTTAACTCATTATTTTGTCTAGCTTTTTCTTTCAACAGAATAATCCATTGTTACAGAAGTGAACATCCAAAATTGCTATCCCAGGCTTGGTTATTTCTTGTCCAGAGCCTCTGATATAGTGCTGTCTTCTTAACGGTTAATTTACCCTCTCCTCCACTCTACAGTGACTCCTTGTTTTCTCCACTGAGACAACACTTACCCTCTACTAAAAAGTCTTTCATTAGGATATGCCAAACTTCCCAGAGTGTCTCCCCTTCATAGCTTCCTTTGCCTGCTATCTGAGCTCAGTCCCTGTCAACCTTGCTGCTGCTTTCATCTAGTTTCCTCACTTCTTACTTGACCTGTTTAACAAGAAAATCTCTGTCATCCCAAGCCTGGCAAATAGTCTTCTTCCTTTAAAAAAAAAAAAAATTACTACCATGTGACTAAACGTCTCCAGATTGAAAAGAAGTGAAGTAACAATTACCCCACCCAACCTGTCTGTTTAATACTGTGGGAACAAAATTCATCTTACAAAAATCACAAACATCAAAAGTAGTGTAGTCTGTATCATTGAAGATTCTTGGCACTAAAGTATTTATCCCATTGTAAGTTGCATGTATAAATGGGTTCAGTTTGTATTGTATTGATGCAAACTCATGTGGAGGAAATTAGGTGAGAAGATAAGTTGACTTAGCATCAAATATTGTAGAGAGCATATTACCCGTCTCAGGAAAACACTAGATTTTACTTCAAAATCCCTTTACCATTTACAATGAGCTTCAAAACATATTATTCCATTCAGTCCTCTTAACAATTCCAGCAGAAGGTAGAGGAGGTATAGCATCAGTTTTAGAGTTTGTAAACGGAACCTCAGCAAAATTGTTACTTGGCTAAGAAGATATGGCCAGTTAGTGGTGTGGTTATAATTTTGTCAGATTTTATAACTGCAGAATCAGATTATTTCTCCTCCACAATGATGCCAACATTTAGGTAATTGAATGTACACAGAATGAATACTGAATACTGGCATATCCTTACCCCTATCAGAATAACCACAAATCCCTAAAAATACAATTATTAAATCTGTATTAATAGTTTGAAATAAATTCGGTTCAGGCACAGTGGCTCTTGCCTATAATCCCAGAAGTTTGGTAGGCCAAGATGGGAAAACTGCTTGAGACCAGGAGCTCGAAATCAGCCTCATCAACATAGCAAGACTCCAAAAGTTAAAATAATTAAAAATTAAATTTTTTAAATTATAAAACTTATAAAGTGAAAAATTAAAGGAAAAGAAAAATTTAAAAATTTAGCTGGGCATGGTGGCACACTCTTTTAGTCCCAGCTACTAGGGAAGTGGAGGCAGGAGGATCTCTTGAGCCCAGAAGTTTGAGGCTGCAGTGAGCCATGATTGTGCCATTTCACTCCAATCTGGGTAACAAAGTGAGTCCCCATCAAAAGACAGAAAGAGAGAGAGAGAGAGAGAGAGAGAGAGAGAGAGAGAGAGAGAGAAAGAGAGAGAGAAAGAAAGAAAGAAAGAAAGAAAGAAAGAAAGAAAGAAAGAAAGAAAGAGAAAGAAAGAGGAAGGGAGGGAAAGAAAGAAAGAGGAAGAGGGAGAAAGAGAGAGAGAGAGAAGATTCACCCTTTAAAAGAAAAAAAAAATTTAAAAAATACAATTTGTTTTTATTTGCTAAAGACATTCTTGTAAGTATAGATCTGGACCTAATTTCTATAGATTTTCTTAGTCTCAGGTATGTATTTTTTCCATAGTCAGAGAGCAGATCTCCAACTACTTTATAAGCAAAATTATATGAAGCAAGACAACACATGCTAAGCAAAGGCTTTAGTATTTGTGGAGAGGGAGAAAGTGTGCTTCTCTCCAGGTAATTTCAACTGTAGTTGAAATGGTTTCTAAATATGGTCAAAAAAAATGGTTCCTGAGGAAACAGATAATCTAATACACCACTCCTGTAGTAGAAATTATCATTAAACATAATCACCATGACTTAGGAACCATTTTCAAGTCTAAGACACAACTTGGAGCAGAGACCAAATAAGTGTTTGCAAAATATAGCACTAAAAAGTTTCAGAATGTCTTCCAGTTGTGTTTAAGCCAAAAAGTTTTAACAATCATAGCATATAGATGAGAGTTTCCTGATTAAAAAATGTAATGTTTATTGTAGAGCTGAATCATTTATATCTGGCAAATGAATACATTTATAGAAAATAAATCTTGAGAGAAAACTAACAAGTTTTAGCATACCAACTACAATTAAGAAAAGTAAATAGACTATGTCTATTTATGATTTTAAATTGCCAACAGAAATACTTTTACAATTTTGCATATAATTGTTATACAAATTCTTTATATCAACATTTATGCATTTCTCAATGGGTATTAGGATAATTTGTGACAACATGTAATATTTTCTCACTGTCACTTTTGACAATTCTCAGATATCGAAAGAATATGTTTTAAAAAGGAACAGTCATGACAGAATTATTTTTCAAATATTGTCATATTTATCTTTGAATTATCTGACTTCACCTCTGTTTTTGGAATGAGGTACAAAAAATTAAATACATTTAAACAAAGTAAATATATACATATGAAAAGTGTTGTGTTAATCTGTGATTTGGTGAAAAATTATCTAAGACCAATGTTAAAGGCCAATTTTTAAATATAAGGAAGATTAATTACATATAGCGTAATTAATTGTACCAATTTGTAAAATACTATCTTTGAAATAATTACAGGTTAAGTTTATCTCTTTCATACAACATGTACATTAACCCAAGAAAAGTAGCTGAAAATAATACCAAAAATGGCTGAAGAAAGTAGTCTAAATATGAGCTTGCTGAAACATTTTTTTCAGTAATTTTAATTGAGGAAAAGATAAATAATAAGAAGCCCAGTATATCAATAATAAGTCAGAATATAGTAACAGTTGAAAAAAAGTTTGAAGTCATATCACATGGTTCTATTGCAATTAAAACCAGAACCTGCTTAATTAATTGCTGAGGACACAATACTTATATGGCCAGGTGTCACTTCTGTTTCATTTGCATGACACTGGGATGCAGTCCTCACACCAGCAAACTTGAATGCTGAGTGAAAGGAGGGGAGTACAAATCCATTCCTCCACCTAAAAAGCTCAGCTCAATAGCCAACATCTTACCAATTCTTCACAAACATTTCTTTACACATCAAGCATCATTCTGTTGCTTGAATAAACAGAAAGAGAGGAAGTCCTACAGAAAAACACACTAAAAACTGAAAAACAGAAAGATTTTATGAGCTTAAAAAATTGTTAGTGTTTTTATAAAATGCAATTGGAATTGTTTTGTAAAAGTGAGATTACAAAAGGCAGAGAGAAGACTGATGCGGTGGAAGTAAAGGCTGTAATTTAGCTCTTGTCATGTTTCACATGTGTTTTGCATAGTGAGTGTGAGAGATTTGGTTTCTAGCAATGTTGTTTACAATGACAACATTTAGGATTTTATCTAGATTGGGTGGGGACAGGGACACTATTATTAACAATGGTGTAGCCTAAAAATATGAACACAGGAGAGCCTCTGAGGACCCTGTTGTCACATTCCACCAACTCATGGTTATGAAATTATGTGTTGGTTTCACCACATCATCATATGTTCATATATAATGAAAAGAAGTCTTTCAAGTTTGCATATCTGTTAAACAGTAAACTTGCTCTGACCCTCCCTCTCAGCATTTATTCCCTTTTCACTCTCCCTTTCTGACCTGTCAGCCCATCATCCCATGATGCCTACACTTTGAACACACACACACACACACACACACACACACACACACACACACATCAAAATGCAGGATAGTATTCCAGGCTGAGTTGTAAATATACAGTTCAAATTTGAACAGTCATGATCCCTGAACTTCTGAGAGCAATTACTAATTAGTTATTACTCAAAAAGAGCATTCAGCTATTTGCTACCATAATAATGCTACATAAAAAACCATTATGAAACTCAATATCTAAATTAATAGACATGGACTATTGTTCAGAAGTCAATTGTGTTGGCTGGGAAGTTCTCATATTAGTTGAGCTTGACAGGGCTCCCTCATAGATCTGCAGATCAGTGGATAATATGCCTGACACAGGCTTTCTCACGTAACTGAGATTTCACTTGGGGACACTGGACTGAATGGGCTCTGTTCCATATGGTCTCATGACCTCCAGCAGGACAGCCTAGTTCTGCCCTTAGGAGAGAGATAGGGGTCTCCCCAAAAAAGCACAGGTGTGTTGTGTCTCTTGAGGCCTAGACTCAGAACAGGACCATCATCTGTTACAATCCTTTAGCCAAATGAAGTTACACAGATAGCACAGATTTAAGAAGTGGGAAATCAGCTTTTAGCTATTGATGGGAGGAGCTGTAAAGTCATTGCTAAGGGCATAGATCCTAAGAGTACTAGAGATTTATGCCATTTTTGCAATCAATCCACCACAAAAATATTCTAATAAAAGAGGAGTCCAAAGATTCAAGTGTCACCCAAAATTAGAATCTCATGATTTGCACAATATGTGAACACTTATGGAACAGGCTTTCAAAGGGAAGACCAGGACATATTTGTTCCCAGATACCTGCATGATTTTCTCTCTCAAATTACTTTCTTTCTGCTTAAACTTCACCTCTTCAGAGAGACCTTTCCTAAAGACCCTCCATTCTCATTAAAATTATAACAACTTCACTCTATATCCATCCACTCTGTCTAATTTTCCTTTCTACCACTTATCACCACATGATATATACTATTTATCACTTATCCTGTCTGCCCCCGACTAGAATGTGAGTTCCTTGACCTCAGGAATTTTGTCCATCTTGTTCATTGCTGTATCCACAGCACCTAAAAAATGACAGAATAGATGCTCATAAGTGTTTGTTGAATGAGTGTCTTAACAGACCAAGGCTATTGAGAACCCCTAGGCACTGCTTCAAGAGCTAGGCATAAAAAGGCACCGATACTAAAGACTATTGGTAGTTTTATGTAGGTCTGATTTATGCACTGGAATAGATCAAGCCACATCTCTGTTTCTGACTTCCTTTCATGTGTTTAAGAATCGACGAGTCTTCATCCTGTTGGGAACTGCTTTGAGGAAGCCTCATAAGTCATGTTCATAAGTTCTATTTAGAACTCCATCCACAGTGAAAACACTGCCTTAAGTCATTACAAATCTATGTGATTCTCAATTTGTGTATCAATGATTCTTGCTTTAGGAAGAAGTCATAAAATGATGAAAAGTCTGATTGCGTTGTGAGCACAAGACCTAGGTTCAAAGCTAATTTCTGCTTTGGTTGTGACTTTCGAGAATCTAATTCTCCTGAGACTCATTTTTCTCATACTTGTAAGATAAATGATAATACCTATTGCACCTAAACTCATAGTGGTCAGTCTTCCTAACAGAAAACCGGGTCCACAGAAGTGGAACACCAGTAGACAAGCTTGTACTAGATGACCCATTTCCAGTCATATTCGACTGGCCTGAATCTAACTCAGGTAGACTCCATCTCCCCATTTCACTTACCCTTGAAATTGGAAATGAACTTGGGGATTATGGACTTCCATCTTCTGCCATAAAGAATGAGAAACAAATAATTATTTTTAAGAATGACAGAGATAAAAAAGACCCTCAGAAAAAAAAGCAGAGTCAAGAAATGAGGGGAAAGTACTTCCTTACTTCCTGAGAAATTTTAATTTTCTCAATTCAATTCTTTTCTGAGGATTTTTTCAATCACAACTTTGGATGTCATAAAACACTTTTGTGTCCTAACAAGGAACGCCCTTTTTCTTTGTTAATCTATTTTGTGTGTTTTTTTTTTTTCAGTTATTTGCAATCAAAGTATCTAAATAAATCTACTTACCCTTGCCGTTGTTGCAAGGATTAAGTGATAAGGCCTCAAAAATGCCCAGCAAGCTGTACATTAATTATTATTTAACTCTATTGGAACTATACCTGACCCTAATCCTAATCTGTGTATTATTTCTGTCTAGGTTCCCAATAACCCTACTCCCTGCTGACTCGGTGCAATCTGAGAAGGTTCTTGTACTAAATTCTTTCCAAATCTGTTTAATACATCTTGTTTCTTTTCTACTAACCCATGCACTTTTAAAGATGTGCTTACTTTTTTATCACACAGAGGAAGCTCAGAGATAGAGCATATCTGCTCTCACCTCAATGGAGACTTTGTTCCTGCCTTCATAGTAGCCAAAGTGGCTGGATTGCTAGGTCTGATGTTTGCTAGCAGTGTAGATATGGGTAAGACACTTAACCCATCTTGTTTCTGTTTCTTCTGAAAAATGGTTTTCACAATAGTACCCACTAAATAAATTGTTTTAAAGCTTCAACAACTTACTGTGAAAAAAGCATTTTACTGCAGCTCTTTGACATTGAGCTGCTTTACTCCTAGAATACCTAGAACCCATCTCAGTCAATAAATACCTATTAATAGTCTTAACACACCCCCTTTCAAATATATATTATCATTTGTTGATAGTATTAACTGAAATTAACAGATACTAACACACTCATTCTGATTATTCCTATTATTTATATTTTGTTAATACAGAGGTATTCGATAATTTTGTACTTCCTAGTAAATTCAATTTATATTTAGAATGTTTTTAATTTTTTAATTTTTAATTATTATAGATACATAAAAGTTGTACATATTTATGGAGTGCATGTAATATTTGGATACAAGCATACAGTGTGTAATGATCAAATCAGTGTAATTGGGGTATCTATCACCTCAAGAATTTATCATTTATTAGTGTTGGGAACATTCCAATTCCATTCTTTTAGTTATTTTGAAATATACAAAAATTATTTTTAAGTATAGCTATCCTATTCTACTACCTAACACTAGATCTCATTCTTTCTACTTAACTGTATTTTTCTACCAATTAACCATTCCCTCTGTATCCCTTGCTGCTCATTACCCCTCTTAGCCCCTGGTAATCATCATTCTACTCCACATCTCTTTGAGTTCAGTTATTTTATATGCCACATATGAATGAGAATGTGCAATATTTGTCTTTGTGCACGTGGCTTATTTCACTTAATATAATGTTCTCCAGTTCCATCCATGTTATTGCAAATGACAGAATTGCATTCTTTTTTTTCCCTTTTAATTATAGTGTAAATTCCTTAAGGATAAGAGCTATATCAGAGTTATTTGCTTCCTCTCACAGCAGTCGTTAGCTATGTTCTATACTTGATTCACAAATTTTTTCCAGTTTTTCACTTATCTTAATTTAAAAGAATTACTATTTTAGAATATGATATAATTTAGATTTATGTCACTGTGATGTCTTGAATCTGTCTTAGAAATGGAAGAATCAAGCTTGTAATATATTTGTTTAGTTTATTTAGGGTATGCTTATATTTTGCAAATACTACCTCAGAGATTTTTCTCCAGCTTTTTATCTTCATTGTGATATTCTTTTAACTGGACATGATTTTATTGTATATAGTAAAAAATGTAGCACTAGAAATAAAATTCCCTAGAGATAAGATCAGAGTGACAAAGAAATGTACCCTGTAGAGTTCCCATTTGTTTAAACACAGATTTTTCTAGAAAAATATAATAAAACTATTCCAACTAAATATTTTCTTTGAGAAACACATTGTTTAAGATAAAATGTGTTTGCAGCTGTCAGGCCTCACAATAGTTTATAGCTTTTTTTTTCTAAAGGGATTTACAGTGAATTCAGTTATCAGATTCCTACAGATGGGGCCTTATAACATGTTGATCAAGTGTTTCTGCTTACACACAAGTGGTTAGTACCTTAAAGACTATTTCCTCTGTTGAGCTCTTTGGTAAAATCTTTAAGCAACAGAAAGGGCCTTCTCTTTCTATGTCTGCTCTTCTGTTGAAATTATAATATTGTTTCAAGGGATTTATCCATATGCTAACTAATGTAAACAAAATTATCCTTCTCCTGTATTAGTTCCAAAATTATGGATTTACATATAAATTCATTTAATTTGAAGTTTGTTTTTGCATTATCTTAGGAGTAATAATTTATATTACTACACGCTATTCTTTGTCTCTTAATCAGTATACACCTCACCAGAATTTTGATAATTTAAAAGTAATGATTTTTACATGACATGCACAGGCAATGTCTTTCATATTCGAGCAACGACCTTAATTAGTGTTTAGCTGGATTCCAAGCTATTCACACAGAATTGTACTTACCTATTCTTTCCAGATGTTCAGGGTTATATTTTTTTCAACCATCTGCCATTTAAACATTATAACTATACAATAATATTACCTGATATGTTATCTTAAACAATAATCTCTTCATCAGTTTTCTAATACCTTCTAGATCTCTGCTATCATTTATGTGTACTTTTTCCATGGATTTCAATTTAACAATTTGATATATAAGCTTAGGCACAACGAGAAAGTAATTCAAAAGAGCTTCTTGGTATACAGAGCATTTGAATAATATGTACTATGTGGTTTTCTGGAATGTTTATTTTCACATTTTATGGTCATATTTCTAAAGGACCAGACATATCTTCTGCTGTAAAATGTTTCATATACATATCATGGAGAAGTAGAAACATTTAACATTTGGGGAAGTATGTAAATTGTGGCTCTTGCAAGGACTATTCAGGACCCCTCACAAAGCATGGATGTGTTTGCTTCTGTGAGCAACTACCCAATTCATCTAAGAATTTATACTTAGGAAATAATCATGGATGTGTAGCAAACTTTATAGAAGGGTGCCCACTGCAAAATGGCTTACAGAAATAAAAATTTGGGGGAGAAGGTTGAGAAAGACAGCAGAGTAGAAAGCTCTACTGATTGTCTGTCCCCCAGCAAGGACACCAAGTTAACAACTATCTAAAGAGAAGAAAACATGTTCATAAGCAACAAAAATCAGGCGTGTTTTCGTAGTAGCTGATTTTAACTTTATATCACTGAAAGAGGCACTGAAGAAATAAAAAACCATCCTAGTTGCCAATGCTATCACTGGCAGCAGGAGTGGCATGGTGTAGAGAGCTTTTCTGGGCACTGGGGAGAGGGAGAATACAGCAATTATGAGACAGTGAACTCAGTGATGTCCTCTTAGAGAAAAATGGAAAATGAGACCAAACTCAGCAGACACCTGCCCATGTATGGAGCATTTATACAAGCACTAGACAGAAGGGAATTGCTGATCCCAGTGGTCCAACTTATTTCTTACAAACCTCGCCATTAAGGGCTATAGCGCTCTGTGTCTCCAAGTCTACTTGAAAGGCAATCTAGGCCATAGGACTACAACTCTTAGGCGAGTCCTAGCACTGAATTTGGTCCAGACACAGTGGACTGTGGGGGCATGAGACATACTGAGATACCAGATGGGGCAAGGGAGTTCTGGCATCACTCTTCCTCTAATGCCAGGCTACACAGCTCACAGCTCCAAAACAGACCTCTTCCTTCTGCTTGAGGAGAGGAAAGGCAAGAGTGGTGAGGACTGTGTCTTGCATCCAGGGTACCAACTCACTGACAGCCTGATAGGGCACCACTTGGAGTCCTCAGGCCCCTGTTTTAGGCCCTAGGTCCCAGACAACATTTCTAGATGCACCCTAGGCCAGAAGGGAACCCTCTTCTTTGAAGTAAAGAACCCAGTACTGGCAGCATTCATCACCTGCTAACTGAAGAGTCCTTGGGCTCTGAACCAGCAGCGATACCCAGATACTATATCGTGGGCATTGGATAAACCTCTGAGACTTGCTAGCTTCAGATGAGACTCAGCATGTACCCAGCTGTGGTGGCTATGGGACAAAACTCCTGCTTGAGAAAAGCAGAGTGAAAAGTAACTTTGTCTTGCACCTTAGTTACCAGCATGACCACAAGGGGATAGAGCACCAAGTGGGCTCTTGGGGTCCCTCATTTCAGGACTTGACTCTTGGAAGGCATATCTGGACCTGCCCTGGGCCAAAGGGGAGCCCATTTCCTGCAGGGTGAGTAACGGGCCAGTCAGCATACCCAACAAGCTGACTTAAGAGATCTTGGACCCTAGGGGAACAATGGTGGTAGTCTGACAGTACTCTTATGGTCTGTGGTGGCAGTGGCTACAGAGTGAGACTTCTTTGCCTTTGTAAAGGGGAGGTAAGAGTAAAAAGCTCAGCCACAGTGCAACAGAAACCCAGGTAGATTTCTAACGATTTTGACTCTAGTCCTTGACTCCTGGATGGCACTTCTGTACCCATCCAAATCTTGAACGACCTTGCTTCCTTGAAGGGAAGGACACAGACCCAGCTGGCATTGCCACTTGCTGATGGTAGAGCCCCAGGGCCTTAAGTGAATATAGGCCAAAGCCAGGGAGTGGTTATAACAGGCCTTGGGTAAGACCCGGTGCTGTGCCAGCTTTACGTCTAACCCAGTGCAGTCATAGCATTAGTGTCCACAGGTGTGCTTGTGTCACTGGACCCCCAGTTTTAGGTGGCTCAGAACAGAAAGATTCTGTACATTTGAGAGAAAGTAAGGAAAATGAACAAGAGTCTTTGCCTGGAAATCTAGAGAAGAAGAACAGAAATCACTATGCTTATATCAGACAAAATAGATTTCAAGACACAAACTATAAGAGACCAAGAAGGTCACTATATAATGATAAAGAGGCCAATTCAGAAAGAAGATATCACAATTTTAAATATATATTACCCAACCATGAAGCACCCACTTATATAAAGAAAATATTATTGCAGTTAAAGAGAGAGAGAGGCCACAATACAATAATAGTTGGAGACTTCAATAGCCCTCTTTCCACACGGGACACACCTTCTGGACAGAAACTCAACAAAGAAACATCAGACCCAAGGAGAAAAAAACAAAGAAACAACGGACTTAATGTGCGCTATAAACCAAATGTGTCTAAAAGACACTTACAGAAAATTTTATCCAAGAGCTGCAGAATACACATTCTTTTCCTCAGTACATGAATCCTTCTCAACAAGAGACCATGTGTTAGATCAAAAAACTAGTATGAAATCATTCAAACCAATTAAAATAATATCAAGCATATTCTCTGATAACAATGGAATAAAACTAGAAAATAACAAAAGGAATTTTAGAAACTATACAAATACATATTAATTAAAGAGTATGCTCCTGAATGACCAGAGGGTCAATGAAGAAATTAAGAAGGAAATAAAAAATTTCTTGAAACAAATTATAATGAAAACACAACATACAAAACATGAGATACAGCAAAAGCAGAGAGAAGTTTATAGTTTAAGTGCCTAGATCAAAAAAGAGGAAAAACTTCAAGTAAGCAGTCTAACTATGCATTTTATGTAACTACAAAAGATAAAAAATCAAAACTAAATTTAGTTGAAGAAAAGAAATAATATACATCAGAAGGGAAATAAATGAAATGGAGATGAGAAAAAAATAAAGAAAATGAATGAACCACAAAGTTAGTGTTTTGAAAAGTTAAACAAAGTTGAAAAACCATTAGCCAAACTCACTCTGAGAAAAGGAGAAGCAATGGAAATAAATAAAATTAGAAATGAAAAAGATTTTACAACTGATACTGCAGAAATTCAAAGGACCACTAGTGGCTACTGTGAGCAACTATATGCCAATAAATTAGAAAATCTAAAAGAAATGGACAAATTTCTAGATAAATGCAACCTATCAAAATTGAATCAAGAAGAAATCCAAAACCTGAACAGACCAATAACAAGTAATGAGCTCAAAGCCATATTAAAAAGTCTCTCAGTGAAGAAAAACCTGAGACCCAATGGCTTCACTGCTGAATTCTACCAAACATTAAAGAAGAACTAATATCTATCCTACTGAATCTATTTCAAAAACTAAAGGAGGAGGGAGTACTTCCAAACTCATTCTTTGAGGCCATTGTTACCCTGATACCAAAATCAGACAAAGACACATTATAAAAAGAAAACTACAGGCCAATATTTCTGATGAGTATTGATGCAAAATACTTAACAAAATACCATCAAACAGAATTCAACAATACATTGGAAACATGAGTCATCATGACCAAGTGGGATTTATCCCTGAAATGCAAGAATGGTACAACATACACAAATCAATCAACATGATATACCATACCAACAGAATGAAAGATTAAAACCAAATTATCACTTCAATTGATGCTGAAAAAATATTTGATAAAATTCAATGCCTATTAATTATGAAACCCCTCAAAACTTGGGGGTGGAAGGAAAATATTTCAGCATAATAAAAGCTATTATATGAGATACACACAGCTGGATTTATAATGAATAAAGAAAAGCTGAAAGCCTTTCCTTTAAGATCCAGAACACTACAAGGATGCCCACTGCCACTACCGTAATTCACTATAGTACTGGAAGTCCTTGCTAGAGCAATCAGACAAGAGGTCAAACAACTTTATATAAAAAAATCTATTAATCCAATAAAAAATGGACAAAAGATTTGAATAGAAAAAGATATAAAGGGCATCCAAGTTGGAAAGGAAGAAGTCAAATTATCCTCGTTTGCTAACAATATGATCTTATCTTTGGAAAAACCTAAAGACTCCACAAGAAAACTATTAGAACTGATAAATTCAGTAATGTTTCAGGATACAAAACCAACAAACAAAAATCAATAGCATTTCTATATGTCAACAGTAAACAATCTGAAAAAAAAAGAGGTACTCTCGCAGCCAAAAATAAAATTAAATGCCTAGAAATTAACATAACCAAAAAAGAATGAAAACTATAAAACATTGATGAAAGAAATTGAAGAGAACCTTCAAAATGGAATGATATTCCATGTTTATAGATTGGGAGAATGAATACTGTTAAAATGTCCATATCATTCCCTGATTTCAAATTATACTACAGAGCTATGGTAAGAAAAACAGCATAATATTGGCATAAAAGCAGACACATAGACCAATGGAACAGAATAGAGAATCTAGTAGCAAATCCACACAACTATAGTGACCTCACTTTTGATAAAGCTGCCAAGAAAATACAATGGAAAAAAGCCTCTTCAATAGACTGGATATCCATATGCAAAAGAACATAGACCCCTATCTCTCACCCTATACGAAAATAAAATCAAAATGAATTAAAGACAACTCTAAGACCTCAAATTATGAAACTACTATGAGAAAATATTGTGGAAAATCTCCAGGATATTGGTCTGGACAAAGACTTTTTGTACAATACCCCACAAGCACAGGCAACCAAACCAAACATGGACAAGTGGGATCACATCAAGTTAAAAAGCCTCTGCACAGCAAATGAAACAAAAAAAAAAAGTGAAGAAAAAAACCCATAGAATGCCGGAAAAGATTTGCAAACTATCTTTCTGAGAAGGGATTAATAAGCAGTATGAACAGGGAAGTCAAACAACTCTATAGGAAAAAATCTAATGATCCTGATGAAAAAAATAGGCAAAAGGTATAAATAGACATTTCTACAAAGAAGACATACAAATGGCAAACAGTTATATGAAAACATGCTCAACGTCATTGAGCATCTGAGAAATGCAATTAAAATGGCTCATATACAAAAGACTGGCATTAGCAAAGGCTGGTGTGGATGTGGAGAGAAGGGAACTCTAGTACGCTGTTGGTGGGATGTAAATTAGTACAACCACTTTGGAGAACAGTTTGGAGGTTCCTCAAGAAACTTAAAACAGAGCTACCATATGATCCAGCAATCCTACTACCGAATATTTACCCCAAAGAAAGGAAATCAGTACATAAAAAAGATACCTGCACTGCTATGTTTGTTGTAGCACTGTTTACAATTGCTAAGATTTGGAAGTGAACTAAGTGTTTATCAACAGGTGAAGAGATTAAAAAATATATATACAGTGCATATATACAATGAAGTACTATTCAGCCACAATAAATAATGAGATTCAGTTATTTGTGGCAACATGGATGGCAATGGAAATCATAATGTTGAATGAAATAAGCCAGACACAGAAGAACATCACATATTCTCACTTACGTGTGGGATATAAATATAAAATCAATTGAACTCATGGACATAGTGGCAGTTGGGGGAGAAGTGGTGATGGTTAATAGGTACAAAAAATAGAATGAATAAGACCTATTATTTGATAGCACAATAGGGCAACAATATTAAATAATAACTTAATTGTATATCTTAAAATAACTTAACGAATGTGATTGCATTGCTTGTAACTCAAAAGATAAATCCTTGAGGGAATGGATACCCTGTTCTCTATGATTTCGTTATTTCACATTTCATGTCTGTATTTAAACATGTCATGGACCCCATAAATATACACATCTCATATGTACTTACTAGAGTTAAACATTTTTTTTAATTTTAAAAAAAGAAATTAAAACTTGAAAATAGCTCAAATATTTGTCATATAATAACATGACAATAATGATTACCTCTGACAGCTGGGATATGGGGTCAATTTATTTTCTTTTTTTGTTTATTAATCAATATTCTACAGTGAATATTTATTATCATTTTTATAAACAGAAATAGAATTACTTATTCAGTTTTTTACTGTTGTAGCTTTTCTCCTCTTGATTCCTGATTGAAATGATCTTGACACTTTGGCTTTCCCCAGATAAGACTATTTAACTGGTCTAAGTAATGATTTCTAAATCGTAATCACATTGAAGTGTGGCTGTGGCTGTGGCTGTGGATGTGGGTGTGGATGTGTGCTTAACCCTGACTAAGTCCTAGAAAATCCCTGATCTCATCGCCTCATCAATTAAATTGGCTTAATAATAACTTAAATTACTGTGTAAGTGCCTAAACAAGCTGATACCTTGAGGTCCCTTCTACAAAGATCTTAGATTATACAAAATCATGAAGAAAAATTACCATTCAAGGACTATAAGGAAAACTTTATTAGCATTAAGACAACTGACAGCACGACAATAAGCCCCTAACAGCATTTAAAGAAAAATATTTTTTTTTGGTCAGATCAGTATGATTTACCATGAATCTAATCTATACTGTGATAGGTCCTAGTAAATGTGTTTACATGGTCATATGTATTTGCAAAATTTTAATATGTAAGATGTTTTAGCCACAATCTATTATGATCATTATCTTTTCAACTCTAATTTTTAAAAATGTAAATATTTTTAAAATTGAATTTACTTTTTATATATGGTTATAACAAATTATGTATCATCTAAAATATTCAAAATATTTGTTATATTTAAATGATAATACAAATTAAATTTAATGAACAGTAAAATTTTAAATCAAATTTAAATAAAAGTTTAATTTTACTACAATTTTATAAACGTAAGTATATTTTGTAACATATCTTTATAAGGAAAACTATTAATTCCATTCTTCAATGTAAATCAATATCATACTTCATATGTGTTAAATCTATACTTCTATAATTATAAACTTAGGGCTTATATAAATAATTTAATATTGCAAAATATTCCTAAGCTGCCATGTGTGAAAGCCATGCTAATACCTGAATATTTTCAAAGCTATAAATTTGAACATGAGCTGAGGAAATAAAACGGACACTCAGAACTACTGAGATTTTATACTAAATTTTGCAAGAATCTATTATTTTTTATCTGAGAAGATTTTATTATCTACTTTTTACAAAGTTTACTCAGATAAGAACTACACAGATATTAGCAAAAAACATGAAAAGTCATTTTATTCTGAAGGAGGTGTATAAGGCAAACAACCATGTGGAAATGATCATCTGACTAATAATAAATGTAACAGTCACTACAATAAGAGCAAAGTATTCTTCTATTAAATTAGAAAAGTATTTTAAGTATTTTTTTAAGCTTAGTAACAGGGGAACAGAATAGAGAAACTGGCATAGTCATATCTTTCTGGTGGTGAGGGAAATTGGCACAATTATTTTGGATATGTATTCAATATTTTATTAATGTATCAAGAGACATAAAATTATTCATATCTGTTCTTTTAATAATCTTAAGAAATTGCTTTAAGAAACCTATTCAAAAAAGAAGAAAAATTCCCTATATACGAAAATATATAGATCTTTGTATTAGAAAATTGGAGACAGCATTGATGGTTTCACATGGGAGAAAAAATAAGCTGGTTATGTTACATCACATGTGCAAAGCATCTATTAAAAATTATAACTAAAAATTCTAGCAAATAAAAAAACTTTTTTAAGTGAAGAAACAGCATCAAATTGAAGACACGGTATGCTTAAATGATGTAAAATATTCCTACATATGGCTTAAGACTTGCCAGAGAACGGAGGATTAAAAATAGCTATAAGACTATGTGTATTTTTTTTCTTTTCTAACTTTCTTCATATTATAAGTAATTTTATTTTAACTTACATCTATATCCAACTTACAGGTCATTGTCTCTCATTTCCGTATGCCTAGTGCAAACCCAGAAAATATCCTGACCCTCCATCTTCTCTTCATAAGTGGTGGCAAAATTCCAGCCCTGGATAAAACAATGTCTACTTTCTCTCTGCCTACACACAGACAGCTGATTGCTGTCAGAGGAAATAATATGACCAGGATTTGGGTAGGACTCTAAATTAATGGTTATGAACCTCAAATAAGTCCCCTGCTACTCTGGCTGTTTCAATGTATTGTTTCTGTTTGCCCTCCCATGTCTTACAGTGATTATTTTAAAATCAGTTCCACTAATTTCACATATCTGATGTGTCCTCCTCCTCACTCACTTTCAGCACATTATTTCACTGAGAAAATAGAAGCCATTGAATAGAAATATTTTTAACTTCCATATATCACATCTGAAAACCTATCTGAATCTAAGATACAGCATAGAATAATGGTTAAGAACATAACCTCTAAAACTAGATCTCCTATGTCTGAAACCTAGCATTGTCTGTCACTTACTAGCCGTGTGATTTGAGAAAAGTAATTTAACCTCTCTTTAATTCTATCTTCTCATAAGTTAGCTAGAGATAATAATAGCCCTACATAAAACTGTTAGAACCATAAAAGAATTTAGCTTTTGTAAATATAAAGGATTCAATAAATGTTAACTGTTATTATCTGAACTCATCCTTTCTATCTTTCATTTTTATTGCATTCATAAACTGTCTCTGAAAAAATAAATTAAAAAAGAAAGAAATGATCTAAGTTATCATATCTGCTTCTCCAATCTTTTATACTTTGTGGTTTGGGTTGAAGTTTACTAAGAAAATTTAGCCACACACAGATTTTACATGGAAAGGGACGGAAGAAAAGTACTTTACTAATCTTCAGATGTAACTGTGGATATTCTTTAATTCTACACTTGACACATGGTATTTTTTTTTTTTTTTTTTTTTTTTTTTGACGGAGTTTCGCTCTCGTTACCCAGGCTGGAGCACAATGGCGTGATCTCGGCTCACTGCAACCTCCGCCTCCTGGGTTCAAGCAATTCTCCTGCCTCAGCCTCCTGAGTAGCTGGGATTACAGGCACATGCCACCATGCCCAGCTAATTTTTTTTTGTATTTTTAGTAGAGACGGGGTTTCACCATGTTGACCAGGATGGTCTCGATCTCCTGACCTCGTGATCGACCCACTTCGGCCTCCCAAAGTGCTGGGATTACAGGCGTGAGGGTAGTTTCTTAACGATTAGTTAAAACATGGAATCTGAAGAACTAACAATGAACTTTTTGTACTTCATTACTTTAAAAGTAATTGATATATGTTGCACTTTGAATAGTTTATCACATGAATGATTTCATACCATCTTATACTGATAATTTTGAAAATATTTATTCATTGATGTATGCAGACCTTTCAAATGTTGACACATTCATTTATATAGGATCAAAAATCACATTAGTTAATAACATCACAGATATCACAAAATATGTAATTAGTTGAAAGATACCAGGTTAACAGTGGTAGACAAAAATTTTTCAAAATTCCAAATTTTACTTGAAGCATCAGATTTATTTTCAAGTGACAGGCTGACTCCATCCAGTTTCAGCAATTTTCTTGCCCAATAGTAGTCTTTTTTTTGTTTATTTGTTTTTCAAGGAATATTTAATAATAAGGTGGGCAACATATGCTTATCTAACATGGAATTTTTGTCACTGCTGCTAAAGCAAAACATCCTGTTCACTGGGTGAAAGACCTGCTTTATGTGTGTACACTTCAGTGCAATTAAAAAATACTGTAATTATAATTTCAGAGCTTCTGAATTTCAACAGATGCCCCAATAGTAGTCTCAATAACCACAGTTTGACAGTTATTCATTAAGATAAGTATGTTGTACCATGTAAAAATAATGGCTAGGTCAGCTGGCAGCTAAATCACATATGTGTTTTTCCTTGAGACAACCATTAGGCTGTAATACACAGCGGAAGCCCTTTATACATATTTCCCATTTAGTCACACAAAATACTAAAAAAATAGGTAATAAAAATTGGTATTTAATAAAATTAATAAGTTTTACTGCTTCATCAAAGCCATTCTTAAACAAAACTGGCTTTGTTTTTACTGTGAATACAGAGTGTTAAATAATACAACATATACTGGTATAGTTTACCGTACTGACTTGACTGGTGCTAAGGTATAGCCAGTTTTATCTATAATTTCTTTTTGCACCGTCATTTTAAATGTCAACATGGTATAAAAGGTAAAGAGTGTGTTAATATTGTTATGAAAATAGTTTTCACCTCAAGGTTCCCCTGAAAGGATCTCAAGAACCCTAAACTTTCCATGGACTACATTTTGATAATCACTAGTATTGTCCCAAATACTTTCCATATGGATATCCAATTCACCAAGCACAATTTGCTGAAAAGACTTTTCTTTCTTCATCGTATTATGGTATCACCTTTGTCAGTCAGGTTACTATATATGTATGGGTCTGTTTTTTGGTTCTTTTATGTGATCCATTGCTTCATTTCTTTATGCTTGTGACAGTATCACACTGCCTCAGTTCTTATTATTTTATAATATGTCTCAATAACTGGTAGTTTATGTCCTCAAGCTGTGTTTTCTTAATACACCCTTGACTGCTCTTGATCTTTTGCATTTTCATTTGAGTTTCATAATAAGTTTAAAAATTATCTCAAAATCCTGCTAATATTTTTATTGTGATCGCATTAAATTTGTAGAATTAGTTGGAAAAATTGACACATTTGCAGTGTAGAATTTTCTAATTCATCATCACATATACCTCTATTTCTATAGGAATTCCTTAGTTTCTCTCAATCATAATTTTTCAGTTGTCAATATAGACGTCTTGCAAATCTTTCATTTGATATAGTTTTTAAGTACAATTAGATATTTTTAGATTTATTACATTTTAATTGTGAAAAAATATAATCAAATTAAAATTTACCATCTTAACCATTTTTAAAGGGTACAGTTCAGTCGTGTTAAGTATATTTACATTGTTGGGCAGTTAATCTCGATAACTCTTTCATCCTGCAAAACTAAAACTCTGTACCCATTAAACAGTAACTCTCCATGGTAACTCTCTCTCCAGCCCCAGGTAGCCGCCATTCAACTTTCTCTCTCTATGACATTTACTATTCTAGGTACTTCATATGAGTAGATTCAT